>NC_086100.1:139888253-140560099 GCF_963921235.1 Mobula hypostoma
TGATGGGACAAAATTGCGGCTAGCAGTATGAGTATCAGTGCATTAGGGGTGCAGAATCAAAAAGGGTAGCGAATACAGTACTCAAAGTGTTATATCTCAATGCATGGAGTATAAGATACAAGATGGATGATCTTGCTGCTCTTTTACAGATTGTCAGTTATGATACTGTGGTCATCACTGAATCATGATTGAAGGATGGTTGTAGTTGGGACCCGAATGTCGAAGGTTACACATTGTATCAGAGGGATGGGAAAGTAGGCAGAGGTGGTGGTGTGGCTCTGCTGGTAAAAAATGGCATCAAATCAGTAGAAATATGTGACATAGGATCAGAAGATGTTGAATTCTTGTAGGTTGAATTAAGAAACTGCAAAGATAAAGGAACCCTGATGGTAGGTATATACAGGCCTCCCAATAATAGCCGGGATGTGGACCACAGATTACAACGGGGAATAGAAAAGGCATGTCAAAAGGACAATGTTATGATAGTCATGGGAGGTTTCAACATACAGGTCAATTGGGAAAATGAGGTTGGTAATGGATCTTAAGAGAGTGAGTTTGTTGAATGGCTATGAGATGGCTTGTTAGAGTAGTTTGTTGTTGAGCCTACTAGAGGTTCAGCTATACTGGACTGGGTGCTATGTATTGAACTGGAGCTCTTTAGGTAAAAGAACCCCTTGGAGGTAGTGATCACAATATGATTGAATTCAACTTGAAATTTGATAGGGAGAAAGTAAAGAAATACTCAAATGGCAAAATAGTACAACTGTGGCTGACAAGGGAAGTCAAAGTGAATGTAAAAGCAAAAGAGGGAACATATAACAAAGCTAAAATTAGTGGTAAGATAGAGGATTGGGAAGCTTTTAAAAATCTACAGGGAGCAACTTAGAGTCATTAGGAGGGAAAACATGAAATATGAAAGCAAGCTGGCAATCAATATCAAAGTGGATAGTAAAAGCTTTTTCAAATATGTAAAAGAAAAATCGAGAGATGAGAATGGATATAGGACTGCTAGAAAAGGAGGTGGGAGAAATAATAATGGGGGGTGGGCTACAAATAAAAGGGAGATGAGAGTGGATATAGGACCACTAGAAAATAAGGTGGACAAGGAGATGGTAGGTGAACTAAATGAGTACTTTACATCAGTCTTCACTGTGGAAGACACTAGCAGTGTGCCAGGTGTTGAAGGGTCTGAGGGAAGAGAAGTGAGTGCAGTTACTATTACAAGGGAGAAGGTGCTCAAAAAAGGTTCTGAAAGAAGTAGCTATAGAGATTGCGGAGGCATTAGTAATGATCTTTCAAAAATCATTGGATTTTGGCATGATGCCAGAGGACTTGAAGATAGCAAATGTTACTCCACTCTTTAAGAAAGGAGGAAGCAGAAATGAAATTATAGATTAGTTAGCCTGACCTCAGTGGTTGGGAAGATGTTGGAGTCAATTGTTAAGGATGACAAGATAGACAAAATCAACATGGTTTCCTTAAGGGAAAATCTTGCCTGACAGACCTGTTGGTATTCTTTGAGATTACAAACAGGATAGATAAAGGGGATGTAGTGGATGTTGTATATTTGGAATTTCAGAAGGCCTTTGACAAGGTACTGCACATGAGGCTGTTTACCAAGTTAAGAGCCCATGGTATTACAGGAAGGTTGCTGGCATGGTTAAAGCATTGGCTGATTGGTAGCAGGCTGCCAGTGGGAATAAAAGGATTCTTTTCTGGTTGGCTGCCAGTGACTAGTGGTGTTCCGCAGTGTCAGTGTTGGGACTGCTTTTAATGTTGTATATCATTGATTTAGATGATGGAATAGGTGGCTTTGTTGCCAAGTTTGCAGGTGGTACGAAGACTAGTGGAGGGGCAGGTAGTGTTGAGGAAAAATCTGAGATGCAGAGGGACTTGGGAGTCCTTGCGCAAAGCACTCTAAAGGTTAACTTGCTGGTTGAGTCAGTGGTGAGGAAGGCAAATGGAATGTTAGCATTCTTTTCAAGAGGTCTAGAATACAACAATCAGGAATGTGATGCGGAGGCTTTGTCGGGCACTGGTGAGGCCTCACCTTGAGTATTGTGAACAGCTTTTGGCTTCTCATTTAAGAAGAGATGTGCTGGCATTGGAGAGGGCTTGGAGGAGGTTCACAAGGATGATTCCAGGAATGAAAGGGTTAACATACGAGGAACTTTTGACGGCTCTGGGTCTGTACTCACTGGAATTTAGAAGGATGAGCGGGGTTCTCATTGAAACCGTTTGAATGTTGAAAGGCCTAGCAGAACAAGCGTGGAAAGGAAGTTTCCCATGGTGGGGGAGTCTAGGACAAGAGGGCACAGCCTCAGGATAGAGGGGCGTCCATTTAAAACAGAGATGCGGAGAAATTTCTTTGGTCAGAGGGTGGTGAATATGTGGAATTTGTTACCACAGACAGCTGTGGATGTCAGGTAATTGGGTGTACTTAAGGCAGAGATTGATAGGTTCTTGATTGAACATGGCATCAAAGGTTATGGGGAGAAGGCCGGGGAGTGGTGCCGAGGAGGGGAAAAAGGATCAGTCATAATGAAATGGCGGAGGAGACTCGATGGGCCAAATGGCCTAATTCTGCTCCGATATCTTATGGTCTATATTCAGGGTCCACAATTTCTTTCCCTGATAGATGCCAACCTGCTAAGTTCCTCTAGGATTTTGTTTTTTTTTAAATGTTGACTTATGTCAGCAAAATATTTCAAACCTCAAATTGAGACAACAAATTTTTGTACATAAAAGTTTTTTTGGTGCTTCTTTGGTTACCAACTAGTTACTCCTGGTGGGGTTTATTTTGGGACTGACATCTCTTGAGATGGTTGTAATGAGGAGTAAAAATTATTATTTTGTTTAAAAGCAAGTCTTTGACGTAGTAAACACATTTGACTAATTTTTTCCAGTGTTAACATCGTTGATACACAATTTTAAAAAAATTCCAAACTCTTCAGTGGTTTTATGGTTGTTGGTCTGAAACCAAGTGACAGAGCACAGTTCTCGACATTGGTGTTCTCTTCCAGGGCAACATTCCCAGCATTGAGTAACTAATTTTAGTTACTTTGCTTTGTTTGTTGCTTATATGTTCAACACTGAACCCTGGAATGGTTATTATATCTTGAACCTTGTCATGGGAAGTGAGTTCCAGGTGGACAGAAGAAAATATTCATGGGTTGTCTGAAAGCCTCCTTGTGGAAGTGAAACACTCTCAGTGTCTGGTGCCCCCGGTGTGGCCTCCTGTGTATTGGTGAGAACTGACGTAGATTGGGAGACCACTTCGCTCAGCACCTGTGCTCCGCACCCCAGAAAAAACGGGATCTCCCAGTGGCCACCTATTTTAATTCCACTTCCAGTTCCCATTCCAATTTGTCTATTCATGGCTTCCTCCACTGCCGTGATGAGGCCACACTTAGACTGGAGGAACGACACCGTTTGGGTAGCCTCCAGTCTGATGGCATGAACATTGATTTCTCGAACTTCCGGGAACCCCCCTCTCCTTCACCTTTTCCCTCTCTCACCTTATCCCTTGCCCACCCATTGCCTTCCTCTAGTGCTCCTCCCCCCTTTTCTTTCTTCCATGGTCTTCTGTCTCTTTCACCAGTCAACTTCCCAGCTCTTTACTTCATCCCTCCCCCTTTGGGTTTCACCTAACACCTCCAAAAGAAAATCAGCAGATGCTGGAAATCCAAGCAACACCACAAAATGCTGGAGGAACTCAGCAGGCCAGGCAGCATCTAGCAAAAGAGTACAGTCGATGTTTCGGGCCGAAACCCTTCACCTATCACCTTGTGTTTCTCTCTCCTTCCCCCGCACCTTTTAAATCTACTCCCCAGCTTTTTTCTCCAGTCCTGCTGAAGGGTTTCAGCCCAAAATGTCGACTCTACTTTTTTCTATAGATGCTGCTTGGCCTGCTGAATTCCTCCAGCATTTTGTGTGTGTTGCCATTTTCCATCCCATGGGATTGCCTCAAGAGTAGACAGAACCCAACAGCTTGGATTAGAGATAGGAAACTGTCAATGAAGTTGTATGTTGCATAATGTTGCTAAGTGTGTATAACTAATAAATTGATTTTGACATTTAGGTACTATCATAGTTCAGTTTGTTCACCACTATTGTCAGTGAGATCTCCAGTTAATCCTCTTTCAATTCACATTGGTTCTGGATAATAAGGTAAGCAGGAGTTTGTAGGTTCTTGGTATATGTTGTATTCTTCATTGGGCCACTGTTCTATTCCAGCTCCTGCTCTGATGATAAACTGCAGCTGGCTACTTGTAGTTCGATAATCCTGAATGACTTGGTGCCATGGAGCTGAAGGAGAGGGATATAGTTTGAGCAAGTCGAAAGCTGCTTTGTTTCAGGCCAGTCCCTGGGTGCCAGACATGAATTAACTAGGACTGGACAGAGCAAGGTCACAGAAGTAAACGTGAAGTCTCTGGAAGAAATGTGCAGGGAAGAATGATTTGCACTTTTCCTGTACTTTCCTAGCTTTGGGTTTGGTGCCTTTCTTCAGAAAAAGAGGGAGAAAGGCAAGAAGCAGCAGAAAATTTTAACACTATTGGTCAGGTAAGGACGTGGATAGGAAAGGAACGCGGGGATATGGGCCAAAAGCGGGAAAATGGAACCAGCTGGATAGGCATCATGGTTAGCATGGATGAGTCAGGCTGAAGTATTCTGTGTTGTAAGGTTGAAATATACAAGGAGAGAACAGGAAAGACCATGAAAGTAGACCATACCGTAGCAAAATGTTGACAGGATCATAGTAACTTGATTTCCAGACATATATTTCACCCTCAGCTTCCTGTTCCTCTTTAAAATCTTAGCATTGTAACTTCTAATTATCATTTCTTGATTTGCAGTACCCTTTCATTCTTCTGTCTATCGAGATACTGCCCCTGTCCTGTAGCCTTTCGATCAGAGATTTGCGTAACATTTGTGGAGAAGATATTGAAGCCCTTTTGTTGCCCTTTTCAGTGTCTTGAAGCTACAGTATAGGATATTGGTGATAGTGTAATATCTCCATTCCTAATGTTAATGCTGTTCCAAGCAGTGTTATCTTACCTTTTAGTAAAGCTAGTTACACATAAACAGTACATTAAGCAGATAGTTCACAGGCTTGGTGTTTTTATTGATCAATGAACAGTCTGGTACGACGGTGGCGTGTGTGAATGCAGTAGCCTCTTGTAAAATTAGTTTTTTTTATATACGATCCAATGACAATTGTACTCCCAAGAACATTGGGTACTGCAGGGCTACCCCATCAGTGAGCTGCTCGTTGATCAGAGTGTCGGCAGTGCAGCCGGCTGAGGTGTTGAAGGGACTGGTCGGGATATCGGAGGAACCAGTCGGGATGCTGGAGGAGACAGTTTGGGTTCAGAGGAGCTGACCCGGCTGCAGACAGTGTTGCTGCAGCAATCCCGAAGCATCGGAGTTGGTGCAGTATAACCGTGTCTCGGACATTTCACTTGCGATCGCAAGACTGTCGGACAGTGATAATGTAGGTTGATGCAGGTTTGTTAACCTTGTCTATTGGAGGGACGGATGACATGAGAGCTGTGTAGCTTTGTTTGTGGTGTGGATTAGGCCTCGGGCTTGCCTGCTGCTCCAGACCAGGTGAGCAATGCAGAAGCGTTTACAGTGTAGTGTGTGTGCTCGGGAGGGGCCTGGCCTCCCGCTGGTGCTGCTCTCCCATGTTGGAGCGGTGGAATGTCAGGCTAGATTGCGGGCGGCTGTACACTACCAGGGGATGGTACCATCAACTGCCTCATATTGTTGCTTAGGGTGTTTGCCGATATATGTGTGTGTTTTTTTTTTGAGTGAATATGTTTCTTTGCTGGCTATTTTGATTATGTTACTCATTATTTTTGAATGTTTGCTTGCCATTTTGAGGGTTTTACACCTTGGCCCCAAGGAATATTGTATCTGTATATAGTTTGAATGATAATTAAACTTTATTTGATTTGAAGTGCACAATCAGAATTTGTAACTGAGTTGCCTGAAGTTTGCCACAATATCATTTTAGTGAATAAGTCCAATTTGCAAAGTCCTTTATAACTCTGTGCTTGGACAGTAGGGGTAATTTATCTGATTAATGGAATTATGAATGGATGTGGAGGAAAACCTGACTAAAACTTGCTGTACAAGGCAGTAGTTAGCTAGTAATTTATGAAAAGCTTGCCTTGCAGCAAGGACAGAAATATATTTCATAGTTCAGAGTAAAATTATTATCAAAGTGCATGTATATATCATCTTGTGCTACCTTGAGAGTAGCTGACTGGCAGGAGGCAAAGAGTGGGAATAACGGGAACCTTTTCTGACTGGCTGCTGGTGACTAGTGGTGTTCCATTGGGGTCTGTGTGGGGAATGTTATATGTCAACGATTTGGATGGCGGAATTTATGGCTTTGTGGCCATGCTTGTGGGCGATATGAAGATAGGTGGAGGGGTAGGTAGTTTTGAGGAAGTAGAGAGGCTACAGATAGACTTAAACGGATTAGGAGAATGGCAAAGAAATGGCAGATGGAATATAGTGTTGGGAAGTGTATGGTCATGCACTTCAGTAGAAGAAATAAAAGTGTAGACTATTTTCTAAATGGAGAGAAAATGAAAAAAATCTGGGGAGCAAACTATCTTGGGAGCCCTCATGCAGGATTCCAGTAAGGTTAATTTGCAGGTTAAGTCAGTGATGAGGAAGGCAAATGTGATGTTAGCATTGATTTTGAGAGCACTAGAATAAAAAAAAAACAAGGGTGTCATGTTGAGACTTCATAGAGCACTGGTAAGGCCTCACATAGATTATTGTGAGCAGTTTAGGGCCCCCTATCTGAGACTGGATGTGCTGACATAGGACAGGGTTCAAGGGAGGTTCACAAAAATGATTCCAGGATTGAAAGGCTTGTCATAGAGGAGTGTTTGATGGCTCTGGGCCTCTACAAATTGGAATTCAGAAGAATGAAGGGTGACCTCATTGAAACCTATCAAATGTTGAAAGGCCTCGATAGAATGGAAGTAGAGAGGATGTTTCCAGTGGTGGGGGAGTCTAAGACCAGAAGACACAACCTCAGAATAGAAGGGCATCCTTTTAGAACGGAGATGAGGGGAAATTTCATTAGCCAGGGAGTGGTGAATCTGGAATTCATTGCCACTGGTGGCTGAGGAGGCCAAGTTATTCAGTATATTTTTTCGCTCCTCCTTACCCGGTCTTACCTATCAGTGGCTAGCTTGTACTCCTCTCCCTCGCTCTCTCCCATCTTCTTATTTTGACTTCGGCCCCTGTCCTTTCTACTCCAGATGAACGGCCTTGGCTTGAAATGTTGAGTGTTTATTCCTCTCCATAGATGCTGCCTGATTTGCTGGGTTCTTCCAGCATTTTGTGTGTGTTTCATAATTATGTTGCATGGATTGGATGACTAGAGTTACCAGAAGAGATTGGAAACACTAGGTCTGTTTTCCCCGGAATGGAGGGAACACGAGTTTGTTTCCTTTAGTACGGAGTGTCTAAAACCTGGAGGGAAGAAGATTTCTAGGGGAATTAAGGGGTAATATTTACCACCAAAATGTTGGTAACTGGAATGAACTACCAGAGGAGGTGGTGGAAGCAGGAACAGTAACAACATTTTGAGAGGCATCTTGGATAGGTGATGAAATGAGCAGGGAATGGAATTAATGCAGGCAGTGGGGTTACTATAGATGGGTATAATTATTTATCATGGACATGGTGAGCTTGGGGGCCTGTTTCTATGCTGTACAACTCTATGACCAGTTATCAGAATGTGTGTCTTGTTTCCTTTCCCTGCCTCAGTTGGTGTTTGCAGCATGTGGTGATTTATGGACATATTGCTTTTCTTTCCAACACCACAGACACCAGATACTAAAGAATGTTAAAGAGACTGTGTGCATGTACAGGAAGGTCTGAAGTAACTCAGTGGTTTTGTGTATAAATTAGCAAAAGCCAAGAAGATTAACAGATCTTTGAATTAAATACATAGTTGTTGAGCCTGGTAAAGAACTTGATATTGGCTTCAAAAACCCATCAGTCTAGAATTGTACCTTCTCTGACAGAAGAGACAAAGGAAAGGACCATTACTGGAGATCACCTTGCTGATTCTTTTTCTGTCCAAGCTATCACCCTCAGAAGTATATCATCAAAAATTATAATATTATTTAAAATTGCATCCAACTGTTATAAATATGAGCTAATTTAAATTGTTTTAGTTGTTCAAGCATAATCCACAGCATCAACTGGGATTGGCGGCCTGTAGTATGCCTTATAGTGAAATCCATTGGGTTCTGTACTTCATACCCTTTGCAAATGTTTTGATTGTCTGCCAGATATGATATGTGTGGAATTACTTTTACGTGCTAGCTGGCATCAGCACCGAACTTCGAGGTGAACGGTCTCGGGTTTGAATCCGGCCGGCTCCTTGCACACTTGCAGGGTCGAGTGTCGAGCTAGTGACTCGGCCTTGTGAGAAAAACAGACAACTGCTAAAGAAATGGCAAGGTGGCCTCGCAATGCGCTGCAAGATGTGGAAAGGAACAGTTTTTATTCACTACCTTGCAGCTCCAGCGACCCAGGTTGGGGTGCCATGTCAGTGTAGCAGTTAGCGGCAGGCAATTACAGCTCAGGGCATTCTGGATTGGAGTTTAGTTCCAGCACCGTTCTGTATGGAGTCTCTGTATGTCTTCCCTGTGGAATGCTTGGTTTGTTGGGGATGCTGGGGTGAAGTGGCTGGAGGTACTGGAAAGGCCCACTCCGCGTTGTATCGCTAAATTAAGAAAGAATCGTGATCCTTGGTGCTGTCTGTGAGCAGCTTGCATATTTTCCCTGTGACTGCATGGACTTCGTCTTGGTGCTCTGGTCTCTTCCCTCGCCCAAAGGCATGTGACTTGATAACCTAATCAACCTCTGTAAATTGTGTACTTTAGAATAATAAGGCCATCTATTTCTCGGGTTGCATGCATATTTCACTGGTTATTGGTGGTTAACTAAATTGTGTAACAATTGATCTAATCCTGTCAGCAAAGAGAGAATAAGTAGCATGATCTGAAGGTAATCTATCTGTTGGTTAGATTGAGGTTTATAATGCAAGTTCTAACTTTATATATACTAGCATGTCATCTGCCTTTGTTTCTATATAATTAATAACTCAGTGCATTAGAAAGATAGCTACTCTGGATGGGTTGATTTAACTCGCTCTTTATTAGCTGGTCAATTGACGCCCGAATAAAAAGACAAAATTCTGGAACTATTCAGCGTATCAGTCAGTACCTGTGGAAAAGGGAAAATAGCTAACTTTCCTGGTAAACCCTCGCATCTCTTAACTTCCCTCCTCTTTCTTTCCCTATAGATGCTGCTTAACTTTATGTGTATCTCCAGCACCTTTAGTCGTCTTTTCTGCTGTCTCCAGCATCTGTATTATTTAGATGCTGTATGACCTGCTGAATGCCTCCAGGATTTTGTATGATTGTGAAAGGCCTGGATAGAGGGGACATAGACAGGATGCTTCCTGTAGAGTGGGAGTCGAGGACCAGAGCTCACAGCTTCAGAGTAGAAGGACGTGCCTTTTGGAATAAATATGAGAAATCCCTGGAGACAAACTGTCTAGCAATATCTTTTATAAACATGCAATTTCCCACGGCTACCTTGAGTATACCTCTTCCCACTCTGTCTCCTGTAAAAATAATATTTCTTTTTCTCAGTTCTTTAGTCTCTGCCCAGTTCCATCTGTTCCCAGGATGAGGCTTTCTTTTCCAGGACATCAGAGATATGCTCCTTCTTCAAATAAGGGGACTGCCCTTCGTCCACTATTGATGCTACCCTCACCGCATGTCCTCCATTTCCTGGACAACCATGCTCATTCTATTTTCCTACCGCCTTAACAGGGATAGAGTTCCTCTTGTCCTCATCACCATCACACGAGCCTCCGCATCCAACACATCATTCTATGCAACTTTTGCTACCTTCTATGGGATCCTACTACCAAACGCATCTATACCTCTTCCCCTACCCCCCACCCCACTCTCTGCTTTCCGCAGAGGTCACTCCCTCCCATGATTCCCTTTGCCATTCATTCTACCCTATCGATCTCCTTCCTGGTACATATCTGTGCAAGTGACAGAAATGCTACACCCGTCCATTACCTCCCTCACCTCCATTCAGGGCCCCAAGCAGTCCTTCCAGGTGAGGCAACACCTCACCTGCAAATCTTTTGGGGTTGTCTACTGTAGCCACTGATCCCAATGCAGCCTCTCCTAAATTGGTGAGATCTGATGTAAATTGGAGAACTGCTTTGTCAAACACCTCCAGTCCACCCGCAAAAAGCGGAATTTCCTGGTGGCTAGCCATTTTAATTCCTAACCCCATTCTTGTCTTGACGTGTTGGTCTCTGGCCTTCTCTCCTGCCACAATGAGGCCACTCTCAGAGTGAAGAAGCAACACCTCATATTCCATCTAGGCAGCCTCCAACCTGATGGCATGAACTCCAATTTCTCCTTCTGGTAATTATTTTTCCTTCCCCCTTCCCTCTTCTTCGATTGGCCACTCTGGCCTCTTACCTCTTTTCCTCATCTGCCTATCACCTTCCTCCAGTGCCTCTACTCATTTCTTTTCTCTATTGGTCCACTCTCCTCTCCTATCAGATTCCTTCTTCTCTAGTCCTTTATCTTTTGCACCTATCACCTCCCAACTTCTTACTTCGTCCTCTCCCCCACCAACCTGGCCTCACCTGTGCCAGGCTACCAGAGCAGGTCAAAGGCTAGGAATCCTGCAGCGTGTAACTCACCTCCTGACTCCCCAAAGCCTGTCCACTATCTACAAAGCTCAGTCAGGAGTGTAATGGAATACTTGCCACTAGCCTGGATGAGCCATCAGCACTCAAGAAGCTTGACGCCATCCAGTACAAGGCAGCCCACTGATTGGTACCCCTTCCGCAAACATCCAACTCCTCCACCCTCGATGAACAGTTGCAGCAGTGTGTAGTATCTACAAGATGCACTGCATCAACACACCAAAGTTCCTATGGTAGCACCCTCCAGACCCATGACCACTATCGTCTAGAAGGACGAGAACAGCAGATACCTGGGAACACTACCACTTGGAAATTCCCCTCCAAGTTACTCACCATCCTGACTTGGAAACATTATCGCTGTTCCTTCATTGTCGCTGGGTCAAAATCATGAAATTCCCTCCCTAACAGCACTCCGGGTGTACCCACAACTCAGGGACTGCAGCGGTTCAAGAAGACAGCTCACCGCCACCTTCACAAGGGCAACTGGGGATGGGCAATAAATGCTGGCTTAGCTAGCGATGCACACATCCCATAAATGAATAAATAAATTTTTTAAAAATGAACCTGTCTCTAGATTGTCCTCCTTCCCCCTCCTCTACCTTTTTATTCTGGCAGCTTCCCCCTTTTTTTCCAGTTGTGATGAAGGGTCTTGGCCCAGAACGTGGACTGTTTATGCATTTGCATAGATGCTGCCGGACCTGAGTTCCTCCAGCATTTTGTGTGTGTTACCGAGGCAGAACTTCTTTAGCCAGAGGGTGATGAATCTGTGGAATTCATTGGAGGCCAAGTCATTGGTTATATTTAAAATGGAGGTTGATGGGTAACACACATAAAAGTTGCTGGTGAACGCAGCAGGCCAGGCAGCATCTGTAGGAAGAGGTGCAGTCGACGTTTCAGGCCGAGACCCTTCGTCAGGACTAACTGAAGGAAGAGTTAGTAAGACAAAACTAACTGTTACTAACTCTTCCTTCAGTTAGCCCTGACGAAGGGTCTCGGCCCGAAATGTCGACTGCACCTCTTCCTACAGATGCTGCCTGGCCTGCTGCGTTCACCAGCAACTTTTATGTGTGTTGCTTGAATTTCCAGCATCTGCAGAATTCCTGTTGTTTGGAGGTTGATGGGTTCTTGATTGGGAAGGGTGTCTCAGGTTATAGGGAGAAGGTGGGAGGATAGGGGTGAGAGAGATAATAAATCAGTTACGAGGGAATGGCGGAGGAGACTAAATAGGCCAAATAAGAACATAAGAAATAGGAGCAGAGAATGGTCTAATTCTGCTCCTATGCCTGAAAGTCTTTTGTGTTGCTCTGTATTATTTTGCTTTTGTAGTTGGTTGACCGCATTTGGGTATAACAGCACACTTCCATTTCTCATTTGTGGCTCCATCAGATAAATTCAATGACCACTTTTGGAAGGCACACAGATAAACAGAAGTATGATCTCAGGACCATAACTTCTCATTATCCTGAGTGCTACTTAACGGAGACAATGTGCCTTTGTCATTTACTGCAAGTCTGCTGCAAGCTTAACCTGGAAATAAGCTACAAACTCTTTATAATTAATGATGCATGTTTTTGTTAGTAGATCATTTTTGTTCTCTCTAACATGTAATGGTGATAATTTATACCAGGCTGTCATTTATTTCTCTTTCTATGTCAGGATTGATTTCTCATTGCACAGTGATTTGGCTTTAATTGTATTTGAAAGGTCTAAAGTTAAAACATTATGCACTTAGTGCAGGTCAGGAGCTATGACTCAAATTGACCAGAATATCTACCTCAAGGACAAGTGTGTCCAGATCAGGGAGCAAGGTGAGGACAACAAAATAACTCCGCAACATTTCCTGCACAGCGTTTTTTTTTGATGGACGAATATGGTGGTGGGGAACAAGATATGCCTGTTAATTCTATCCAGGCGGCAGAAAATGATCTTGATTTATTACTTTAGGCTGTGACAGTGAGGAAGAGAAAAGGTTCATGAAGCTGAAAGACGAATGTTTCTAACATTCTGAAAACCATTATTGTTGTTAGAGTTGCATTCAAAAAATATTTTTTAAAGGCTGTATATCACTGTGAATGTACAGCACAATGCCTTTCTTGATAAGCATGTGACTCTTTTAAATCTTCCCAAATTTTAAATGATGGTCACGAGAAACCTTTGCTCGAATTACTGAGGGGTTGTGCTCATTGCAAGAGCTTTAATAGGTACACAGTGAAGCTGAGCTAGCAGATGCTGGGGTTTTAGTGCATTATAACAGCACGTCAATAGATGTGTATCATGAGTCCTGATATCTACTTTTGCTGTACATCCATGTATCTTAGACTTCTGACAACTACAGAATGAGGCCATTCCTAGCATATTTGACGTTGACTCCCGAGGGAATAATCCCATTAATCTATTTTCTTTTACTTCCTTGTACTCTGTAACTTATTCTGTCTGACACTATCTTTTGATTTTTTTTTTCCAACTGGCACTAAGGGGTAATTTATAGCCATAGTTGGGGTAGGGAGGAAACCAGAGCGCCCTGATGAAACTCATGCAGTCACGGAGAAAGTATTCGTATTGCCTCACTACTGCCTTACCGTATTGCCCTTTAAATCAAGTTTGCTTACTTATTACAATGAAAGGAGAGTCCAAGCTGGCTCCCAGAAGTGCATTCCCACAAGTTCCAATTTTCCTCATTTCTTTGCCTGAGCATAAATTCACCTTTGATTCTTCTGCCTCCTAACTGCTTAATGAGGTCAGTTAGAATCAGAATCAAGTTTATTATCACTGATATATGTTGTGAAATTCATTGTTATGCAGCACTTGTACATTGCAATATATAGTAAAAACTGTAAATTACAGTAAGAAGTATTAATTTAACTTTAATATATAAGTAGTGTAAAAAGAGAAAAATGTAGTGGGGTAGTATAGAAACATAGAAAATAGGTGCAGGAGTAGGCCCTTCGGCCCTTCGATCCTGCACCGCCATTCAGTACGATCATGGCTGATCTCCAACTCAGAACCCTGTACCTGCCTTCTCTCCATACCCCCAATCCCTTTAGCCACAAGGGCCTTATCTAACTCCCTCTTAAATATAGCCAGTGAACTGGCCTCAACTGTTTCCTGCGGCAGAGAATTCCACAGATTCACCACTCTCTGTGTGAAGAAGTTTTTCCTCACCTCGGTCCTAAAAGGCTTCCCATTTATCCTCAAACTGTGACCCCTCGTTCTGGACTTTCCCAACATCGGGAACAATCTTCCTACATCTAGCCTGTCCAATCCCTTTAGAATTTTATACGTTTCAATAAGGTCCCCCCTCAATCTTCTAAATTCCAGAGAGTATAAGCCTAGCCGATCCAGTCTTTCATCATATGAAAGTCCTGCCATCCCAGGAATCAATCTGGTGAACCTTCTTTTTACTCCCTCTATGGCAAGAATGTCTTTCCTCAGATTAGGGGACCAAAACTGCACACAATACTCTAGGTGTGGTCTCACCAAGGCCTTGTACAACTGCAGTAGTACCCCGCTGCTCCTGTACTCGAATCCTCTTGCTATGAATGCCAGCATACCATTCGCCTTTTTCACCGCCTGCTGTACCTGCAGGATTCAATGGATATTCATGGATTAAAATATACATGGATTCAATGTCTATTCAGAAAATGGATGGCAGAGGGGAAGAAGCTGTTCCGGAATCGCTGAGTGAGTGCCTTCAGGCTCCTGTACCTCCTCCTTGATGGTGGCAATGAAAAGAGGGCATGTCCTGGGTGATGGGGGCCCTTAATGATCGATGCTGCCTTTTTGAGGTATGGCTCCTTGAAATGTCCTGAATGCTGGAGAGGCTAGCACCCATGATGGAGCAGACTGAGTTTACACAATTTTCTGCAGCGTGTTTTGATCCTGTGCAGTGACCCCTCTCCCATACCAGACAGTGCTGCAGCCAGTTAGAATGCTCTCCATGGTGCAAGTGTAGAAATTTGCGAGCATCTTTGGTGACATACCAAATATTCTCAAACTCCTACTGAAATATAGCCGCTGTTGTGTCTTCTTTGTAATTGCATCAATATGTTGGACCCAGGATAGATTCTCAAAGATGTTGACACCCAAGAACTTGAAATTGCTCACCTTTTCCACTACTGTTCTCTTTATGAGGACTGGTGTCGTTCACTGAATCAAAGGTAGTGATGAATCAGCATATAAGAGGGAGACTGAAAATCTGGCTGAGTGATACTGTGACAACAACTTCTTACTCAATGTCAGCAAGACCAAGGAGCTGATTGTTGACTTTAGGAGGAGGAAACCGGAGGTCCACTTTACTTCAGTATTCACTACTGAAAAGGATCTTGGCGATTGTAGTGCTGACTTGCAGTGAACTGAAAAGCTTGAGCATGTAGATATTAAGAAAGAGGAGGTGCTGGAGCTTTTGGAAAGCATCAAGTTGGATAAGTCGCTGGGACCGGATGAGATGTACCCCAGGCTACTGTGGGAAGCGAGGGAAGAGATTGCTGAGCCTCTGCTGATGATCTTTGAATCATCACTGGGGATGGGAGAGGTTCCAGAGGATTAGAGGGTTGCGGATGTTGTTCCTTTATTCAAGAAAGGGAGTTGTGGTAGCCCAGGAAATTATAGACCAGTGAGTCTTGCTTCAGTTGTTGGCAAGTTGATGGAGAAGATCCTGAGAGGCAGGATTTATGAACATTTAGAGAGGTATAATATGATTAGGAATAGTCAGCATGGCTTTGTCGAGGGCAGGTCATGCCTTATGAGCCTGATTGAATTTTTTGAGGATGTGACTAAACACATTGATGAAGAAAGAGCAGTAGATGAAGTGTATATGGGTTTCAGCAAGGCATTTGATAAGGTACCCCATGCAAGGCTCATTGAGAAAGTAAGGAGGCATGGGATCCAAGGGGACCTTGCTTTGTGGATCCAGAACTGACTTGCCCACAGAAGGCAAAGACTGGTTGTAGACAGGTCATATTCTGTATGGAGGTCGGTGACCAGTGGAGTGCCTCAGGGATCTGTTCTGGTCACTTCACTTCAGGAAGGATGTAGAAGTCATAGAAAGGGTGCAGAGGAGATTTATAAGGATGTTGCCTGGATTGGGGAGCATGCATTATGCGAATAGGTTGAGTGAACTTGGCCTTTTCTCCTTGGAGCAACGGAGGATAAGAGGTGACCTGATAGAGGTGTATAAGATGATGAGAGGCAATGATCATGTGGATAGTCAGAGGCTTTTTCCCAGGGCTGAAATAGTTGCCACAAGAGAACACAGGTTTAAGGTGCTGGGGAGTAGGTACAGAGGAGATGTCGGGGTAAGTTTTTTACTCAGAGTGGTGAGTGTATGGAATGGGCTGCCGGCGGCAGTGGTGGAGGTGGATACGATAGGGTCTTTTAAGAGACTTTTGGATAGGTACATGCAGCTTAGAAAAATAGAGGGCTATGAGTAAGACTAGTAATTTTTAAGGTAGGGACATGTTCGGCACAACTTTGTGGGCCAAAGGGCCTGTATTGTGCTGTAAGTTTTCTATGTTTCTATGAGCCAGTTTTCACCAGGGGATCAGAGAGGGTCAGTAACTTCAAATTCATCAGTATTTTCATTTCAGAGGACCTGCCCTGGCCCCAGCACATAAGTGCAGTTACAAAGAAAGCATGGCAGCGCCTCTACTTCCTTAAGAGTTTGTCAAGATTCAGCATGATATCTTTAAACTTTGACAAACTTCTGTAGGTGTGCAGTGGAGAATATATTGACCGGTATGGAAACACCAATGCCCTTGAACGGAAAATGCTACAAAAAGTTGTAGATACAGCCCAGTCCATCGTGGGTAAAGCTCTCCCCTCCATTGAGCACAACTACATGGAGTGCTGTTGTAGGGAAGCAGCATCCATCATCAAGGACCCCACCAGGTCATGCTTTCTTCTCACAGCTGCCATCAGGTACAGGAGCCTCAGGACTCACACCATCACTCATACCCCTTAACTATCAAGCTCTTGAACCAGTGGGGATACCTTTATTTAAAAAGGATCTAATGCTTTCGTGGCATGTATGACGAATAAACTCCTCTTGGGCTTCCAGCCGAGTGCAGGTATCGATTATAACCAATGTCTTGATGACAAACTCTACAATCTTCTTTGGGGATGATGCCTAGACATGTCTAGTCTGGTGGTATTTATGCCCCTCATCGAATCAGGTTTCCACTCTCCCACCTTGTTTACAATCGAATGCCAGTTCTTGCATAGAGCAAGACCTTTGGTCTTTGTTAAAATTCTTTTCCTCTAATTTTATCTATAAATACCACTGGATTAGACATGCCCAGGCATCATCCCTGAAGAAATTGACAGTTTGTAATTGAAACGCAGGCTATAACCTATACCCATACCAGGCTGGAAACCCAAGAAAAATTTATTCTTCAACTTTATTCAACTCTCCTATCACTGAACTGTTCGCACAGCCTTGTGGACTCAATTGCGTGGACTCTTCATCTCATGTTCTCGATATTTGTTGCTCATTTATTTTTATTATTTTTTCTCTTTTGTATTTACATAGTTTGTTTTTTTGCACATTGAATTAAATTGACTTTATTGGTTGTTTGTCATCCTATTGGATGTGGTCTTTCATTGATTCTATCATGGTTCTTGGATCTATTGAGTATGCCTACAAGAAAATTAATCTTAGCATTGTATATGGTAACATCTATGTACATCGATAGTAAATTTACTTCAAATTTTGACCATTGAATTGTATTCCCACATGAAATCTGCAAATGTAGGAACCCTATGTATTGTGGAGGATTTTTTTGGGGAAAATTAACAAATTATGTACTGAATCCAGTTGTAAAATTGATGCATTATATTAGCTGGGTATATTTATTCACCTTAAGTATATTAACAAAATAAGCCTTGGTTTTCTGAAGGTGCTTTGTGGATAGGACATTAAATTTTTTTCTAAATAGGGGCATGAAGATTTAGTTTTTTCCCATGTGTCCTATGGATATGGCCACATTAACCATGCAGCCTTTTCTGGTGAGATTGTTGAAATGAGATTAGTTTTAACCTGGAATGCTGTTTTCCAGTATCTGTTTTGCAACTGTATATTAGTATTTTACCCAAAGAAGTCAAACATCCTTAACCTTTCACCCTGAGTTAAGTCTAAGAGGTGAAGGGAAAGTTTGTCATGGAGTCACCCAAAAACTTTTGTTGTAGTAAGTTGGTATTTTTTCCAGATTTTCAGTAAGTTGCTTATATAAAACTTGATTGTTCATCCTTTCCTGACTGCATATTGAGTTGTTAGCAATGCTTAACTCAACTGCACTGAATTGTTTCCAGTCTGTGTGGTTTGGATTGAGATTTGTGCTCAGCATCCAGCCTGATGGTAACCCATTGTGAGCAGGGACCACAATTCAAATGAAACATTGAGTTATCTCAAAACCAGTTGCTTCAAATCCCAGAGCAATCTTTTCAAAACTCTAGCTGGTCATCAAATTGTCTTGGCCTGAACAAGGTCAGGCTTATGACACTGGGACCATTTGGCCCATTGTGCCTATGTTGGATTACACGAGGGATATAATTAAGTGCTAGAAAATAAAATTAGGCTGGAGAACTTAATCGATAGCCTTGCATGTCATAGCTTTTCAGATACACATCCCGAGAGATTTTAAATGTCATGATACCTTTTGTCTCACCTAGCTTTTCAGAATCAGGCTTTAATATCACTTGTGTATGTTGTGAAATTTGTGATTTTGTGCCAGTTGTATATTTTAAGACATAAAAAAACTATAAATTAGAGAAGCAATATATGTATTTAAACTTGTAGTGCAAAAAGAGCAGAAAGATAGTGAGGTAGTGTTCATGGGTTGGTTCATTGTCCTTTCAGAAATTTGATGGCGGAGGGGAAGAAGCTGTTCATAAACCGTTGAGTGTGGGCCTTCAGGCAGTGAGTTCCAGTCCCTATCATCCTCTGTATGAAAATATTTTCATGAGAAAATGTTTTTTCTCTTCATTTCTCCATCTACCCATTCTTTTCTTTCCTCCCTGGTCTTTGATTCTTTAGGGAACCAGAGGAAGGGGATGGGCAGATAGAGAGAAGAGAAGGGTTAATTGGGGAGCCAGAATGGGGAATGGAAAAATAGAGAGGGGGAGGGCTGAGAAATTATGAGAAGTTTGAGAAATCTATGTTTATGCCGTCAAGTTGGAGGCAACTGATGGAATAAGAGTTGCTCTTCCAACCAGAAGAATGGTATAGTTTCCATTCATATAAAGAAAGCCTTGGGAGGATTTGCAATAAAAATGTATCAAAGCTACCAAAATTCTAGGAAATTGTGTGGAGCCATAGGGTAGTTGGGTTTAGAGTAGATTGAAATTTTACTAGTTGGAGTGATGCTGAGGTTTTGCTCTCTAAGGTAGCAGCTTTAGATTGTCTTTTGCGGTATTTATTTGTTTTTGTAATGTATCACAATTTCTGTCTTGCTCTGTGCTGCTGCTCGAAAGTAATGAACATAATGCCAGTGGTTATAATCTGGATTCTGAAATGCTTAAGGCTGAAGCAGAAATTTTTGACAGTAACAGTTTTTTAGAAGTTGTTGTTGGTTTGGTTCACATTAGCTGAGAGATGAGGCAGACTTCTGCAAACGTTGCTTTAAATTGAAGGAGAGTGATCAAGCTACCAAGTTTGTACATTCCCTGGGGGCACAACAGTTGGTGTTTGTTTGATGTGTTTTCACCAGGGTGTAGTAGTAATGAAGGAACATGGTGAGATGTTTTAATTGTACAAATGTGTTGCTTTGTGATGTAATCACTGGATGCTGGGACTTTGAATGGCTGACTGCCTTGGAGTTAATACCACTGTTGTATTGTCTCTCTTCAATACAACAGAGGACTGGAGAAATTGCAATCCTGGGACAATAATGACACAATGGAACGAAGAATTGAATGCCTCTAACACAACCTGATTGTATGGAGCTGTGAAAGAAATCCAAGGTACAAATTGATGCAGAGTAGCCTGATAATTAACAGGAGGAGAGGTTGTGAGTGGGAGGACAGCTGCATTGAAGAATTAAGAGAAGTCCGATTGAAAGTGTTCCCGTTAATGGCTTTGAGATGTTGAAGTCTAATGACAGCAACTTCATCAGTATCACATGCTGTTATTCAATTTCTCATTACAGAGCTGAGGGCAGTAAGCCATCGCTATTGTGCCAGATTTCACAGCAGCTTAAAAAAGTTAACATATTATTTGAACATAAATCAAAAGCTTTACTTATCTGATGAAATAAGTGACTATTATTTCTCAGCTTCTGCACCCTCTGGATATTTCCCATTGTCGAGTTTAGTTGGTGAGCTGCTGGGCAGAGTGTAGCTGCGTCCTTGTGGTTTGGGAGAGAGAGGGCGGGAGGGGTCGAAAGAGAGAATGACTGATGCCGGTTTGCATCCGAAGATTCCTGGCATCTTCCGAGAAGTGGAGCCTTAAAAGGGATCCAGCTGCGTGCCATTTCGAAGAGAACGCAGAGTACTTGAGAAGTGTCGACAGGGAGGGAAAAGAAAAATAAATCCAACTCACCAGAGCAGGCTGTGTTAAACAGGAACTGCAGCTGGAGGTGTGCAGGTGCTTTTGTGATCAGCCTGGCTGCAATGAACAATGTGCATGTGTGTATGATTGCTGATGGAACAGACTGGACCGGGCACTGTTGTCAAATGGGTGTTTGAAGGCTAATGAGAGACTTCAGAAGAATTGTTTTGTGACTTTTTCAGGACATCTGCCTTGGAATGTGTTCTTGTTCACGATGATGCAGAATTTATTTTCCCTTCCTCTGTGGATGTGATGCTGTCATTTTTTTAAATGGCCATATGTGATTGTAGATGGGTGATGGGAGAATCAGACTGGGATTCTTGAGCTTGTAAAAGATGCGATCAGGGGAAGTCGGGGAAATGGGATGGATAGGATTGGTCTGGGATCTGGCATAGACTTGATGGGGCAATAGCCGTCAATGTTGCATGTGAGTATTGGATAACAGTGGCTATCACTGTGCTTTTCAGTAACAAAGGGAAATAGAGCTGAGACTAATCATAAACACAAGAGATTCTGCAGATGCTGGAAATCCAGGGTAACATACACAAAATGTTGGTGGATCTCTGTAGATCAGGCAACATCTGTGAAAAGGAATAAAGAGTTGACGTTTCATTATGAGAGCTGATGGAGGGAAATGTTGACCCCCTTATTCCTTTGTGTAGATGCTGCCTGACCTGCTGAGTTCCTCCAGCATCTTGTGTGTGCTATTCCTGGTCAGTCTCCAGATGCACTTTATTTTAGAAATGATCAGAGGTCAGCAGTTACGAGTAAATAGCCTCACTTTTTGTAGTACTGAATTGTCAGTTGGGTTTAATATCACCGGCATATGTTGTGAAATTTGTTAACTTTGCAGCAGCAGTACAATGAAATACATGATAAATATAGAAAAGCTGTATTACATTAAGTACATGGATGTCTATTAAATAGTTAAGGTAAAATAAATAGTGCAAAAAAAAACCAGAAATAAAAAAAAGTAGTGAGGTAGTGTTCATGGGTTCAATGTCCAGTTAGAAATTGGATGGCAGAGGGGAAGAAGCTGTTCCTGAATCACTGAGTGTGGTGCCTTCAAGCTTCTGTACCTCCTTCCCAGTGATAACAATGAGAAGAGAGCATGTCCTAGGGGGTGGGGTGGGTGGGGGTATCGTTATTGATGGATACCGTAATCCTAAAGCACTGCTTCATGAAGATGACTTGGATACTACAGAGGTTAGTACCCATGGTGGAGCTGACCAGGTTTACAAGTTTCTGGAACTTACTTCGATTTTGTGCACCAGACGGTGATGCAGCCAGTCAGAATACTCTCTACATTACATTTGCAGAAGTCTTCGAGTGTTTTGAGTTGACAAACCAAATCTCCTCAAACTCCAAACTTCCTTACAGCTGCGTCAATATGTTACGTCCAGGTTAGGTCCTCAGAGATATTGACACCCAGGAACTTGAAATTGCTCACTCTCTCCCCTTCTAATCCCTCTATGAGGATCGGTTTGTGTTCACTCGTCTTACCCTTTCTGAAGTCCTCAATTAGCTCCTTGGTCTTGCTGACATTGAGTGCTAGGTGTTGCTGTGATACCACTCAACTAACTGTTATCTCTCACTCCTGTATCCCCTTTCGTCACCATCTGAAATTCTGCCAACAATGGTTGTATCATCAGGAAATTACAGATGGCATTTGAGCTTTGCTTTTGCATGCAGTCATGGGTATAGAGAGAGTAGAGCATTTGACTAAGCACACACCCCTGAGGTGCACCAGTGTTGATTGTCAACAAGGTGGAGATATTATTTCTAATCCGCACAGTTTGTGGTCTTCCAGTTAGGAAGTCAAGGAGTCAAGGATCCAGTTTTAGAGGGCGTTACAGAGGCCAAGGTTCTGTTGCTTTTCAATCAGGATTGTAGGGATGATGGTGTTAACCTCTGAGCTATAGTCAATAAACAGCATCCTGACATAGGTATTTGCATTGTCCAGGTGATCCAAGACTGCGTGGAGAGCTATTGAGATCGCATCTGCATCTGCTGTAGACCTATCGGTTTGCAGATAGGCAAACTGCAGTGGGTCCAGTTCCTTCCTGAGACAGGAGTTGATTCTAACCACGATCGACCTCTCAAAGCATTTCATCACCATAGATGTGACGACTGCTGTTAAGGCAGCTCACGCTGCTCTTCCTGGGCACTGGTATAATTGTTGCCCTTTTCAAGCAGGTGGGAGTGCATGGATTGACTGAGGTTATTCATCATGGCATACAGATGCTTGAATGGGAAATTGCACACTTTATTGGTCTCAGTGCAGTTTTCTAACTATTAGTCTTGGCTTGGGTTATATTTTTGCTGCTTTGTTAGGATGCAGAGTCGTTAACCTGCACTTTGGTGGAGCAGAAAGTCTGTTTGGTACAGAGGGAGTGGAGCCTTTCAGAAGTGCTGTCTTAGAGGAGGCATTTAACTGAGATCCATCAACTCAGAGAAAGATTAGATTAGGTTCAACTTTATTGTCATTGTGCTGAGTACAGATACAAAGCCAATGAAATGCATTTAGCATCTGACCAGAAATGTAAAGAATAGTGTTATTTACAAAATAACTGCGAATAAAAGAAATGCTACAGCACACAAATGTAAAAGTACTGAGACAGTACAATACGGATGCAATACTGCTTAGCGCTGTGATGAGAGGTTCAGCAGTGTCACAGCCTCAGGGAAGAAGCTCTTCCTGTGCCTGCTGATGTGGGAGCGGAGGCTCCTGTAGCGCCTTCCGGATGGGTTAGGTGAGATGCATCCCTGATAATGCTTTTCGCCCTGCCCAGGTAGCGTTTATGGTAGATGTTCTCAATGGTGGGCAATTGGGTGCCGATAATCCGCTGGGCAGTTTTCACCACACGCTGGAGTGCTTTGCAGTCTGATACGGGACAATTGCCGTACCACACTGAGATGCAGTTGGTGAGTATGCTCTCAATGGTACAGCGGTAAAAGTCCGTCAGTATCCTGGGGCAGAGGTGAGCTTTCTTGATGCTCCGCAGGAAATAAAGGCGCTATTGCACCTTTTTGATCAGGATGGAGGAGTTCAGGGACCAGGTGAGATCCTCGGAAATGTGGACACCAAGGAACTTGAAGCTTGATACACGCTCCACTACAGCTCCGTTGATGTAGATGGAGACGTGAGTGTGACTCCTGGCATGCCTGAAGTCCACAATGATCTCCTTAGTCTTCTAGGTGTTAAGGGCCAGATTGTTGTCGGCACACCACGCAGCCAGGTGCTGAACCTCGTCCCTGTAGGCCGTCTTGTCATCCCCTCTGATCAGACCAACCACCATGGTGTCGTCTGCGAACTTGATTATGGAGTTAGAACCATGTACAGGAATGCAGTAATAGGTGAAAAGGGAGTACAGTACAGAAAAATGTCACTCCTTGAAGAGCAGGAGAGATCTCCTCATTGTCCAGGGTGCTATTTGTTTCCTGGTTAGTATATTCAGAAACTTGGGTCATCCAATCATAGTCACATTTCTATTGATAAGACCTGGGTCTGCAACAGTGTTGATGTTTCTGGCCTTGCTGTGGTGACTACAGTTCCAGAATAGTTTAAAGTGGATTGAAAGTCCTGAGGTCAACAAAGATGCTGTATTAACACATTTTTTGGCTCAGAGTCAGAAAGGTCATGAATTCAGTGACCTGAGCGTGCAGTCCTGTTTGACATGGCACTCCAGTACTGTGGCAGTAATGCATCATGGGAAGTGCTTCTTTGAACGTACTCCCTAGGGTGGGTGTGAATGTCTCCATGGTGGCCATTTCAAAGCAAGCAACAGAGATATGATCAATATTTATTTCTCAACCAACACTGTCCCATAAGTGATTAACCAGTCATTGCTGCTTCTGAGATTTTGCTGTGTGCAAGCTATTCACCGTACACCAGTGACAACTGTAAAGTGTGCATACTGTGACAAAGGGAAGTCAGAAAGGAATACCTTAGAAATCTAAAGTAAGCTCTTGATGGGTAAAACTAAAAATGTTTAGATGGGTCATGATAGAAAGGGAGAATTTATGTTATTTTTTGCTTGAGGCTTCAAAATGAGCATTGAAGTGTACTGGCAGCTTCGAGACTTAATGGGTGGGAGGTGCCGAACTTCACAGATTTTAACAAACAGCAATGAATTGTCAGTTTACAGCAGGTCATGCTGCTCTCATGTAATGAAAACATTTTTCTTTTGACCTTGTTTCTGGCTGGTTGCCCATGTTATACCCCCTCCAAAAGCATGAGATCATTTGAGCTCTGCGAATCTTAATTAGAACCAAATCCCTTTGCCTTTCACTCACTAGATCTGTCTTGGCTATTGATAAGGTAATGGCTTAATTTAAAAAATACTTCATCCGTGTTTGCAAATCCTTCTGTGGCTTTGCCCTTGTAATCACCTCTAGCTGTCAATCATTTCAATAGCCTTTGACCACTGTTGGTTGTCCACCAGTAGCCACTGGCTCTTTGGTTGCCAAGGTTCTGAACTCTGAAATTTTCTCCATTAACTTATTGTTAATCTTGTCATCTGTTTCAAGATGGCGTCAGTGAACAATGCGACCAATGGCGACATCCTGCTTGCCAGTTCATGAAGCTACTTCTTTTGCTCTTTCAAATCTGATGCTACTACGAAGCTGTGTGCGATTGGAACCTGTGATTTACGAATAGGTTTGGAGTAGAGTGTGTGGCCTGGAGGAATGGTAGCCTGGAGACGTGGCTCAAGCCCACGATCGATTCTGTTGCTTCTCTTCGATTGAGGCATCGAGGGCGTGAGCTCGTGGTTGACTCCATTGCTTCTCTTCGATTGAAGCATCGAGCAAGGTTGAATTTGACAAGAGTAAGTGTGGAGGAAGGGCAGGTGTTTGGCGCCGTGTGCTTGCATTTGACTAGTCGTCTTCTCCCGTTCTTTAACTGCTGTTGAAGGAAAGTGCGGGAGTTTTGGGATCTATGTTACCAGGTTTGATCAGCGAGGCTGTGGATTTGTTTTGGGGGACTTTGAGATTCAAGTTGCATGCGTTTCTGGATTCTGGTTGATCCTTTTTTTTGCTGTTTTTGAGCAGTTTGAGCAGGTGATCAATGTGGACTGGGGCACTTCGGTGAAGAATACCCCTGCGGCTGGGCTAGTAGCATGGCGCGGTGCTGAACTGATCTAAAATGGCTACTTCTGGTTTGATGTTCTATGTGTTGTTGGCTCACTTTTTGCCACTTACACAATTTTTGTTTTGCGTGTTGGGTGTTTGAATTTTTTTGAATGGGTTCCATGCTGTTTCTTTGTTTTGTGGCTGCCTGCAGGAGGACAAATCTCAGTAGTCTTCTGTATATATACTTTGAGAATAAATATACTTTAAATCTGTATTTTACCATTTTCCTTCCTCAAGATGTTCCTTGTAGCTTTAAACTTATGACACATTTTGGTTATTGACTTTAATATCTTTCTAATATGTTCAGGTGTCAAACCATCTGTGAAGCGTTGGAGGTGTGTTGTCATCCAAAAAGAGCAATGGAAATACTTGCTATTGTTCTGAAGGATTTTAACTTTTGCATATTTTGTTTGGGTTTGAGAGGATGTTGCTTACTAAACTATCACAGCTGCTTGGTATTAAGTTGTGATGGTCTATGTTTGTATTAATTTTATATTAAAAATAAGAATTTCTACAAGCTGAACGTAGGAATCCAGGAGATAAATTTTAAAAAAAGCTTCAATGGTAGTACTCTGAGGATTACTACTAGTACCAAGTGTTAATCAGAGTAGAAATAATAGGCTATGTTGATGAGTATGTGGCTGGAGGACTGGTGTAAGGTGAAGGGATTCCAATCTCTGTGACATTGGAATGGGCTCTGAGGAAGGTGGGACCAGTTCAGATTGGATGAGCTACATCTAGGCATGACCAGGATTGATATCTTGGGTGAGGATTTGCCAGTTCTGTTGGGAAGGTTTTAAACTAAATTGGCATGGAATTGGGAATCTATACTCAGTGGCTACCGTATTAGGTACACCTTATTTATGCACGTATCTACTCAGCCAATCATGTGGCAGCAACTTAATGCATAAAAGCTTGCAGACATGGTCAAGAAGTTCACTCGTTCAGACCAAACATCAGAATGAGGAAGAAATGTGCTCCAAGTGACTTTGTCCATGTTATGATTATTGGTGCCAGACGGGGTGGTTTGAGTTTCTCAGAATCTGCTGATCTCCTGGGATTTTCACGTACAACGGTCTTTAGAGTTTGCGGAGAATTCCGCAAAAATCCAAAAAACATCCAGTGAGTGGCAGTTTTGTGGATGAATATGCCTCGTTAATGAGAGGGGTCAGAGGAGAATGCCCAGACTGGCTCAAGCTTATAGGAAGGTGACAGAAACTCAAATAACCACATGTTACAACAGTGGTGTGTAGAAGAGTACCTCTGAATGCACAACATGTCAAACCTTGAAGTGGATGGGCTACAGAAGCAGAAGACCATGAACACACATTGTGGCCACTTTATTAGGTACTGGAGGTGTTTGAATAGTGACCATAACATTATAAGGTTTAGATTGGTAATAGAAAAGGACAAGGAACAATCCAAAACAAAAGTAATTAACAGGAGGAAGGACAATTTCAGTGGACTGAGGTGGGTCTGGTCCAGGTAACAGAAGTTGACGGGGAAAATTGTAGTATAATGTTAGGCTTTCTTTGGGTGAAGGAAGCTCCCTCAATAACAAAAGCAGCTACAGAGGAAGATGAAGTGAGAAAGAAAAGGCTGCCTAGGACGTGCGTGATTTGTGAATACCAATAAGAACCAGACTGATTACTAAAGAATCAGAGGGCAATGAAAACTCACACCAAGGAGGGTAAGAGAGAAGGTCAGAAAAGATTAAATAACTGGAAAGTCATAAGTTCCTATGGGCATATATATAGTGACAAGGTACTATGTGGTGGAGTGGGTCCTTTTGAGAACCAAATTGGGAGCTTAACCGTGGATGCTGAGGAAGCTGTTAAGAAATAAAATGAGTGCTTTGTATTTATTTTCACCAGGGAAGATGGTGTTTCCAAACTGATGGGGAAGAAGGAGATAGTAGCAGCATAGTATATGTTCAATATGGTCGCATGGAGGTATAAGAAAATTGACTGCATTGAATTTTTTTCTCCTTTATTTCCCTCAGAGTTATAGGATGCATCCCATCTGGTCCTGGTGATTTAACTCAGCGGTCCCCAACCACCGGGCCGCGGACCGGTAAAGGGCCGCAAAGCATGTGCTACCGGGCTGTGAGGAAACAATATGAGTCAGCTGCACCTTTCCTCATTCCCTGTCACGCACTGTTGAACTTGAACATAGGGTTGCCAACTGTCCCGTATTTGCCGGGACATCCCATATATCGGGCTAAATTGGTTTGTCCCATATGGGACTGCCCTTGTCCTATATTTCCCCCGCTAAGGTAGAGCGTTCCTATGAAACCTTTCGTGCCGAAATAGTGTGAAGAGAAGAAGCAATTACCATTAATTTATATGGGAAAAATTTTTGAGTGTTCCCAGACCCAAAAAATAACCTAACAAATCATACCATAAAACCGCAAATAAGTAACACTAACATATAGTAAAAGCGGGAATGATATGATAAGTACACAGCCTACATAAAGTAGAAATAATGTATGTACAGTATAGTCGGAAAGATGAAGGCAAAACCGATTTGTGGGGAAAAAAATCGTCACGTACGTGCATGCGCACACAGGTGCCCGCGCAAGTCTGCATGGTCTTGGTAGTCTTTCCTGGGGTAAAGTGTCCCAGAATTTGACTGCTACTTTTGTCCCTTATTTGGGAGTGAGAAAGTTGGCAACCCTAACTGTAAAAGACATGTTGAGGTGAGTTTAATCCTATTTGAACACCACCCCCCCCCCCCCCCCACCGGACGGCTGGTGCGCAAGAATATTGTCAATATTAAACCGGTCTGCGGTGCAAAGAAGTTTGGGAACCCCTGATTTAACTAGTTTAAAGTGCACTTATTATTAAAGTATGTATTAATTATACAACCCTTGTGTATAAGTTATATATACTTAGATAATAAATGTACTTTGACTCTGAACTAGTTAAGTCACCAAACCAGATGGGATGCATACTATAATTCTGAGGGAATTAGAGGAGAAAATCATGGGGACAGTGGCTAAAATTTTATGGGGTTGGAAAGTGATGAACATTGCACCCAAGTTTGAAAAGAAACTCATGAACTACTGGCTAGCTAGTTTAACCACAGTGGTGAGAAGACTTTACAAAGCATTAATTCAGAACCGGGGGAAAATGGGTTGATGAAGGCAAGAGAGAGTGGACCTTTTGGGGCAAATTGCACATATCAAAAATTTAAAAAAACTGCAGGTGTTTGAGGTCTGAAATAAAAACAGAAAATTCTGGAAACGCTTGTGTACTGTCATGGATGGGGAGCTAGTTGCCAAACAAGAAACAGAAAGTTGGAATTCATGCACCCTATTGAGAGTGGTAGGCAGTGACTTGGACCCCAGTGATTCACAATCTATTGCTAATGATTGAGAAGAGGGAATTAAATATATATTCCCCCCCTCCAAACTGGGTGGAATTGTGAGCTCTGAGGAGGATGCTGAGAGACTCCAGAGTAATCCGGAGAAACGGAGTGAATGAACAAATGTATGGTAAATGCAGTACAATGCAAGCACATTCAGTTATCCACTGATGGCAAAAGCAGAAAACCAGATTATTACCTAAATAGCAAGAGATTAGGAAAAGTAGAGATGTGGTGAAACCTGGTGTGCTAATGCACCAATGAATGACTGCAGTCAGTGAAGACGGCAAATGTGAAGTTGCACTTAACTGTCAGGGAATTCGAGTAAGCAGGAGAGACTTCTTCCTGTCATTATATGGGCCCTTGATAACGCCATACCTTGTCAATTGCATGCAGTTTTGGTTGTCTTTATCTATGGATAGAGTATAGTAGAATTTCACCAGGTTGATTCCTGAGATAGCAGAATGGGAGAGTAAAGTGAGTTTAGGACAGTTTGGCTTTTTCGCCAGAGTTTAGGTAGGATCCTTATTGAACGTTATAAAATCCTGTTGGGACTGGACAAACTAGATGTGGTAGAGATATTCCTTACAGTCCAGAACCAGGTGCCAAAGCCAAAGAATACGATGTACCCAATATAGGACAGGTGATGAGGGTGGTGGTGGAGGAGAATTCATTTCACCTAAGGAGTTTGTGGAATTCTCTAACATAGAAGTGAGGACAAATCATTAAAGACTTTAGAGAGTGTAGAAACGAGCAAAGATATCAAGGGATCTGGGCAGATGTTGGGAATGGGAAATTGTGGTCATGTGTGTATGGTGGAGTCTGCTTGAAGGAGTGAATAGCTCATTCCTGCTCTTGCTTTCGATGTTTCCATACTTCTGTTTTTCTTCTGTGTAACTTGGTGCGGGAGAAGCCCCAGTTAGAGGTCTATCTCTCCGATTATGATCCAACAACATTTTTGTTTGGGGTTTAATATTTGATATGGTCCGAGTGCATTCTGTGAAGTGCATTGCGTCATTTTGCTATATTAGGATAGAGAATAATCAGTGACCCTCTCCTCATTCAAAGGTCATCGAGGCTAATTGGGCTAAAGGACTGTGGTTGATAACCAGTGAAGGTAGAATTGATGGCTCTTACCACTTCAGCGGGGAAAAGCATTTGTTTTTATACAGAGGTTTTCATGACCTTCTAAGCAATTTACAAACCAATTACACTTGAACGAAGTATTTAATCATCTGTAATGTAAAAAAATGCTCGATGTGGATTGTTGAGGCTCCATGTGAAGGAAGCTGTGAAAGTCCTTTTATTCTCTGGTTTAAGAATGGTCACCTGTTTGAAATTTATTTGCCATTATTGCTGCCTTGTCTCTTTGTATTGTGTACAGTATGATATGTAATCCTGACTCTGGTGACTTGGGCCATTGGTTTCTTCATTGAAGTGGCAATTTCTGTGTTTAAGCAGTCATTTCATTTTTATGGCCAAGTAACTGAGTTGCGTATGCTGTAAAATCTGTAATGGCAATCAGGTATGTATTTCACACTTAGCTGTGTTACTGAATAATGCTTAATGTATATAGTTTCAAAGGCTTTACTGTTTTAGTTATACTTCAGAATGCTGTAGTTCGGGTTTTCTAACTTTAGGTCAGCTGGACTGTATTGAAGTAACACCATTGGAAGTGGATGCTGAGATAGATCCAAGGTTGTGCTAGGGCACGTCACCAGTGATGTAGCCTGGGGTTATAGGGTGTTTCAGGTCTTTCAAGATCAGATACTGTCGCCCAGGTGACCCAGTCAGGATTGATCAGGCACAGGCTTGTGTCCCAGCAGCACTGGTCCACGTGTCACACCTGTTGATCCATAGCCACCTGGAGGCCTGTTCAGCAGCCTCTGTGATGGTCTTGATGGCTCTTTTCTTTACATAAAGCCAAGGAGCAAGTAGGTTCTACAGAGTGAGCAGCCGGCAGAACCTCCACACCCAACTTCAATGGTCTCACGTCATGCTCTCCACTCCTATCACTGGCACTGCTTTACCATAATTTCAACTTGAACTGAACAGCAAAGAAAAATTGCAAATGCTGGAAAATTGAAATAATGGGGAATGCTGGAAATACTCAACTAGTTAGGGCACCATTGGAGAAGGAAATGGTGATTTCCACTGTTTCTCTCTACCCAGATGTTTGTGACCTGCTGAGTATTCGTGGCTTTTTTATCAATATTAACTTGGGATGCATGAAAGCTGGTACGGATTGATTTAAATCCTATAATGAGGTTCAACTGAAATTGCTTTGAGTGGGACTGTATTGGCATTATATCTGTTACAAAGGAGGCAAGCCAACCGGATTGTGCTCACAAGTGCAGAGCTCTGGGAAGTCTGCTTCTTCAACTTTACACTTAACAATAGGAAAGGACTTCTGTCACCAACTTCTAAGTTTCTTCTGCAAATTATTCTTGAGAAAGGGAGTTACCCATTTCCAGAATTCGGTATGCTGTGCACTTCAAGGTCACTGCTATTATCTATTAACTAAAACATCTGTAGTCATGTAGCTCTCTATGGGCTATGTCTGTACTTCAGTAAAGACCCCACCCACCCCAGACACTCCCTCTTCTCCCCTCTCCCTTTGGGCAGAAGGTACAAAAGCCTGAAAGCATGTAACAGCTTCTGTTATCTTAGTTCTGAATGAACCTCTTGTACGATAAGATAGACTCTTAGCCTCACAACTTAACTTGTGATTTAGCACTTTAATGTGTACTGCATTTTTTGGTAGCTTTTACACTGTTATCTTTACTCTTTTACCTTATTCTAGCTCGATGCACTGTGTAATGATTTGATCTGTGTGAACAGTGTATAATACAGGCTTTTCACTGTATCTTGGTACGTGTGACAGTAATAAACCAATACAATAAAGCAATTTCAGTTTGACAGTAATTTGCTGGGTTTAGAAGCCTAACATCAGCTAATGTCATTGGCTCTATTCTCTCTCTCTCAGTGTAGCTTGGCTTGTGGTAGCTCGTCAGAAAGAGTTGGCCTGTTTTGTTGGAGGATAGAAGGGTGATTAGTTGTTGCTGTTCTTGAACTTTTTTGGATCAAGCTTTTGATCACCAGTCCTCGTATCTCTTTGTTTAGCTTGTTCGTGTATTTTGCCTCCTAGCGTCTCGGTGAAATGCCATGTTACTTTAAGGATGCTACTCGGGTGTCAGGTGTTGCTGATTTGGTGCAGCAAGTAGCTGTATGGTTGCTTTTTTGGACGACGGGTGTGCATTTTGACAAGGGGTAGTGAATACTTGGGAGTGGACACTGAAATTGTCAGCAAGTGAAAACTAAGCTGTGTAGGAATGTCTTCTTGCAAGTGTGGTAAATGTCTGGAATCACGGAGGATTATAGAATCTAGGTCATCAGTATTTAAAGAAGAGAAAGACAAGTGTTTGACTGATTGGGGAATTGAGGGCAATGGGGAACTGGCAGAGAAGTGGATTCGGGCCTGAGGCGGATCAGCCATGTTCATGGTGAATGGTGGGGCTAGCTGGCCCATTTCTGCTCCTATTTCTTGTTTTCATGTGAACATCACGTTTGTTTTTTTTTCTGAGGGAGAGGATAATAAATGTCGCAACTGTAGATGATTGTGCATTTACCTTGATGAGATTACGCAGCGAATTCCTGACTCGGAGGTCTCATTCTAAATGACCGTTATTATTTTTGGCTTGGTGTAATTTGAGTGGAGACTTGGTAATTGCTTATTGTTATCACAAGAACCAAGGTGCAATGGAAAGTTTTGTTTTGAATTTTCTCCAGACATATCATTCTGAACGTAAATGCATTGAGGTAGTACCAAGGAAAACAATGTCAGAATGGAAAATATAGCGTTACATTTACAGAGAAAGTACAGTCCAGATAGCCAGCTAAGGTGCTAGGGGCATGATGAGGCTCAAGCTTTGCACCAGTGTGTACGTTGTTGGTCAGGGCCATTTGATGACAATCTTGATGACATTTCCCCCATCAGGCTGTTGAAATATATCAGGCTTTAACTGCTTTGGTTGGAATTGTCCTGTACTTTTTTTTTTGAAGAGGGTATACCTGGGTAGTATTCCACATCACCGGTTAGATTCAATTTTGTAGCTGAACTGGAATAGCTGACTAGAATTGTCTGCATTTCAAGGGTTGTATTAATCAACCTTCCTTGCAATTTGCATCCCCTGTTTGGTATCAGGTAGAGTAAATCAAATTGGCGAGTTCTGCGCTGGAGGATAATTCAACAAAGGCAATCTTGGAGGAGGCCTGTTCATAATTGGTGAATTTGAACTTGTGGCTGTGGAACATTTCTGCAAATCTCTGAGAAAACTTGTGCAGTAGTCCAACTGGAATGGAACTGTGCCTGATACCTGCAGAGGAAAAAAAGAATTTAATTTCTCAATTGAAATTTGCCCAGCCTGTAAACTCCTTAGAGTTTATGTGCTGTGGACAGATGGAGTGAATTGAATCTGCTGATTTTGCCGACTCCTTATTCCTGCAGTGTACTGTTTTGTCACATTGGACAGTGTTCAGTGCAAACTGTAGATTAGTTTTTCAGAATGCTTAGCGCTCCTGCCTGTTTCCAGTGTGAATTAGCGAGCTCATGCAGAGAGCTCTTCTGTAGAACACGCCTGAGTTATCCCTGATCACAAGCAGTGATAGCTACAGTTGCTGTCTCTCACGTTTAACTCGGTCATTTCAGAACTCTTCACGCTGAGGTGACTTCTTTCAAGGCTATACCCTACCACCTCTCCCGAATGCCTATCCAAATTATAAACAATGAACTTAAAGTATTTGTTTCTACATGAAAAGATAATGAGAGACCAAACACTTCTAAATTCACTGCACCTTTTGGCTCACCCATTTTCCTGATGGTCCGTTCTTAAGTGAGTTTAACCTTGAGGTCAGACACGAGCTGCTCGAACTGCTGTCTGTAACCCAATATGTTACTTGGCAGTGATGTGAATGAGAGCGGTAACTGTTACCCAAGGTACTGCGTGATTACTGGGTGTTCTGGTGTCCTTTTAACAGTACTAATGAGCTCAGCCAGTATAGTAAAGCTCTAGCAGTCCTACATAAAGGCCACTTGCTGATTAGTTTGGAGTGTGAGCTGGGGGTTTGGGATCTGAGGGGGGTGAGCCTCAATGGTCGGGTGTCTGGAATGTAGCCGAGTTTGGGGTCTGGACTCTGGGGAAGGTGTTCTTGGGGGCGAGTTGACTCCCAAAGGGGAAGGAACGAACCACTTCAGTGTTTAGTGTGGATCAGGTGAATATGGGCTGCACAGTAGCACAATCGCTTTACAGGCCAGCGATCACTGAAGAGAGTTCAGTTCCTGCCGTCTGTCTGTCAGGAATTTTTTCCGTACTCCCTGTGACCACATGGGTTTCCTCCCACGTTCCAGAGATGTGCAGTTATGGTTAGTGAGTTGTGGGCATGCTATGTTGGTGCTGGAAGCATGGCGACATTTGTGGGCTGCCCCCAGCTGATCCTCACCGATTTGATTTGACACAGATGATGCACTTCACTGCATGTTTCGATGTACATGTGACAGATAAAGTTAATCTGAATCTCTAATCTGACGTCATAAAGGGAACGAAAGAAGTGTTTTTCATTTTTGAGCAATTTAATCCTTTTGCTTCATGTTGAAGCAGAGGCTGGACTGAGAAGCAGAGAGTTAACAGAGGCAGATGGCTGTGGAGAAAAGTTACGGGTTATTGTTGCTTTCTTGGGTCTGAGTGGTTTTGTTAAAAAAAAATTACAGTCCTGACCTACAGAATTTGTTGAGGCACTGGCTTTACTGAGGCAGGGGCATTCGTAGTTGAGATGAGTGAGTGCTTCAGCTGTGGTGAAAAGGTAAACAGTTGTGTGTTTTGAAAGTGCGATTCAGGGAGTTTTATGCTTGATGGGCAGAGAAGGAAACGTGTCAGAGGAATTGGGGGATGGGGAATACAAGGACATCACTTTAATGGTTGTTCTGAAGAGAATGGACATTCTGATGGGAATTTCTGCTCTCATTAAAGTGGGACAGAAAGGAGATCTGTTGTGTCTGGGTGTTGGGGGAAGGATTCAGGGGTGGAGAAATTGACATGCACATGGAGGTGCTGCTGGAACAGATGGCCAACCAGCACCACTGGATGGTTTGATCGAGACCCTACATCTGGATACAGTCGATTCTGCAGACGCTGGAATTCCAGAGTAACACACACACAATGCTGGAGGAACTCGGCACATCAAGCAGCACCTATATATAGGAATAAACAGTCAACTTTTCAGGTCAAGGCTGTCAGGACTGGAAAGGAAGGGAGAAGAAGCCAAAATAAGAAGGTGGGGGAGGAGAAGGAGTACAAGGTAAAGGGTGATGTGTGGGGAGGGTTTTACTCTAGGGTGATATGGACAAGGGATGGGAAGGGAAGGAAATTAGCTCGATTGGCTGACAGAAGAGGATGACCCATAAGGGTTTTAAGAAACAAAAGAGCTGTGTCTCTGACGACTGCCAATATCTGTATATGAATTGACACTGGAAATTTGAGCCAGAGTATAAGGTTCCCACAGTGGCCTAATCAGTCACTTCAGAATTTGCCACCCCAGAAAGGTAGCACACTGTCCCCAATCCCAAGGGCCTAGACTAAGAAGAGTAAACAATGAATAGAGAGGAGATGATTTGAAAGAGTTCAATGTTAAAACATGGCCTGTTGTGGGATGAAGCTAAATTGTTGAAAAGGTGGTGTCAGCCTTGGATCACTGAAGAGAAGGCCCGGAAAGTGAGTGAGACCATAGCTCTTTGAAGGGTTGAGTATCAGCGGAAGAACTGTCAGGGTTCATCCAGTGCAAAGTAAGGGACCTGAGGGCGTGTTGAGCATGAATCAGCAATGCATTGCTGATATTTTGTTTAAATATCAAAGGGTTTGTTCTTGAATGTTTTGGTTAAGATACTAATGGTTATGGTAATGGAGATGGGCAGTTGGTTTCTTGTTAATTGTTCTTCAGCCCTTGGTATATTGCTGTCAGTTTATGGACACCTTGATTCCTCTGATAATTATCTTTATCTGTTTTCCCTTTGTAATTTTAAATTGGTGTCTTGGTATTGAGTAATGTTCGGGACTATAGTTCAAAATGCTGTCAAGTAATTTTGCCTTTATATAAGAATGATATCAAAGGAAAACCTGGGAAATCTAATCCAGTAAGTCTAATGTGGGTGATGGGTAATTCACTGGAGAGTATTTTGGGAGATAAGATATAGCTACATCATTATGAACTTGATTAAGTTTTTTTGATGAGATGACCAAATAACTTGATGAGGGCGCGGTGCCAGACATGGCTTGTATGGATTTCTGTAAGTTTAAGGTTCAACATGGAAGGCTGTTCTAGAAGGTTAGGAATGGAATCCAGAGAGAGCTGATTTATTGGTTGTTTGAGGTAGAAAGTGGAGAGTGATGGTGGAAAGTTGTTTCTTGGAATGGAGGCCTGTGACTAGTGTTGAATCTCAGGGGCCGGTAATGGACCCATTGCTGTTTGTCATCCAGATCAACAAGTTAGAAAACAATGTTCAAGGTTTGGTTAGTAAGTTTCTAGATGACACTAAAATTGTGGTATTGTTGACAATGCAGAAGGTTATTAAATTTACAGAGGGATTTTGATAGCTGAGTAAGCAGGCTGAGGAATAGCAAATGTAGTTTAATTCAGATAAGTGTGAGGTATTGCATTTTGGAAAGCCAAATCCAGGTAGAACTTTCATGACAGGGCCCTGGGAAATGTTGTAAAACAGAGCACCTTGGAGTATGAGTACTTGTTTCATTGAATATGAAGTCACAGGTACAGGTACAGTAGTCAGGATGGTGAAGAAGGCCTTTGGTATGCTGGCCTTTGTAAGTCAGGGCATTGAGTATAAATGTTGTGAGGTCATGATATAATTGTACAGGACAGTGTTGAGGCCGCACTCGGGGTATTGTGTTCCGTTTTGGTCGCCCTGCTGTGGAAAAGGTATTAAACTTGAAAGAGTGCAGAAAAGATTTACAAGGATGATGCCAGGACTTGAGGGACGAAGTTATAGGGCAAGATTGAACAGGCTATGACTTTATTCCTTAAAAACTGGGGAGACTGGAAGGTGATCTTATAGAGGTGTATAAGCCGTGAGGGACATAGACAGGGTGGATTCATTTCGTCTTTTTCCCCAGGGTTGGGGAATCAAGAACTAGAGGATATAGGTTTAAGGTAAGAGGGGACAGGTTTAAAAGGAACTTGAGGGGCAGTTTGTTTTCCACAATTGTCAAAAGAGCTACTAGTTGAAGAGATTGGGCAGGTATAAGAGCAAATTTTAAAAGACAGTGGAGAGGTAGATAGATTGGAAAGGCGTAGAAGATTTTGGGCCAAACAGTGGTTTATGGGCCTAGCTTGGGTGGGTGAGCCATTTCCGTGCTGACGCCATAGCATTCCTTAGGACTCCTGCATTTCTAGATTTCTTTAGAAACAAGCCCACATTAAGAATAATATTAGATTCAATTCTTTAGGGCACTTGTGAGTGTTGGATGTTTCTAGAATTATCACAGCTGGGGCACGTGATTTCAACCTCACAACAAGATTAAATTTCAGGGTTTTCCCCCTCTATTGTGTAAAGTTTTCAATAAAGATTTCAAATAATTGTCTTTAGTTGATCTGCCTTGTGCCGTGACCTTTCATGGTGCTTTAGTTTTTGATTTGCAATCAAGAAACTGACATTTATCATTTGCCACTTGTCACAATACGTGTAAATGCTGCAAGTAATAACCAGGTAATCCCAGAGGTGGCCAAGCCAATGTTACGTGTACAGTGAGGTCAGTACCAGTTGTGTTGGTAGCTTTGCTGAATTGAATTCGACCATGGAAAAATATAATTTAACTTTTACCTCCTCACCTTGATCTTTTCATTGCATTTCTGTGATTACAAAGCAAAAAAAATGCACATAGCTAAATACAGAGTACTCAAGAAGGGTCTTGGCCCGCAATATTGACTGTTTATTCATTTCCATAGATGCTGCCTGACCCACTGAGTTCCTCCAGCATTTTGTGTGTTCACATAGTTAACATAGTTTCTTGTGAAATTGTTTTTTAAAGAAATCATGAAAATAGTAGTTTCAAGCTTCATGAAAAATAGTCTAAAGCTTGTGTTAAATGAATATCTGTCCTGATCCAAATTGTGTTGCTACCTCAGCGCAGTCTAGTACAAATCATCAACACAAGATTCTGCAGATATGTCCTATTGAAGGGCCTCAGCCCAAGATGTCGACTGTTTATTCCCCTCTGTAATGAGGCCTGACTTGCTGAGTTCCTCCAGCATTTTGTGTGTGTTGCAGAGTTTAGTTGATCTTGCTGTGATTTGCTCACTAGTGCCCTCTATTGCCCTTCAGCATTATTAAAGAGAAAGGCTGTTCACTGTTTCCGCTTCTTTGGCAGAGATTTCAACAAGTCTGATTCATTGATGCATAGATAAGGTTTGCGTTGGAAAGGGTCCAGCTATGGGCGCTTATGGGCTTGTTAAGCCAAGCGTCAAGTTACCCAAAAAAACCCTGAAATCACTGTATGTTTTAATTTTGGTTTTATCTTTCCATTTTGTGCGTGGCCTTTAAAAGCCAATAAATTTACCTGCTTTTCTTTCCCTTTTGCAGGTGCGCTAACCTCTTGCAGAAGCAACACTTTACTGGAATGACATTTACCTCAAGTCATAAGCGGAGGAAGTGGAGCCAGAAAGGACACATGCCCCAGGGGGACCTATTTCTGTGCTGCACCATCTTTGATTGTGCTACGCTTTGAACAACACCCCTAAGTGCTGTATGGTTCTGTATGTGCCCGAAAGGAAAGGGCCGTTTCCCAACACGGGACAGCTTGAGTGCAGCCTCCTGTTGCGAGAGATCGCTTTGTTCCCCGTTGCTCTGAAAGTCCCAGGAAATGTGCTATGACATCAGCAGTGGTGGACTGTGGAAGCCTGGTGTTTGACTTTGCCAGTAATGTAATGGAGAACCACCAGCAGCAGGTCAGCGAAGGGGCATTTCCGCCTCCCCCTCTTCTTTCCAAAATAACTATGCTTCTGTCCTATTTAACATTCATGCATATCCTCTCTTGTTATGCAATGAATAACTTTTGCTGGCACATTGAATCCATTCAAAATCTGGAATATTTTGAGTCTTTAGTACGTAGTCTGCGTGCTTTTCTGCACTTTCTCAACACTGAAGGTGCGACTGCTAACTCTCTAAACATTTGTAAAAACTAATATGTAAAGTGAAGACTCATTATGGGGTGTGGATGTTGCTGGAAATTTAAAATTCGTCCATAATGCTGAACTGAGAAGTTAACAGTTAACCACACTGGTGGGTCTGGAATCACATATAGGCCAGACTGGGTAAGAATGGTAGATTGCCTTCTCTGATAGATATTATTAAACAAGGTAGACATCTATAACAGTATGATAGTTTCATGGTAACCATTTCTGACGTTCAAACTTGTTTTTTTTTAATCTATTTGAAACTATAGGAGTCCATGCAGTGTTGAATTGTGACCTTAAGCAGTGGATTGTTACTGCTAAGACAGAAAAACTTTAAGTTTGTTAATCAAAACTAATAAATCACTTCCCTCCTTCAGACAAAACCCTGGGTTGAGACTTAGTCACATCCAGTCTTGCTTCGTTTTAAGAGGCAGTACACGCACAGTTTCCGAATAACTTCCCAGACATCCGACAGGCTTGACCAATGACTTCCCTCTCATCTGGATCGGTTCCCTGGAGAAAGAGTTCCATTTGCTATTTTCACTGTGCAAGACTGCCCAGCTTGTACACACACCGTACTAAACACAATCACATGCAATGTACTGAATAAATAGAGTGAACAACTTTCTGAACATACAGCCCAGGTTTGATCACTTTTTAATGGATCTTGGAAGTAAATGACTCTTTGGATTCTATAATTTAAACAGGTATAATTTTGTGGGTTGTATGTAAGCAACTAATGAAATTTCCAAGATACATAGTGAAGATACGAGCAAGTCCATCATTGGTTCATGCAGCATCACAAGCAGTTACCTCAGGTGCACCTACTTGGAGCTCAAACTATAACCAGCCTTCAGATGTGCTTTATTCTTTTCTGAGAAGGAATGTCGCTTTCAAAAGTAACACTTTTTATTATAGCTTTTCGTACTAGTTTTCTGTTCATTGTGAATGAATAAATGTTAATATTTTGATTCTTACATTGATTAAATTGATATTGCCATGAAATATGGAAATGTTTACTGGTACGATGGTTGGCTGTGAAGCTGTACGCAGAAGCAGGTGAGTAGCCTTTGTGACTGAATTTTATTTTTAGCTCAGTCTGCATTTTTTTGGATTTTTTTTCTACTCTGCGTACGGAATTGGGTGCCGGAATCATCTGTAAGTTGATACTCTTTCATCATTTGAGTATTGTAAGTATACAATGGTGTCTTTGCATTACTGCTTGAAGGCATCAGAGATTCAAGTATTCTTTCCTGCTAATTATGTGGTGCATGTTGAATTTTTAATGCCGCCAGTTTTGGTTTGCCAGGGCCACTGCAATAGAAGCTGATAAATACTCGTTAAAAGTTTATACAGAATGCTTGGGAGTAGGTTTCAGGTTTCAGTTTAGATTTGGTTATGTTATATCTTTTATAACATTACATCTTTAATATGTATAAATATTAATATCTTTTTGGCGATCATTTGCCAAAATCAGGTATTTTTAGATGCCTGCCACAACTTCTGAGTTCTATAATTGCAGTTAAATTGTTCATGATGCAACTAAACATCCAGAGATGCACATTTCTGCCCATAGAATCAGAATCAGGTTTATTACCACTGGCATGTGTCATGAAATTTGTTAACTTAGCAGCAGCGGCTCAATGCAATACATAATATAGAAGAAATAAATAAATCACTTACAGTATATGTATATTGAATAGATTAAAATCGTGCAAAAAACCAGAAATAATATTATTTAAAAAGTGAGGTAGTGTTCATGGGTTCAATGTCCATTTAGGAATCGAATGGCAGAGGGGAAGAAGCTGTTCCTGAATCGTGGAGTGTGTGCCTTCAGGCTTCTGTACCTCCTACCTGATGGTAACAGTGAGAAAAGGGCATGCCCTGGGTGCTGGAGATTGTTAATAATGGACGCTGCCTTTCTGAGACACCGCTCCTTGAAGATGTCCTGGGTACTTTGTAGGCTAGTACCCAGTTAACTAAATTTATGATCCTCTGCAGCTTCTTTTGGTCCTGTGCAGTAGCCCCCCTGCCCCCCCCATAACAGACAGTGATGCAGCCTGTCAGAATGCTCTCCACAGTACATCTATAGAAGTTTTTGAGTGTTTTTGTTGACATACCAAATCTCTTCAAACTCCTAATGAAGTATAGTCGCTGTCTTGCCTTCTTTATAGCTGCATTGATATGTTGGGACCAGATTATGCACTTAGAGATCTTGACACCCAGGAACGTGAAACTGTTCACTCTCTCCACTTCTGATCTCTCTGAGGATTGGTATGTGTTCCTTCGTCTTACCCTTCCTGAAGTCCACAATCAGCTCTTTCATCTTACTGACGTTGAGTGCAAGGTCATTGCTGTGAAACCACTCCACTAGTTGGCATACCTCACTCCTGTATGCCCTCTCGTCTATATCTGAGATTCTACCAACAATAGTTGTATCATCAACAAATTTAGAGATAGTATTTGGGCTATGCCTAGCCACACAGTCATGTGTATACAGAGAATAGAGCAGTGGGCTCATCACACACCCCTGAGGTGCACCAGTGTTGATCGTCAGCGAGGAGGAGATGTTATCACCAATCCGCACAGATTGTGGTCCTCCGGTTAGGAAGTCAAGGATCCAATTGCAGAGGGAGGTACAGAGGCCCAGGTTCTGTAACTTCTCAATCAGGATTGTGGGAATGATTGTGTTAAATGCTGAGCTATAGTCAAACAGCATCCTGATGAAGGTGTTTGTGTTGTCCAGGTGGTTTAAAGCCATGTGGAGAGCCATTGAGATTGCATCTGCCGTTGACCTATTGTGGTGATAGGCAAATTGCAATGGGTCCAGGTCCCTGCTGAGGCAGGAGTTCAGTCTAGTCAACCTCTCAGACATTTCATCACTGTAGATGTGAGTGCTACCAGGCGATGGTCATTAAGGCAGCTCACATTATTCTTCTTAGGCACTGGTATAATTGTTGCCCTTTTGAATCAAGTGGAAATTTTCGCCCGTAGCAGTGTGAGGTTGAAAATGTCCTTGAATACTTCTGCCAGTTGGTTGGCACAAGTTTTCAGAGTCTTACCAGGTACTCTGTTGGGACCTTCTGCCTTGCGAGGGTTCACTCTCTTTAAAAACAGCCTAACATCGACCTCCGAGACAGAGATCACAGGGTCACCAGGTGCAGTAGGGATCTCCACAGCTGCAGTTATATTCTCCCTTTCAAAGCGGGCACGGATAGCTGTGCGGGTCTGGGTACCTGACTGCAGATATAGGTTGGTTGTAACATTGACTAGTGTATTTGATCTGTACCAATAAACGTGATTGGTCAGTAGTCTTTACATGCTAACCACATTTTAAAGTCTGCATTCTTAATAGCAAAATGCACGGTTGACAGTATATATTACTGCCAATACAGATTTTTTTTGGAATGTGTAAGATTTTATTTTAAAAAGTACAAAATAATCCACAACCTTGGTGGTCTGTATACTTTTAAAAATTACCTACAATTAAATATTACTATCAATACTGCATAATTTTCTAGTGTATTGGAGTAAAAATTGATTATTGACTACTTATGTATGATACACATACACATGATAATATAAGCTGCACACAAAATACTGGAGGAACTCAGCAGGCCTGAACTAGCTCAGTTATGGCATCCATTGTTCTGATGTAGTGCTGATCCAGGATGAAAACCTCTGACACCAAACTCCTGCTCTGACACTAATCTCCTTGTACAGTGAGCCGTTACATCATTAGTTTGATGTCTGCTTGTTATTATTATTACACATTAAATGATGTGTCACCAATGAAGCTAGCTAACTGTGCATAGAGAAACAGTTATTCTTTTTTTTAATCTTCTCACTTGGTTCCTGATCTAAGTACTTCCAGAATTTGCTGTTGTGTTTTTAATATATTTCAGATTTCCATCATCTGCCGCTTTTCTAGCAGTGTAGGGAAGTACTTAGAGGATGTACAATTTACTTTCTCCTGCGGCCACACAGCAGCGATAACCCTGTGGTTTGGCATGCTTTGATGTTAAAGGCAGAATGCGGGTTTGTGTAAAGAATGGTCTCTGCTTCATGCCTGCTGTAGCTTGCTCCCATTGGCGTAGTAGAGATCCAATTGCACGCAGCAGGGAGAATAGGCATCTGGTCTGCATTCTGCTAATGGAAAACATCAAATTGTATAGCAAACCTGCAAGTTGTTAAATACGTTCCGTGAAATTCTTGCAATATGGTTTCATTCTAAGTTATAAATGTATAGGAAATCACTTATTCCAAAGAAAATGGCATTGTTTCTAAAACCTAGGTGAAATTCCTCTGCAATTGCCAAAACTGCAATCTCAAAACCTGTTGATAGGAAAAAACTATGTTGCTTCTGCCACGGCTCTTCCAACAGGTACCTGTTCTTTCGTACCCACTCAATTGTATCACCATTCTTTTTCTTTGGAGTCTCCTTCTTCATCTTTTTAGTTGCTGACACCTTGAGACATTATGCTATGAGCTGAGACTTGTATGTTTGCTGATTCGTAGTGAGCAGTGCAAATATTCATATAGATAGCTGGTTCAATTCTGTCCTTATCTGGTGCCCATCACACATACGGCTTTGTTGAAGGGGTTGGACGTATGTGGAATTGAGGACTCCAAGCTTATTTTTTCCTTTCTGACTTCTCTGCCTGCATTGTTGACGCTGTTGAGATGTACTCCAGCCTGTGTGATTTGCAGAAGTTTTAAGACCATTTGGAATCCATTCTATAAATTTTCATTTAAGCAGCTGAAATTAATATTGGAGAACCCATTTGAAAGTGTAGGAAACGAGTGGGTATATTTTTTTCCCTCCTATTCCAGCTTTTCAATGTAAAATGTTCCACTTAGATGTTGTATGATTCATCTGAAGCATTTGACATTCAAACCAATTTAACTTTTGGGATTACACCCTTTACCTGTTTGAAGACTTAACCCTTAAATACAGTAAAGTTTTTAAAAACACGTCAATGGATGACAATCTTATGGTTCTGAATTCTGTAATTAATCTTGTAAATTTTGTAAAATGATTCTCTCATATTTAGCAGTTGATGATTAATGAGTTGTGCTGGATTATATTCAATCCGAAGACTAAAATTAAGATAAAACAGCCAAAGTTCATTCAGCCCATCTAATCAACTCATTATTTATAAAATAAAACCAGATTGTTCGTGTTTTTCCTCACCATATCTAGTATTGAGTGGCGGGAGCAGTGAATAAGGAAGTTAAGATTAGCTCTCCTTTTGTGATGGTCTCCTTAGCTTGTGGTACTATTACACAAAGATAAGCAAATTAGTCATGTTCCTGATGGCATTTATGACTAAGTGAATGACAAAATACAAAGAAGCAAAGCCATTAAAAATACTGTGCTGAGAAGAGTATCTTAATGATATCGTTTTACAATTCTGCCTATGTTTCTACTGCCTTGTCCCGCAGGATGCAGAGAAGGGTCCAGGGTACCCTGCAGTGATTGTAGAACCAGTTCCCAGTGCCAGGCTCGATCAGAGCTATGCAGCACAGATTTTGGTCTATGATGATGAAACTTACTTGATGCAAGATGTTGCTGAGGAGCAGGAGATTGAGACTGATCCAGCAGAAGCAGGTAAGAACTGTACGGATGGGATGCTTGGAGGTGGGAGCAGGAGTGTGATGGAAATGCATTGGGATTCATCCCAACAATCTGCACACTCCGGCACAACAACTCAGCTGGAGCGAAAATAAGTTGGCCATTTTACCCAGGTTGTAGAAGCAAATAGTTGGAAATAGTTAACGTACAACTGCATTTACTAAATGATTAAATGGATGCCTTGAAACATTGTATTTTCCGTTCTTCTTCCTTACAGCATAGGAGACCATTCAGCCTATTGAGAGTACACCAGCTTTTAGAGCAATCCCATTCCCCCTCTCCTCATTTATTTCCCAATTTCCTGCCACTTGCCCATCAACTTCACCCTGACTATCCTGCCACCCATCTACATTAGGGATAGTTTAGAGTAACCAGTTAACTTTCCCATCAGCTCATCTTTGGGATCCCCTGAGGGAAACCCATGGGGTTCACAGGGAAATATGCAAATTTGCACAGACAGCTTTGGAAGTCAGGTCACGGGAGTTTTGAGACATCAACCCTACCTGCTGCATCACTATGTCACCCAAATTGATACAGCTTTTAAATTGTTTGCTATATTCCCGTGTGTAAAGCAGATGGTAGTGTACTTGACAGCCAGTGCTGCTCCTTAATTGCCTGTTTAGAAGGTAAGTGTTTCTTTTCTTTTCAAATTTCTCCCTCTGTGTAGGTGAACATTGACCTTTTGTCTGTTTGCTTCCACAGAAAATGCTGTGATCAATGAGTGATATTAGGTTGTGCTGAGCATTGTTGTACAGGAATGAGGTGACCAGCTGCCATATTGTGGGGTCTCAATACGCAGTAAAACGCTGATGACCCGATATCCAATCATTTGGAAATACTGACAATCTGACTTCTGGCTCTCACATTACTCTGGAGTGTTTGCCAGAAGCCCAGACTTCAAATGGGATGTGAGTGCAGATCTGTGGTTCAGCAGAGAGACCAGGGATGGGGTCTGGATCATGGTCCAGATGTGGCTGGAACCAGGGATGAGTTCTGGAGCTGGAGCTCCATGGTAAGGGATGCAGGCAGCTGGAGGGAGGTTTCGGGAGTGCTTGAACTTTTAGAAATCTTTTGACACAATCAGTTAGTGTGCCGTACTTGTACCGAGGCTGTGTGTTCTGGCCTTACCTAAAGCATGTGATTTTGGGCACCACATAGCATCGCAGTTCGCGTAACGCTATTATGGTAGCAGTGACCTGGGTTCAGTTCCCGCCACCGTCTGTAAGGAGTTTGTACCATGTGCCAGTGACCACACAGGCTTCCTTCAGATGCTCTGGTTTCCTCCCACGTTCCAAAGACTTAAGGTTAATAGGGGTTCATTGATCACATGGGTGCAATTGGACGATGCAAGCTCGTTGAGCCGAAAGGGGCCGTTACTGTGCTCTTTAAATAAAATAAAATTGTTAGACTCAGCAGACTTGCTGCAAAATTTCTCAGGCTTGGGAAGCATCCAATAGTCTAGAAAATCTGCTAGTCCAAAGAGTGCCGGATTATCAGAGTTTTACTGTTTTGTTTGCATCTTCACCCCTCCCACTTGGCAAGGTGACTCTTGCTACAGTTGAGCTTGCAAAGTAAATTTAATCATTGAAAGGTCAGGTTACATTAGTGTGGATTGCACCCCCTATTGAGCTTAAAAATCATTTTTTATAATTTACAAGTTGAATCACTAGATCAGCATTGTTGTTTACAGCCTGGAGATCTGCAGATATTGAGCTGGAACTACTTAAGTAGTCTTTTAAAGATTACTGATATACGAGTCCCCAGTGCATACTGCACTGATGTGAATAAGTTGTACGTTTAACAAAATATAATATTTGCCAGTACACATAATCTGCCATTTGGCCTCTTTCTGCACAGTATTACCTTCTCAGGGTGCCCTTCATTGACTACAGTTCAGCTTTTAATACTATCATCCCCTCAAAACTAATCAATAAGCTTCAAGACTTTGGCCTCAATACCTCCTTGTGCAACTGGATCCTCGATTTTTCTCACAGCCAGTTTGGATTGGCAACAACATTTCTTCCATGATTTCCGTAAGCACAGGTGCACCACAAGACTGTGTGCTTAGCCCCTGCTCTACTCATTTTGTACTGTTGGCTGTGAGGCTAAGCACAGCTCCAATGCCATTTTTAAGTTTGCTGATGATGCCACTGTGTTGGCTGAAACAAAAGTGGGTGACGAATCGGCATATAGCAGGGAGGTTGAAAGTCTAGGCTGAGTGATGCGACAACAATGACCTCTCACTCAATGTCAGCAAGACCAAGCAGCTGATTATTGACTTCAGGAGGAGGAAATCAGAGGTCCATGAGCCAGTCCTCATTGGGGAATCAGAGTTGGAGAGGGTCAGCAATTTTAAATTCCTTGGCGTTATCATTCCAGAAGCTCTGTCCTGGGTCCAGCATGTAAGTGCCACTATGAGGAGAAACACGGCACCACCTCTACTTGGAATATTGTGAAGATGTGGCATGTCATCTAAACTTTGAAACACTTCTGTAGATGTCTGGTGCAATGTATCAAGCAACACACATCAAAGTTGCTGGTGAACGCAGCAGGCCAGGCAGCATCTCTAGGAAGAGGTACAGTCAACGTTTCAGGCCGAGACTCTTCGTCAGGACTGAAGAAGGGTCGCGGCCTGAAACGTCGACTGTACCTCTTCCTAGAGATGCTGCCTGGCCTGCTGCATTCACCTGCAACTTTGATGTGTGTTGCTTGAATTTCCAGCATCTGCAGAATTCCTCGTGGTGCAATGTATGTTAGCTGGTTGCATCAGCCTGCTATGGACACACCAATGCCCACAAAAGGTAGTGGATATGGCCCAATCCATCACGTGTAAAACCTTCCCCTCATCAAGGACCGCACCATCCAGGCCACGCTCTCTTCTCACTGCTGCCATCAGGAAGAAGGTACAGGAGCCTCAGGACCCACACGACCAGGTTCTGGAACAGTTACTACCTCTCAACCGGTTCTGGCTTAAGGTGGCACTGGTGAAGCACTGCAACTACTTGCTGGTAGCAAACAAAACTATTAACTACTTTACTAGTCACACATTTTCTGGAAAACGATCATTGCAATCAGTAGCCTGTAACTTCCCTTTCCCTTTTGGAGTTGAGCTTTTGAACTGTCTGTACAAACTGGCATTTTTTGCAGTGTGAATGAAGCCTTGAAGGTGCAGGATGGTTACGGCACAGTGTGTATGGTCCAAAATGAGGTGGTGGGACCTGGGCCCAGGAACGAGGAATGAGCCAATATTTGGCCATTGCTGAGGGGGGACTTGGAGGTGATTCGTTGCGGCAGAACTGAGGCAAGACAGAGTTAAGGTGGCAGGGCCCAGAGGAAAGACTTGAGTTTTGATGAATTTAAGCACCAGGCTGAATTGGAAAGGTCTGGTACAGGTCGAATCGAAGTAGCAGGGCCCAGGCCCGAGAGTGTATCGAAGCAGCAGGGCCCAGTTCTAAAAGTGAGGAACAACCTGAGGTTTGGGCGGTTTAACCACCGGGCCAGATTGAAAAGATCAGGGTGTCGGGGCTGGAGGTGAGGGCAGACCAGTTCAGCTCACTGCTTCGCAAGGTTTATTCATCTCTTCGCTGAACTGAGGCTGTGACCTGCAACTAAGTGGGCTTCTGAATCGGTTGCAGGATGACTGACTTGTTTCGTGGCTGTGGACTCGCTATCATGAACTTCAGTTCCGAATGCAATTTGCTTACTCTTATTGCTTGCATGGATTGTTTTTGGGTTCTACTGGGTTTCTTTGTTTTGTGACTGCCTGTAAGGAGATGAATCTCAGGGTTGTATATAGTCCACATACTTTAATAATGAATGTACTTTGAACTTGGAAACCATCAGGGTCTTGAATCAGAGGGGATAACTTCACTTGTCCCATCACAGAACTGTTCAACTCATTTTCTCAATACTTATTGCTTATTTTTTCTTCTTTTGTTTTGTATTTGCACAGCTTGTTGTCTTTTGTACATTGGTTGTTTGTTCTTCCTGCTGAGTGGTTTCTATCAACTTTTCATTGATTCTACTGTGTTTCTTATATTTACTGTGAGTGCCTGCAGGAAGATTAATCTCAGGTTGTATGTGGTGACATATATGTAATTTGATAATAAATTTACTTTGAATGTTGAACTTGAACTTTTTCATTGATTTATGTCCAATGAAATGTTCCATTTGTTCCCAAATTCTTTATCATCATAACCTCACTGCTGGACATACTATTTGGTGATTATGTTAATTTTCTCCTATTCACAGTGCGTTTTCAGACACGGCTTTACTTTCATTGGGAATTTGATAAACGTGTCCCCTTTTTCTGTGTGGATTGATATTATTAAGGATCATTGAAGTATTGAAATTTATTAATTGAGTTTATATCTTGTTAAATAATAATTGAATACCTGTTTTTGGATGGTTTGTCGGAAAATGCTTTCATTTTATAACATCTTTGCAGCATTAAAATATACAATATATCTGGCCACTTCATTAGGTTACACCTGTACACTTGCTCGTTAATGCAAATATCTAATCAGTCAATCATGTAGTGGCAACTCAGTACATAAAAGCATGTAGACATGATCAGGAGGTCCAGACCAACCATCAGAATGGGAAAGAAATGTGACCTAAATGACTTAGACCGTGGAATGACTGGTGCCATACGGGGTGGTTTGAGTACCTCAGAAACTGCTATGTTCTGGGATTTTCATGCACAACAATCTTTGGAGTTTACGGAGAATGATGCGGAAAAACAAAAATAAATCCAGTGAGCAGCAGTTCTGTGGGTGAAAATGCCTTGTTAATGAGAGAATGGCTAGACTGGTTCTAACTCAAATAACCATGCGTAACATCAGTGGTGTGCAGGAGAGCGTCTCTGAACATGCAACGTCGAACCTTGAAGTGGATGGGCTGCAGCAGCAGAAGACCACACTGGGTTCCGCTCCACTGATAAAGTCACCTCTGAGTGCATCCTGTGATTTCAAAGCCTCTCACAGGCTCAGCTCTCGTCACCTCTGCAACCTTTCCCAGCTTTACAACCCCTAGATAACCACATTCTTGAAACATACTTTGCGTGGCTTAAGTTTTCCTTGTCTGCTGTTTGCAGCTGTGTGCTCATTATCAAATAGCTTGACTATATTGGGCACAGCTTGCATAATAAGAATAAGTTTTTGTTTAGCTGAAAGACTTCAGGGTGTCTCATGTATACTGGACAGAGTTGTTGCCATGTACAAAACACCAGCATATGGCAGGTGAACCAGTTTAAGTCATATTGCCAGAGGTTTTTCATTGTGTGTGACTTGAATTTTCTGTAATGGACCATTCAACACTGAGAGCTCCAGGCTCAACCATGGGGTTTTAGTTTAGAGTATGAGGGAGGGAAGGGGAGCTGTCATGCGACTAGTGAAAATAGCAAGGAAAATTGGATGTCTGTTGCAACTGAGAGAGGTTCTGTCTGCAATCTCTGACATCCCTGTACGTTGTTCTAAACGTTGCTGGGAGTGTGGTAGTTGCTGAAGGCCATTCTTGTGTCACTGCTGCTGTGGCTCCAGCTCTGCCTCACTGTCACGCCAGGAAGAGGAGCTCGGTTGCAGAGCTGTGCAGTGATTAGTCAACTGCTTTTCTCTGGCTTCATGAAATCATGCCTTTAGTTGTGTATGAGGCAGAAAATCAAGAGAGCTCCAACAACCTGTTCCTCAGCAGCCTCGCACATCCCTATCGGTGGTCAGAGTACAGCGCATAGGAGCAAACGGCAGCTTCATTCAGCCTCAACGTTCCCTATCCCATCCTGCTGCAATTGCCATCAGCATTCAATATGTTGGATAGAAATCCAGTGTGGACACAATAACTCAAGTATATTTTGACTATAGTGTGTGATTAATACATTGAAAAACCAGTGCACTGTTAAAGTGAATGCAAACTAATAATGTTTAATTAATGCTACTTGTAAATAAACACAAAGTCCTGATGAAATGTCTCGGCCCAAAACGTTGACTCCTTACTCTTTTCCATAGATGCTGCATGACGTGCTGAGTTCCTGCAGTATTTTGTGTTTAGTCCTTATCAGTACTACATCTATTAACAGTATTTTGTGTTTGGTCCTTATCAGTACTACATCTATTAACAGTATTTTGTGTTTGGTCCTTATCAGTACTACATCTAGTAACAGTATTTTGTGTTTGGTCCTTATCAGTACTACATCTATTAACAGTATTTTGTGTTTGGTCCTTATCAGTACTACAACTAGTAACAGTATTTTGTGTTTGATCCTTATCAGTACTACATCTATTAACAGTATTTTGTGTTTGGTCCTTATCAGTACTACATCTAGTAACAGCCGTAGATATTGCTAAGATCTGGAAACCAGTCTATATTGGATATAATGTTGATAACTTGCAAAGAAAAACAGAAAGAGCTACAAATGAATTGTAATTGTGGATAACTAGACAATCTTGGTTACAGGCCAACATTGTAGAGAGAAGAAAGAATGTGGAAGGAGAAATTGCAACAAGTTGTATGGATAAAATTCAGCTCGAGAGAAATATATTTGCTGAGAGTAGGCAGCTCAGGAAAGTACTATGTTAGCTCCCTGCAGCTGAGGCAATAAGGGATATTGGGAGTTGGACATCCAAGATTGGTAGCCTACCTTACAGTGAATAGCAGGGATGGAAAGCACAGACTTCTGAATATAAGTACCAAGACCAGATACGGTGTCTTGGCCCATACAGGCTGGTCAGCATGACATCAGTAGTAGGCAGGTTATCCTGAGGGACAGGATTGATCAGCATTTGGATAGGCAGTCTGATTAGGAGAGGTCATCATGGAAAATTGTGCTTGGTGAAGCTTTCAGATTTTTTTTTGAAGAGGTAAGCAAAGAGGTAGTTGAGGGTAGCATAGATGAACAGCTATTGTCTGTTTGGATTTTATCAAGGCCTTTAACAAGGCCCCGCGTGGTAGGCTGGTCTAGAAGTTTAATTCCCATAGAATCTGGGAGAGCTAGTGAAGTGGGTTCAAAATCAGCTCAGAGGTCAAAGCAGAAGGCGGTTTAAGGTCACTTTTCAGAATGGAGGTCAGTGACTAGTGATGCAGCAGAGGGGTCAGTATGGGGACCCTTCTTACTCATTATTTATGTAAATGATTTGGTGTGAATGCACAAAGCTTGATCAGAATCAGATTTAACATCACTGGTACATGGCATGAAATATGTTGCTTTGTGGCAGCATTATATTGCAATACATAAAAGTACAAATTACAGTAAGATGCATATTAAATTAGTGCAAAAGGACAGCAAAAAAAATGAGGTAGTGTACATGGGTGCATTCTACATTCAGAAATCTGACGACGATGGGGAAGAAGCTGTTCCTAAAATATTGAGTGTGTGTCTTTAGGCACATGTAAATTCTTCTTGATGGATGATGGGGGTCCTTAATGACGGATGCCACCTTTTTGTGGCAACACCTTTTGAATGCCTTTTGAAGATGTCCTCAGTATTGGGGATGCTAGTGCCCATGATGAAGCTGACTGAGATTGCAACTTTCTGCATCTTTTTCCTATCCTGTGCAGAACCACCCCCCCCCCGCCCATACCAGGCAGTGATGCAACTTGTTAGAATGCTCTCCACAGTATAGCTGTAGAAATTTGCTCGAAGTCTTTGGTGACATACCAAATATACTGAAACTCCAAACGACATAAAGCCCTTGCCGTGCTTTCTTTGGAACTGCATCGATATATTGGGACCATGAAAGATCTTAAGAGATGTTGACACCCAGAAACTTGAAACTGTTCACCTTTTCCACTGCTGACCCCTCGATAAGGACTGGTGTGTGTGATCCTTCACCTTCCCCTTCTTGAAGTCCACTATCAATTCCTTGGTCTTACAGACATTGAGTGCAAGGTTATTGTTGCGACACCACTCAACCAGCTGATCTTTCTTAGTCCTGTATGCCTTCTCGCTACCACCTGAAATTCTGCCAACAATAGTTGTGTCATTGGCAAATTTATAGATGGCATTTGAGCTGTGCCTAGCCGCACAATCGTGGCTGTAGAGAGAGTACACTGATCCTGATGTGTGCCAGTGTTTTCCGGTGAGACGGAGCACGCTCGGAAGCAGTGGTCTCTCTGAATCCAAACAGAGGTGCAATTATTCGACTTTTCATCGATGCGGTCTTTCATTGATTCTATTGTGTTTTTTGGTCTTACTGCGTATGCCTGCAAGAAAATGAATCTCAGAGTTGTATAAGGTTACATAGATGTACTTTGATAATAACTTTGCTTTGACCTTTGTCTTTTTTTACTATCTTTTAGTAACATTAAGTAAGGCAGGTCTATCCCACCAGTGAGTTGCTCGATAGCGGTGGAGCTGGACGTTGCGCTCTGTGTTACAGCCTGCTTCGGCTACCCAGGGAAGAAGGTGTCAGAGGTGGTGCACAATCCAACGAACGGTGGAAGAGGTTGTCTTGGACGTTTTTATTGTGATCGCAAGACCCTGATGGACATTGGTAATGTGGGACACCAAGTCTGAGTCACTGGTTCATTAGCAAGACCAACAGCGCGGGAGCTGCGTCGCCTCAGCCGTGGCGTGGAGCAGGCCCCTGTGCCTTGGGGTTGCCTATTGTGGCTCCCAGGGAAGGAGATGCCAGAGCTGGCTGTTTGGCGCTGGATTCCGTACTGAGTTGGGGCTGGCCCCTTCTGTCTGTGCTGTAGACCAGAGTTCGCTCAGTGGAAGACAAGCTGGATTGCATTCACCTACGGCTTTGCTTGTGCGAGATGAGGAACTGCTGTGGCTTGTTCTTGTGGCAGCATGGCTCCGGGACAACATCCATGCACCTTCAGTCTACAGGCCATGACACTCAGGGACTTGGGCTTTATTATTATTTTTGTTTGTTCAATTAAACTTGAACTTGATTGTCAGTGAGGAGGAAGTCAAGGATTCAGTTGCAGAGGAAGGTACAGAGGCCCAGATTTTGGAGCTTGTTGGTTAGCACTGAGGTATGATGGTGCTGAACGCCAAGCTGACATTAGCAAACAGCAGCCTAACGTAGGTATTGCTGTTGTCCAAATGATCCAAGGCCAAAAGCTGAGCCGGTAAGATTACATCCACTATTGTGGCAATATGCAAATTGCAACAGTTCCACGTCCTTGCTTGGGCTGGAGTTCGTTCTGGCCATGACCAACCTCTCAAAGCACTTCATCACTGTAGATGTTAATGCAACTGGGCAATGGTGATCGAGGCAGCTCACCCTGCTCTTCTCGGGCACTGGTATAATTGTCGCCCTTTTGAAGCAGGTGGGAACCTCCGACTGCAGCAGTGAGAGGTTGAAGATGTCCTTGAACACTCTCTCCAGTTGGTTGGCACAGGTTTCCAGTGCCTTACCCAGTTTACCATGAGGGCCTGAGGTCTTGCAAGGATTCGCTCTCATAAAAGATGTTCTGAAGTTGGCGTTCAGGACAGAGGTTATAGTAATTTAGCAGTTGACGCAAAATGTTGAGGTGTTGTTAGCAGTGAACCTAGATCAGTTAGACTTGCTTCAGCTCATTCTGTGCTATGTTTCAACAAAACACAGGGGAAATCTTCAGTACTGTAGAAAGTATCCAAAGAGTGACATTACATTAAATGAGACCAGGGAAATGTTTAAATCTGTCGATCCATATAAACTTTGCTGAGGCTCAGAGGAATAGAAAATACCAAGTATGAGAAAATCTGTAGATGCTGGAAATCCAAACAACACACACAACATGCAGGAGGAACTCAGCAGGCCAGGCAGCATCTATGGAAAAGAGTAAACAGTTGATGTTTTGGCCATAGAAGCTGCCTGGCCTGCTGAGTTCCACCAGCTTTTTATATACGCGTAGAGGATAGTTTTGCAACAGTGGGCACGGCTTAAGGTCAATCCACTTTAGGCTTTCTGTCAGTTCAAGAAGGCAGAACACTACTGTTTGGCCTATGTCAATGTACAATAAGGCTATTGACTTTTCTTCAGTCAATTAAATCATCAGATAGTTCAGAACTTGTTGCCATTGGTAGTTATATCTCATTTCTTTTGCCATATAATGAAGGGTGTACTGCAAATTAATAGTTTTTCTTGGAGAGGTGAAATGTAAATGTTCTATTCCTCATAGCATTAGATATTTTTTCTTGATTAATTGCTTTTTCATAATACTGTTTAACTTCATTAATATGTTGTCTGCTTTTCAGCTGAGTTTGACCTGCAATTGATTTTTTGCCCCCCAGGATATCATTGTAAACTAGTCTGTTTTGGTAGCTGCTGTATCTGGACATTATAGTAACTATTGCAATGTCAGAATACCGCAACGGAAAACTTGTTTCCTTAATTGATGACAAAGGAAGTCTTTGTTAATCCTGTGTGCAGTGCATTGCTCACTTTAACCCTCCCAGTGGTTTGCGTTTCTGTTTTGTGGACAGGGAAGTACTTTCAGATATGATTTTACCACAAACCCATCAAATTTGACTTACCAAGTGGTTATGTTTTCAAGGAAACTAGGGTGAACTAAGGTGCACAAATAAGGTTATGAATTGCAGCGTTAAATAATTACCTGAACCAATTTATAAATTATCATTTCCAATTACTCCTGAAGAATGACGTGAGCTGCTTCAGAGCAATTTTTTTTACTTGGCATTGCCATCAATTTCTAGCTTTCAAGATAATGTGCTCCCATTTTGAATTTGAAAGCAAAGGCATGAAAATTGATGTAGGGTGTATAAATCACATGACCCCCCCCCCCATGAAAGCTGATAGGTGTTTGATGTGCATAAATTGTGTGTGTATTGTATTTATATTGTTTTATCTTGTGATTAATACCAAAATAATAATGTTGTTATTTTGAGCAAATAGAAATGTTTACTGCACGTTAATGTAGAGTTCTGTAAAATAAATATTTTACTCTTTAAGCTAAAGTGTGAAAGTTAAATTACTAAATCTTATTCCTTATCCATGAAAATATACTAAATTTATTCTGGCTTTAAACATGGTCTGACTATTAATTCAGGTTATGTTGAATAAGGACTGCTGGCCCCAATCAGTAACCATGGTTGCTGCATGCCCATGTTTTCCTGGGCCGGACGTGAGGGGCCTATTTTCCCAAGCCTTATGTCTTTAGAGTCCACCAATGAAATCCAAATGGTGACTAAGTGTTGGGAGGTGTTGAGCAGAAGCATGAACCCAAAATAACTGCAATGCTTAAAGTGGGTTTTTGCCAGGTATGACACATGGTAAGTCATTTTAATGGCTTTTAAATGCTTTTGGCAGAGAAATTCACAAGTTTTTAAAATTTGAAATAATTAAAAATAAAAAAATACATGATTGAAAACCTTAAATGAATGTAGGTAAAAAAATCTTTGCTTTCTAGTCTGCGGACTTATTATTCCCATTAAACTCAATTGGGTTTTGTATTCTTACACAGAGTGTAAACAGACAGATTCTCTTCTCCACCTGTCCCCTGCTGCCCAAACCTGTCAGTGTGTCTCAGACCCTCAGCAAGTGCATGCATATTGGGTACTTGGTTACTTTCTAATGACTAAGTACTGGCCCTTTCAAAAGAAAAGGATTGCTCTCAGTAAAATGCTATGAAGGAGGTAAACTAACCAATGGGAAAACTGATATATTCACTGTACTGAAAATATTTCAGAGGACCTGTCATGAAGACTATCATTTCAGAGGACCCGTCCTGGGCATAGCACACAAGTGCAATTACGAAGAAAGGACGACAGCCCCTCTACTTCTTTAGGAGTTTGTGAAGATTCAGCATGACATCTAAAACTTCGACAAACGTCTACAGACGTGTATTGGAGAGTATATTGATTGGCTGCATCACAGCCTGGTATGGAAACACCAATGCCTCAAATGGAAAATCCTATCAAAAAAAAGTAGTCGATGCAGCCCAGTCCATCACAGGTAAAGCCCTCCCCACCATTGGGTGCATTTACACGGAGTGTTGTTGCAGGAAAGCGGTATCCATCATTTGGGACCCCCACCTCCCAGGCCATGCTCTCCTCCTGCTGCTGCCATCAGGAAGAAAATATAGGAACCTCGGGACTCAAGCCACTTAGTTCAAGAGTAGTTATTACCCCTCAACCATCAGGCTCTTGAACCAAAGGGGATAACTTCACTCTATTTCACTTGCCCCATCATTGAAATGTTTTCACAACCTATGGATTCACTTTCAAGGGCTCTTTATTTCATATTCTTAATATTTATGGCTCATCTATTTATTATCATTATTATTTCTTTCTTTTTGTATTTGCACAGTTTATTGTCTTTTTCAGGCCGATTGCCTATTATGGTTATTTGATTTATTAAGTATACCCACAAAAAATGAATGTCAGGTTTGTATGTGGTGATGTATATGTACTTGGATAATAAACTTACTTTGAGGTTTAGAGGTAAAGACGTTTTATTTTTGCTTCAACTTGTCTTCGGGATAGGATCCTTGTACCTGCTTCATTGTTCAGTGAGATCATACCTTTCTTAATTAACCTCATAATCACTTTCCTGCACTGACTCCATGTCTTTAGGTTTTTAGATATTAGGGATAAGCCTTGAATGTGGTTGAGCCTCCATAGGCCTCTAGAATTCCAGAGATTTTCTGCTCTCTGGGTGAAGACATTTCTTTGCATCTCAGTTCTGTGTGGACAACTTCTCATTCCCAGACTATTTTCTGGTTCCAACAGCCCCAGCTAAGGAAGACATAATCTTCTCAAACCTTATGAAGAGTTGCCTTCTGGTGAAAAGAACCCATGGAGTGTTTACAGCAGAGCTGACTTGTGAATAGTCAACTAGAGTGGTTGTAAGAGCCACACACACAAAATGCTGGAGGAACTCAGCAGGTCAGACAGTATCTATGGAAATGAAGAAACGTAGAAAACCTACAGCAAAATACAGGCCCTTCACCCACAAAGCTGTGCTGAAGATCTACTTACTTAGGAAATTACCTAAGGTTACCCATAGCCCTCTATTTTTCTAAGCTCCATGTACCTGTCCAGGAGTCTCTTAAAAGACCCTGTCGTATCTGTCCCCACAATCATTGCTGGCAGCCCATTTCATGCACCCACCACTCTCTGCATTTAAAAAAAAAACAACTTACCCCCTGACATCTCCTCTGTACCTACTACCAAGCACCTTAAAACTGTGCCCTCTTGTGTTAGCTATTTCAGCCCTGGGGAAAAAGCCTCTGACTATCCACACGATCAATGCCTCTCATCATCTATCAGGTCACCTCTCAACCTCTGTTGTTCCAAGGAGAAAAGGCCAAGTTCACTCAACCTATTCTCATAAGGCATGCTCTCCAGTCCAGGCAACGTTCTTGTAAATTTTCTCTGCACCCTTTCTATAGTTTCCACATCCTTCATGTAGCGAGGTGACCAGAACTAAGCACAGTATCCAAGTAGGGTCTGACCAGGGTCCTATATAGTGGTAACATTACCTCTCAGCTCTTAAACTCAATCCCACGGTTGACAAAGGCCAATACACCATATGCCTTCTTAACCACACAGTCAACCTCTGCAGCAACTTTGAGTGTCCTATGGACTCAGACCCCAAGATCCCTCTGATCCTCCACACTGCCAAGAATCTTACTATTACTACTATATTCTGCCACCATATTTGACCTACCAAGATGAACCACCTCACACTTACCTGGGTTGAACTCCATCTGCCACTTCTCAGCCGAGTTTTGCATCCTATCGATGTCCCGCTGTAACCTCTGACAGCCCTCCACACTATCCACAACACCCCCAATCGTTGTGTCATCAGCAAATTTGCTAACCCTTCCTTCCACTTCCTCATCCAGGTTATTTATAAACATCATGAAGAGAAGGGGTCCCAGAACAGATCCTTGAGGCACACCACTGGTCACCGACCTCCATGCAGAATATGACCCATCTACAACCACTCTTTGCTTTCTGTGGGCAAGCTAGTTCTGGATCCACAAAGCAAGGTCCCCTTGGATCCCATGCCTCCCTACTTTTTCAATAAGCCTTGTGTGGAGTACCTTATCAAATGCCTTGCTGAAATCCATATACACTACATCTACTACTCCAGCTTCATCAATGTATTTAGTCACATCCTTTAAAAATTCAATCAGGCTCATAAGGCATGACCTGCCTTTATGCCTCTCCAAATGTTCATAAATCCTGCCTCTCAGGATATTTTCCATCAACTTACCAACTACTGAAGTAAGACTCACTGGTGTATAATTTCCTGGGCTCTCTGTACTCCCTTTCTTGAATAAGGGAACAAATTATGCAACCCTCCAATCCTCTGGAACCTCTCCCGTCCCCAATGATGATGCAAAGATCATCGCCGGAGGCTCAACAATCTCCTCCCTTGCCTCCCACAGTAGTCTGGGGTACATCTCGACGGTCTCAGTGACTGATCCAACTTGATGCTTTCCAAAAGCTCCAGCACATCCTCTTTCTTAATAATTATATGCTCAAGTTTTCAGTCCACTGTAAGTCATCCCTACAATCGTCAAAATCCTAACAATCGACATTTAGGGGTGAGAACCTGAGTCATAGAAAACAAAAGTGCAGAAACATGCCCTTTGGCCCATCTAGTCCGTGCCAAACCATTTAAACTGCCAAGTTCCATCAACCTGCACCTGGACCATGGCCTCCCATCCGTGTACCTCTGCAATCTTTTCTTAAACATTGAAATTTAAATCACATCCACCAGTTGCGCTGGCAGCTCATTCCACACTCTCATCACCCTCTGAGTGAAGAAGTTTCCCCCTCATGTTCCACCTAAACATTCCACCTTTCATCCTTAACCTATGATCTGTACTTGTAGTCTCACCCAACCTCAGTGGAAAAAGCCGACTTGCATTTACCCCATCTATACCCTTCATAATTTTGTATACCTCTAACAAATCTCCCCTCAATCTTCTACATTCTAGGGAATTAAGTTCTACTATTCAATCTTTCTCTATAACCCCTATCCTCCAGTCCTGGCAACATCCTTGTAAATTTTCTCTGTACTCTTTCAATCTTTTTGACATCTTTCCTGTGGATAGTTGAGCAAAACTGCACACAATACTCCAAATTAGGCCTCAACAGCATCTTATACAACTTCAACATAACATCCCACCTCCTCACTGATCTATGAAGGCCAATGTGCCAAAAGCTTTCTTTACGACCCTACCTACCTGTAACACCACTTTGAATGCATTATGGACCTGTATTCCCAGGTCCCTTCGCTCTACTGCACTCCTCCGTGCCCTTCTGTTCACTGTGTAAGACCTACCTTGGTTGGTCCTGCCAAAGTGCAACACTTCACACTTGTCGGCATTAAATTCCATCTGCTTTTTTTCCAGTTGGTCCAGATACCGTTACAAGCTTTCATCAGGACTGGAAAGGAAAGGGAAAGATGCCTGAATAAGAAGGTGGAGGGGGAGGAGGAGAGGCGGGAAGGTGATTATTGAAACCAGATGGGTGGGGGAGGAGGCATGAAGTGAGGTGAGAGGTGGAAAAGGCAAAGGGCTGGCGAAGAAGGAAGCTGATAGGAGAGGAAAGTGGATCATGGGAGAAAGGGATGGAGGAGGGGCACCTGGGGGAGGTGATATGCAGGTGAGGAGAAGAGGTAACAGGCCTGAGGGGGAAATAAAGGAGAGGGAATCGGGAGGGGAAGAAATTACCAGAATTTGGAGAAATTGATGTTCATGTCATCAAGTTGGAAGCTACCTAGATGGAATCTGATGAGGTGTTGCTCCTCCAACCAAAAGCGGTCTCATCATGGCAGAAGAGGAGGCCGTGGACTAACATGTCAGAATAGGAATGATGATAAGAATTGAAATGGTTGGCCACCAGGAAATTCCACTTGTTGCAGATGGAGCTGAGGTGTTTGACAAAGTGGTCCCCCAGTCCATGTTGGGCCTCTCCAACGTATAGCAAGATTTTGTCATCCTTTAGGAAGGAGGTGAGAAATTTTTTGTATTCAGATTATAAGCGCAAATAATATATTTGCCATCTGGCTTTTTTTCAAGATTAAGCTGTTTGATTCAACTTTAGCCACAGTTGAGGAGGATCTTGGGAATTGTACTGGAGTTATAGAAGAAGAAAGGAAAAGGAAATTGCCTTTAAACTCACGAGAGAGCATAGGCCATCAACTTCTTGCTGTTGATGTTTCTGTAGCAGGCTATTTCTTTTTTTATGAGGTTGAGTTGCTAGCTCGATGCTCAACCCAGCACGGATGGAAAGCGTGCCAGGGGAGTTGTCTGGGTTCTAACTCGGGATCCTTCGCTCCGAAGTCCGGCGCTGATGCCACTATGCCACCAGCCGGCTTATGGAAGAAAGGAAGTCAGTCAAATGTACATACCATGACAAGCGGCTTTGTGGGAAATCCTGCCGATGTATGGTAATGAGGTTCTGATTGCTGCACTTTGCTATACATGCAGGGTATTCCATGTTATAACTTGTGCTTGAAGTTAATGCAGTGATCATCCAGAGTAATAATTTAAACATGATAGGTACGCCTTTGGGATGGGAGGGAAATAACTCACATTTACATGAACAATTTAAAAGACAAGTTAAATTGAGTTATTAAATGCATATTTTATGAGGCATCTTTAAACTTACAAATATAACTAATAATTTGAGTTTGGGGAAAAAATTGATGGGGATAAGGATTTAAACATTTGGGTTTGCTTCTTTCTGCTCTTCTAGACTAAAAGGAGTAAATCCAGTGGATTCAAGGACAGTGGATGCAGTGCTGCTTGCTCACTGCCCCAGAAACCCAAGCTCAATCTTGACCTAAGGTGCCATCTTTGTGGAGTTTGCAAACTTTCCCTGTGACTACTTTGGTTTCCTCTGGCTATTCCCATTTCTTCCCAAATTCCCAATTCCTGAGTGGCCAGTGTAAGTTGGTTCTAGTGGTAGATTCTGAGGGAGAGTTGATGGCAGTCTGGAGGAGAATTAAATTGGTTTAGTGTAAGATTAGTAGAAGTGAATGCCTGATGGCCAGTAGAGACTTAATGGGCTAAAGGCCTGTTTCCATGCTGCATGGCTCTGTCTGTGACCCTATTTGCAGTAAATTTTTGCTATACCACAAGTCAGAATCAATTTATTTGAAAAAGATCAGGAATCATTTCAAAATGTTAGCATCATAAATTTTGATTGGATATGAAAGCATTGTAAGAGTTGTTTACGGAAGATGTAATATAGTAGTTTATTTACTGTGGGTACCCACTGTAGCAAACATGCTTTGATATGTATTGAACAATATGAAAATAGGTGGAGGGACAGGTAGCGTTGAGAAAGTAGGGAGGCTACAGAAAGACTTAGATTAGGAAGATGGGCAAGGAAGTGGCAGGTGGAACACAGTGTTGGGAAGTGTATTGTCATGCACTTTGGTAGAAGGAATAAAAGCGCAAACTATTTTGGAAATGGGGAGAAAATGCAAAAATCTGAGGTGCAGAGGAACTTAGGAGTCCTTGTGTAGAACTCCCGAAAGATTAACTTGCAGGTTGAGTTGGTGGTGAGGAAGGCAAATGTATTGTTAGCATTCAATTCAAGAGGACTAGAATATAAGAGCAAGGATGTAAGGCCGAGGCTTTATAAGGCACTGGTGAGGCCTCACTTGGAGAATTGTGAGCAGTTTTGGGCCCCTTATCTAAGAAAGGATGTGCTGACATTGCAGAGGGTTCAAAGGAGGTTCACAAAAATGATTCGGGCTTTGAAAGGCTTATCCAATGAGGAGCGTTTGATGGTTCTGGACCTGTACTTGCTGGAATTTATAGAATGACGGGGTATCTCATTGTTGAAAGGCCTAGATAGAGTAGGTGTGAAGAGGTTGGTTCCTATAGTGGAGGAGTCTACAACCAGAGGACACAGCCTCAGAATAGAGGGATGTCTATTTAGTATGGAAATGAGAAATCTCTCTAGCCAGAGGGTGGTAAACTGTGGAATTTGTTGCGACAGGTGGCTGTGGAAGCCAGACATTCAGTGTATAAGTTGATAGATTACTGATATGTCAGGGTGTGAAAGGAGGAGAAGGGAGGTGAGAGGGAAATGGATCAGCTTTGATCAAATGGCGGAGCAGACATGATGGGCCTAATAGCCTAGTTGTACTCTACTGTCTTATGGTTTTATATATGTTAGTGCCTCCTCACTGGTTGAAACAGGGGGCTAATGTTTCACTGCTGGTGGGGAATAACTCTTTGCTGCATTCTAGGTGTTGTAGTAACAACATAGGCCGGCAGCCCATTTAAAATACAAAGCAAGGTATAAAACAATGTTGAATTGTCAGGTGAACGATTAGTTTTTGTTGTACTACAGATCGTGGTCTTTATTGGGGGCTTTGCTATTGCGTGCTTGGCGGGTGGAGGGGGCTGATGTCTTTTTTTCTTGCTGAAGTGGGGGAGAGGGATGTTTGTAGCTTTACTGCTGCTTGTGCGTGGGAGGGGAACTAGGGGTGCTTTGGAGTTCTAACATTTTTACTATCACTCATTCTTTGGGGGCACTCTTCTGTTTTTGTGGATGTCTGTGAAGAATAAGAATTTCATGGTGTATATTGTATACATTTCTCTGAAATTAAAGTAAACCATTTAACTATTGAGTATGTGGACCCTCAGTTTCAACGGCTGTTGGTTTTGGTGTTAACTTTATCATGTGTCTTAATCATGACTGTCTAAAATCAATTAAACCTTCAAGTTATGATAAATACTAAATAGTCTGCATGTAGAATGCACCTTTCTCTGTACTTCTCTCTGTAAGTGAACCTTTGCCTTCCTCATTGGGAGACCCTAGTTAGTACGGATTGGTGACAACATCTCCTTGCTGACATTCAGCACGGGCGTATCTCAAGTATGCATGCTTAGCCCATTCCTCTACTCTCTCTGCACTCTTGGCACTCACAGCTCAAATGTCATCTATATGTCCGCAGATGACACCACTGTTATTGGTAAAAATCTTAGATGGCAGCGAGGAGGCATACAGGAGCGAGATGGTTGGGCTGAGTGATTGACATCACGCCAACAACCTGGCAGTCAGCACCAACAGGATCGAGTAATTGGTTATGGACTTATGGAGAACACACGCCAGTTCTCATTGAAGGGTGAGCAGCTTCAAGTTCCTCGGTGTCAGAGTCTCAGGGGATCTGTCCTGGGTCCAGCACGTTGATGCAATCATGAAGAAAGCACACCAGTTGCTCTGCTGCATTGGGAATTTGAGGAGATTTGATGTGACACCAAAGACTCTTGCAAATTTCTATAGCTGTACACTTAAGAGCATGCTCACTGTTTGCATCATAGCCTGGTCTTGACAGAATCGCAAGAGGCTGCAGACTCGGCCTGCTTCATCTCGGGCACAACACTCCCCACCATCAAGGACCTGAAATTGCAACCTCCATTATTAAGGACCCTTATCATCTGGGACGTACCCTTCTGGCCTTTTTTTTTGTTACCACATCAGGAGGGAGATACAGGAGTCTGAAGACCCTGTACTTAATGATTCAGAAACTGCTTCTACCCTCTGCCATCAGATTTCTGAACGGTCCACAAATGCCACTCTGTTCCTTATTTTGCACTATTTATTTGTAATGTATAGTAATTTTCATGGTTACTCTGTACTGCTGTGGCAAAACAACAAATGTCGTGTCACATAGGTGATAATAAATCTGATTCTGATTCCAATTGACACTCTATAGCAATGACAGATGGTTCATGCTTTTTTGCCCAATATTGGTGAATATTCATATTAGGTATGGCTGTGTAATTGTTTTAGGGGGAGGGGAAGCAAAGACTACACGGTTTATGGAAAAAAGAACAACTGTATGTGCTTGCTTTGTTACTTCCTGCAAAACAGAAAATGCACAGGGGCAATTGCTCGACCTTCAGAATGTTTAAAAACTGCTCTGTAGCACCATCTTGTGCCTAAAACACAGATCTGTAGTTGCAAGCATCTTAATGAGGCATGCCCATTATAATTTTCCATCCATTTTTGAGGTTCTTGGGTTATTTCTGCAGCATACAACAGGGAATATCAAATTTACTTACTAAATTATGATTGAATGTTCTGTGATACTGCTCCTAAAACAGACAGAAACATGACCTAGAATATAGCTGTAGGTTATTTCAGGGATCTGTATTAACGAAATCAGACAGGTTGAGTCTCAGGTGGAGTTCTGAAATCTTGGATTTATTTCATAAGCTGATGGTTATAATGCATGGAACAGTTTGATTGTTGAAATAACTCATGATGAAAAATGAACAAATATTTAGAAGTTCACATTTGCATTGAAGAAAGCAGAATGCAGGTATTTTAAAGCATTTGCTTTAAGAATTATTCATAACTTGAAAAACTATGTATTTGGAGCTCTTTTATGGCTTTGAGCTTATTTTGACTAAACTTGTAAGCTGCAGCTGGAGTCAGTGGACATGTGCATAGCTGAATCATCCAAATATAAATTTGAAAAATGAGTGAAAATAAAATTGAAAGATTATAAATATGACTAATGTTACAAATTAAGGATACAGTTTACAAGCAATGCACATAATGGAATTTTTTGTGGAAACCTATTGGAATATTGAAAGGTCGAGATGGAATGGATGTGGAAAGGATGTTTCCTATCGTGGGGGAGTCTAGGACCAGAGGGCACAGCCTCAAAATAAGGATGTCCCTTTACAACAGATATGAGGAGGAATTTCTTTAGCCAGAGGCTGGTGACTCTGTGGAATTCAGTGCCACAAACAGTTGTGGAGGTCAGGTCATTGGATATATTTGAAGTGGAAGTTGATTGTAAGGGTGTCAAAGGTTACAGGGAGAAGGCAGGAGAATGAGGTTCAGGCAGCTAATAAATCAACAGTGATAGAATGGCTGAGCAGACTTGATTGGCTGAATGGCCTAATTCTGCTCCAATGTCTTTTTGACATTGCCATGAATCTGCTCTGGTAGGGCTTGTGCTTAAAAAGTGCATCCCCTCTTATTGCCTGACCTAATTGTGGTGGATTCTTAAATACTGCAGCTTTAAATTTGATTTTATTTGCTAAATATATCGACCACAATATTTTGTATATTCAAATTTTTTCACCTGCAAGAGCATAGAATACAGGTGAAAGGATCCACATTCTCATTTCTTCAATGAAGCAGTTGATTTTCTGTGCTCCATTTTAGTGCTTCTGATGCTCTAGTCCAATGGAATGTTTTACATGCACGATCATTTTGAAAAGTTGTAATGTCATTCGCGTCCAGTGTTCTTTATAACTGTAAAGCACTGGACGATATACTGCAATTCAACTTTTAGTAAATATAGTGTTTGTCTTACCTCCCTCTGCCAGTAATAGTTACACCAATACTAAATATTATTAACTTTCATGCCCCACAACTTTAATATTTGTGTTAGTGTGCCATATTTCAAATTTTTTAAAGTAGCTATTTCGCTTTGAAGTCAAGGAGGTGTTCAATGAAAGAAAAGGAAGATTGGCCTGGGACTGGATTCTCTAGTTTTATTCCTTCCTAGTAGCAGAATGTTTTTGCAGAAGGTGGGCGTAGTGGACCTCGAGGTACGATAAATCTAATGCATTTTTAAAAATGTTCTTGTCGGGCAAGAGCAGAATAATTAGGGCAACAGGTATCGCTAGGAATTCTCGACCTTCGATGCTCGAGATTAATTAGCTATTACAAGCCTGGTTCCTGAAGTATCTGAAATGTACAAATTAGACGTGGAATGCGGAACTGCAAAAAGTTACTTAAAATTAATAAACTTGCAACTACACGCTTGGTTTTAATCAGATTTGTAAAACTTTTTCAAAACTTTTAAAGTGGGGGTCTCTAGCAGATTCGTTTATAACCTGCAACGTCTTTATTACTCGAATCACTGTAATGTGCGGTGTAACTGCCACTGAGTCGGAAATCCGAATGGGGTCCTGTTTTTCAACAGAACTTTGTCCAGCTGTTCTCGCTCTCTTAGCTGAGACTTTGAAATTGACCTAACACAACAACATGTGTGTTGTTACTTTTTTTACGGGGGGAGGAGAAAACATTCATGTCGTCCTTCGTTTTGGGGAAAGATTACGATCACATCCTTCCCCTGTGGACCTGCCCTCGCACTTAACACCGGCTATAAAGCGGAGCGCGCGTTTTGCAGTTGAAACAATAGCAGGATGGTGTCTAGCTCTGGATCTCTTTCTCACCCTTAAACGTGCGGGGAGAAGCGACCCTTGCCGTATGATTCCTTTTAGGCTGCGGAAACACACTTGGTGAAACCAATCATATGGAAGGGTTAAATATTTTGCAAAATAAAAAAAAAAGAAATCGGGGGAAAAAGGGCCAGTTTGCAGTGAATATTTTTTTCCCTCTCTCGCGGGCTGTTTGGTTGTTTTACTTCCTGCTGTTGCTGGCTCGGGTCTCGGGTCTCGGCTCAGATTTGTTTTGAGTTGCGGTTAGTGTGTGGCTGTGCGGACGGATACGGCTGTGTGCGTGTGTAAAGATTTCCTGTCGCTGCGCAGTGATACCATCGGCAGCACTCTCTGACTCTCTGGGAAGCTGCTGCTGCTGTTTGCGGAGAAGATGGCGACTTCACTTCACGAGGGTCGGAAAAATCAGCTGGATTTACTCATCCAAGCCGGTAAAACTCATCAGTAAGAACTTTGCGGCCCGCGCACAGCGGCGGGCGCTGCGCAGCGAGTGTCAGTGGTATCTGACTGTCTGCGCTCTGCTTAAGTCCCGTTACTATAAGGAAGGGAGGGGGGTTGATCAGGAAGTGATCACCTTGTTAGCAACCTGCATGGCGAGACCAGCTCTTCCTGATCATTTTTTGAAGGGGAGAGGGTAATAAAACCTGATTATTCTTATTTTTTATATATTGCGTCATTGCAAAATATTATTTGGAGGACTTAGTGATCCAGTGGAATTTCATTGGGAGGAATGCGTCTATTAGCAGAGCGCTATTTGACTGTGCGCGTTTGCCGTTAGTTTATATTAATAGCTACGGAACCAGGAAGTGTGGTGGATTGTTGTCTTTCCTACGTCTTGCCACGCTGTCTTGCCTCGCTAATACTTGAGGCTTTAAATCTACAGTTGAAGCCTCTGACTGATGTATTTTATGACTCCTCCATTCAGAAAGAGCTCGCACTTTTAAACAGGGGTCGCGGGATGTTCGGGGCGGGTTGGTGTGTGTTTTTTATATATTAAATCATTCATCTCCTGACTGCGCTGCCACAACCAATCTTGATGGCGGAAGCGCCGCCGTTCGGTTCCGTGTGATTGACGCGCAGCGTTCGCCGCTCTCGGTGGGAGGGGGACGTTTGGCCGGAGACGCGCCCGGGGGCCGGGGCCGGGGGTGGGGGCCCGGGGGCGAGAGGACGCTCGGAAGGGGAGCTGGCTGCCATCAGGCTGGGTTGCGGGCCGGGCCGGGCCGGGGAGGGGAGGGGAGGGTCTGTAAACACGGAAGTGAGCCGCGGCCACACCGCTCCGTCCCCTGGCCGCGGAAGCGCGCGATTTAACCACTCCACACCGCTCCACCACAGTACACGGCCCCCATTACCCACCGCTACCACTGCCAGCCCCAACACCTGAACAAATCCTTTACTTTATTCCGGGGTTGGGGGGGGGTTGGTATTACGAACGTTCTTATTTGGCATAGTTCTGACATAATTACAGTTTAAAAATCCAATCACAATTATTGTAAAATACTTCTATTACTAAGCAAGTACAGATAAACTCCTTATCTATTCGGATAGTGTTGATTATAAGGAATATCTTCCGAAATACGTGTAATGCTTTATTTAAAAATCGTTTCTGGCTCCGCCCCTCGTGCGTACTTATAAAATACTGCCCGAACATACACATTTCGGAAGAAACCTGTGCATTCTGAAACGCATGCTGGTCATAGAGGCTTGCTTGAGTTCAGTGATGACGAAAGCCATTTTCTCGAAAGCATAAAAAAACACCAGTAATCCTTCTAATGAGCGTAACAAGAGGAAGCAAATAATTTTCAAGTTGACACCATATGCCAACGTTTGTGGAAGGGATCTTGTACAAACAACTGGTAAACTCCAAGGTTTGTCTGCCTGTGGCTAACGGGAAACCTCTTTTTATTAATGAACCGTGTGGTCATACTCCCGCCCTTCAGCATTATGCTTAATGTCTGGTCCGAAAGCATTGGACATTTGGCACATGGCCTTGTTTTGAGGCAAGTGCATGTATAAGTCTCTTGCTGTTTCGGTTTGGACATAAAATTAAATAGCTCAATTTGAGCGCATTCCATTTCAAGACATACTCGAAACAAGGATTCAAAACTTCGGTTTGATCTCCTGCGTGCATCTTCAACGCACGATTCAAATTTGATTGACTTGGCAAATAAGCGTGGTGTTTAATTTTAAAAAAAAAGTTAGTGCCAAAGTTCGTCCTGATTTGTATGAGCTAAGGACCCACAATTTGTAAATCCACAAATGGAATCGTGTCGACAAATACGTCGTCTTCGGGAGTATGGCCACCCTGCCTGGCAAGTCAGCTTTCCGTTCCCTTCCGTGGTAAAGAGTTTCCTGGGTGCCTGCTGTTCTGCCTTTGGCAGAGACTGCGATGAGCAACTTGAGCTGCGTTCAGACTCCATGTATAATTACTCACTGGGCCGGTTCCGCACCAAGATTAGGTATCCAGCATATTTCCATAAATGGAAGCAACCGAGAGCGGGCCACCTTGGCCAAAGTTGTGTTGATCTCGAACAGGTGGCACTGATATATAAGCTTCAGGCCGGCTATATGTATGTGTGAGAGCAACAGACTACTAACCTAATGTGAAACCTGAAACCCCAGGGCCACGCAGGAACCCAAATTTATCCCCAGCTACACATTGTGTATTTATAGCTGCCCTTCAAACCGATTTTGGCCTCAGTTAAATGTATTAGCCTCCCATCATTCTACAGTTGGTTATCAGGTTATTAAAACTTTAATTTGACAGATTTACATTCAACTAATAGATTAATGCATTGTCTTTTAATTGAAGTGCCAGATAAGTTGTTGTTAGTGTTATTTTTACGACTTTTGTTGAGATTGTAGTGCCAGTTACTCTCCATCTCACTAAAGTCATTATTCATATGTAAATTTAAACGATGCCTATTTCTGGATTATTCTATGCTTGGAGACATTGCGCTATAACTGGTGTTTTACTCAAGGTCTTAATGCCTACATTTTTTGCCAGTATGGTTGAATTTTTAGCTAACTTCTTCCCCAACCTTTCCCTAGGCATTGACAGATAGGATTAGTTCTCTGGTAGAGAACAACTAAAAGACTTCGAACTGATCCAATATCTTTCACGTATTTAACTGATGTGAGGAGATTTTTTTTCTTTTTGCTTGCTTTGAACAATGTGCAAATTGTGATACTGTTAACTGCTTCCGTAGCTGTAACTTGTTTACAGCTCTTGTCAACACATTGAGATCATGCCTGCATGTCATCCAGAAACATTGGGAACAGAGGAACTTCACAGTTCTGATCTAACCACACTGGCCCAGTTGCACTGGCGTGCTTCACTGGCTCTGCAGTGTTGCCAGCTTTCAGACAGTGTTTATCTGATGCACTGCCTGGAGAAAAAGCAGTTCTGTATATGTGCTTAAAATTCAGTTGACCTGCTGCTTTTGGTTTTAAAAAAATGGTCTGTATTTGGCGGTCAGTTGTTAATCGAAAAGTGAAAAAATTCAGATCTCCGTGACACTTGTCATTGCTTGTTCTTCATTGGATTCATAGTTGCATTCTGTGGTCCTTTGCACAGAAGCTTTTCATTGTAAATCTCAGGCAAGCAAATGAGTGTCTCTTTTACAAATCACATTGAAACAGTAGATGCAGAGTCCCAACCTCAAAGTGGAACAGTGAATTTCAGTGCGGAATCTTGCTCAGAAACTTGCAGAGTGGAAAGCAAAGATCGGGGAAGTAACACATTCAGCTAATGCTTAAAACATACTGTACATGTCTAATAATTAGAATCTGAAAGAGCAAGATAACATAGATATAAAAGTTGATCTTAAGTGCTAGTGGAGTAGTTTAGCAGCATTCAAGACATAGTTACACTTCACTTGCACTTGATGGATAAGCCCCAACATAAGGGGCCAATATTGTTCACAGACAAAATGCTGGAAGAACTCAACAGATAAGGCAGCATCTATGGAAAAAAAATAAGCAGTAGATGTTTCAGGCCGAGACCTTTCATCAGGTCCATTAATGCTGCCTGAACTGTTGAGTTCCGCCAGCATTTTGTGTGCGTTGCTCTGGATTTCCAGCATCTGCAGAATTTCTTGTGTTTATATATTGGTCACTGCCACAGCTCAGTGGGCAAGTAGGGAAAGTTCCTGCTCTTCATGAACTTGAGCATTCAGTGTTTCCGCAGGGTAATGTTAGCATTCCTCCTTGAAAAGAAGGGCAGCAGTTTCCAAAATCAAAATGCTGCAGATGCTGGAAACGTGAAATCTGAACGGGGTGAGTTTGAAATACCCAGCGGGTCAGGCAGCATCTGTGACCTGCTGACAATTTCCAGCATTTTCTGTTTTTATTTGGCATCAACTTCCTGGCTTTTGTGCTGAATGATTTCTTGATGTAGTGTAACCTGCTTTTAGAGAGTGGCACAGGATTTACCATACCTTGCAATAGTTTTGTAAACTGAGTACTCGGTTTTCAAATAGTAAATGGCTTAGTGGAAATTCATGAATCAAAGACTGGCATAGTTGCCCTTGCACTGATGCTGGAAAGGGCTGTCCAACTTGGAGAGTGGTTCAGAGAAGCACAGTCCACATGTTTTGCCGACCTTTTAACTTTAAGATCAAGCTGATCCTTCCCTCCAAGGTAGCCCTTCATTTTTCTATCATCCATATGCCTATCTAAGAATTTCTTTAATGCCCCTGACGTACCTAACTACTACCACCCCTCCTAGGTCGTTTCACACATCCACCACTTACTATGTAAAAATAACTTGCATCTGACATCTGCATTACATTTTCCTACAATCACTTTAAAATTATACCCCATTATATTAGCCACTTGCACACTGAGAAAAAAATCTCCTGGCTGTTACTCGATCAATGCTTTTTATTAGCTTTTACACCTCTATCAAGTCACCTCTCATCCTCTTTCAATCCAAAGAGAAAAGCTCTAGCTCCCTCAACCTTTCCTCATTAGAAATGCTGTCTAATCTAGGCAGCAGCCTGGTAAAACTTGTCTGCACCCTCACTAAATTCTCCACATCTTTCCTATAATGAGTCGATCAGATCTAAGCACAATATTCCAAGTGTGATCTAACCAGGGTTTTATGGAGTTGTAACATTACTTAATGGCTTTTGATCTCAATCCCCTGAACTTTGAAGGCCAACACAATATAACCCTTCTTAAACACCCTATCAACTTGCATGGCACCTTTGTGGGATCTACGGGCATGGACCCCAAGATCTCTCTGTTCCTCCAGACTACAAAGTTGACAACATGACTGCTGGTTCGATATTGATGTAAAAATAGATTCAGTGGGTAACTTGTTAGGCACAGTTCATGTTCTTCTGCTGGTGTAGCCCATTCACTTCAAGGTTTGATGTGTTGTGCCTTCAGAAATGCTCTTCTGCGCACTACTGTTGTAACGGGTAGTTATTTGAATTACTTTCTCCTTCCTGTCAGTGTGAACCAATCTGGCCATTCTCCTCTAACCTCTCATTAACAAGGCATTTTCTCCCACAGAACTGCCGCTCACTGGATTTTTTTTTATTTATTGCATCATTCTCTGTAAACTCTAAAGACCCCTGTGTGTAAAATCCCAGATGATCAGCAGTTTCTGCGATACTCAAACCACCTTATCTGGCACCAAAATTATTCCATGGTCAAAGTCACTTCGGTCACATTTCTTCCTCATTCTGGTGTCTGGTCTGAACAACAGCTGAACCTTTTGACCATGTCTGTGTGCTTTTATGCATTGAGTTGCCGTATGATTGGCTGATTAGATATTTGCATTAACAAGCAGGTATACCTAATAAAGTGGCCACTGAGTGTGACTAATATTTTAGGTGAAACAACTGGAGTGACTTTTAATGGTGTTGTCATGTTTAGATTTAAAAGTGATTGCTTTGGAATGAAGGTGAGGGGTCCCATGAACTCGCTGGTCTGCAAACTTGTTTCCCTTCAGATGTCAGTTGAGCTGAAGTTTGCTGCTCACTCCTGTGAACTTTGGCCTGATGTTGGCACGGTAGCACCTCCTTGTAAATGCTTTAACTTAGTTAATTCAGTTTTCAGGATGTGGACATTGCTGCCAAGGCCCATGCCTAGTTCACTTCCATCACTTTTTGCCTGTGAAGAGGTACTTGTCAGCTGAACTTCAGTACTGCTGCAACCTTGCTTGAGAAGGTGCTTCCTCAGTGCTGTTGCAGAGAGTGTTACAGGGTTTAAAGGATGATGGGGAGAAGGGCAATAATACAGTGGGGGTGTGATTTGGAGGGAAACCTCAAGGAGATGGTGGTCATGTGTATCCTGCACTCGTACCTCTCGGTGCTGGAGATGGGGAAGTGCTGTCAAAATAGCCTCTGCAAGTGGGTGTCAGGAGGTGAATTACTTGGCAAAGGAAACCTAGACATCTGGTAGTCTCAGGGCTGGTTCATTTCTGAACAATAATAAGCGCCCCCATCCCGAAACCCAGCATGTTGCTGGCGAGGGATCAAATGATCCGAATGCTGCTGGATATCAAGGGAAGGTGGTTAGATCCCCTTTTGAAGTGCTCATGGACTGGCACCTTTGCTTGCTTCTTATCGGGCTCATGCTTGAAGATTCTTCAGTCTTGCTTCGTCCAAGTGTGGACATTTTTCACTGAAGAGCTGCACATGGAATTAAATACTGTGTAATCGTTAGGGAACGTCCCTGTTTCTATCTTCTAATGGAAGGAAGGTTATCGATGGAGTAGCTGAAGTTGGTTGGCCTAGGTTGGGATGATTGACCTTCCACATCTATTTCCAGGAATTTATTAATAGTTCCATCACCACTACTCCAGTCTCTCCAACCCCTGCCCTTCACCAGTTGATGGTACTCTTGCGGTGGAGATACATATACACAGACTTGATGAAGGGTCTTGGCCCAAAACGTCAACTGTTTATTCCTCTCCATAGATGCTGTCTGACCTCGTGTGTGTTATTCTGGATTTCCTGTATCTGCATAATCTCTTGTGCTTGTAGAAGTGTAGTTTTAAGACGATGTGTTTGTGTTTCACGTGGGAATCACTTTGTATGTTTGAAGTTTCTGTGTGGAAGCAAAATGCTGCAAGTGCAATTTACCAGTACTTCTGAGTAGCCTTCCTTTAAAATGTGTCACATTGTAACCTTTTGTCACTTGTGTGTGTATATATATTACAGCATTTTTCCTTTGCTCATTTGACATGTGGATACCCAATTTGATTTCAAAATAAACAGTACTCTGAAATTTTGTTTCTAATTCTCTTAAGAAAATTTTTAAAAAATTGTCTCCATTTTGCATGTTTTAAGTCACTTTTTAACTCCTCGTCTTTTTTTTCTCCAGTCCTGATGAAGGGTGTTGGCTCGAAACGTCGACTATACTCTTTTTCCATAATACTGCCTGGCCTGCTGAATTTCTCCAGTATTTTTGTGTGTGTTGCTTAGATTTCCAGCATCTGCAATTTTCTCTTTTTTTAAAAAATTTTTTTTTTGTAAATTGTGACGGGGAACATTTTCATTAATTTTTAATTGGATATGGCCTGTATTGTCAGTGTTACTGTGTGAAAACAGAATTGAATGTTTCACCTTTAATGTTACCATCTAAATTGATACCAGCCTTTCAATGGAAATTTTAATAGATCACTAAATTTTAAAAGCATGCACTGACATCTCTGTTGACTTGTAATCTAAGTCTGCAGTGTATAGTTCTTTCCCCCCCAAACTGTGTTGGAACTACATTCCTTTTGAAAATATTCTTTTGTGGGAAGCGAAAGTCAGACTGTAGGTGGTCGAGTGCTTAGTTGTTTTATTTGCCCTTGGTAATGGTCTTGGCCGGAATGTTATGCTGTCTATAACAAATACCTTTTCAATTGTGTATGTTAGAATTGTAGTTGAATTTGCCCCTCAGTGACGCGCACTTCTTAAAAAGTAATAGTGTCGCTGAGCATAGTGAATCTTCTTTTAAGAGTTTAAATGAACAAACTGCTATGTCTTCTATCAAGGTTGTATATTCAGTTCTAAGTAAGTGCTCTTGAAGGCTTACCCTGTGTATGATTGTCTTTGAAGTGCTATGATGTGATCAAACCAAAATAATATACTTTTTCTCATGCAATTTCTTTTAACAGTCTGCCTATATGAATTATTTTATTCAGTGTGCTTCTAGAGCAAAACTGTGATTTTTCTCAAGTTCCAAGTGTAAGTGTTGTGGTTTCCTTTGCAGTTGTTGACCACATCACAGTGTATGAGTGGATGTAAATGGTGCTGTTTGCAACATTTTGTGATGTTTTTCTTCGAACAAAATGTCACTTTTTTTTACATTTGTTATTTGTGTTGCAGTTTTACATTTACATACATGTAATTGCTCTTTTCCGATCAGGAAAATAGCTAAAAATTTGAGCATAACAACTTTGGTTTTAACAAGCTAGTATTCTGCCTCTTGTGCTCACTTTAAAACAAAGTATCATTAGTATTTTTTAAATATAGTTTTCCATCGGATTTAAAGAGTGTTGCAAAATTCATTGCTTCTCTGCTTCTACAGTCCATTGTTGGAAAGAAACATCCCTTTATTACACGTGCCTCCAAGAGATGCAAGCGTGTCCTTTTTTCACCTCCCCTTCCTTTGACACTGTCAACCATTTGCATGGCTTGACGTATGACTACAATAGTTGTGTTTTAACCATGAGTTGGTTCAGCACTGTCTACTTTCAGTGTTCTGACAGGTCCGAAAACTTTGATTAGACAGGTATTTAATACCTGGAATTCGCACCTTTAACTTGCATAAGGTTCTATTTAATGTTTTGCAGCCACCCAACACCCATTAAAATATATTTTTAAAAAAACTGAAGTTGTCACTTTGGGTTATGGAGCTTCCTACCAAGATGTCCCATTTCCTTCCAGATCTGTTGGTGTTGCACAGTGGTGCATCTGTAAATGCTGTTGTCCAGCATGAAGAAACCAAAACAGGTACAGACTGCAAGTAGGCAGGTATTTACAGTTGAGCTAGGACTATGCTAGAAGCTGTAGGAAGGGACTTTTGGAGGCCTAAGGTATTAACAGTTCAATAGAGTTGGTTTACATTGAGAAATGAGACCATTACTAAAATTATAGTGCAAGTTAAAGCTTTGATTTAAGACTTGTTGCATTCGGATAGCACATTGTGTGCAGCGCTTGATATTTTGGCTTACAAATTCTATGTCTCTCTTCTCACAGTGGAAGCATCTGTCCACAGCAGTCATGTCCATTGCACAGACAAGACCATTGAGGCAGCTGAAGCCCTGCTTCATATGGATTCTCCAACCAGCCTGAGGGATGACAAGAACAGTGGTAGGTAATCCTCTCTGAAGGTTGAAAGCTCTGAACTTTGATGTGAAAGTTAAGTCTTATTCTATACAGCTCATCCCTGTTTGTCAAAGATTCATTACCATTGAATGTAATTTATAATTTGCCTATTGTAAAGTAAACTCCCTTATTTTCAGTCTTCTTGAGACTGTGAAATTTTTTATTTGGATGTTTTCTTTCCTGAAGTAATGTATCCTAATGTTAGATGAAATATGAAGTGTTTCTCTTGAATTCCACCTTGGGCACAATGAATTTGTGGCATGTAATCCAGAAGCTCATTCTGTGGATTGCAGAACTGAAAATCTGCGTGCCAGGAAGCTGTGCGCACGCGCATGCTCTCCCAGAGGCATCGTGCTCAGATCTGGAATAAATGCTGGCAAATTTTGATTATTGATGGAGAGATTTTTATTTTTAGTTCTGTAGGGAATGTTGATTGAACTTTTAATGGATTCAGTTTCGGTTGGGTTCAGAAATACTGAGACATATCGAGAGACAGCAAAAAAAACAGGCCCTGCGCCCACACTGACCATCAACCACCTATTCACCCTAACTCTACTTTAGTCCCTTTTCTTATTCTTCCCACATTCTCACCGACTCTGATTTGATATCCAGAGTCAACTATTTTGCGCTGTTATTGAGCTTCTAAGGCTTAAAAGCTTTCGAGCACTTGAATGAGGCCCAAAAATAAGAGTGAAGGGAGATTCCAGTATTAGGGACTGTGGGATTAAGACAAAGAAAAATATTGATGTGTCAAGTTTAGGATGTCCTTGCATGATTTCCATTCAAATACACCGTTGGTGATGCGTAGTCAAGGTACGAGTGTTTTTGCTTGGGCTCCTCTACCTTTCTTTTAAATGTAAGATGAAATTTGGTGGTAGGACTGAAATTCTGGGCAGGTATGTGATATCTATTTGGATAGGGTGTTTGAAAGAGTTCGTCCATTAATTCCACATAATTAGTGGTTGAGATTTTGACTCACAGAGTCCTCCAGCATGGTTAGCGCAGGAAGGAAGGGGCTAATGTATGAGAAGCATTTGACAGTGCTCAGTCTATACTTGATGGAATTCAGAAGGATGAGGCGATGTCGCCTTGAAACCTATGGACTATTAAAAGGCCTGGATAGTGAATGTTGAGAGGATGTTTCCATTAGTAGGAGAGTCCAGGATCTAAGAGCACAGCTTCAAAATAAAGGGATGTCCTTTTTAAACTGAGATGAGGAAGAATTTCTTTGGCCAGAAGGTGATGAATCTCTGCAATTTGTTGCCACCTAGGATATTGGAGGCCAAGTCATTGGGTATATTTAAGACAGAAATTGACAGGTTCTTATTTGGTAAAAGTGTTGAGCTTTACAGCAAGAAAGCATGAGAATGGAGTTTTAAAAAAAAAAATCAGCCATGATTGGAGCAGACTCAATGGACTAAATGGCCAATTCTGCTGTTATATCTTGGTGGTCTAATGGGAGCAAATCTTTCAGCTGACCAGGATGCCTATCTATGCTAATCCAATTTTTCTACATTTGACCCATATCCTTCCAACCTTTTCCCATCTACAAACCTATCTAAATATCTTTTAACCATTGTAATTGTACCTGCCTCCACCATTTCGTCTGGCAGCTCAAACCATCCTCTATGGAAAAACTTGCCGCCACATTTTCCCTTTGACTCTTTCCCTCTCACTATAATCCTCTGCTCTCTAGTTTTAGACTTGTTTTTACAGGAAGATATCTCAGTTGTTTGTTTGTTGGTCAGCCCTTAGTGATTTTTTTCTTGAATGGACTTTACCTTGGACTTTTTACTGAGTGCAGGTTGGGAACGGTGTTCGCACTCTGAACAGCCTGGTTCTAGGACTGGTTTTTCATTTGTTTCTATGGAGAAGAGTACTGAAGGATTATATTTGATTGTTAATTTTATATGTTAAACAAATTTTCTTCAACTTGTGTTTAAAGTTTTAGTTTTCTTTATTTTTAACTAATAGTATGTCAGATATTCAAAATCATTATTTTGGCTTAGACTGGACAAAGTGAGCAAACAAATACTTCATAAAGCTGCTTTGTGATCAGGGCTTGTTCTGTGTCCTGACCCTCCCCTACCCTCCCCTCCCCTCCCCTCCCCTCCCCTCCCCAGCATGAGATTTCATGTTGCAGAAGGCATTACCTTGTGATTATAAAGAATCATGCAGGCTTGTAAGTGCAGGTTGACCCTACTTGAACTCTATGAAGTAGTGTGGACAGCATCCCTTAGACAGTAGCAAGCACTTGCAGCTTGATGTTGACCACATTTGTTAGCCCACTGGAGATGATTTCATGTGTCCATTTTTCTCTGGAGAGGCAGGTGCCCTTCCTATAATTGACATGAAATAGTGTTCACAGACAATACTGAAAATCACCCAAATTGGTCTCTTCATCAAACATTCTTTGGTAGCACTTTTCAAAGTAAATTTATTATCAAAGTAGGTATATGTGCTATCTTAAGATTCATTTTCTTGCAGACATTTACAGGAAAAGAAAGAAATACAGTAGAATTTGAGAAAAACTATACATAAAGACTGACAGACAACCAATGTACAAACATTTGTACAAAAGATAGTAAACTGCAAATAAAGAATTATACTGAGATCATGAGTTGTAAAGAGTCCTTGAAAGCAAGACTGCAGGTTGTGGAATCAGTTGAGAGTATCTGGAGAAGTTTGTCAAAAGTATCTGATGAAATGCTGAATCTGCACAAACTTTTAAGGAAGTAGTGGTGCTCATGTTAATGTACCAATTTTATTTAGTACCTGTGGTTTGTTCAGTCTGGTCAAAGGATTTTGAAAACATAGTAAATTTTTCCTTTTTGTCAATTATTTCCATTGTTTTAAGTGTTAGGGAAAAGTTTTAAAATGTATAACTTTTTGCAACAATAATTTTATCTGTTCAATTACTTTGGGACTAGTTTTACTAGTAGTTACATTTGAGGATCTTTAGTCTTTAAGCAGTATTGCTCTGAGCTGAATGTATGTGGTAATTGAGTTAAAAGCATCTGTGCCAATGTTTATGCTCGACACGTGTCCCCTCTCATCCTGTTTAGTAGCGCCCTATCAGCACATGCTATTCTTTTCTCTTGCTCTTTAAAAAGATTTATGCTAATTGACTCAAATGCTACATGTATTAGCAAGTTTCATGTGCCGGCCACTCTCTGGGTTGTGAAGTTTCTATTGAATCCTTACTGGATTTATTAGTGACAGTCTGTATTTATGACCCCAGTATTCAACATACCCAGCTCCTTAGTGTTTCCCTTGTTTTCGGTTTTGTTACCCTCTCATATTTTCAAAAGGCCTCTTTGAGGCACTATTTAGCCTTCCTTTTGCAAGGGAAGAGAGTCCCAGACTGTTCAATTCTGCTGGTGAAAACCTCTACATTCTGATCTTAGCCTTGTAAATCTTTCACAACTTCTCATGTCTTCACTTCCTCTTGAAATACGGGGTCGCGTAATCTGCACAGTACTTGGGGTAAATGTGGTCTAACCAAGGTTCTATATCAGTTTAGTGCAACTTCTGCTTTTTTAACTTCTAGGAATGAACATGTACTTTGTGCTTTTTATGACTTGAATAACTGGCATTGCAACTTGTAATTGTGAATTTCTGTCTTTCAAATCTGACATTCCTCACCAAAAATGAACCACCTCATACTTGTTCACATTGAAATGGCTTTAGTGTTTACGTGCCCCTTCTCCAAGTTCAATGCCACATGTAAACTTTGATATTTTATTCCACTCTCAAGCCTGACTTTTACAATTGGAAGCAGCAGTTTTTAATCTAAGTATATGTATGTCACTATATACTACCCCGAGATCCATTTTCTTGCGGGCATTTACAGTAGACCAAAGAAATACAATAGAATCAATGGAAAAACTACACACAAGCCTTTGCCTTTCGGAAACATACTGCTTCCTATATCTTACCCCGTTAGTTTTCAGCTTTGTGGGTGACTACACTTTTGTTTCTGTTCACTTCAGGATGAGGTGTGTGTTGGCAGACTTAGAATTTGACACAAATTTATGAATTGCCCTTGGCAGGTTGGTGACTTGAACTGCTGTATACTGTGCTGAAGGTGTTGGCTACAAGTTTTTGCCCAGTGACAGTCCACAGGAATGGACTTCCATATCATGATGATACCTGATGGAAGACCAAAGGAATAAGATCAGGCCACTCAGCACCTCTTTCCTGTCCACCATTTAATAAGAACATGCCTAAACTCAATACACCTCTCAGTTCTCCTTATCCCTTGATATACAGTGCCTATAAAAAGTATTCACTCCCCCTTGGAAGTTTTCATGTTTTATTGTTTTACAACATTAAATCAGTGGATTTAATTTGGCTTTTTTGACACTGATCAACAGAGGAAAAAACTTTTACATGCCAGTGAAAACAGGTCTTTACAAATAGGCTTAAATTTATTACAATTATTAAACAGAAAATAATTGATTTCATAATTACTCACCCCTTCAAATCAGTATTTAGTAGATGCACCTTTGGCAGCAATTACAACCTTGAGTCTCTGCGGATTAGTCTCCATCAGCTTTGCACATCTGATGCACTGCAGTCTTTCCCCATTCTTCTTTACAAACTGCTCAGGCTCTGTCAGATTGCATGGGGATCATGAGTGAACAGCCCTTTTCAACTCCAGCCACAAATTCTCAATTGGATTGAGGTCTAGACTCTGACGGCCACTCCAGGACAATAACATTGTGTTTAAGCCATTTGTGTGTAGCTTTGGCTTGGGGTCATTGTCTTGCTGGAAAACAAACCTTCTCCCAAGTCGCAGATCTCTTGCAAACTGCATCAGGTTTTCCTCCAGAATTTCCCTGAATGTTGCATTCATTTTACCCTTTACCTTCACAAGCCTTCCAGGGACTGCTGCAGTGAAGCATCCTCACAGCATGATGCAGCCTTCACCATGATTCACAGTAGGACTGGTGTGTTTTTGATGAGGTGAGGTGTTTGGCTTATGCCAAACATAGTGTTTAGTCTGATGGCCAAAAAGCTCAATTTCGGTTTCACTCGATTGTAGAACCTTCTTCCAGTTGACTTCAGAGACTTCTACATGCCTTCTGGCAGACTCTAGCGGAGATTTCATGTGAGTTTTTTCTTTCAACAGTGGCGTTCTCTTTGCTACGCTCCCATAAATCTGTGACTGGTGAAGCACCACGGCAATAGTTGTATGCGCAGTCTCTCCCATCTCAGCCACTGAAGCTTGTGACTCCTTCAGAATTGTTATGGGTCTCTTGGTGGCCCCCCCCTCTAATCCCCTTCTTGCATGGTCACTCACTTTCTGAGGATGGCCTGCTCTAGACAGATAGACAGCTGTGGCATATTCTTTCTATTTCTTGATGATCAACATTAACTGTACTCCGAGATAGTCAGTGACTTGGAAATTTTGTTATATCTATCTCCCAATTTGTGCTTTTCAATAACTTCTTCGCAGAGTTGCTCGGACTGTTCTTTTCTCCTCGTGTAGTTTTTGCTTGGATACTGACTCACCAGCAGTGGGACCTTCCAGATTCAGGTGTATTTTTACTGCAATAAAATTGAAACACCTTAACTGCACACAGGTGATCTCCGTTTAACTAATTATGTGACTTCTAAAACCAATTGGCTGCAGCAGTGATGATTTGGTGTGTCATGTTAAACTGGGTGAGTACTTAAGCAATCAATTATTTTGCATTTTGTATTTGTAATTAATTTAGATCACTTTGTAAAGATTTATTTTCACTTTGATATTAAAGAATCTTTTCATGTTGATCAGTGTCAAAAGAGTCAAATTAAATCTACTGTGATTCAATGTTGTAAAACAATAAAACACGAAAACTTCCAGGGGGAGGGGAGGTGAATATTTTTTATAGGCACTGTATAGGATGCACTGCTAGGGCCCTCCACACAAATGGCCAGGTAGAAGGACAATGGCAACAAAAGCAGAGGCACGTCTCTATCTAGAAGTTGCCCTCCGAGCCATGCACCATGTTGATTTTGAAATATATCCCCCTTGTTCACCCTCACTGGGTTAAAATCCTTCAACTCCTTCCCTAACAGCATTGTGGCTCTCACCTCAAGGAAAGCAGATCACTATCACTTGACACCTCTCAGAGTCAGGGTGTAAGACCCTACAGAGGATAATTACAAACGACCAGCTCTTCCCCCTCACTCCTCCAATTTCTGACATTAATCGGGAGCGAAGCAGCAGATCACTACCACCCGCCCCACAATCTCTGACCCATTCTTGTCAGAGAGGAGGTACAGAAGCATCAGGACTAGGACTGCGTGACTGGGTAACAACTTCTTCCCTCAGGCTGTGAGACTAAAATACCTCGCCACCACCAAGGTCACATCACTACACGAATCTTGAATTTTATTAACTTATTTGTGGTAATATTTTGTTCATGTGCTGTGTGTGATATGTTTTGTGGGTGCACTGTGGTCTGGAGGAGTGTTGTTTCGTTTGGTATATATGTGCAGGTTTCCCCCGCCATCCGAAGGTAGAGCATTTCTGTGAAACGGTTCGTAAGCCAGAATGTCGTAAAGCGAAGAAGCAGTTACCATTAATTTATATGGGAAAAATTTGTGAGTGTACCCAGACTCAAAAATAACCTACCAAATCATGCCAAATAACACACAAAACCTAAAATAACACTAACATATAGTAAAAGCAGGAATTATATGATGAATACACAACCTATATAAAGTAGAAATACTTTTCCACAATCATTGCTGCGCTGTTCTCTGTAACGAAAATCTCACCCAAGTGCTCTCCAGTAACCTTTAAGCTATGAAGCTGCCAAATCATACCAAATAACACCTAAAAATACACAGCCGACATAAAGTAGAAATAATGTATGTACAGTGTAGTATCACTTACTGGAATTGGGACAGCGCCGAGCACACTGATGATGGTTTGTTAGGCTGAGTCGTTGGAGGTTGGAGTGGTGCAGTGGTCCCCACCCTCCGGGCTGCCGACCGATACCGATCCGCGAAGAATGCAGGGGTGCAGCGGTGGCCAGAATGCAGTCAGCACATCTTTAAGAAAAAAAGCCGAAATAAACAAGCTAATTAAGTAGGTGCCGCCCAGCACGTAAACGTCGGCCCAGATCAGAGGCGACGCAATCGGCAATCACCTCTGATCTGGGCCGACATTTACGTGCCGGGCGGCACCTAATTAATTAGCTTGTTTGTTTCGGCTTTTTTCTTAAAGATGTGCTGGGTGTGTCCTGGCTACCGCTTCATTCTCCGCGGATTGGTATCTGTCCGTGGCCCGGGGGTTGGGGTGGTGGGACACTGGGGTGTCATCTGTTTCCATCAGGGCAGGCAGGTCATCTTCTTCTATGTCTGCCTGCCTCGATGTCGAAGGTCGAGGTTCGTCGTCAGCTGTGGCTGATGTGGAAGGCTTGCTTGACTGCTTAGCCTTGTGCATTTTTAGATCATACAGTTCTTTGTAAGCACTCAAACCATCCTGTAAATATGCCCTAAACCGATGTACCCTTTCAAAATTAAAGTCGTACTTTATCATTTCAGCGAGAATCTCACACAGCTGCTTCACGTTCAGTTCTTGGATGACTTCACTTTTAGTCCGTTGGCTACTGCATTCGGTTTTGATTGTTATCCTTTCCTCTTCCAATTGTATCAGCTCTTCATCTATCAGTTCTTGGTCATGAGATGCCAAAACCTCTTCAACATCATCTTCGTCAACTTCCACAAGCCAAACTCATGTTGTCCTTACTTCGTTCACCACGATTGAAATGCTTAATTATGTCTAGTTTTACGCTAAGTGTAACACTCTTACGAGCTCTTTCAGGCTTTTTTGATACCTTAGAACTCATCTTGCTAACGGCTGCTCACAGGCACGAGTTTAAGCAATGCCGGCGAGAATGCCGTTCTGAATCCAGGGGAGAGCAACTGCTCGGGGTGCGCGCTGCTTTTTATCACGCGCTGCTTTTTTTTTGCACGCTGCCTTTTTTCGTAACAGTGAAAACACCTTCTGTAGCAAAAACAGGGTACTAATGTAGGTCTTTCATAACAGTGAGGTTTCGTAAAGCGAACGTTCGAAAAGCGGGGGACACCTGTATAATCAGATGACAATATCCTTGAACTTGATTATCAAGGTATGTGTATATTATCATATACTACATTGAGATTCATTTTCTTGCAGATATTTACAGGAAGGTGACAAAATGCAGTAGAATTTATGGAAAAAAACTATGCATAAAGACAGTGCGACAGTGCACCATGTAAATGTGCTCAATGGTTTTGCCTGTGATGGACTGGGCTGTATCCACCACTTTTTTGTTGACAATTTTGTTGCTGGGCATTGGTATTTCCATACCAGGCCATGATGAAAGCAATTGGGATACTCTCCACTGTAGATGTTTGTCAAAGTTTTAGATGACATGCAGAACTTATGCAAACTTCTAAGAAAGATAAGGTGTTGTCATACCCTCTTTGTGATAGCACTTATGTGTTAGTTCCAAACATATCCTCTGATTATGATACACCAAGGATTTTAAAGTTTCTGACCCTGTCCACCTCTGATCCTCTAATGAGGACTGGCTTCTTCTTCCTGTAGTCATTCGTCAGCTCTTTGGTTTCGCTGGCGCTAAATGTGAGGTTATTGTCGTGGTGTCATTCATCCAGGTTTACAATTTCCCTTCCATGTGCCGGTTCATCAATACCTGTGATTTGGCCAGCAGCAGTGGTGAAGTCAGCAGGGGCATTGGAGCTGAGGGTCACACAGTCGTGGGTATAAAGCATGTAAGGCAGGGAGCTAAGCACATAGCCTTGTGGTGCACCTATGCTGATGGAGATTCTAGAGGAGAAGTTGTTGGCAATCCTCCCTCCCCTTTCTTGATCTGTTTGAATCCATCTGTGGAGACAGAGTATCTGCTGATCTTTCTATAAACCTACTGACTTTAACAGTTATCTTGACTATACCTCTTCCCACTCTGTCAAACTATTCCCTTTTCTCAGTTCCTCTGTCTCCTCTGCATCAGTTTGCTGGATGAGGCTTTCCATTCCAGAACATCTGAGATGTCCTTCAGAGAATGGGATTTCCCTTTCAAACCGATCAGTACTCCCCTCACCCACTTCTCCACTTTCCACATATCCACCTTCACCCCATCCTCCTGCCAGCATAACAGGGATAGGATTTCTTTCTTCTTGCCTACCACCTCACAGGCCTCCATTTCCAGCACATTATTCGCTGTACCTTCAGCCATCTTCAACAAGCACATCTTTCCCCCCGCCTCCCCACTACCACTCTGTGCCACAGTGATTGTGCTCTTTGTGACCCTCCTGTCCACTCGTCCTTCCCCATTGATCTCTCTTGGCATTTCTCCCTGCAAGTAGACAGATGCTACACCTGCCCTGACACTTGCTCCCTCGCCACCATTCAGGACCCCAAACAGTCATTCCAGATGAGGTGACACTTCACCCGTGATTCTACATTCAGGAGACCTGATGTAGATTGTGGGGCTGCTTTGTCAAGTACCTTTGCTCTGTCCACCACAAAAGCCAGGATTTCTCAGTAGCCACCGTTTCAATTTGACTTCCCATTCTGACAGGTCAGTCCATGACCTTCTTTGGTGTCACGATGAGGCAACTCTCAGGTTGGAAGATTCCATCTGAGTAGCCTCCAACCTAAAGGCACAGACATCAATTTCTCCAACTCCCAGTAATTTCTCTCCCCCTCTCCTTCTCTCCCTCTCCAGTCCCCATTCTGGCTCTCTTCTTACCCCTTTTCCTCATCTACCCAACACCTCCCTCTGGTGCCCCTCTTCTTTTCCTTTCTCCCATGCTCTACTGTCCTCTCCTATCAGATTCCTTCTTCAGCTGACTCTTTCCTTTTCCACCCATCACCCATGTGCTTCTTGCTGCATACCCACTCCCCCACCTACCCATCTTCCTGCTTGCCTGGTTTCACTGATCTTCTGCCAGCTTGTTTTCCTCCTCCTCCCTCCCACCACTATCTTTTTCTGGCTTCTTCCCCCTTCCTTTCCAGTCCTGATGGAAGAATCTCGGCCCAAAACGTCAACTGTTTGTTCCTCTCCATAGATGCTGCCTGACCTGCTGAGTTCCTCCAGCATTTTGTGTGTGTTGCTCCGGATTTCCAGCATCTACAGAATATCTTGTCTTTATGAAGAGCTCACTATCTTTGGGCAACTAGGGATGGAGAATTAAGTGCTGACAGCCTGGGAAATCCTTATTCCTGAATGAATGAAGAGAAAGCCTTTGTACACCATGTCAACACCCTTTCAAGCAACTTGTCCCTTGGTCCTCTCAATTCCAGTGAAAGTAACCTTAGATTTTCAGTCACCTATCCATGCAATCCAGTCCTGACTCTGGCTAATGTTCTGCAGTCCTTTGGATGAATTATCAATAAAGCATGGGGATTGGAAGTGAACTGGAATGTGATGGGTTCCCTTAAGCCTGCTGGCTTTTTCCTTCTGTTGTGCCGAAGTTAAGAATTTCGGTGATTTCTGTGGAAGTAACCTCAGAGATTTGCTCTAGTGTATTTTGTAGATTATAAACATTATGGTTGCGGATTATGTAGATGGTACACAATATGGTTGTGGATTATGTAGGTGGTACACTTTGGAAGGACAAACTCCAAGGCAGAGTACAAAGTAAATGGCGGGATACTTGGTAGTGTGGAGGAGCAGAGGGATCTGGGGGTACATGTCCACAGATCCCTGCAAGTTGCCTCACAGGTAGATAGGGTAGTTAAGAAAGCTTATGGGGTGTTAGTTTTCATAAGTCGAGGGATAGAGTTTAAGAGTCGTGATGTAATGATGCAGCTCTATAAAACTCTGGTTAGGCCACACTTGGAGTACTGTGTCCGGTTCTGGTCGTCTCACTATAGGAAGGATGTGGAAGCATTGGAAAGGGTACAGAGGAGATTTACCAGGATGCTGCCTGGTTTAGAGAGTATGGATTATGATCAGCGATTAAGAGAGCTAGGGCTTTACTCTTTGGAGAGAAGGAGGATGAGAGGAGACATGATAGAGGTGTACAAGATAATAAGAGGAATAGATAGAGTGAATAGCTAGCGCCTCTTCCCCGGGGCACCACTGCTCAATACAAGAGGACATGGCTTTAAGGTAAGGGATGGGAAGTTCAAGGGGGATATTATAGGAAGGTTTTTTTACTCAGAGAGTGGTTGGTGCTTGGAATGCACTGCCTGAGTCAGTGGTGGAGGCAGATACACTAGTGAAGTTTGAGAGACTATTAGACAGGTATATGGAGGAATTTAAGGTGGGGGGTTATATGGGAGGCAGTGTTTGAGGGTCGGCACAACATTGTGGGCCAAAGGGCCTGTAATGTGCTGTACTATTCTATGTTCTATGTTGTTGATTATGTAGGTGGTACACATTATGGTTGTGGATTTTGTAGATGTTGACATGGTTATGGATTATGTAGATTATACACATGGTTGTGGATTTTGTAGGTGGTACACAATATGGTTGTGGATTAAGTAGATGGTACACATTATTGTGGATTAAGTAGATGCTACACAGGGTTGTGGATTATGTAGGTGGTACGCATTATGGTTGTGTTTCAGGAGAGTGTTATAGGTTCAGGATGATGAATTTTTCAGCTTTGTGATAAAGGATCTCGGCCAGAAACATAAACTGTTTATTTCCATCCATAGATGCTCCCAGACCTGCTGAATTCCTTCAGCATTTTATAGGTGTCACTCTCCATTGTCCAGCAGACTCCATTGTTCTGGTGTGTTCTCAGGAGCTGAAGCTGCCTGTCGAGCCTGCTCTGATAGTCAATAAGATCATGGTTGATCTGGCCATGGATTCATCTCCACCTATCTGCCTTTTCCCCATAACCCTTAACTCCTCTATTATGCAAAAGTCTGTCCAACTTTGTCTTAAGTATATTTACTGAGGTAGCCTCCACTGCTTCATTGGTCAGAGAATTCCATAGATTCACCACTCTGGGAAAAGCAGTTTCTCCTCATCACCGTCCTAAATCTACTCCCCTGAATTTAGAGGCTATGTTCCCTAGGTCCCTATATTCTAAGGCAAACCTCAGTGCTTGACCTTTCACTGTGAAAATCCTAACCTGGTTTCTCCTCCCAGAATGCAACATCTCACACTTTCAACTGTCATTATCTTAGCCTATGTTCCCAGATGGTCAAGATTACTTTGCAAGTTTTAATAACCTTCACTGCTTCCATATGCCCCCCCCCCCGTCAATCTTGCACAAATTTATTGATCCAGTTGACCATATTATCATGTGGATGATAAACAGCAATGGCCCCAGCACCATTCTCTGTGGTACGCCAGTAGTCACAGGCATCCAGTCAGAGAGACAGCCATTTACTACTGCTCTCTGGCTTCTCCCAGTAAGGCACTATTGAAATCAATTAGCCACTTCATTATGAATACCAAGTGATTTAACTTCTGGTGGACCAGGCTCTCATGCAGGACTTTGTCAGAGCCCTTGCTAAAGTCCATGTAAACAGCATCCACTGCCTTTCCTTCATCAACCTCCTTGCTAACCTTCTCAAAAAAAACCTACCACACATAAAGCCATATTGACTATTCGTTGAAGCTGAATATACAAAGGCCAGGATGTAGTGGACGTGGAGAGGATGTTTCCAATGAGGGGAGAGTCTAGGACCAGAGTGTCCAACCTCAGGATAGAAGGCTGTCCTTTTCAGACAGAGATGAGGAATTTCTTTAACCAGAGGGTGGTGAATTATGGAATTCATTGCCACAGATTTCTGTTGAAGCCATATTGTTGAATATGTTTAAAGTAGAGGTTGTTAGGTTCTTGATTAGTATGGGTGTCAAAGGTTCCGGAGAGATGCCATGCAAATAGGGATGAGAGGGAAAATAAATCAGCCGTGATGGAATAATGACAGAGCAGACTGGATGGGCTGAATGGTGTATTTCTGCTCCTATGTCCTACTTTCTTATGGAAATTGAAGGATAGGTGCCAAATGCAGGAAAATGGGATTACTGTGGCTAGACATTTTGTATCTTGGGCTGAAAGGCCTTTTTCCATGTTGTAGTTCTCTAAGCCTTTCACAGTTAGCAAGGATATTAATAGATATTTATGTGACTGAAACCCACGTTTGCTTCAGTAAGGCACTACAGTAATAGAAGTTAACACATGTGGAGCATAATTTTTTTTCCAGCATACGTTAGTATTTTTTGTCTGGTTTCCAGCAGTTTAGATATTGCTTAATTTTGAGAAGTGGTCAAAACTGGTGGGATTGATTGCATTCAGGGTCTGAAGCCTGAATATGAAGAAGAGGTAGTGGAGTTTGGGACGTGGAGGTCAGATGCATTTGTTTAAAAAAAAGAAAACGTTATGTATATAAACGTTTATCCACCCTCGATTTGTCGAGGGTGTTTGGAATGCAGACTGCTTCCTGAGACTTAGAAGGCCATAAGCTGTTTAAATGCTGTGGGTTGCTGGCAGGGTTGGAAGCATGCCAGGTTCTAGCTGCTCTTTTTACGATGGGAAATCCTCATGTGGGGCCATCTGGTGGATGATCAAATGTTAACAGCACAAATCTGAGCGTGTTTGACACCTAAAAATTTCCATTGCAATATTTAACAACTAAAAGACTTGTCTCTGGTAAATATAGCAAATCTACAGTTTGTTTGGAACTGTGGCTTCCCAGATGATTTTTCCTAACCCAGTCATGTCTGAAGCCATTCTTGCACTGAATACTAAATTATTTTCTGAAGTAAATCCTTCTCATTTACATTTGAGTGTTAAAACAGTTTTGCATTCTAAGAGCGACTAACTGTGACACTGGATAGCAATAGAGCACAGTACAGTACAGCAACAGGCCCTTTGGCACATGATGTGTGTACTGACTATGATGCCAATTTAAACTCCACATCTTCCTATATGTGGTTTTTGTCTCTCCATCCTCTGCCTGTTCATGTGTCTGTCTAAACGCCTTTTAAACATAGTGATTGTATCTGCTTCTACTATTTCTCCTGGTAGCATGACCTCCCTCATAGTTCCGCCTCCTTCTACTACTGCACACTGTTCTCCTGCCAATCACCTCCCTGCTTCCCCTCCCCCATCCCTTCGTCTTTCAAGTTACTGTTTTCTTCAACTACCAGCATTCTTCAAGTCCTCCCCAAAGTTCTTCCTTCAGTCCTGACGAAGGGTTTTGGCCCGAAACATCGACTAATCTTTTCAACTGATGCTGACTGACCTGCTGAGTTCCTCCAGCGCATTGTGAGTGTTCCTTTGACAACAGCATCTGCAGATTATTTTGTGTGTTGAAATATCTATCAAGTTTAGATTTGAATGCCTCTTAGGTACTATTCTCAACTACACAACTAGGTAGTTTGTTCCATGTGTCCACAATTCACTGTGTAAAGAAAGGCTTCCTGATGTGAGTCTGAAACCTCCCCTTAACCAGTCTCCACCTCTGGCCCTGTGCCCTCGTTGACGAATTAAATTTGAAGAAGTGGCTGGCATCCACTTTAGTTATATCTTGAATGATTTTGAACACTTCTATCATGTCTCCTCTCATTCTAAGTCTACTTGGGCAAAAAAAATATAATTCTTCCAATCTTTTTTCATAACTCATAGCCTGCAGACCTGGAATGAGTCAAGTCACCTTTCTCTGGACTCTCTCCAGTGCCTCCCAACCCTCACAAAATATGGAGACTACTACAGTTGTACACAATACTCAAGGTGTAGCCTCACAAGCATGTTATGCAGCTTAAGGAGAGCATCTCTGGACTTGAACTCTACTGAGCGCTTTATATAGCCCAACATTTTATTAGCCTTCCTAATCGCTTCAGAGCATTGTCTAGATCTTAGACCACTACGGCACAGAAGCAGGCTCTTTGGCCCATCTAGTCTGAGCCCAACTATTACTGTGCCAAGTCCCATTGACTTGCACCTGGATCATAGACTTCTATATTCATCCCATTCATGTGCTTACCCAAACTTTCTGTTTAATGTTGCAGTCAAATCTACTTCCACCACTTTCACGGGCAGCTTGTTTCACACACATCACCGGCTTAGTGACCAAGCTCCCCCTTAGATTTCCCTTAAATATTTCACATTTCACCCTTAACCTATGGCCTCTAGTTCTAGTCTCACCCAATCTCAGTGGAAAAAGTCTACTTGCATTTACCCTCTCTATACCCCTGATAATTTTCTACACCTCCACCAAATCTCTCCTCATACTCCTAAGCTTATTCATCCGTTCCCTATAACACAGGCTGTCAAATCCTGGCAACATGCTTGGAAATTTTCTCTGTACTCTTTCAATCTTATTGATATCTTTCCTGTAGGTAGCTGGCCAGATAGTGCACAATACACCAAATTTGGCCTCACCAGCTCCTGTATTCAGTACTCTGATTTATAAAAGCCAATGTGCCAGAAGTTCTCTTTATGGCTCTATCTATCTGTGACACCACTTTCAAAGAATTATGGATCTGCATTCCCAGATCCCTTTGTTCTACTACTCTCTTCAGTGACTCTTCATTCACTGTGCAAATCCTACCCTGGGTTGCCCTCCCAAAGTGCAACACCTCACCCTTGTCTGCGTTAAATTTCATCTGCTATTTGTGACTCATTTTTTCCACTTGATGCAGATTCCGCTAGCCTTCCTTGTCCACTACTTTTCCCAATTGTGGTGTCATCTGCAGATTTGCTGATCCAGTTTTCCACATTATCTTTCAAGACACTAATATGGATGACAAGCAACAATGGACCCGGCACCAGTCCTGCAGCACACCAGTCTAGAGAGGCTACCATCTGCTTCCACTCTCTGGATTCTGCACCTAAGCCAATGTTGAATCCAGTTTGCCACTTCGTCTTGAATGCCAAGCAATTGAAACTTCTTGACCAGCCTCCCATGTGGGATTTTGTCAGAGGCCTTGCTAAAGTCCATGTAGACAACATTCACTGTCCTTCCTTCATTAACTTCCCTGGTAGTCTCCTTGAAAAATGTTTTAAGATTGGTTAGACACATCCTACCGCACAAAAAGCCATGGTAACTATCTGTAATCAGGTCTTGTCTATCCAGATACTTACATATCCCGTCACATAGAGTACCTTTCAATAATTTACCCACTACTGCTGTTAGGCTCACTGGGTTGGAACTAAGATTGAGTGTTATGTCAGAGACATAAATTGCTTCTTGACAGCATCTTGAGGATGTAAGCTGTTAACTTTGGATAGTTAACTGAGGTTAATTTTCATTATTGGCAAAAATTTGATTTAAATTTATTTCCATTGTGAGTGGCAATTTTGGGGCTTCACCGACACTTACTACAAAGAAATGTAAATAATCCAAGAATTTCTGCTGTTTTACCTCCTACAATGAAAATTGCTGGCTTGTTAATGGCGAGTTCTTGTTACTTTCCAGTAATTTTCTGTTAATTTGAATAATTGTAAATACTATCTAATTGGGATAGGATGTTACAAATGATCCTGGCTATATATCTGATCTTCAGAATGACCACCTTGATAGAAGGATGTCTATAATGACATGTCACTGTCATAGTTGTGGAGATGGGATTTTTACTTCTGAGCTGATTCAAGCCAGCAGCCACAAACATTTGTCTGCATACATAAAGAACACTTTTTTCAGCTTCATGAATCAGAAATCTAGATCTACACTTTATAGAGTTTTCTCACAGTTAAACTGTTGGGAAAGTGTGTCAAAACTTTCATGTTTATTGTATTTATTTTTGCTTAGAGATACAGCACGGTATGTTCTTGAGAATTAATAATTTTCTTACAGAATGTTTGATAATCATGGCATTACTACAGACTATTTTTGATTATAATGTACCTATAGTTAAAATTCAGGCTGTATCCAATTTGACATCAGCTTAATGTTTAGTGAGCCAGTTCCTCATGACGAACCTTCTCTTCCCACAGCTCTCATTACCTTTTACATACTGTGTTTTATCAGCAATGGTTGAGCCCTTGGAATGAAACTTAAAGGGAATATTTTGAGGTTCCCCTGAGATGAGGAAAGAGAAGCCATTGTGCAGGAGTAGCTTTGACCACTCTTGCGTTAGAGATGAGACCAGGCTAGGGCAGGAAGGCATAACAGATTGAGAGAGGTATTGAAGGGTAACTTCTTGATTAATCTTGATCAATTTGTCTTTAAAATTTTGCTTTTAATTGTCAATTTATTCTGTTCATGGTGTGTGTTTTATTTGAGAGCAGAGAGCTACTTCTGAGTATTATGACATCACCCTGTGAAATTCTGCCAACTATAAATTTGCCGATGATGCAGCTATTATTGGCAGAATTTCAGATGGTGACGAGAGGGCATACAGGAGCAAGATAGATCAGGTGGTTAAGTGCTGTTGCAATAAGAAACTTGCACTCAGCATCAAGACCAAGGAATTGATTGTGAACTCAGGAAAGGGAAATTAAAGGAATACGCATCAATCTTCATCATTGGATCAGCAGTCGAAAGGGTGAGCAGTTTCAGGTTACTGGGTGCCTACATCTCTGAAGATTTATCCTCGGCCCCACACATTGATGCAATTACAAAGAAGGCATGATAGTGGCTATATTTTATTAGGAGATTGAGACATGTTATATCATCAAAAACTCACGCTACAGGTGTAGCATGGAGAGCATTCTAACTGGTTGCATCACCGTCTGGTGTGGAGGGGCCACTGCACAGGATCGAAAAAACTGCAGAAAGTTGTAAACTCTGCTAGCTCCATCATGGGCACTAGCCTCCCCAGCAGTGAGGGAACCTTCACAAGACAATGCCTCAAAAAGGACCCCCATCATCCTTGACATACCCTCTTCTCATTGATATCGTCAAGGAGAAGGTACAGGAGCTTGAAAACACACTCAGTGTTTCAGAGAGAGCTTCTTCCTCTCCACCAGCAGATGTATGCATGGACAATGAACCATGAATACTGCCTCACTGTTTTTTGCTCTCTTTGTACAGTATACTTGTCCTAATTTATAATTTTTATTATATATTGCAATGTACTGCCATAGCAGAGCAACTGGTGATATTAAACCTGATTCTGATTCTGTTTTTCTTGGGGAAAATTTTCTAAGGAAAGTAAGAAATTACATTCCTATAGCTTTTTATTCCTTACAATGTGCCAGATCACTGTACTTTATTCACTGTTGTATGTTTGAAAATGATCTTAACTTTTTGCCCCAGAAAAATGCCACTGTTATCAGTGATCATTTAATTGTTTATGCAAGTGTTGGTTGAGCAAGTGTGAAATACTGGCTGAGGTCTCTGTTCCTCTTTGAATCTGTCTCCTAAATCATGTGAGCTTTGTTTAATGTTTCAAACAAATGTGCACATCCCTGTTGTTTTGTTGTGACTGGCTACATACAACCAACAACCTTCTGATCTCACTTGAAACTTTAATTGTCATTTGAAAAAAAGGATAATTGGTGTCAAATAAATAATTTATTTTGATGGTTTGAGTTGATCGCCTTTTAAGTGGTGGGTCATTTTTGATTGAAATTTTACTACTGGGATGTACTCAGAGTTATTGAGTACAATAATTTAACTCTGAGAGTTGTACATAACCTGCATCACACAATGAATCCAAATGGGTTGTGTCATCTCTCGGTTATATTGTAGGAACTGAAGCAGGTGGATCTGTATAAAAAGCTCTTTCGGGTTTATTGCTAGGCAAGAGAGAGATGAAGAAGGATGTGGGAAGGGGTACAAAGGAAGAGTAGATAGATTGGAAGTTTTTTCATTGACTACTTCCTAATTAAATACAATTAACCAATTAATCAGGACACATTGGGACCAGTACTTTTGGCCCAATTAAGTAGCTGCCCCAATTAGCTGAAGTTTCATGAATATAGTTAAAAAAGGTATATATATATTTAAAAACTGCCATTTAATTGAGTAACAAATTATGTAGTTAAATAAAATACAGAACAAATTGTAAATTAGTTCCTAATAGTTATCAAAGGAGAAGTTTACTTAATGTATGCAATAAACAAAATCAGTGATGGACTGATTTCAGTCAATGCTATTGGCGAATGCATTTCCGAATCTTCATTTCATTGCAAGACTCAAGATGATTGTTGATACCTTTCAAATTCTCCGCAGTTCCTAACTTGTTGAAAGATGAAATCATTTCATTTTCACTCCTGACCACTTCTGGCATCTCCAAAACTGAATGCTTGAAACCACAGTGAGCTAAACAGTTTGGAATTGCCTTACTTTTTTTTTGCCAACTATCAGTGACAAAAATCACTGTTTTTTGAACAGAACACACACAACTGACACTATTTAAAAGCTGTTCGCTCAAAGTGCATTATGGCATCTAATGGCACAAAATTGTGTGCGATTGACACTAGTTAGAACCTGTTAGGCAAAAGTTGCCTGTCCCAATTAAATGTCAGTGTCCCAAATAAATGAAGGTAATCCCGTCAATTTTCTCAATTAGTTTTTGTCCCAGGGAATTAATTTTTGTTTTAAGTAAGTGGCTGCCTCGATTAACCGATGGCCCAATTAATTAGAGTCCACTGTATTGTCGCTTTAACAGGTGAAGATTATTACTTTTATGTTAATAAACTACAGTAGCAAAGTTTCATCTTTTGCACCCATGGGCTGTTCTGATGGTACACAGCAATATGCCATGAGAGTGTAAGGTCATGAAGACTTTAAATTTAGTTTTGCATTAATGTGTAAGTATTATCATTTAGGAAATGAGTGGGCAGCAGTGAGGACCACAACCCTCTCCAAACTTTCAGGTCCATTAAGTTTAAACTGGGAAAAGCTGTGCAAGTAAGGAAAGTTTGATCATTTTAAGGCTTACTTTCTGAGCCAGTGGAACACTTTCTACAGATGTGTTAAGATTCATTTTGCTTTTTAAAATTGATTTTGTATCTGTTTCTGCAGGTTGCATTTTGGAGGTGAAATGTTTTTTTAAGCTCTGTTTACAGGCTGATATAACACACAAGTAACATCTGGACTGGCCTTCCATGTCTGGAGCACGCTACTGAAGGCATCCTATTGTTTTGGGAAAAGGGTCCATGTTTGGTTGATGGGCCCTTTGAGTTGAAACCACAATTCCTTGATCAGGCAGTTGATAAAATTTCTTGCTTTTTATTTAAGGGCAGAGTTCATGTTGGTGTTTCCATTAATATTCATCCCATAACCAGTGGTGACATGTAATATGAGCTGATCATTCTTCTTGTCAATCTCTGAAACACTATGTGTGTTCATCTATATGCAGAAGCCACAAGATTTCAAACTTTTGTGGTTTGTCCTTTCCTGAACACACAATGAATTCCATAGAAATACAAAATTCTCTTTTCACAACTTTCACTGATAGTCTCTGATTATTCTCATTTTTTCAAGTATTCTTTCTCCTTTTGCAAATGGTTAGTTAGTCTTTGTAAGGCTGAACACCATCAAATGTGATAAAAGACAAAGGAAAAAACTAGAAAATTGCTAGAAGTACTCAACAGATTTCTGGGCTGTTTCAAGTTGATGATCTTTTTAGTCAATTTCCCTCTGTGTATATGCTGCCTGACCTGCTGAATGTTTCCAGCACTTGTTTTTTTTTCATAGCAGCAAAAGCAAACCTTGTATGGTTGTATGTAGGTCCAAACCACACTACATAAACTAGCAGACAGTAATTCTCACTGACTGTCAAGGGTTGACATTCATTACACATTCAGTGTAACTAGCCTCTTAGATTCTTGAGTCTGCCCAGTAATCTACACAGAAGAAGAAGAAGAAAGCCCTTAACTCTGAGTGGAGTCATCGGGACGCCGTCGTGACTGCGTTATTTTGGCAGGCTTTCTTATTTTTACGAGGCCGAGTTGCTAGCTCGACTCTCAGCCCAGCATGGATGGAAAGTATGCGAGGGAGCCGGCTGGATTCGAACTCTGCACTGATGCCACTGTGCCACCAGCCGGCAAAGTATTCTACACAGTCTACAAAATCACACATCTCGACTTGACCAAACAAAATTGCCAATTTCCTTCTGATCTGTTCAATTGATTTGATTTTGATATATGTTCTTTGTTGCTATTCCTACTCTTTCAAGTTGGGGTCGCATGATTTTCATCATGTTTTTGCTTGATTCTACTTCTCATGTAAAGATTTGAGCTGGATGAAATTGTGTGATTCTGTTTACTCTCATCGTCCACCTGAAACAACTCATATTTGTTGTGGTGAAGGTGTATGGCAGAGACCGTTTTTCCTAAGGTGTCCTCACTTTGGAGCAGATAATTGGATGGTAACTAGTTGAAATGACAATTGTTGAAGCTGTAACTTTATTAAATTGGATGCAAAATGGAAGCCACTTTGTACTAAATGTGTAATGAGCTTTTAAAGTGAATGTTGGAGTTATTTATTTGAAGAGTTACAAGTAGGAAGTAAATGGTGAAGTGTGCATTTTACGAGGATTAATTGTGTGTGTGTTTTTTTTGCCTTTTATATAGTCCAGGTATTTGTACCACCCTGTGTGTCGACCCCAGAATTTGTCCACGCTGCAATGAGACCTGATGTGATTACCGAAACGGTGGTGGAAGTGTCGACGGAGGAGCCAGAGCCCATGGACACTTCCCCTGCCGTGCCGATACTTGAAACCCCTGAACCAACCAAAAAAAAGAAAGGTATAAAATATATCTCCTTTCTGTATACAAGGGAAATGGCATTTTTGTAATGAGGGAATATTGTGCCCTGTTTGTTCACTCTGGATAAAATAAAATTCAACAAGTGCATTATAATTCTGTATTTAACTGTTAAATCTTAGTGCCGTGAAGAGCTGTTAACCATTGAATCAGTATCCATCAGAGTGATGTTTAATATAACTCCATTGGTGGTTAGAGTTTCAGTGTGATGTGATTGGCTTAAATTAATAGAGATTGCTGATCCATCCACTGTTCTCCCACATACTTTAAAGGCTAGTACTGAGTGAGATGGTCAGAGGATTTTTAGTTTACTCCCTTATTTGTGCTGGCTTCATCCAGTTTAAGAGTTGGGATCTACCTATTGGATTGGGGAGGATAAGGCTGAGGGAGAGATTTCCTCATTCAGTTGATTAGTGCCTCTGATAATGGTGTGGTCTTGTAAACATTGGTTGGTCACGATTACTCTGCTGTAACGCGGAGATGAGTGTTCAGTAGTTTGCCATTATTGTTGTGCAAGAGGTTCATCAGCTGAGGTGAATCAAGACTATTCACATTCGTTTGTGTGAATAATATTTTGAACAAAACGCACTGGGAGGAATAGAAATATGTTTTTTTAAAATTTAGTGATACAGCATCTTATTAGGCCCTACCGGCCAATGAGCCCATGCTGCCCAGTTACACCCATGTGACCAATTAACCGATTAACACGTACATCTTTGGAATGTAGGAGGAAACCAGAGCACCTGGATGAAATGTGGAGAGCATTCAAACTCCTTACAGACTGTGACGGAATTGAACCCAGTTTGCTGGTGCTTAATAGTGTTATACTAACCGTTATGGTACCATGTCGCCCTCCCCCCTAAATAAGATGCCCAAAATTAAAAGACTCTGAAATGAGTGTTTCGTTTTTCCATGTTAGATAAATGGTTGTTTGAACCTAAATTTGATTTTTAACTCCTGTGACTGTACAAAATTCTGAAGCCGACATTAATTTTGGATAAGGAGGAATTGCCAGGAGGAATTCAATGCAACAAAAGCTTGCTTATTTAGCATGTAATACACACAAAATGCTGGAGGAACTCAGCAGGTCAGGCAGCATCTGTGGAAATGAATATACAGCCGGCGATTCAGGCCGAGACCTTTCATCAGGGGAGTTCCGCCAGCATTTTGTGTTGCTCTGTATTTCTAGCATCTGAAGAATCTCATGTGTTTGTTATATAGCATGTATTAAATATTTCAATTACCCCAATTTTAGCCCTGCTGCCCCCTTGAGATCAAACCACTACCCCCCCCCCCCCACCACTGCCTGTTTTTGCCTTCCCCTTTCCTGATCACTGCATCCCTTGGCACTGTCTTTTTGCCACCTGATTTCTGGAGTTCGCCAGTTATTATGGTGCTATACAACCAAGCTTTTACTATGGTCTCTTCTTCTTGTACATCACCTAATAAGTAGTTTTTAAAACAAAGGTACACTGTAGCCTTTTTTTCTCCCTTTGATGCATTTAAACTGTTTAACTTAGCTGGGGCCAGATTGCCGTGGTGCGATTTGTAGTAAGTAGACATTCCAATGTGTTTTACAGCTGGTCGAAAACCAAAGAACCAGCAGTCTGGGTTACCTAATAGTGCGTCGGATCTGTCTGTGAAAAAGAAGGCTAGAGAAGGGAAAGGTAAGTGTAGCTGTCAATGGCAAATTCCCACGTTAACAAAACAGTTCCCTGAAAATGGCATCACATGGTGGTAACGTAGGCATGCTTGTCTTCTTCGGTTGGGGTAGTGAGTATTCAAGTTGGGGAGCCATGTTGCAGCTGCATAAAACTTAAGTTTAGAAGGTTGTTTGCATTTCTGGCCTCTACACTCTAGAAGAAATTCATTAGGGTGTTGCCTGGATTGGAGAGTATTAGCGTGGGTTGGACAAACTTTGATTATCACACAGAACATTGGAAGTACTCAGCAGTTCAGGTTGCGCTATGGAGGGAAATGGACAGTTGATGTTTTGGGTTGAGGCCCCTGGACAAACTTGGATCATTTTCTCTGGAGCATCAGAGGTTGAGGGGAGATGTGATGGAAATACAAAATGGATATCCAATTAGTTGGGCCATCAGTTAATCAGGGCAGCCACTTGTTTGGGACAACTCTTAAAGAACAAAAACTGATCGAGAAAATAGACAGAATTCCCTTTGATTATTTGGGACACTGTGCCACTTAATTGGGACAGGAGACTGTTGCTGGACAGTTTCTAACTAACGTCAGTCACGTGACACTGAACCATGCTTAGAACAATCAGTTTTTAAGTAGTGTCATTTGTGTTTTTAAGTATCTATGTTTGTGGTCAAAAATCAGTGATTTTTATTACTGGTGGTTGGCGAGATATAAGCATCAAGACAATTCAAATGTGTTGCTCACTGTGGTTTCAAATATTCAGGCTTGGAGATGCCAAAATCTGCTGGGCCTAAAAAATAAAATGATTTTACTACTTCAGCAAGTTAGCAACTATGAAGAATTTGAAGGTATCAACAATCATCTTGAATGTTACAATGAAAATGAAGATTTGGAGGATGCAGTCGTCGAAAGCATTGTATGAAGGCAGTCTATTATCTGCACTAGGTGTCCGCACAAATTTTGTTCACTTACAGTCAATCAATGGAACATGGCAGTGTGCACTGGATGAATTCCTCTGTGGATAACTATTAGGAGCCAATCCACAGTTTTATAGTTCTGTAGTAGTATTGATGGTGTTCTAATTCATTATATTTTTCATTTAAATACATAATTTGTTACTCAATGATAATTAGTTGGTCTTTTTTATTAATACTTTTTAATCTATTTCCATGAAACTCCAGCTAATTGGGACAGCTGCTCAATCAGGCTAAAATGTACTGGTCCCAATGGGTTCCAATTAACTGGAATCCAGTGTATATAAAGTTATGAAAGATAGCGGAAGTAGTCTGTCTTTCTCCCAGGGTGGAAATGTAAATACTGGGTGGCGTAGGTTTGCGGTGGGAGGGGAAGAGTTTAAAGGAGATTTGCAAGATAAAGTTTTATGCACAGTGGTTGGTGCTTGGAACATGAACTGGGGGAATTGGTGGAGGCAGATACAAGAGGCAGTTAGCCAGACACATGAACAGGCAGGGAACAGAAAGATGTAGACTGGCCAGATAAGATAGGATTACTTAGGTTGGCATCATGTTTGGTGCGTACTGTACGTGGTAAACCGAGGGGCCCGTTCCTGTGCTGTACTGTTCTATTACTCATGTGGCAGTAATAGGGAGATGATATTCTTTCCAAGTGAGGTGGTTAATGGTTTAGAGGGAAGCCTGTAGTGATGATCCTGTGTACCTGCTGACCAGTTCTTTTTGGGTAATGAAGGTCACGGGTGTGTGAGACACTGCCCTTAGTGGCTGTGGGTACTTCAGCCTTGCTGTGCCTGGGGTGGAATGAGTGAATATTTAAGCAATCTCCTTGTTGGATTTTGCCAAGCTTTCAAAGGATGTCTGATTTTCACTACACATGAGTGTAGGATGTTTGTTCCTGCCTCTGTCTTGAACCTTATGGAAAATACCCAACCTTCTGACCTATTCTTGTACTTCTGGTGTTGATATGGCTTGTTCAGGGTTAGTGGTAAATTCCAAAATACTGATAATGGGGGGATTCAAGATTGGTAATGTCATGTGAAGTGAAAGGTAAGTGGTTAAGCTGATGCAGATGGTCATTGCCTGGTATACGGTGTGAATGTTATTTACCAATTATCTGCCCGAGTCATGGTTAAGTCCTGAAGAAGAGTGTCAGGCTGAAGCATTGACCGTTTACTCAATTCCACAGATGCTGCCTGACCTGCTAAGTTCCTCCAGCATTTTGTGTGTGATGCTCTGATTATTCATATCCTTCACAGACAGTTTTGCTGTCTGAGGAGTTGCATATTGATCAGTCAGCATCTCCGCATTTGATGCCATTGTTTAGGATTAGGATAGAGAAGAATTTCCTGCAGTGATGTCCCAGGGCTCAGGTAATAGGATTCTAACAGAAAAGGTCATCTGTGGTGCAAATATAATTCTAGTTGCTGGAGAGTCTTTGCCTTGATCCCTAGTGACTTGATTTTAATTCTGAGCTCCTTGATGTCACATGTGATTATGGTGCCTCGATGTTGAAGGCAGTCATTCACCTAATTTCTTCGGTATCCACTAAGGAGAAGGATATTGAATTGTGTAAGGTAAGGGAAACATGTAGGGTAGTTATGGAAACTATTATGATTAAAGAAGAGGAAGTACTGGTGCTTTTAAGGAATATAAAAGTGGATAAGTCTCTGGGTCCTGACAGGATATTCCCTTGGACCTTGAGGGAAGTTAGTGTGGAAATAGCAGGGACTCTGACAGAAATATTTCAAATGTCATTAGAAATGGGGATGGTGCCGGAAGATTGGCATATTGTTCATGTTGTTCCATTGTTTAAAAAGGGTACTAAGAGTAAACCTAGCAATTATCAGCCTGTGAGTTTGATGTCAGTGGTGGGTAAATTGATGGAAAGTATTCTTGGAGATGGTATATATAATTATCTGGGTGGACAGGGTCTGATTAGAAACAGTCAACATGGATTTGTGCGTGGAAGGTCATGTTTGACAAATCTTATTGAATTTTTTGAAGAGGTTACTAGGAAAGTTGACAAGGGTAAAGCGGTGGCTGTTGTCTAAATGGACTTCAGTAAGGCCTTTGACAAGGTTCCACACGGAAGGTTAGTTAGGAAGGTTCAATCGTTAGGTATTAATATTGAGGTAGTAAAATGGATTCAGCAGTGGCTGGATGGGAGATGCCAGAGAGTAGTGGTGGATAACTGTTTGTCAGATTGGAGGCCGGTGACTAGTGGTGTGCCTCAGGGATCTGTACTGGGTCCAATGTTGTTTGTCATATACATTAATGATCTGGATGATGGGGTGGTAAATTGGATTAGTAAGTATGCAGATGATACTAAGATAGGTGGAGTTGTGGATAATGAAGTAGGTTTTCAAAGCTTGCAGAGAGATTTAGGCCAGTTAGAAGAGTGGGCTGAAAGATGGCAGATGGAGCTTAATGCTGATAAATGTGAGGTGCTACATTTTGGTAGGACTAATCAAAATAGGACATACATGGTAAATGGAAGGGCATTGAAGAATGCAGTAGAACAGAGGGATCTAGGAATAATGGTGCATAGTTCCCTGAAGGTGGAATCTCATGTGGATAGGGTGGTGAAGAAAGCTTTTGGTATGCTGGCCTTTATAAGTCAGAGCATTGGGTATAGGAGTTGGGATGTAATGTTGAAATTGTACAAGGCATTGGTGATGCCAAATTCGGAGTATTGTGTACAGTTCTGGTCACCAAATTATAGGAAAGATGGCAACAAAATTGAGAGAGTACATAGAAGATTTACTAGAATGTTACCTGGGTTTCATCTCCTAAGTTACAGAGAAAGGTTGAACAAGTTGGGTCTTTATTCTTTGGAGTGTAAAAGGTTGAGGGGGGACTTGATAGAGGTATTTAAAATTATGAGGAGGATAGATAGAGTTGACATGGATAGGCTTTTTCCATTGAGAGTGGGGGAGATTCAAACAAGAGGACATGAGTTGAGAGTTAAAGGGCAAAAGTTTAGGGGCAACATGAAGGGGAACTTCTTTACTCAGAGAGTGGTAGCTGTGTGGAATGAGCTTCCAGCAGAAGTGGTTGAGGCAGGTTGGATGTTGTGATTTAAAGTTAAATTGGATAGTTATATGGGCAGGAAAGGAATGGAGGGTTATAGGCTGAGTGCAGGTCGGTGGGACTAGGTGAGAGTAAGAGTTTGGCACGGAGTAGTAGGGCCGAGATGGCCTGTTTCCATGCTGTAATTGTTATATGGATGTTATATGGTTAATCTTGGAGTTCAGTTCTTTAATTTTTGTGTTGCCAGATTACATAGTCTAGAACTGAAGTAGTCTTGGCAGAATCCAAACTGCTTATTAGCACAGGTGTTGTAACTGCAGAGTATAGCTAAAGACGCAGCAAGTTCTGGAGTAGATATCCTGAGCATTGTGGGCATGAATTGTTGGAACCCATTCCCTTTTCTGTATTAATGTGTCCAGTTTCTTCTTCATGTGAAATAATTTCATCTGGTTATTGTGATGGTGAAGAAAGTTTGGGTGGTGGTGTGAAGATATGTCTCTGCCAAAGCAGGTGTAAGGTGCTCCTTCCCTCTGCTCGCCTGCCGGTCACCCTTGGGCAAGGTGTAGGGCCTAATTAGCCCCCCACCACCTCCCATCAGGGCCACGTGAAGCCATGGGAGCAGGTGGTTGATGGTCACATGAGCAGCTGGTGCATATCACGAGTCCTGGTATGTGACCACTGACAGCACAGTGGTATTGATGATGTCTGGGGTCACCCATCTGGTAAAGACGCTGCCCAGAAGGTGGCAATGGCAAACCACTTCTGTAGAAAAATGTTGCTGGGGCAATCATGGTCATGGAAAGACCATGATCGCCCATGTCATATGACACAGCACATAACAAACGAAAGATACAAATGTTCAGTCTGGCTGGAGTGGAAGATGATATTTCAGGAGGTGCCTCCTGTTGGTTATTTCACCAAGTCCCACCATTTACAACCAAACCTGCTTGATTCCCGAGCTTTGGTCTGGTTGGTTGTGGTATTGCTTAGGTCTGTGTAACGTGCATCTTCTCCTGAATGGTAACATTCCCGTGATGACAGCTGAAGGTCCAGGTGGCACCCCTTGTATTTTCCCTGGATGATAACAGTGAAGTGAGGAATATGCTTAGCTGTGATAGTGGTGATGATCCACAGAACCACTGCAATGTCTGATCTGGATTTGAGATGAAAGTTTATTCCTTTCAGTGCAGTAATCGTACCTGAATGCAGTGATGTAGTTTGTGTTAGCTTTGGACATGGTGTCCACAAATACTGTGGTTACTCCTGCTAATCCCATCATGGATAGACAATATTGAAAGGCAGACTGGTGAGGATGTGATTTATTTGGTGTTGGTTCACTCACCATCGACTGTAAGCTGGATCTTGTAGCTACTCTCCACAACGGAGTTGTTGGTACTCACCTTGCAGGTGCAATCACGAAGTACCAAAGTGTGACAGACACCTGAGCAGTCCTACCTCAACAACGAGTGGAAGCTTCTGGAAAAAGAGAGAGCATTTGAAACTTGGATCATTCCTTGTATTGTGTTGCAGGCGATTTGCTGCACAAGGATGAGTCCCACAATATCCTGAGACAAGTGGTTGATTCTACAAAGGTCATTAGCAAGCTCTGTCACTCTTCTGCATTGCTATTTAAAGAATATTTGGTAGAAAGTAATTTGCACATTCTTGTACTGCATTATCTTATAATTTCCAGAAGGCCTGTACACATGGCTGTGCTATTCCATTTTGTGGTTCCTTTTCTGCTTGCATAGCTTATGCTCTCTTGCATTTCCTTAGTCAAGCAGATCCAAGCAATCACTGCTGAATAGCTGCTGCACCAATGCCATTTGGCCTGTAGTTGGCAGTAGAGAGACAGCTGTACAGTAGAACTTCCTCTGTCATGTGGTAAATGTTAACAACTCAATACAGTTGGAAAAAGAAAAGAGATGTCAAACGTATGTCCTATTGCTTTAATTGTACTTTCTGGAGTACAGTGGATTCCAGTTAATTGGTCCATTGATTAATTGGGGTAGCCACTTATTTGGGACAACTCTCAAAGAACAAAAAACTAATTGAGAAAACAGCTGGGATTCCCTTTGTTTATTTGGGACACTATGCCACTTAATTAGCACAGAAGACTGTGGTCGACCAGGTTCTAACTAGTGTTAGTCATGTGACCGTGGTGTGGCCATTAAACACTACATAGTGCTTCAAGCAAACAGTTTTTAAATTGTATCGGTTGCTTGTGTTGTAAAAGCAGTCTTTTTGTCACTGATAGTTGGCGAAAAATAAGCAGTAAGACAATTTAGGAACTTAAAAGTCTTCTGGTCTTCCCCCCCCCACCCTTTCTCCCTAGGCCTCCTGTCCCATGATCCTCTCATATCCCTTTTGCCAATCAACTGTCCAGCTCTTGGCTCCATCCCTCCCCCTCCTGTCTTCTCCTATCATTTTGGATCTCCCCTCCCCTTCCCACTTTCAAATCTCTTACTAGTTCTTCTTTCAGTTAGTCCTGACGAAGAGTCTCGGCCCGAAAAGTCGACTGTACCTCTTCCTAGAGATGCTGCCTGGCCTGCTGCGTTCACCAGCAACTTTTATGCGTGTTGCAGACAATTTAGGACTTTTTTTTTACTGTGGTTTCAAGCATTCAGGCTTGGAGGTGCCAGAAATGGTGAGGAGTGAAAAATGAAATGATTTTCTACTTCCAACAAGCTGAGAACTATGAAGAATTTGAAGGTATCGCCAGTCATCTTGAATGTTGCAATTAAAATGAAGATTTAGACGATGCAGTCATCGATAGCATTGTACGAAGGCAGTTAATTATCTGCACTAGGTATGTGCGTTAATTTTGTTCATTTACAGTCAATAAGAAGAACATGGCAGTGTGTTGGTTGTCCGTCATAGATAACCGTAAATTCTGTGCCTTATCATGCTCTTCGCTGTCCACGAAGCATTGCAGAACCACCTTCTTGGCCGTTGGATCTCGTTGTTGACATCATTGTCCCAGTCAGTCGTAGCTGGCTTCACACGCTAGGATAGGCATGTCCCTATTTTATTGGAGTATCGGCCCACTGGCTACCCTCACCTGGTTTAGCCCACCTGGTGAAGCGGTGTACTGGGGTATGGCTGCTCGCGCATGTGAACAGCTATTTGGAGTCACAGATGAGAGCTGAGTGTTCGGTGCGAACCAAAGGTGAGTGAGCTGCCCCAGAATGGTCATGACAAGCCCATTTACCAGATTTCTGATACACTGAATGAAATACTCAGTTGATCGTGTGGATAGTCAGAGGCTTTTTCCCAGGGCTGAAATAGCTAGCACAAGAGGGCACGGTTTTAAGGTGCTTGGAAGTAGATACAGAGTAGATGTCAGGGGTAAGTTTTTTACCCAGGAAGAGGTGAGTGCGTGGAATGGGCTGCTGGCCACGGTGGTGGAGGCAGATACGGTAGAGTCTTTTAAGAGACTCTTGGAAAGGTACATGAAGCTTAGAAAAATAGAGGGCTGTGGGTAACCTTAGTTAACTTCTAAGGTAAGGACATGTTCGGCACAGCATTGTGGGCTGAAGGACCTGAATGGTGCTGTAGGTTTTCTATGTTTCTATAACTATTAGGAGTTATTAATCTTTCTTTCTTTTTAAATCTTTTTATTGAATTAGTATACAAAAGGTAAACCATATAGGCACTAATACACTGTTGCAATATAACATTACAAGAAATATAAATACGCAAAAAAAAAATTAGTGCAAACAGTGCAGTTTAGATATAAAATGACAAGGTAATATAATAGTATACTAGTTTTCATACATAGCAATAAGGAAAGGAAGAAAAAAACCCCAAACCCCCCCCCAAAAAAAAACCACCTAAAAAGCAAAGCATAGCAATGGGCTAGCTAGGAATCAAGTAGAGTTAAACAACTTAAAACAATCACGTCCTCAAACCCGACCTCCATTAAAAACAGTTAAAAAGCAAGAAGGGAATGTAAATATGGACCGAGAGAGAGAAAAAAAAAATTACATTAAATGAAAATGTTGAATAAAAGATCTCCAGGTCTGCTCAAATTTAGCTGAAAAATCATAAAGATTACTTCTAATTTTCTCCAAATTTAAACATAGTATCGTCTGGGAAAACCAAAAGAACGTAGTTGGAACATTAGTCTCCTTCCAGTGTTGTAAAATACATCTTTTCACCATTAAAGTAAGAAATGCAATCATTCTACAGGCTGAAGGAGAAAGATTACTGGAAGTTTTAGGTAATCCAAAGATAGCAATAATAGGATGGGGAGAGATATCTATATTCAATACCTTTGAAATAATATTAAAAATGTCTCTCCAAAAAGTTTCCAGAGTAGGACAGGACCAAAACATATGAGTTAAGGAGGCTATCTCCCCATGACATCTGTCACAAAGAGGATTAATATGAGAATAAAAACGAGCTAATTTATCTTTGGACATATGTGCTCTATGGACAACTTTAAATTGAATTAGGGAATGTTTAGAACAGATAGAGGAAGTATTGACTAGTTGTAAAATATGCGCCCAGTCATCTACCGAAATATTAAAGCCCAATTCCTTTTACCAATCTGACCTAATCTTATGGAATGGAGCTTTCCTAAGTTTCATAATAGTATTATAAATAATAGCCGTTACACCTTACTGACATGGATTAAGGTTAATTATAGTATCTAAAATATACGTAGGAGGTAATGTTGGAAAGGAAGAGAGTATAGTACTTAGGAAATTTCTAACTTGGAGATATCTAAGAAAATGTATTCTTGGTAAGTTATATTTGTTAGATAATTGTTCAAAAGACATAAGGGAACCATCTAAAAATAAATCCAAAAACCGTGAAATACCATTAGTCCTCCAAATTTGAAAAGCACAGTCCGTGGAAGAGGGGGGAAAGAATATGTTGCCTAAAATAGGAATCGCAAGCCCAAATTGATTAAGATCGAAAAATTTTCGGAATTGAAACCAAATACGTAAGGTATATTTAACTATCGGGTTACAAACCTGTTTATGACGTTTCAAATCAAAAGGAAGAGAAGAACCTAAAATGGAGCCAAGTGCATAACCTTGAGCAGATTGTAATTCCAATATTACCCATTTAGGAATGGATAGTGTATCTTGATCAAGTAACCAAAATTTCATGTGTCGAATATTGATTGCCCAATAATAGAATCTAAAGTTAGGTAATGCCAAACCTCCATCTCTCTTAGCTTTCTGTAGATGTATTTTACCCAGTCTCGGGTTTTTATTTTGCCAAATAAATGAAGAAATTTTAGAGTCAACTTTGTCAAAAAAGGATTTTGGAACAAAAATCGGTAGTGCCTGAAATACGTATAAAAATCTTGGCAGAATAAGCATCTTAACCGCATTAATACGGCCAATCAGAGTTAAATATAATGGAGACCATTTAAATGAAAGTTGAGTAATATGATCAATTAAGGGTAGGAAATTAGTCTTGAATAAATCTTCATGTTTACAGGTAATTTTAATCCCAAGATATGAAAAATGATTATTAATCAGTTTAAACTTAAGGTTCTGATACAAGGGAAGTTGCTTATTAATCGGGAAAAGTTTACTCTTACTGAGATTTAACTTGTAACCGGAAAAAAGACTAAATTGTGCTAATAAATCTAAAGCAGCAGGGATAGATTTTTGAGGATTAGAAATATATAAAAGTAAGTCATCAGCATAAGGTGATACTTTATGGGACTTTAAGCCCTGGGTTATCCCAATAATATTTGGAGATTCTCGAATAGCAATTGCAAGAGGTTCTAATGCAATATCAAATAATAAAGGACTAAGAGGACAACCTTGGCTAGTACCTCGAGAAAGAGGGAAAAAAGGTGAGCTTAAAAAGTTAGTATGAACTGATGCCATAGGAGAATGATATAACAATTTGATCCAAGATATAAATTTAGAACTGAAATTAAACCTTTCGAGCACCTTAAATAAGTAAGGCTATTCGACTCTGTCAAAGGCTTTTTCAGCATCTAAGGAAATGACGCACTCAGGATCATTTTGTGAGGGAATATAAACAATGTTTAACAGTGTGCGAATGTTATAAAAAGAGTAACGACCTTTAATAAAACCCGTTTGGTCTTCCGAAATAATATAAGGAAGTGCTTTTTCTAATGTTTGCTAATAATTTGGAAAAACTTTTAGAGTCAACATTTAATAAGGATATTGGTCTATAAGATGCACATTGAGCAGGATCTTTATCCTTCTTTAATATTAAAGAAATCGATGCTCTATAGAAGGATTCGGGAAGTTTACCAAGTTTTAATGAGGCCTCCAGAACCCTAAATAACCAAGGGATTAATGAGGATGCAAAAAATTTATAAAATTCCATGGTAAACCCATCAGGGCCAGGAGCTTTCTCCGGGTTCATAGAGAAAATAACATTCTTAGTCTCATCAGTGGTAAAGGAAATGTCTAGCATAGAAGATATATCATGTGAAATCTTAGGAAAATGTAGGTTATCTAAAAAGTCATACATGTATTTAGAGTCTCATGGAGATTCTGATTGATATAAGGAGGAATAAAAATCAAAAAAGGATTGATTAATCTCAGCTTGATCAAATATCAGTTGATCTTTTTGATTATAAATCTGATTAATTTGAAATTTAATGTAATTAGTCTTCAACTGATTAGCCAACAGTTTACCAACTTTGTCACTATGTACATAAAATTCGCTTCTTGTTTTCATTAATTGATTTGCAATTGAGGATGAAAGTAATAAACTGTGTTCCATTTGAAGTTCAGTTCTTTGTTTATACAACTTCTCAGAGGGAGCTGTGGCATATTTCTTATCAACTTCCTTAATCTTGTCCACAATAACCAGCTCCTCCTGCTTCAACCTCTTCTTCAAAGCAGCAGAGTACGAGATAATCTGACCACGAATATAAGCTTTAAAAGTATCCCAAAGGATGTTCATAGAAATATCTTCTGTATAGTTGATTGTAAAAAAAAAAGATCAATCTGTTCATTCGCAAAATTAACAAAATCCGAGTCCTGAAGCAACAGCGAATTAAAACGCCATTGTCTATTATTTTGTGTATTGGCCTGAATTTTAATAGAAAGCTTAAGTGGAGCATGATCCGAAATGGTTATAGTCATATTCACATTTAACCACTGAAGAAATAAGACGAGAGTCAATAAAAAAATAATCAATTCTTGAATAGGAACGGTGAACATGTGGAAAAAAAAGAAAAATCTTTTTCCTGAGGATGCAAAAAGCACCAAATGTCCGTCGACCCGGAATCTGAAAGGAATGAGTTAATCAAGGTTGCAGATTTATTGGGTAAGGTCCGTAAAAGAGCCGAAAGGTCCAAAGCTGGAGATAAACAGGTATTAAGATCCCCACTCCAGATTAGTGAAAACTCATTCAAATTCGGGAACCGATTTAATAATGATTTATAAAATTCCGGACAGTCCATGTTAGGAGCATAGATGTTAACCAAAACTACCTTTTTATTAAAGAGTAGACCACTAATCAATAGAAATCTACCATTCAGATCAGAAATAATATCGTGTTGTACAAAAGTGATTGAGGGATCTATAAAAATAGAGACTCCTCGAATCTTAGCGTTAGAATTCGAATGGGAGTGTTGATCCTTCCAAAATTTAAAAAAACGTATTCTGTCCCCCCTCCGCACATGAGTCTCTTGTAAGAATAAGGCATGTGCTTTAAGTCTCCGGAATACTTCAAAAACTTTTTTCCTTTTAATTGGATGATTAAGACCGTTAGTATTCCAAGAGACAAAATTAATAGTAGACTCCATAAACCCTAAAGTCAACCAGCAAAAAAAAGGATTGACAATAGATTCGACCCACGAACCCGGAAAGGGAACAGAACAAACAAGAGATAACAGGAAGGAGAACGCGACCAATACTTCGGTAATGTAAGTAGCCCAAGAAGAAAAAAACTAAAAAGTGAAACCCCTCCCACTGCCCCCCCGTGACCCCAAAGCTAAATCTGAAAAAGACCAGCCAGAAAGAAACGAACACTAGAACTACCCCCATGACTTCCGATAGACGCTCACTAAAAAAAAGTGTGTGTGTATATATATATATATATAAAAGGATCAGCTAAAGTTATAAAACAGTAGAGGAATAAAAAAAGTACACCGATTAAAACGAACACGATACAATACAAAGAAAAAACAAGTAAATATAAAGAAAACCGTTAACGAAGAACAGACCCTGTAATTAAACAAGAAAATGAGATAATTAACATAGACTAGTTAGGAAAAACTACAAAAAGTACGTTTGAAAACTACAAAGTTTAAGGCCTCAAAAGGAAATACGTAAAACGATGCAGAGGGAATAGCCGCCCAGAATCCCCAGGGAAAAAGAAAGGAATGACGCAGTTAAAAAAAAATGACAACCATGTTAATTAAACCGAAAAAAAAACTTTTCTGCCCTCATAGAAAGCGGAAAAAAAATTAAACTCAACAGATTAACTGCCTCCGATCAAACAGAGGTGATTTAATAATTGCGATTAAGATGTTGAAGGTAAAAATTGATCCAGGTAACTCTGGGCATCCGATGGAGAGTCAAAAAAACGGGAAGACCCATCCCGCGAACGAACCTTTAAACGTGCAGGATAAAGCAACACTAGTTTTAAATCCATCTTGTAGAGTTCCGACATCACAGATCTGTAACGGACACGTTGATCCCGAATCTGTTTACTAAAGTCTTCCACGAAACGGAAGTGAAGATCCGAGAAATCAATGTAACCTTTAGGTCGAGCGGATCGAAGCAATTTCTCCTTGTCTTGAAAATAATGAAATCGTAAAATAACATGCCGAGGTTTATCTGACTTGGACGAATATAATGGGGCTCTGTGAGCCCGATCCAATAGTGGTGGTTGGTCAGGAAATAAGGTAGGAAATGCATCTTTTAAAAGTTGAGAAAAAAACTTTATAGGGTCATCACATTCGGCAGCTTCACCAATACCAATAATTCGGATATTCTGTCGTCGCATTCTGCATTCTAAGTCAAGAGTTTTTAGAAGTCAGAAAGTTGAGTTTTTTCTTCATTACAGTAATTGTTTCTTCAATTTTCCCCATCTTGAGTTCATTTTGTTGCGTGGATTTTTGAAGATTAGATATAGCAGTCTAATGTTCTGTGATAGATGTTTCCATTTTATTGATTGCATCAATAATTTTCTGCAGTTTAGTTGAAATTTCCATACGAATCAGTTAGTAGTTGAAATTTCCGCTTGAATCAGATCCGATATAGCTTTCAAAGTTAACGGTGGTTCACTTGGAGGAGGATCGGTAAGTTTTTGTCTAACCAGAGGTTTACCGTCTTTCCCATTCTTAGACATAGCAGACCTTAAAAACATCCAAATATCAAAAAAAGCACAATTTGTTGCAAGGTATTTAAAAAAATCGGTGCCTTAATGGTTAGCTTAAATGTAGCTGATCATAGGAAAAAACTCAGAGGTAATGGAGCGAGTCAAGAACACGACCTCACTCCATGAGCTCTACCGGAAGTCTCCAACTATTAGGAGTTAATACACAGTTTTTATAGAATTGTAGCAGCATTGGTAGTGTTTGCATTTGTTCTGTATGTCATTTAGATACATAATATGTTACTCAGTTAAACAGTAATTTATGTTTTTAATACCTTTTTAACTATTGCGTGAGATGATGAGGCTATCGGAACTTTGAGGCTTTTTACTGTGCCCATGGTCTGTTCTTTATCAAATTACAGTATTGCTTTGCACTGTTGTAACTATATGTTATAACTATGTGGTTTTGTCAGTTTTAGTCTTGGTTTGTCTTGTGTTTTTTGTACTATCATTCTGGAGGAACATTGTATCATTTCTTAATGCATGCATTTCTAAATGACAATAAACAAGGACTGAGTGTCCTCATAATCTAAAAAGCTTTTTAAGTATATAAAGTGTAAAAGAGAGTTTAGGATGGGTATAGGATCAATAGAAAATGATGCTAGAAATACTGTAATGAGAGTCGCAGAGATGGAAGACATCTGCAGTCTACTGTACATTCAAGAGTGTCAGGGAAGTGAAGTTTGTGCAGTGAAAACTACGACTGAGAGGGTGCTCAGGAAGGTTAATGGTCTGAGGGTGGATAAATCTCCTGGACCTGATGGAATGCGCCCTCGTGTTCTGAAGGAAGTAGCTGGAGAGATTACGGAGGCATTAACAATGATCTTGAAATAGATTTTGACATTTTACCGGATGACTGGAAAATTGTAAGTGTTACTCTGCTATGTAAGAAGTGTGGGAGGCAGCAGAAAGGAAACATTAGACTTGTTAGCCTGATATCAGTGGTTGGGAAGTTGTTGGAATCGATTGTTAGGGATGAGATTATGGAGTACCTGGAGGCACGTGCAAAATTAGGCCAAAGCTAGCATGGTTTCCTGGAAGGAAAATCCTGCATGACTAACCTACTGCAATTTTTTGAGAAAATTACGTGCAGGATAGACGAAGGAGATGCAGTGGATATGGTGTACTTGGGTTTTCAGAAGGCCTTTGACACAGTGTCGCACAGGAGACTGCTTAGTAAGATAAGAGTCTGTGGAATCACAGGGAAGTTACTAGCATGGGTGGAGCTGGTCGGCAGAAAACAGAGTGGGAATAAAGGGATCTTATTCTGGCTGGCTGCCGGTTACCAGTGGAGTTCCACAGGGGTCAGTGTTGGGACTGCTGTTTTTTACAATGTATGTCAATGATTTGGACTACAGTATTAATGGATTTGTGGCTAAATTTGCTGATGATACAAAGATAGGTGGAGGAGCAGGTAGTGTTGAGGAATCAGAGAACCTGCAGAAAGACTTAGATAGTTTAGGGGAATGGGCAAAGAAGCAGAAAAATGGAATATAATGTTGGAAAGTGTATGGTTATGCACTTTGGTGGAAGAAATAAACGGACAGACTATTATTTAGGTGGAAAGTGAATTCAAAATGCAGAGATGCAAAGGGACTTCGGAGTACTTGTGCAAGATACCCTAAAGGTTAACATCCAGGTTGAGTTGGAGGTGAAAAAGGTGAATGCAATGTTGGCATTCATTTCTAGAGGTATAGAATATAAGAGCCCGGATGTGATGTTGAGGGTCTATAAGGCACTCGTGAGACCACATGGAGTATTTTGTACAGTTCTGGGCTCCTTGTTTTAGAAAGGATATACTGATATTGGAGAGGGTTAAGAGAAGATTCACAACAATGATTCCAGCAATGAAAGGGTTGCCGTATGAGGAACGTCTGGCAGCTCTTCGGTTGTATTCCCTGGAGTCCAGGAGAATGAGAGGGGAACCAGTAGAAACATTCTGAATGTTAAAAGGCCTGAACAGATTAGATATGGCAAAGTTATTTCCCATGGTGGGGAGTCTAGGACAAGAGGGCATGGCTTCAGGATTAAAGGACATCCGTTTAAAATGAAGATGCAGAGAAATTACTTTAGTCAGAGGGTGGTAAATCTGTGGAATTTGTTGCCACGAGCGGCTGTAGAAGCCAAGTCATTGGGTGCATTTAAGGCAGAGATAGGTTCTTGATTAGCCAGGGTATCAAAGGGTATGGGGAGGAGGCAAGGGAGTTGGGATGACTGGAAGAATTGGATCAGCCATGATTGAATGGCGGTACAGACTAGATGGGCCGAATGACCTACTTCTGCTCCTGTATCTTATTTCCATGAAACTTCGGCTAATTGGGATAGCTGCGTAATTGAACCAAAATATACTGGTCCCAATGTGTCCCAGTTAGCCGGAATCCACTGTATTGTGATGTACTGTTCTGAAAACTTTTCAAAACCTTGACTCGAACTTGACCCTTCACATTTTGTCTTGCATTGTGTCATGCATCTTATGCTTTTCCTCCCCAGGGAACACTACATATCTCTGGGAGTTCCTTCTTGACTTACTACAAGACAAAAACACTTGCCCTCGATACATCAAGTGGACTCAGCGGGAGAAGGGCATCTTCAAACTGGTTGACTCTAAGGCCGTGTCCAAGCTTTGGGGGAAACACAAGAACAAGCCAGACATGAATTACGAGACAATGGGGAGGGCTCTAAGGTAAAGGCCAACTCAAAGTATTAGCTCTTGTTATTGAGTTTTAAGCTTTTCAGTCCAAAGTGCCTGTTTGTTTAAAACAAGTTGACAAATGAAGAATGATTTGCTCTTCTGCTTTGCCTGTTACGCAAGTGCAGAAGAATCAAAAGGGCAAGTTACTTTGCACACATTAGAGAATGAGGTGTAGGGCTGGCAGCTTCCTGTCTTATAACAATAATGTGATCGGACCTCATGGGATCATTCCTGATCCAGGTACTTGCACCTCCTATTATTGTTCAAATGAGGAATAACAAGGATGTTTGCAGATCTGTCATTCCCATATCAATGTCTATTGGAGTGACCACTGCCTAAATCACTCTGTTATCTCTATTGGCCATGTTAAAGAGAAAAAGCTCATAAAAAGCTGCGGCACTTAGCAGCGGCAGCTGAGGATAAAGTCAGTGATGGATAGATAGCAACAGAAGTACAAAAGCTAGAATCGGAGCAAAGTGAAATTTTTATGGGGTTGCTAACCGAGAGATGGTCATTAGCGTGCTGGATTATAAGAAAGAGTGAGAGTTTTCAATCACAGGCATTGATTGAATTGAGGATGATCCACATGGTGGATACAGGGATGATGGTGACTGGAGGCGTGAAACACGAGATTTGATGGGCGTTGGGATAAAGGGCATAAACCTTTGAATCAAAATTTGCAAAATGTGGATGGAGGGTATTACAGTCGTTGCCTCTGGTGGTAATAAATACCTAGATGAAGCTTTCTACAGTAGATGGCCTGAAGCAGGGGCTGAAGATGGGTGATGTGACAGAGGTGGGCTGGGCACTCTGCATGGTGAATGGGAGTCTGCAGCATTGTTGAGAAATTGTGAGATTGCCAACACTTTGGCTCAGTCTCTAGTCTACAGTGTCACCATCCATCCTTGGTCACGTGTGCAAGGATCAAGCTTGTGTACTCAGCTGATATAAATTGCACAAATATATCAGTTCCATTTCATTCCAGTTTGTCGTATGGTAGTGACCCGTTGGATTTCTTGAAATTCATTGTTTTGTTTGCACTGAAAGAATCTAGAGAAACCCCAGCGACTGTTGCATTTCCTGTTTATATTTCAGACTTGAGTGATTTTCACACTGGTGAAAGTCTATAATGTCGGGATAACATGGAGTTGTGAGATATTATACAACAATGTCTGTTTTTTTCTTTCTTTAGGTATTATTACCAAAGGGGGATCCTGGCCAAGGTGGAAGGACAACGCTTAGTCTATCAGTTTAAAGAAATGCCCAAGAACTTAGTAATTATTGATGAGGACAAAGCTGATGCCAACAACGAGGGATCATATCCACCTGAAATCCGGACTGATGTAGTTGGCCACTTATCTGAAGGAATTTCTCCATCTTTAGAAAATATCTCTTCTCACATTTCCTCAAAATCTGTAGTAGCTTCTCGAGGAGCGAGGAGTTCAGCGCCGCAGAGTGTTGTGAAGCTGGGGAGGGCTGCGACGGTGAAGGTCTGGTCGCCAAGTCCCAGTGGAGTCCTATCTCCGGTGCCTACAACCTCCCTACCGGTAGTAACCTCAACAGTTCCAAGGTTAGTTGGTTCTGCTGTAAGTGGTTGCGAGTATTTTGGGAACTTGTTTACAATGCCTGTTTGAGGCAGCACAGTGGAATAGGTTGCTGGATTAAAAAGAAAGTCTGATTCCTTATTAGTCGTTTGATTACTTTCACTAAAGAGAATAAAAGTCAACTCTTGAGGAAGGAGCTCAAGGTTCAAGATTGTTTATTGTCATTCTTTAGTATACAGTGCAAACGAGAACAATATGATTGTTACTCAGATCCGATGCAACATAAAAAACACAATGAACATAAAGAACACAAGATAAAGCACAATAAATATAAAAATAATTCTATAAAAACAATGTACAAGACGACTGGTTGAATGTACATAAAATGACACTGGGTGATGTGCGTTTACTTGGGGGGGTGTTGATGGGTGGAAGTGTTGATCAGTCTGACTGTATTTGAGTCTCGTGGTCCTGGTGTGGATGTTACATTAATTGTTGTTGACACTCTGCAGATGGAGCCTGTACATGTTGGCTCACACCCTTCTCTTGACCATGATGCAAAAGTAATTAAAACAGAAATTGGTGGAAACAGTCAGCACATTTAGGCAGCCTCTGTGGAATGAGCAATAGTGTTGATGTTTCAAGTTGAAGACCCTTCATCGGAATTGATTCTTTTCTGTCTGAAACTCAACCCCCATTCCAGGAATTATTCGATCACGTTTCCTTGTTTAACCTCTCCCTTTTAAACTGTCTCACTAATACTGCATTCCCTCAATTCTGCTTTCTCCTCTGACTTCTCCACTTCTTAGGTTATGAGCACTTAGAAAATCTGGCACTAACCCAGTTAGTTATATGTAGTTTACAACTGGGTTAGTGATGTATTGTTGCATCCAGTTTATATCAAGTGTTGAGTCCTCTTGGACTCCTGTGGTAAAACTGTTTCCTATCCTACTTCAGGATCCTGCATTCTGTACCATAACCAGTCCCCTGAACAGAATAATGCCATGGTACATTTTATATCAAAGTTCAAAGTAAATTCATTATCAAAGTGTGTATAAATTATGCAAATATAACCGGAAAGAACCCAATTTTTTCAAAAAACACGCAATGTGCAGAGAGAGAAGGAAAAACACAGATCTTACAAAGAATAAAAGCAAGTAACAGCATTCACAACGCAAGTGAGTCCATAGACCCGCTGCCTCGATCCATCAGATAGTGGGGCAAATCATCACGCAGCTCGCGGCCCGGAGCACTGACGCTGCGGAGAGTGGAGTCAATGTTGCAGAGCACCAAGCAGAACTGGCCTGACCCTTGCCTCCGGTCCTAATGCCTTGCCTTTTCAGGCCATCCGGCTCAGTGTTTAAATTGTCCAAACACTGCGTTGTCCCCTGCACTGGGACCCGGCCCCGTCACATCAGTACGTTCTGGGCTTCCTCGATTTCACCTTGTACCCACACGCCTAGTCAGCCTCGCCTTCTCTCACCTATTCTTGTGTTGATTGTTTGCCACAATTTTCCACAGAAACATTAATCATTTAGTTGTATTATTTGCTTTATGAACCGCCAGTAAGCTGTTGCCCATCTTCAGTAGCATCATCTAAGTCATTATAAGTAAAATCACATCTCATTATGTTTTTATTTATGGGACATTGCGGTTGGTGCCATACTTTCTATATGTCAGTTATTGTTCTTCATAGGATTAAGTCTGATAACATGGTAAGTACTCTACAAATAAAAGCCTTCCCTTAAACTGCTCTTGGTTCTTCTCAGCACCCTTTCCTAACAGGCATAATAAATCATGGTGTTCTTTGCCACTGAAGTTGGTCTGCCCTTTTGCAGCTTCCACACTGCACGCCTGCTTCCCTAACTCTGATTCCAAATCTGTGTGTGTGTTCTGTTCTATATTCCCTTGTTTCTGAGTCCCAGTGCCTAACTGTGATTCCAAATCTGTGTGTGTGTTCTGTTCTATATTCCCTTGTTCCTGAGTCCCAGTGCCTAACTGTGATTCCAAATCTGTGTGTGTGTTCTGTTCTATATTCCCTTGTTCCTGAGTCCCAGTGCCTAACTGTGATTCCAAATCTGTGTGTGTGTTCTGTTCTATATTCCCTTGTTCCTGAGTCCCAGTGCCTAACTGTGATTCCAAATCTGTGTGTGTGTTCTGTTCTATATTCCCTTGTTCCTGAGTCCCAGTGCCTAACTGTGATTCCAAATCTGTGTGTGTGTTCTGTTCTATATTCCCTTGTTCCTGAGTCCCAGTGCCTAACTGTGATTCCAAATCTGTGTGTGTGTTCTGTTCTATATTCCCTTGTTCCTGAGTCCCAGTGCCTAACTGTGATTCCAAATCTGTGTGTGTGTGTTCTCTTCTATATTCCCTTGTGCCTTCAGCAGTTCACCTTGTTCCTGAGTCCCAGAGCCTGCCTACTGAAGCTGATCCACCAAAGTGCTGTCAGCCCAACTCTTTGTTAATTGGCTCTCTGTGGTTCCTTCTCACCTGCTGTTATCCTCCCTCCACCCCATCCCACTCATCTCAATTCTCGCAAGCTGTGCCCCATTTCCAACAGCACTTCCCTCTTCAAAATTCTTGAGCGTGCTGCCGTGTTCCAAATTTCTGCCCGTCTCTCTCTATTTTTTTTCAAGCAGTGTTATGCCTCTGCTGAAGCACTGGAACAGTCAGAGAACATCCACTGTAATCAGTGTGTTGCCCCTCTTTGAGCAGCTCTGAACTCTGTAGCCGCTGGTAACTACTCCACCTTCCTCTGTCCACTGTCCAGTACAGAGTCACTGTCCTCACTTGTGCTTCATTGTACCCAGGTAATTCCAGTGTTTGCTTCTCTTGCTCCTGAAGCCAATGTGCTGGCTCATTCCCACTGATCTACGTTGGCTTATGTTCTCCCAAATCCACACAGTAAAAAGTTTCACCTTGTTGCTTAATTTCATTCATATGTTGCCCATTCCACAACACCCCTACAAATATCCCCTCAGTGTCCTGCTCCTCAGCTCTCTGGCCATTACTGCAGTTCCCTTTAATGGTTCTTTAGCATCTTAAACTGACAAGATTCACTCTGGAACTTGCTCTCTCAGCTCCTCCAAATCCTTGTCCTTTAAGATCCTTATTAACACCCTACCTCTTAGACAATTCTATTTCTGACTACACGTCTGAAGAGTGCAGTGGAACATTCTGTGCTGGAGGGGTGCGTAACGGGGCAGCATGGTAGCACAGCGCTTTGCGGTACAGGTGATCCAGGTTCAATTCCTGACGATGCCCATCAGGAGTTAGTATGTTCTCCCGTGACCGCATGCCTTTCCTTCCACATTCCAAGGACGTACTGGTTGGTATGTTAATTGGCTATTGTAAGTTTTCCTGTCATTAGGCTAGGATTAAATCCGGGGGTTGCTGGGTGACATGGCACGAAGGGCCTGTTCTGTGCTTTAGCTTAGTAAATAAATAACTGCAGCTTGCTCTTTTGGAATACGGGGGCAAAATGGTCGCTGGCTCTGACCATGGTATAGCAGTATGAAGTATGAACCTTAGTGGAGAAGTGCAGATAGGTACTCAGCAGCTCAGGCAGCATTTGTGGAGAGAGAGCCACTTTCAACTTGATGGGTTGCACGTACAATAAAATAGATTCTATCGGGTTAGAAATAAGTAAGCAGTATTAAATGCTATATCTGGTGTTCATATCCAGTGTTAATCATGTGCAAATATATTAGCTAGACAAGGCCACTCTCGGCAGAGTTGTCTGTTATGATCTGTGGGGAACCTGGGCAGAAAATGGAGTTGGGCATTTGAGGCTTGTAGGAAAGCTAGTCATTTGTAGTTGTTGGTTGACGTTTACCAAAGAATTTTCCGGAATATTTCTCAGGCTATGTCTAGTCTGCAGGTCACCACTTTGTTGGATAACCCATGCTATGTATTATGCTGATTTTCTATGCTCAGTATGAATAAATGGCATCATTACAGAATAAAATTCCTCTGGATCCCACCATATTGTTGTAATAACTTCATTTATTTATGGCTGGGAATTATATAGTTTGTGTTGTATTTTCGCTTTTCTGCTTCAGCTGCTGTTTGATATGCAAGAATTTATGGAAATGATCCAGATATGCACGAAGTAATGTTGTCATTTAGAGAAGAAAGTAACAGAAAAGCTATCCTATCTGTCATAAATGCTCAACTCATCCCTTAGCTCTTTGGTTGAAAGAATTATGATTTGCAGCTGATTGAGGTCACAGCCCAGTTATTGCAGGTGCTGCCATCTAGTGTTCCTATCGTGCCATGCACCCAAAAGTAAAAGCTGATTGTGACGTCAAATAATCCAGGATGGACCTTTTGTCGTTAACATTCTTGTCGAATCTCGCTTGGTTTTAGAAGTGAATTATCAAAACACATGAATAAATAAGGTGTCAAAATTTTGCAGTTGTCAATAAAGATAGAATAAACTCTGCCTGGTTATCTTCTGCAAAGTGAATAGATGAGCTAAGTGTTTGATAATTAATTTTCTCCTCAGATTTAATCTGAGCATTAAAAAAAAATTAACAAACCTAGTTGAACACCACTTTAATCCTGGTGGCTAAACTTGTTATTTCAGATCATTATCCATTAAATTAATACCAAAAAAGAACTAGATTTATGATTCTGCAATTCTTAAAGAATTCTTCTTGCCTACACTTGTACATCAAATTCCATTAAATTCATTGTTAAATAATTATACTTGTATTGCAAGTCCCCTCAATCAGCTTGATGAATTTTGGTTGTTCTACAACAAGGTTAATTAATGTTAGGGTGCAGTGTAGCAGCTTTCTATGCTATGAAGCAGAGCTCTGCTCTAAACTGACCCAGGCATATGGGATTCCTTAAGTTATTAACATTACATAACTAGTGGTAATAATTAAATATCAAAAGGAACAAAGTTTACTAATCTAATCCTATGTGAATAGCTTAGCTTAAAAGGGATACACCAGTGATGAGGTAAAATAGCTGCTTCTCTTCAATGGGAAAATGCGATTTGTTTAAAAGTCATTCTTGCAGGGTTACAATTGGTGGGACTTTTTAATTTTTAATTGAAATTCTTTGTCACAGTAAACAATTTTGGAGCAAATTTGCTCATAAACTTAAAAAGCATTGGACTATAGTCAGTAATCAGTGTCCTATCTTCACATGTGCCTGTAATCTATTAGGCAAGACCAGTTTCTACTGCCCATTGCACTGCTGGAGTTTAGGGCAGCAATGAAGGTTCTCTCTCTCTGGCGGTATTCAGGGCTTCCACCATGATGTCAGTCACTCTGTTTTCACTACTGTCAGTCAGGCGAGTGCCAGAGAAGACTCAGGAATACCGTCACACTTAGATGTAGAAGGATTCTTTATGCTGTTTCCATAACAGTTTGGTTTACCGGTCAGTTGTCAGGCCTGAGCTGAACCCCTGAACCTGGAGGACCGGTGGACCACTCTTAGTCTGACTTCTTTGACCAGTTTGGTATGGGTGACCCTGCCAAGAGCCAAGGCACTGGCTCCAGCCAACATAACTCTCTGAGTCATTGAGGCAACAAGCCTCCAAATCCCATAACAAGGTTCTGCTCCTCTCAGAGGAGGTGAGAGCAGATTCAGCTGTAATCTCATGGACAGTACAGAAAAGGATCTTGCACGCCTCGCCTGTGCCAATTGTTATGCCCATCTGTATTCATCCCATTTGCCTGAATTAGGCTTGAATCCCTCAGCCTTTCCAACCCAAGTACTTGTCCAAACAGCTCTTAAATGTTGCAGTTGTATCTGCTTCCATCACCTCCTCTGGCAGCTTCTTCCAGATATTTGGTAGCCTTGTGTGGATAAACTTATTCTTCATCTCCTTTAAATATCTCCCTTCTCACCATAAACCTCTACATTCTTCTAGATTCAGCTGTCCTGGGGGAAAGATTTTGACTTGCTCCTATCAATTCCTCAGTGTTCTCATAATTTTGTTAATCTTTGTAAGGTCACTCCTCAGCCGCCTACATTTCAGGGGTAGTAAACCCTCCCTTCCCTTGAAACCATAGCCCTCTGTTCCTGAAGAATCTCTTCAGCATTGTCTATACATGATACCACATCCTTCCTGTAATATGGCAGCCAAAACTGTACACATGCTTGTGAGCGTGGTTGAAGGAGGGGAAGTCAGTTGGGAGTTGAAGTTGCAAACTAGAAGCAGATTGAATGACCGCAAGAAGAGCATACAAAGTTCAGTAAGATTTGAAATGGAGTTAATCTGTTGATGTAACTTGAGTGTACTTGAATTTATTTAACATACAGCTGCCTGGTCTGTGCCAGGCAATGGAGTGAAAGGATGTAGGCAGGACTGGAGAGCTGAGATCACTTTCGGATGATGGTGGCGGCAGCTTGAGGGGGCAGAAAGGCCTACACCTGCTCTTAATTTGTATGTTCATGTCTGCTGTTCATATGGAGGGAAGGAAAAACAATATAGAGACATGGGTTCTACCACAGAGCCAAAATAAAACCACAAAGGCTTACAAAGTGAAATATTGCAAGAGTGATTTGACAGCTCTAATATATTGCAAGAAGTGTCACAAGAAAGTGCACGCACAATTGTAATATATCTGATTTTGGCACGTGAAGTTCATCATCTGCATACAAAGTTTTTAAACAGCTGGGATTCAGGAATGGTATGTTGTTTAAACCTTGTGACTTTTTGAAAGGTTTTTTTGTAACAGTTTTGTGCAGTGCATGGGCTGCACAATACAAACGGCATGATTTTGATTGTAAATATCCCTGCATAAAATGTGTTATAAAACATTACAGTATAGAAGAAGAGTTTAAAACAAAGATTATATTGAATGTGGAAATGGTTCTTTCAGATGGTTGGGCACTTTCTGGAGAGAGTGCATTTTATTGTGTAATTTTCATTCTAAGACACTGGTTCTGATATTAAGCTTTACTGTGTTTGTGGTAGATGTTTGCCATTTGTGGTTCACTCTTTTCGTGAGGGGAGGAAAGCTATAGTTTACTCTTTGGGAAGTATCAATATAAAAAGAGTGTATTCATGAATCCATCAACGTGCATGGTGGCGTAGTGGTTAGCGTTTACAGTGCCAGTGACATGGGTTCAATTCCTGCTGCTGTCTTTAAGGAGTTTGTACGTTCTCCCCATCCCTGTGACCGCGTGGATTTCCTCCAGGTGCTCTGGTTTCCTCCCACAGTCCAAAGATGTGCTGGTTGGTAGGTTAATTTGTCATTGTAAATTCTCCCAAGATTAGGCTCAGATTAAATTAGGCGGTTGCTGGGCAGTGTGGCTCAAAGGGCCAGAAGGGCCAGTTCCTGGCTGTATCCTGATAAATAAGTAAATAAACAGATGTTTGCCAGGGTGGAAATACTTCGAATGGGGGTCTGATAAGTAGAATGCAGAGAAGAGAGGTTGCTATATTTTCCTGCACCAAGTCCAGCTCCTTCACTTTCTCTGCCAACGAGCAACTTGCTGATGGGGTCGACCTGCGATACGTCAAGTTCTTCATGTCCAGCAGGGCCTTGTGATCATAAAACAAGTATGTTGTTAAAAGGTAATTGTACTGACAGTTGTACTGAACATTGGTGAAGCCACATTTGGAAAATTGAATTGAATTGACTTTTTTTAGTTACATCCTTCATATATATGAGTAAAAATCTTTACATTACACCTCTGTTTAAATGTGCAATTTATAGTAATTTATAATAAATAGTATGTACAGCAGGATAGTCCATATAACATAGAAATACAGTTGTGTCAGCATGATTTAAGCAGTCTGATGGCCCGGTGGAAGAAGCTGTCCGGGAGCCTGTTGGTCCTGGGTTTTATGCTGCGGTACCGTTTTCTGGATGGTAGCAGCTGGATCACATCCCCAACGATCTTTCAGGCCACTTTTACACACCTGTCTTTGTAAATGTCCTGAATCATGGGAAGTTCACATCTACAGATGCACTGGGCTGTCCGCATCACTCTCTGCAGAATCCTGTGAGGGAAGTACAGTTTCCGTACCAGGCAGTGATGCAGCCAGTCAGGATGCTCCCAATCCTGCCCCTTTAGAAAGTTCTTAGGATTTGAGGGCCCACACCAAACTTCTTCAACCGCCTGAGGTGAAAGAGGCGCTGTTACGCCTTTTTCACCATACAGCCGGTATGTACAGACACGTGAGATCCTTGGTGATGTTTATGCCGAGGAACATAAAGCGGTTTACCCTCTCAGCCCCAGATCCATTGATGTCAATAGGGGCTAGCCCGTCTCCATTCCTCCTGTAGTCCACAACCAGCTGCCTTGTTTTTGCAACATTGGGGGAGAGGTTGTTTTCTTGACACCACTGTGTCAGGGTGGTGACTTCTCTGTTGGCTGCCTCATTATTATTTGAGATTAGGTCAATTAGTGTAGTGTCGTCAGCAAATTTAATTAGCAGATTGGAGCAGTGGGTGGCAACACAGTCATGGGTATACAGAGAGTAAAGGAGGGGGCTTAGGACACAGTCCTGAGGGGCACCTGTGTTGAGGGTCAGAGGGGAGGGAGCTGTCTCTTACCATCTGTCGGCGATCTGACAGGAAGTCCAGGATCCAGCTGCACAAGGCAGGGTCAAGGCCAAGGTCTTGACAGGAGCTTCTTGTCGAGCCTGGAGGGAATTAATAGTGTTGAATGTACTCCAAGAACAGCATTCTCACATAAGCATCCTTCTCCAGACGTGTAAGGACGGTGTGTAGAACTGTGGCTATTGCGTCATCTGTCGATCGATTGTGTTGGTAGGTGAATTGTAGGGGGCCCATTGTGGGTGGTAGCATGCTGCAGTTTCGGTTACCCTGATATAGGGAAGATGCCTTTAAACTAGGAATAAGTATAGAGGAGGTTTACAAGGATGTTGCCAGGACTTGAGGGACTGAGTTATTGAGAGAGATTGTGCAGGTTGCGACTTTATGATTGAAGTGTCGGAAAAGGAGATGTATAAAATAATGAGGGGCATGGAGAGGGTGAATGCGACAGTCTTTATCCCAAGGTTGGAAAATCAAGAACCATATGTTTAAGGTGAAAAGGGAAATATTTATTAGGAGCCAGCAGTACAGGTTCCTCGCCTGGGGGATAGTCAGTGTATGGAACAAGCTGCCAGAGCAAGTAGTTGAGTCAGATTACAGTACTGTGCAGAGGTCTTGGGCATGTACAGTACATATAGCTGGGGTGTCTTAAGACTTTTGCACAGTACTGTATTTGACAACGTGGAGCGGAGAGCGACTTTGTAAATCTGTCAGGAGCCAAGGATGTCAGGATTGGTGAGAGTGGAGTGCCGCCGGAAGGCTGGGGGACAGATACAGGTGGCAGAGAGAAAGTGTTTTGGCAGATGGTAGTGTGGGTACAGGCACACCCAGCCATGAGACGCCAGGCAAGGTCATGTGGTTCCAAACAATAGGTTTACTGATCCTTACGGAATACCTCTCCCTTCCCCTTTCCCACTCTCAGTCCATAATAGCACATTCAGATTTATCATTACTCACATATGTCATGAAATCTGTTATTTTTTGCAGCAGCAGCACAGTGCAATACATAAAATTACTACAGTACTGTGCATTAACAAAACTTAAAAGGTATTCAGAAAGGTACATGGGATAGGAAAGGCTCGGGGGAGGGGGGATATAGACCAAATGCAGGCAGATTGGACTAGCTCAGCTGGGATTTCTCGGTCAATATGGATCAGATTGGCTGACGGATCTGTTTCTGTGTGACTATACAACTCCAGTGTGTCAGATGCAGAACATATGGTAAGAATGGAGCCTAAATATAGTTGTACGTTTCTCATACTTTGTGCTTGTTTGTCTACAGCAGAACTGTCCGTGTGGCAATGCAGGTGCCTGTTGTAATGACCTCTTCGGGCCAGAAGATTTCATCAGTGGCCGTTCAGTCAGTGAACCCGGTTTCAACAGTAATAACCAGCACAAACACGACTGTTACCACTCCAAAGGTTCTCATCCAAACCATCCCAACAATGGTACCTCCTACAACAGAGAATGGAGACAAGGTCACCATGCAGCCTACAAAAATTATTACTATCCCTGCGACACAGATAACCCAGTGTCACTTACAGACAAAGGCAGGCTTGGCTACGACCGGCAGCATTAACATCGTTGGAGCTCAGGGAGCTATTCGAGCTCTTTCTCCAATGCCCATAGCAGGAGGAACACCTGTGATGAGACTAGCAGTGCCTGCCCAGCAGTCTACCAGCCAGAGTCCTGCTCGAGTTATTACTGCAGTTATCAAAGGAGCAGACGTCAAACAGGAAGGCATGGCTGCAAAGGTGGGAGCCGAGGTCCATAATATGCCCATGATTAAGGAAGAGCGTTCAGTGGAGGGCAGCAAAACAGTGACTCGTTGGGTGGTTGTCAGTGCACCCTCAACAATCGCCCTTCCTTTGACAATGAAAACAGAGGCAGAAGGCACGGTGACTGGTGAAAAATAGCTGTGCAACTGTTAGTAGAGTTGGCAGTGGGACTTTTCCAGCAGGTAGTAGACTTTTCCATCCCACGCTTTGCTGTGGGTCGTGAGCCACGTCATCAAATGCTGACAAAGGAACTTTTCAAATAGGAACAAATGATACTTCAATGAATTCGAATGCAATTGATTGTTCATTGCGTATTGATCCAAAAAAAATGGGACCATGTGTTTCACTACATTTTAAGTCTATATTAAGAACTTCTGAAACACTAATGTTTTGGTGATTTGGTTTGGAATGTTTTTCTGAAGACTGCAGAAATTTTAAAGCACAAGTGATATCAGGAATTTACTTCCACTCCCAGTTGTCATTTTATTATGAGGTCTTGTCTGTGCTTTAAGGGGTAGGCCATTTAGAACGGAGTTGAGGAAAAGGCTTTTTCACACAGACAGAGTTGTAGATCTGTGGAATGCTCTGCTTCAGAGGGCAGTGGAGGCCAATTCTCTGGATGCTTGAAAGAGTTAGATAGAGCCCTTAAAGATAGCGGAGTCAAGTGATATAGGGAGAAGGCGGGGACGGGGTACTGATTGTGGATGATCAGCCATGATCATGGTGAATGGCGGTGCTGGCTCAAAGGGCCGAATGGCCTACTCCTGCACCTATTGTCTATTGTCTTTGAGCTCAGATGTGACCTTGTCTTTGCCATGTTAATGACGACACAGTTCACACTGGCTGTAACTTAGTGTTTGAAGCAGAGGACTGCATCTTCTTTCCCAGCATTCCAATCCTTCTGTTGGTTCAGTTTTAATAAATAGCAAAGCAGTAGTCTTCTGTCATGTTTACTAATATAAATCCGTCCCAATTTAAGAGTTACCATTTTCACAGACTAAAATGTACTTTAAAATGTTGTTCCCTTAATTTCCATTTGAAGCCCTTCCCAGCATGTCTCACACTCCACATCCTGTTACCTTTAAGAAAATAGCCTCATAGGTCTTCCCTGGAATCATAAAATGAATTAGCACAATGGTTATTTATTTGAAGGGTCATATAATGGTAACAACTCACAGCCCATTGCTCTGTAAATGTAAGAGCTTGTTGCAGAGTTCAATGTAAATTTATTATCCAAGTACGTATATGTCACCATAAACTACCCTGAAATATCATTTTCTTGCAGAGTTGGCCTGCAAGAGAATTCCTGGTAACACTGGTTCTTTTAAAACTAAATGCTGCCTATTGCATTTCAAAGGAATATTGACATTTGTTAAATAACACTGTGTGCACACAGTACTTTTCCTTCTACTGGTGCTAAGTGAGTTCTCTACAAACCGTATGGAATGTGAAGGATTACGTTGAAACGGAAGTTATTACTTTTATTTGGAGGAGGTTTGGTATTTTCAGGATTTGTATAATTACATTTAGTGAGCAATGTTAAATGACATTTGAGTTTTTCCATTTTTTAAAAAAAAAGATAAGCTATATACAAACTAGCTTTTTGTTAAAAGCTCTTTTTAATCTTACATGAAGCACAGTATTGTTATGGAGTAACATGTTATTTTATGGTAGTTAGAACCTGCCAGACACAGATTCTGGTCAAGTTAAGTGACCGACCTTTGGCTATAACCTTTTTTTTTAAATAATACCTGTGTTACTTTGCCTTGGTGTATGTATAAACACTTTGCTTTTATTTTCCTGCCACTTAAAGGTCACATGTTCAGTCTAGCTTAGTGCAATGAGCTGTTCCTTTTCAGGTAGTTCTAAACCTGTTGACTTCAATTAAAGAGGAAGTCTCGCCATCAGGACCCAAATATTTTAAAAGGAAAACTATTACATGAAATTATAATTAACATCCTTTTGTCCATCTATTTTATCAATTTTTATGTACATGTTGAAGATGAACTGTGATGTATGTGGGAGGGGAGAATTGTTTTGGTTAGGACTGTTGAGGTACCATATGCAGTTAATGTTCAGCTCCTCCATGGCGACTCTCTCCCTTTTTCCCTGGTACTGCCTTTGGATTTCACCAGTGCTCACTGTTCAAATGTGTTCAAAAACCTGAAACAATGGACCAAAACGATGTTAAACCCTTCAAAACCACCTGCTTTTTAAAACTGGATTCTGGTATTGAAACTCCCTCCTTAATGAGTGATTAGGGAGATTACCAGTGTTCTGACTGAAGATGTTTGTACAGTTTCAACATTTGAAGTATATTCTATTTTGTTGTACTCTTGTTTCAAAGTGTATTCAAGTAGATTTTACCAAACTTTAACAGTGAATCCTGTTTTGATTGTGTTTTGGTAAAGAAATACAAAGTATATTGAGTGTCTGTGCATCTTCTTTAAAAGCCGTATCGACAAGAAGACAGTTTCTTATCTTAGGTGACACCAAGTCAATGGAGGCTAAATGCATCACTCTGAAAGCAGACAGGGGGTTTCAGCTTCACTTCTGACCTGGGGTTCTGTCTGAGTTTGCACATTCTCCCTGTAACGGCACAAGATTTCTCCAGGGCTCCAGTCTCCTCCCACTTCCCACAGTTGGTATGCGAAATGGCTATTTTAAATTAACCCCTTAGTGTTGGGCTGAAGGCAGAAAGGTTGATGGGAAATTAAGCAGGATGGGTGGGGATGCTTGGGGACTTGATGGGTCAAGTGGCTGCCCCTCAGTTGTATACAAATATAGATCAAAATGGAAAAGTAAAACATTGAGTAATACAGTAGGATTTGTGTTTTCCAATATAGCAATTACTTGGTTCAGTAATATAGTGACCCTTAAACAATGAAAGCAACGTAGAATAACCTGGAAACATTTTGCCTTCCCCAGCAGCCATCATTCCTAGAGGGCAAATCTTGTGAGTATATTGAGGCTGTCTTGACTTTTAACAGCCTCTCTTGTTTGGGAGTTCAGTCATCAAAGATGAGAATAGCTGTCAGGCTGGAGTTTTCAAAGCCAACTTGCTGCATCCAGGGTGAGACCTGCTGATTGAGGGTAAGCACCTCTGTGGGTAAAATAACCTGGAATGCCAGCGCAATCATGGAAGATTCTCCGATGAGGATTATTGCTATCATCGATGCCCTTCAGGGTGAAGCCCGACTTCTAGGTGGAGAAAGGAAATGGATTCAAAGTATATTTATGCAGCATAGAGCCCTGAAATTGGTCGTCCCCACAGACAGCTGCAAAACAAAGAACCATAGAACCAACCCATTCAAAGAAAAACATCAAACACCCCCCCACATGCAAAGAAATCCCATGAACCACAACAAAAAAAGCTAAAACGTGGAATATTAAACAAAAATCAAATGCATATATAAACACTCATTGAGGCAGTAGCCCAGAACCTTTGAGGAAAATTGTCTTGCCCTGATTATAGATAAGGACTTGCAGTAATTGTGGGCTATCCATGTTTTCTAAAAGCAGCTATATTAACTTCCTGATGAAAGGTCTCAGCCCAAAATGTTGACTGTTTAATCCCCTCCATATACTCTGCCTGACTTACTGAGTTCCTCCAGCACTTAGTGTGATGCTCAAGATTTCCAGAATCTTATGTTTATGCAATGCCTTCCAACCTGTTTGTGGCGCAGGAATCGGACTCCTCAAATACTTCTTTTTAGATACAAAAAAATTACAGGATGGATCTTCCTCAAACTTTAAATAACTCAGCCTCCTCAACCAACAAAGATGTTGCATACAAGGTAGTTCAATTGTAGTTTAAGTAAGTGTTTTATTGGGATAAACTAGTGTGACCTGGAAACTACAATTTTCATGATCAGTCCAGTTGTAACTGCTTCTTACTAAGGAGGAGTTTTGGAGGCTGAAAGGTCTAAAGATAAGTAAGTCACGTGGACCACATGGACTACACCCAGGGTTCCAAGAAAAGGTTGAAGAGATTGTGGAGGTATGAGTAATGATCTTTCAAGAAGAACTAGTTTCTGGAATGGTTTCAGGATTGAAAAATCACAGATGTCACTCCACTCTTTAAGAAGGGAAATTATATGCCAGTTGTCCTTATTTCTGTGGCTGGGAAGATGTTGGAGTCCATTATCAAGGATGAGGTTTCAGGGTACTTGGAGGCACATGATAAAATAGGCTGAACATTTCCCTTAAATTTCCTTAAAGGGAAATCTTGCCTGATGGATCTGCTGTAATTATTTGAGAAACAGGCAGGATGGACAAGAGAGTCAGTGGATGTTGTTTAAGTGGATTTTCATAAGGTTTTTGACAAGGTGCCACACATGAGGCTGCTTAACAAGATAATAGCCCATGGTGTTACAGGAAAGATACTCAGATGGACAGAACGTTGGCTGACTGGTAGGAGGTAAAGGGTGGGAATAAGGGGGCCTTTTCTGCCACGATTGAGTATTGATGCTCCACGGGGCTCAGTTACCTTTCACATTGTATGTTATGATCTGGTTGATGCAATTGATGGCCTTGTGGCCAAGTTTGCAAATGATACAAAGATAGGTGAAGGAGCAGGTAGTGGTGAGGAAGCAGAGAGTCTTCAGAAGGACTTGGACAAATGGGGAGAGAATGGACAAAGTGACAGATGGAATATAGCATAGGAAAGTATATGGTCATGGATTTTGATAGAAGGAATAAAACAGTTACTATTTTCTAAACAGTGAATTCAGAAATCAGAGGTGCCAAGAGACCTGCGAGTCTGAGTGCTGGATTCCCTAAAGGTTAACCTTCAGGTTGAGTTGGTAGTAAGGAAGGCAAATGCCTCAACACTACCCGCTAGTGTTTATTTTGAGGGAATTGATGAGATGTTGGACAGAATACATTTGGAATATTGTGAGCAGTTTTGGGGTCTTTACCTGAGAAATTATGTGCTGGCATTAGAGAGGGTCCAGAAGGGGTTTATGAGAATGATCTCAGGAACAAAAGGGTTGATGTATGAGGAGCATTTGGTAACTGTGGGCTTTGCTGGAGTTTAGGAGAATAAAGGTGTGGGGTCTCATTGAAACCTATCAAGGAAAGACCTAGATAGAGTTCACTTGCAGAGAATGTTTCCAACAGCGGGGGAGCCTAGGACCAGAGGACACAGTTTCAAAAAAGAAAGAATGCTCTTTAGAACAGAAATGAGGAGGAACTTCTATAACTAGAGGGTGGTGAATCTGTGGAATTCATTACCACAACCAGCTGTGGAGGCCAAGCTATTGGGTATATTTAAAGTGAAACTTGATAGGTTCTTTAGGGCATGAAATTTTATGGGGAGAAGGCAGGAGAATGGTGCTGAGAGGAAAAATAAATCAGCCATGATCAAACGGCGGAGAAGTCTTGATGGGCCAAATGACTTATTTCTACTCCTATGTTTTATATCCTTATTATCAGAGAATGCTCTGCTATTAAAAACGAGAAAAGGCTGCAAGTGCTGGAGGAACTCAGCAAGCCAGGCAGCATCTACGGAGAAGAGTACAGCCGACGTTTTGGGCCAAGACCAAATAAGAAGAAATCTTCAAATGGAAGAAAGACACTACTGTGGTTGACGAGTGGCATCAGAGCCAAAGTAAAAGCAAAAGAGAGGGCATACAAGGAAGCCAAAGCTAGTGGGAAGATGAGAGGATTGGGAAGCTTTTTAAAAACTTACAGAAGGAAACTAAGAAGGTCCCTAGGAAGGAAAAGATGAATTATGAAAGGAAGCTGGTGATTAATATCAAAGAAGATACTAAAAGGTATTTTAAATATATAAAGGGTAAAAGAGAGTTGAGGTTAGATATAGGACCAATAGAAAATGAAGCTGGAAATATTGTAATGAGAGACGCAGAGGAGCTGAATGCATATTTTGCATCAGTCTTCACAGTGGAAGACATCTGCAGTATATCGGACATTCAAGAGAGTCAGGGAAGTGAAGTTTGTGCAGTGGAAATTACGACTGAGAAGGTGGTCAGGAAGCTTAATGGTCTGAGGGTGGATAAATCTCCTGAACCTGATGGAATGTACCCCTGGGTTCTGAAGGAAGTAGCTGGAGAGATTGCGGAGGCATTAACAATGATCTTTCAAGGATTGATAGATTCTGGCATTGTACTGGATGACTGGAAAATTGCAAACGTTACTCCGCTATTTAAGAAGGGTGGGAGGCAGCAGAAAGGAAACTATAGACCTGTTAGCCTGACTTCAGTGGTTGGGAAGTTGTTGGAATCAATTGCTAGGGATGAGATTAAGGAGTACCTGGAGACACATGACAAGATAGGCCAAAACCAGCATGGCTTCCTGAAAGGAAAATCCCACCTGACTCACCTGCAATTCTTTGAGGAAATTACAAGCAGGGTAGATAAGGCAGATGCAGTAGATGTGGTGTGCTTGGATTTTCAGAAGGCCTTTGACAAGGTGCTGCACATGAGGCTGCTTAGCAAAATAAGAGTTACCAGCATGGGTGGAGCATTGACTGATCAGCAGAAAATAGTGGGGAAAATGGGATCCTATTCTGGCTGGCTGCTGCTTACCATGGAGTTCCACAAGGGTTGGTGTTGGGACCACTGCTTTTTACAATGTATGTCAATGATTTGGACTGTGGGATTAATGGGTTTGTGGCTAAATTTGCTGATGAACAAAGATAGGTGGAGGAGCGGGTAGTGTTGAGGAAACAGAGAGACTTAGGTAGTTTAGGGGAATGGACAAAGAAGTAGCAAATTAAATACAATGTTGGAAAGTGTATGGTCATGCACCTTGGTGGAAGAAATAAATGAGCAGACTATTACTTAAATGGGGAGAGAATTCAAAATGCAGAGATGCAAAGGGACTTGGGAGTCCTTGTGCAGGATACCCTAAAGGATAACCTCCAGATTAAGTTAGTGGTAAGGAAGGCGAGTACAATGTTGGCATTCATTTCTAGAGGTATAGAATATAAGAGCAGGGATGTGATGTTGAGGCTCTAAGGCATTCATGAAACCACACAGAGTATTGTGTGCAGTTCTGGGCTTCTTATTTTAGAAAGGATGTGCTGACATTGGAGGGGGTTCAGAAAAGATTCACAAGAATGATTCCAGGGATGGAAGGGTTACCCTATGGGGAACATCTGGCAGCTCTTGGGCTGTATTCCCTGGAGTTCAGGAGAATGAGGGGGGATCTCATTGAAACATTCCAAATGTTAAAGACCTGAACAGATTTGATATGGCAAAGTGATTTCCCATGGTAGGGGAGTCTAGGACAAGAGGGCATGACTTCAGGATTGAAGGATGTCCATTTAGAACAGCGATGTGGAGAAATTACTTTAGTCAGAGGGTGGTAAGTCTGTGGAATTTGTTGCAAAGAGTGGCTGTGGAGGCCAAGTCATTGGATGTATTTAAGGCGGAGATAGATAGTTTCTTGATTAGCTAGGGCATCAAAGTGTATGGAAAGGAGGCAGGGGAGTGGGGATGACTGGAAGAATTGGATCAGTCCATGAGTGAATGGCTGAGTGGACTAGATGGGTCAAATGGCCTACTTCTGCTCCTATATCTTATGGTCTTATGGTCTTTTAGACCCTCCAGCAGGACTGCCTGGCCTGCTGAGTTCTTCCAGCATTTTGTATGCGTTGTACCATCATTAAACATAGTTCAGTAGTCCTTGATCTGAGAATTGGCAGGAATTTAGTTTAATGTTTCGCCCAGCAATTGCTATCACTGCCAGTGCATCAGTTTTCTGGCGCCACAGTGAATGTTGGCCTGGGTTTCTATGCCTGTCTATAAATTGAGACTTCATTCACTTGAGAAAGCTGCCCATGAAAAACACTTAACGGTGCGGTAAGCTTTCTCTTTGATTGTTTTACATAGTTTGCATTGTTTTCCATCTATGCATAGTTCCAACATCATTATATCTAGCGCAAGAGTTTAAAAATCCATTGTTAAAATTTTACTGGATGATTCACACTTGAGTACGAATTTCCCACTTCCAATCATGGTGCTTAATTTTCCTCCTCCAGTTCCAACACTTTTGAAGCATCCAAGGTAACAGCCCTGAGGTAGTTCTCATGATCTGCCAATGCAGCATGGTAGCTTTGACCAGAGATTATCATTGATTAATCAATTAAAGAACAAGTATGTGTCCTGCTGTTTATTTAGATTCATTATTTTACTAAAAATAAAAGTATAACAGACAGATTGAAATAAATAAATCATTTTAGAAAACTTGTTCAAACGTTAATAGTAATCTAAAAGAAAATTGAAAAATAACATTATTTCTAAATAGTATTGTTATTGTGAGCATTTAATATCCAAATACTGATGTGTACACCAGGTCTGTGAAGATTGCAAACATATCATCTAACATGTGTTCTTGCAATAGTCTAGCTAGTGCTAGATCCATCACACATCATGCCTTATCAGCCCCTGGTTACACAGTGCACCGGAGGAGGACTAGGCCACTGTTCTCTTTGGCCCTGCACTGCCATTTCCTATTATCACTCGAATGATCATTGATATTAATACCACATTTGTGCTCAGAATCAGGTTCATTGTTGCTTTCCTAGATGATGTGAAATCTGTTTTTTTAGCAGCAGTACAGTGCAAACACAAAACTGCTATAAATTACAAAATAAATACGACATTATGGCCATTACAGAGACTTGGCCGTCACAAGGGCAGCAATGGCTGCTGGATGTTGCAGAGTTTAGATGTTTCCAAAGGGTCAGGGTGGGATGTAAAAGAGGTGGGGGAGTAGCATTGCTAATCAGGGTCAGTCTCACAAATGCAGAAAGGGAGGACGTCATGGCTGGATTGTCTACTGAGTCAGTGTGGGTGGGTGGGTCCAGAAACAGGAAGGAAGCAATGACTCTATTGGGAGTATGCTATAGATGCTCCAATAGCAACAGAGACAATGAGGAGCAGATCAGGAGGCAGATTTTGGAAATGTGCAAAACAAACAGGGTTGTTGTCATGAGAGACTTCAACTTACATAATATTGATTGGCACCTCCTTGTGGCAAAAGTTTTAGATGGGGCAGAATTGTTCAGAAAGGATTCCCAACACAGTATGTAGACAGGCCAATGGGAGGAGAGGCCACACTGGATCTGGTACTGGGCAATGAACCTAGTCGGGTGACAGATCTCTTGGTACATGAGCATTTTGGAGACAGTAACCACAACTCCCTAACCTTTACCATAGACTTTGCCACAGATAGGAGCAGAGAGTATTGGAAAAAATTTATTTGGGAGAGGGTGAATTCTGATGCTATTAGGCAGGATCTGGGGAGCGTAAATTTGGAACAGATGTACTCAGAAAATGTACAATAGAAATGGGGAGGTTGCTTAGGAAGAACTTGCATGCGGTTCTGATGGGTTTGTCCCATTAAGGCAGGGAAATGAGGGTAAGGTGGGGGAGATGTGGAACATCTGGTCAAGAGGAAGAAAGAGGTATACTTAAGCTTTAGGAAGCAAGGTTCAGATAGGGCTCTAGAGAGTTACAGGGTAGCCAGGAAGGAGCTTAAAAATGTACTTGGGATAGCTGGAAAGGGACACGAGAAGGCTTGGGTGAGTAGCATTAAGGAAAACCAAAACACATTCTACACATATGTGAAGATCAGGGAGATGACTAGAGTGAGGGTAGGACCAATCAGTGACAGGGATCTTGATGAATGTGAGGACAACGTAAAACAGACTGATATGCTGAACTCGTCAACTTTAAAAAAGGTGATGTACTGGAACTTCTGAAAGACATTAGGAGCTTAGGGTAAGTCCCCGGAGCTGGACAAGTTTCTATGGCAAGCAAGGAAAGTGATTGCTGCACCTTTGGAGATGATCTTTGCATTGTCACTGGCTACAGGAGCAGTACCAGGAGATTGGAGGGTGAGAAATGTTGCTCCTTTGTTCAAGAAAGCTAATCGATAGATAGATACTTTATTGATTCCAAAGGAAATTAATGTCACAGAACTAGAAGTGCACATATATACAAATATAAGAAGAGAAGTAAGAAAGAATAAAAAATAAGTTACCTCAGAGAATCTAACGGCGGGGTGGGGGGGGGGGGTCATCACTTGCCTGGCTATAGGTTGACTCATTATAGAGCCAATTGGCTAAGGGTAAGAATGACCTCATATAGGCTCTTAGGAGAGCGTAGTTGCGTAGTTGTCTTAGTCTATTACTAAAACTGGCAAAGTGAAGTTAGATATGTGGATGTGGTGCATATGGATTTTAGTTGTGTTTGACAATGTTCCCAATGGTAGGCTCATTCAGAAAGTAGAGGCATGGGATCCAAGGAATCTTTGCTGCATGAATTCAGAATTGGCTTCCACACAGAAGGCAGAGGTTGGTAGCAGGTGGAGCGTATCCTGCCTGGAGGTTGCTGACCAGTGGTGTTCCACAGGGATCAGATCTGAGACACCAGCTCTTTGTGATTTTTATAAGTGACTTGGGTGAGGAAATGAAAGGGTGGGTAAGTAAGCATGTAGATGACAGAAAAATGGTGAGGTTGTGGATAGTGTCATCATTGTCATAGGTTACAGACCTGGGCTGAGAAGTGGCAGATGAAATTTAATCCGGAGAATTGTGAAGTGATGCACTTTAGAAGATAGAACCCGAAGGCAGAGAACATGGTTAATGGTAGGATTATTAGCAGTGTGGAGGAGCAGAGGGATCTTGGTGTCCATAGATCCCTCAAAGTTGCCCCATAAGTTAATGAGGTGGTTAAGAAGGCCTTCATTAGTTGAAGGACTGAGTTCAAGAGCTGTACAAAACTGCAGTATAAAACTCTGATTAGACTACACTTAAAGTATTATGTTCAATTCTTGTTGCCTCCTCAGAGGAAAAACTGTGGAAGCTTTAGAGAGATTGCAGATTTAGGAGGATGCTGTCGAGATGAGGGAGCAAGTCTCATGAGAATAGATTGAGTGAATGAAAGAGGATGAGAAGTGACTTGATAGAGGTGTACAGCTGATAAAATGCATAGATTAAATGGATAACTGTAGACTTTTTCCTAGGACTGAAGTGGCTAATGTTAAGGTGATTGGGAATGTCAGCGGTAAGTTTTTTACAGAAAGTGGTGGGTGTATGGTACACATTTCCAGGGTTGGCAGAGGAAGATAGATTAGGGACCTTCCTTAGACAGGCACATGGATGACAGAAAAATGGAGGGCTATGTGGGAGAAAAGGGTTAGATTGACCTTAGAATAGAAAAAAAACATAGAAAACCTACAGCACAGTACAGGCCCTTCAGCCCACGATGCTGTGCCGAACATGTACTTATTTTAGAAATTACCTCGGGTTACCCATAGCCCTCTATCTTTCTAAGCTCCATGTACCTATCCCGGAGTCTCTTAAAAGACCCTATCGTATCTGCTTCCATCACCAGCACCGGCAGCCCGTTCCACACACTCACCACTCTCTGTGTAAAAATCTTACCCCTGACATCTCCTCGTTCCTACTTTCAAGCACTTTATAACTGTGCCCTCTCGTGTTAGCCATTTCAGCCCTCGAAAAAGCCTCTGACTAAACACACGATCAATGCCTCTCATCATCTTACACACCTCTATCAGGTCACTTCTTATCTTCCATCGTTCAAAGGAGAAAAGGCCAGGTTCACTCAGCCTATTCTCATAGGGTATGCTCCCCAATCAGGCAATATCCTTGTAAATCTCCTCTGCACGCTTTCTATAGTTTCCACATCCTTCCTGTAGTGAGGTAACCAGAACTGAGCACAGTACTCCAAGTGGGGTCTGACTAGGGTCCTATATAGCTGCAACATTACCTCTTGGCTCTTAAACTCAATCCCACGATTGATGAAGGCCAATGCATCATATGCCTTCTGAACCACAGAGTCAACCTGCGCAGCAGCTTTGAGTGTCCTATGGACTCAGACCCCAAGATCCCTCTGATCCTCCACACTGCCAAGAGTCTTACCATTAATACTATATTCTGCCATCATATTTAATCTACCAAAATGAACCACCTCACACTTATCTGGGTTGAACTCCATCTGCCATTTCTCAGCCCAGTGTTGCATCCTATCAATGTCTGCTGTAACCTCTGACAGCCCTCCACACGATCCACAACACCCCCAACCTTAGTGTCATCAGAAAATTTACTAACCCATCCCTCCACTTTCTCATCCAGGTCATTTATAAAAATCATGAAAAGAAGGGGTCCCAGAACAGATCCTTAAGGCACATCACTGGTCACCGACCTTCATGCAGAATATGATCCGTCTACAGACATCCCACCCTGCAAAATCTCATTTCAGGGATGTAGCACCACCACCCTTGCCCCCCACAACCCCATATCACCACCCCTCCCGGTCGACCACCAAGGGTGTATGTATACAGGACATTTATTTGATCACATATTGAAACTATTTACACATACACACACACATATATATATATATTCCCTGTTGAGTAGCTCCTTAGCAGCTAGCCAGCTAGTTTAAATAACATTAACTATGCTAATAAATGAATGACATCTGTTAAACTCACCTCAACATGTCTTTTACAGTCATTTAACCCACCATGGGCAATAGAAAAGTCACTGTTGCAAACAGTGTAATGAGCAACACTGTCATTATTTTTGACCCCTATTAGGCAGGGGTACACTTTAGTGTAGTATGGGGTGAAGTAAGTTTTATATTTTCTTTTTTTGGAACACACTGCCATGGTGCTGCAGGACACTAAACTGAACTGATGAACAATGAAAGAGAGAGAGAGATGGACTGTAAAGCCTGCCTACAGAGAAAACTGATAGGTCTACTTAGCACAAAGAGAGACCAATCAGGATGCCATCTCTATTTGTCATTCTCTCACTACATCTGTCACTTGCTCTCTCCCTCTCCCTCTCCCTTGTGCTCAAAAAAATCAATTTCCGGGATATTGTATTTAATTTGCGGGCGTCAGGGAGCCGCTATCAATATGCGGGAGACTCCCGGAACTTCCGAGAGAGGTGGGATGTCTGCATCTACAACCACTCTTTGCTTTCTGTGGGCAAGCCAATTCTGGATCCACAAAGCAAGGCCCCCTTGGATCCAATTCCTCCTTACTTTCTCAATAAGCCTTGCATGGGGTATCTTATCAAATGCCTTGCTGAAATCCATATACACTACATCTACTGCTCTACCTTCATCAATGTGTTTAGTCACATCCTCAAAAAATTCGTTCGGGCATGTAAGACACAATCTGCCTTTGACAAAGCCATGCTAACTATTCCTAATCATATTATGCCTCCAAATGTTCATAAATCCTGCCTCTCAGAATCTTCTCCATCAATTTATCAACCACTGAAGTAAGACTCCTTGGTCTATAATTTCCTGAGCTATCTCTACTCCCTTTCTTGAATAAGGAAACAACATCTGCAAGCCTCTAATTCTCCGGAACTTCTCCGTCCCCATTGATGATGCAAAGGATCAGCAATCTCCTCCCTCGCCTCCCACAGTAGCCTGGGGTATATCCCGTCCGGTCCCGGTGACTTATCCAACTTGATGCTTTCCAAAAGCTCTAGCACATCCTCTTTCTTAATGACTATATACTCAAGCTTTTCAATCCGCTGTAAGTGATCCCTACAATCGCCAAGGTCCTTTTCCGTAGTGAATACTGAAGCAAAGTATTCAGTAAGTACCTCTGCTATCTCCTCCGGTTCCATACACACTTCTGCACTGTCACACTTGATTGGGCCTATTCTCTCACATCTTATCCTCTTGCTCTTCACATACTTGTAGAATGGCTTGGGGTTTTCTTTAATCCTGCTCACCAAGGCCTTCTCATGGCCCCTTCTAGCTCTCCTAATTTCATACTTAAGCTCCTTCCTGCTAGCCTTATAATTTTCCAGATCTCTGTCATCACCTAGTTTTTTGAACCTTTCGTAAGCTCTTCTTTTCTTCTTGACCAGATTTACGACAGCCTTTGTACACAATGGTTCTTGTACCCTACCATCCTTTCCGTCTCATTGGAACGTACCTATGCAGAACATCACACAAATATCCCCTGAACATTTGCCACATTTCTGCCGTACATTTCCCTGAGAACATCTGTTCCCAATTTATGCTTCCAAGTTCCTGCCTGATAGCCTCATATTACCCCTTACTCCAATTAAGCACTTTCCTAACTTGTCTGTTTCTGTCCCTCTCCAATGCTATGGTAAAGGAGATAGAATTATAATCACTATTTCGAAAATGCTCTCCCACTGAGAGACCTGACACCTGACCGGGTTCATTTCCCAATACCAGATCATGTACAGCCTCTCCTCTTGTAGGCTTATCTACATATTGTGCCAGGAAACCTTCCAGAACACAGCTAACAAATTGCACCCCATCTAAGCCCCTTGATCTAGGAAGATGCCAATCAATGTTTTGGAAATTAATATCTCCCACTACGACAACCCTGTTATTATTACACCTTTCCAGAATCTGTCTCCCTATCTGTTCCTCAATGTCCCTGTTACTACTGGGAGGTCTATAAAAATACCCAGTAAGAGTTATTGACCCCTTCCTGTTCCTCACTTCCACCCACAGAGACTCAGTAAACATGACTTCCTCCTTCCTCCTTTTCTGCAGCCGTGACACTATCTGTGATCAACAGTGCCATGCCCCTACCTCTTTTGCCTCCCTTCCTGTCCTTTCTGAAACATCTAAAGCCTGGCACTCTAAGTAACCATTCCTGCCCTTGAGCCATCCAAGTCTCTCTAATGGCCACAACATCATAGCTCCAAATACTGATCCACGCTCTAAGCTCATCTGCTTTGTTCATGATACTCCTTGCATTAAAATAGACAGATCTCAAACCATCAGTCTGAGCGTATCCCTTCTCTATCACCTGCCTATCCTCCCTCGAACACTGTCTACAAGCTTTCTCGATTTGTGAGCCAACTGCCCCTTTCTCTGACTCTTCAGTTTGGCTCCCACCCCCAGTAATTCTAGTTTAAACTCACCCCAATAGCCTTTGCAAACCCCCCCGCCAGGATAGTGCTCCCCCCTGGATTCAAGTGCAACCCGTCCTTTTTGTACAAGTCACACCTGCCCCAAAAGAGGTCCCAATGATCCAGAATTCTGAATCCTTGCCCCCTTCTCCAATCCCTCAGCCACGTATTTATCCTCCACCTCACTCTATTCCTATACTCACTGTCGCATGGCACAGGAAGTAATCCTGAGATTGCTACTATTAGGTCCTGCTTCTCAGCTTCATTCCCAACTCCCTGTAGTCTGTTTTCAGGATCTCCTCCCTTTTCCTACCTATGTCGTTGGTACCAATATGTACCAAGACCTCTGGCTGTTCGTCTTCCCACTTCAGGGTATTGTGGACGCAATCCGAAACATCTCGGACCCTGGCACGCGGGAGGCAAACTACCATCCGTGTTTCTTTCCTGCATCCACAGAATTACCTGTCTGACCCCATAACTATAGAGTTCCCTATCACTGCTGCCATCCTCTTCCTTCCCCTGCCCTTCTGAGCAACAGGGCCAGTCCCTGTGCCAGAGGCGTGGTCACTGTTGCTTCCCCCAGGTAGGTCATACCCCCCAACAGTAATCAAACAGGAGTACTTATAGGGGCAGCCATTGGGGTACTCTCTAGTATCCGACTCTTTCCCTTCCCTTTCCTGACTGTTACCCATTTATCTGTCTCCCAAGGCCCCTGGTGTGAATACTAGCCTATATATATATAGCAACCGTTAGTCTCGTGAGACTATGGATTTGCACCTTGGAAGGTTTCCAGGACGCAGGACTGGGCAAGGTTGTATGGAAGACCGGCAGTTGCCCATGCTGCAAGTCTCCCTTCTCTATGCCACCGATTTTGTCCAAGGGAAGGGCACTAGGGCCGATACAGCCTGGCACTGGTGTTGTCGCAGAGCAATGTGTGGTTAAGTGCCTTGCTCAAGGACACAACACGCTGCCTAGCTGAGGCTCGAACTAGCGACCTTCAGATCACTAGACCGACACCTTAACCACTTGGCCACGCGCCAACACACTACTTGCCTATAGCTCCTCTGTATCAGCTCAATTTCCCTGACCTAGATGAAGGTCATCGAGCTTCATCTCCAGTTCCCTAATCTGATCCCTAAGGGGCTGCAGCTCGATGCACCTGGCGCAGCTTATAGTAGGTTGGTGCAAAATCATGGGCCCAAAGGCCTGTATTCTGCTGTACTGTTCTATGTTCTACAGCAAAAAAAAAGGATTAATATATTGGTATTCATAGACCATTCAGAAATCTGCTGGCAGAGGGGAATAAGCTATTCCTGAATCACCGAGTCTAGGTCTTCAGGGTCATGTACCACATCCCTGATGGTTGTAATGGGTCGATGAGGCTGTTTGATGCTGCTACCTTCAAGCACAACCTCTTCAAAATGTCGTCAATGGTGGGGAAGGCTGTATACTCCCTCTATGGCAAATAAATCCTTTCTTTGATAAGGCAATCAAAACTGTCCATGATACTCCAGGAGTGGTCCTGCCAAGCCCTATATACAGTAATCGTAGTAAGATATTATTGCTTTGATTTTCAAATTCTCTTTCTATGAAGGCTAACATAGCTTTGCTGCCTTAACAGGTTGTGGCATCAGTGTTTGATCTCAAGATTGTTTAATGTCATTTCCAATACGCAAGTGTAAAGGGGAATAAAATAACTGTTATTCCAGATCCGATGCAACACACAAAAAACACACATAATAAGATAAAAACATAATGATAAAAATAACAGAAAATATTAATACATCAGATAGCTTTTTCAGTGACTAGTCTTCAAGAATACCCAAGTCTCTTTATCCATCAGCACTTAGCAATTTATAGTAAATTTATTATCAAGGCGAGTATACTGTATGTCATCATGTACTACCCTGTGATTTATGTTCAGAATCAGAATTGCTTTTAATATCATGGGTGTACAGTATGCTGTGAAATTTGTTGTTTTGTGGCAACAGTACAGTACAACACAAAAAACAATAAATTACAGTAAGAAATATATATACTATAAAATTAAGTAAGTCTTGGAAAGAGAGAACAAAAAAATAGTATACATGGCTTCATTGTGCCTTCACAAATCTGATGGTGGAGCGGAAGACATCTTTCCTAAAATGTTGAGTGTGTGTCTTCAGGCTCTTGTACCTCTGCTTCAATAGTAGCATTGAGGAGAGAGCATGTCTGGGGTGATGGGGTTTCTTAATGATAGATGACGCCATTTTGAGGATGTCCCCGAGTCTAGTGCCTGTGACAGAGCTGGTTGAGTTTGCAGCTTCCTGCAACATTTCCAGTCCTGTGCAGTGGCCCCTCCATATCAGACAGTGATGCAAGCGGTTGGAATGCTTTCCACGATACAGCTGTGGAAATTTGTGAGAGTCTTTGGTGACAGACCCGGTCTCCTCAAACTCCTAATGAAATATAGCCACTGTCATGCCGCCTTTGTAGCTGCATTGATATGTTTAGCCCAGGACAGATCCTCAAAGACGTTAACACTCAGGAATTTGAAACTGCTCACCCTTTCCACTGTTGATCCCTCGATGAGGATGGGTACGTGTTCCCTTGATTTCCCCTTCTTGAAGACCAAAATTAATTTCTTGGTCTTACTGACATTGAATGCAAGGTTAGTGTTGTGACGTCACTCAACCAGCTGATCTATCTCACTCCTGTACACCCCTTCATCACCATCTGAAATTCCGCCATCAATAATTGTGTCATCGGCAAAATTATAAATGGTGTTTGAGCTGTGCCTTCCCACATGGTTATCTGTAAAAGACACCTAAGAACCACTTTAATCATCAAATGCAGTCGTTGTATCTTAACACAGCTCTGCATTATATATTGGAGCTGAAATAATTGATCTCCACCAACTGCCTTCCTTAATGCAACATATCATTCCAGCTGTAACTGCAGCAACTTCAGAGGTCAAGGGATGGTTGACAGTTTCAACAGTCCACATTAAACTTTAAAGTAAATTTATTAAACAAAGTACATTTGCTGATTAAAGCGACAAAGGTGATGGAAACATTGAGATGAATGTGGAGGGTGAGTACTGGCTGCCTGCCTTTTGATCACTGGTGTGATTACTCTACTGCCAGAGAGGAGAGACCGTATGGCCAGCCACAGTGCCCAGAGAATGTTAACCAGATTTTCTGCCATTTGGATATGGGAATGGATATTTTCTTGGACTATAGACTTTTTTTCAGTCTTATACTTTTTATATTGTGTTCTTCACCTGATCTTTCTTGTTTTTTGGTGTAGGGGAGGGGGATTTGGGGGTTGATGTCCCTATTCTGTTTTTGTTCATTTTTTGTGTGCGGGAGGGGGATTTGGGGTCGATGAGTATGCTGCTGTCCTTTTCTTTCTCAGTTTCATGGCTATCTGGAGAAGAAGAATTTCAGAGTTCAAGACTTGAATAAGTGAACCTTTAAACTTCTACAGCAATGGCTGGAGTTTCTGGAGGTAATTCAGAAGGCACAGGATAGATACATCCTGGAGATGAAGAAGTATTCTAAAGGGAGGATGAGACAACCGTGGTTGACAAGGGAAGTCAAAGACAGCATCAGAGTAAAATGAGGGCATATATCGCAAAGAATACTGTGAAGTTGGAGGATTGGACAGCTTTTAAAAACTAACAGAAGGCAACTAATAAAACCATGAGGAGAGTAAAGATACTAAAGAGGATACCAAATGTTTCTTTTTCAGGTATATAAAGAGTAAAGAGAGGTGAGGGTGGATATCAGACCGCTGGAGAGGTAGCTATGGTGGACAAAGAGGAACTTAAGTAGTTTGCATCAGGCTACACTGTGGAAGGCTTTAACAGTATACCAGAGATTTGCAAGTGGCTGTGGGAGAAGTGAGTGTATTTGCTATTACTAAGGAGCAGGTATATGGGAAGTTGAAAGGTCTGAGGGTAGATAAGTGACTTGGACCAGATTGACCACATTCAGGATTCTGAAAGAGGTAGCTGAAGAGATTGTGAAGGCATTAGCAATAATCTTTCAAGAATCGATAGATTCTGGAATGGTTTGGAAAACTAAAAAATTGTCTGACAAATCTGCTGGACTTCTTTCAGGAAATAACAGGCAAGATAGACAAAGGAGATTCAGTGGATGTTGTTTACTTAGATTTTCAAAAGGCTATTGCCCAGGTGATCCAAGGCCAAGTGGAGAGCCAGTGAGTTTGCATTCACTGTTGAACTATTGTAGCAATAGGCAAACTGCAGTGGGTGTTCAGCAACGTACCACACATGAGGCTGCTTGATAAGATACAAGCCCATTGTGTTACAGGAAAGGTACTAACATGGGTAGAAGATTGGCTGACTGGCAGGAGGTAAAGAGTCAGAATAAAATGGGCCTATTCTGGTTGGCTGCTGATAACTAGTAGTGTTTCACAGAAGTCAGTATTGGGACCACTTCTTTCCATGTTATATGTCAATGATTTGAATGATGGAATTGATGGCTTTGTGGCCAAGTTTGCAGACAATACAAAGATAGGTTCTGATTCTGAACTGTGCAAATACAAAAAGAAAAAACAAACAAGATAATAATAATAAAAAAAATAAATAAGCAATAAATTTCAAGAACATGAGAAGAAGAATCCTTGAAGGTGAGTCCATAGGTTGTGGGAACTGTTCAGTGATGGGGCAAGTGAAGTTGGGTTAGGTTATCCCCTTTGGTTCAAGAGTCCGATGGTTGAGTGATAACTGTTTCTGGATCTGGTGATGTGGGTCCTGAGGCTCCTGTATCTCCTTCCTGAAGGCAGCAGCAAGAAGAGAGCATAGGCAGGGTGGTGGGATCCTTGACAATGAATGCTGATTTCCTGTGACAGTGCTCCTTGTAGATACTCTCAATTGCAGGAAGGGTTTTACCTGTGGACTGGGCTGTATTCACTACTTTTCATAGGATTTTGTATTCAAAGCATTGATGTTTCCATTCCAGGCTGTGCTGCAACCCGTCAGTATACTTTCCACCATGCATCTATAGAAGTTTGTCAAAATTTTAAAAGACATACAGAATCTTCTAAGAAGGTAGAGGTGCTGTGTGCTTTCAGTGTAATGACACTTGCATGGTGGACACAAGACATTTTCTCTGAAATGATAATGCTGAGGAATTTAAAATTGCTGACCCTTTCTGCCTCTAATCCCCTGATGAAGACTAGCTCATGGACCTCCAGTTTCTTCCTCTTGTAGTTAATAATCAGCTCTTGTGGTTTTTCGGCCATTGAGCGAGAGATTATTGTTGTGGCACCATTCAGCCAGGACTTCTAGTGTAGAGGGCATAAGGCCAATATAAAGAACTGAGAAAGAATGAGGTAGGGTTTTCAGGTTCTCAACCCAAAACATTGAGCATTCTTGTTCTCTCTTAGATGGCACCTGCTCTGCTGAATTTCTCCAATAATTGTTTATTTTTGTTCTAGATTAATGAACACATAATTCCAACCACTGGGAGTTTTTTTTATTTTACTTATTGGTGTAATTTTACCTAGGCTCCTTGATGCTATTGTCATTTGGTGCTACGGTGTGAAGAACAGTCAATCTGACTTGAACCTTAGATTTTGATTCTTTTCGGTTCCTGTTTAGACCAAGACTGTGGCAAAGGCCGGATGTGAGGTGGTCATGGTAAAGAAGTGCCAATTGGTAGCACTGATGTCAGCACTTAGTCAGTTTGTTGGGATTAGGAGTAGGAAGATTGGTAGTTGATTACCTAGATAAGACGTGATTTGCTTTCTATCAATACATTGACCATCTTTGCAGAGTGTATGTCAGTACTGTAATTACACTGAAACTATTTGGCTTGAGGCATATCTAAACTCTCTACAACATATCCAGTCCCCTTAGCTCTTTGATGACATGGCGAACGAAGGCAAGGCTGACTCGACGGTCAAGGCGTACAGGTGCGATGCCAAGTCAGAGCGTGGCATATTTGGAGAGAAGTGGTCGGAGCATCTTTAAGACGGATTTGGAGTGGAAATGTTTTGGAGCTCATCCACCTGAAGCAGGGACAAGGGTGATTGATCTAAGCACTGAGCTGATTTGGAAAGGTCGAGTATGGGCCAGAATGTGGCAGTGGGGCCCGGGTCTGAGTGCAGGGGACAACCTGGTGTTTGGACAGGCCTAGCTGGGCAGAAATGGCAGGGTGACTGGACCAAAGGCAAGAGTCAGGCCATTTCTGCTCACTCTTCTGTGACGTTCACTTCTCTCTCTGTGGCACTAAGGCTGTGAGACTGCTCCCAGCTTTGTATCTGCGAGCTTTGCGGTAAAGCTATGGACCTATTCCAGGTCTCATGTCTATGGACTCAATTTTGTTCTGAATGTGTTGCTTGCTTTCATTGTTCGCGCAATGTGTTATTTTTCCCCTCTTCCTGCGCACTGAGTGTTGGTCTTCTTTAAAAATAGGATTCTTTCGGGTTTCTTTTTTGTGGCTGACTGTAAGCAGATGGATCTCAAGGTTGTGTAATTTATTTATACATACTTTGATAATAAATGTACTTTAAACTTTGAACAGAATTAATTCTGTTTTAACTCGAGGATGGTTTCTGGGGTACCGCAAGGCTCAGTGCTGGGACCCCAGTTGTTTACAATATATATTAATGACTTGGTTGAGGGAATTAAATGCAGCATCTCCAAGTGTGCGGACGACACGAAGCTGGGTGGCAGTGTTAGCTGTGAGGAGGATGCTAAGAGGATGCAGAGTGACTTGGATAGGTTGGGTGAGTGGGCAAATTCATGGCAGATGCAATTTAATGTGGATAAATGTGAAGTTATCCACTTTGGTGGCAAAAATAGGAAAACAGATTATTATCTGAATGGTGGCCGATTAGGAAAAGGGGAGGTGCAACGAGACCTGGGTGTCATTATACACCAGTCATTGAAAGTGGGCATGCAGGTACAGCAGGCGGTGAAAAAGGCGAATGGTATGCTGGCATTTATAGCGAGAGGATTCGAGTACAGGAGCAGGGAGGTACTACTGCAGTTGTACAAGGCCTTGGTGAGACTACACCTGGAGTATTGTGTGCAGTTTTGGTCCCCTAATCTGAGGAAAGACATCCTTGCCATAGAGGGAGTACAAAGAAGGTTCACCGGATTGATTCCTGGGATGGCAGGACTTTCATATGAAGAAAGACTGGATGAACTGGACTTGTACTCGTTGGAATTTAGAAGATTGAGGGGGGATCTGATTGAAATGTATAAAATCCTAAAGGGATTGGACAGGCTGGATGCAGGAAGATTGTTCCTGATGTTGGGGAAGTCCAGAACGAGGGGTCACAGTTTGAGGATAAGGGGGAAGCCTTTTAGGACCGAGATGAGGAAAAACTTCTTCACACAGAGAGTGGTGAATCTGTGGAATGCTCTGCCACAGGAAACAGTTGAGGCCAGTTCATTGGCTATATTTAAGAGGGAGTTAGATGTGGCCCTTGTGGCTACGGGGATCAGGGGGTATGGAGGGAAGGCTGGGGCAGGGTTCTGAGTTGGATGATCAGCCATGATCATAATAAATGGCGGTGCAGGCTCGAAGGGCCAAATGGCCTACTCCTGCACCTATTTTCTATGTTTCTATGTTTCTATGTCCTCGGGGAGATCTTAGGAGGAAGCAGAGATGGATTACACAACAGCACTTCTGGCTGGATTCAGAGGTTTTGAAAGCTTTTGCTTTGTCTTTAGTATTCAGGTTAGACTTCATCTGAAGACATTCTTATCTCTTCCTCCTGGAGGCCATTTATCTCTCCAGCACTAGTCACTATTTTCAGTGAGACCTTGAAGAGCATACTGGGAGTACCACTGGACTTAACACTGAGACAACAACCGGCCTTGGTAAACTGAGAGTTATACTGGATTGAGATTAATGCACATGATTCGGAGCAGACAGATCCATTTTTGTGCCACCCCACCCCCCAAAAAAAGAGTAACAAAACACTGTGTGATCAACCCTTTTTTCTCCAGTCCTGACAAAGAGTCCCAGCCCGAATCTTTTCCATAGATGCTGACTGGCCAGCATTTTGTGTGTGTTGTTTGGATTTCCAGCATCTGCAGATTTTCTCATTTTTGATCATAGAATTTAGTCAATTATGCTTACTCCTGCATCTGAAAAGTCAAGATCCAAAAAAAAGCTAAGAACAATTCCATACCCTCTCTGTCCAAGCTTTTAAGCCAATTGGGTCTTTCATCTGTCTTGTTTCCACTTGTATATTCTCGTGTCTATTAGAAACATAGAAAATAGGTGCAGGAGTAGGCCATTTGGCCCGTTGAGCCTGCACCGCCATTCAGTATGATCATGGCTCATCATCCAACTCAGAACCCTGTACCTGCCTTCTCTCCATACCCCCTGATCCCTTTAGCCACAAGGGCCATATCTAACTCCCTCTTAAATATAGCCAATGAACTGGCCTCAACTGTTTCCTGTGGCAGAGAATTCCACAGATTCACCACTCTCTGTGTGAAGAAGTTTTTCCTCATCTCGGTCCTAAAAGGCTTCCCCTTTATCCACAAACTGTGACCCCTTGTTCTGGACTTCCCCAAAATCGGGTACAATCTTCCTACATCAAGCCTGTCCAATCCCTTTAGAGTTTTATAGGTTTCAATAAGATCCCCCCTCAATGTTCTAAATTCCAGAGAGTACAAGCCTAGTCGATCCAGTCTTTCATTGTATGGAAGTCCTGCCATCCCAGGAATCAATCTGGTGAACCTTCTTTGTACTCCCTCTATGGCAAGAATGTCTTTCCTCAGATTAGGGGACCAAAACTGCGCACAATACTCCAGGTGTGGTCTCACCAAGGCCTTGTACAACTGCAGTAGTACCTCCCTGCTCCTGTACTCGAATCCTCTTGCTATGAATGCCAGCATACCATTCGCCTTTTTCACCGCCTGCTGTACCTGCATACCCACTTTCAATAACTGGTGTACAATGACACCCAGGTCTTGTTGCACCTCCCCTTTTCCTAATCGGCCACCATTCAGATAATAATCTGTTTCCTTGTTCTCTGTCACCAAAATGGATAACCTCACATTTATCCACATTAAATTGCATCTGCCATGAATTTGCCCACTCACCTAACCTATCCAAGTCACCCTGCATCCTCCTCACAGCTAACACTGGCGCCCAGCTTCGTGTCATCCGCAAACTTGGAGATGCTGCATTTAATTCCCTCGTCTAAGTCATTAATATAGATTGTAAACAACTGGGGTCCTAGCACTGAGCCTTGTGGTACCCCACTAATCACTGCCTGCCATTCTGAAAAGGTCCCGTTTATTCCCACTCTTTGCTTCCTGTCTGCCAACCAATTCTCTATCCACATCAATACCATACCCCCAGTACCGTGTACTTTAAGTTTGCACAGTAACCTCCTGTGTGGGACCTTGTCAAAAGCCTTTTGAAAATCCAAATATACCACATCCACTGGTTCTCCCCTATCCACTCTACTAGTTACATCCTCAAAAAATTCTATGAGATTCGTCAGACATGATTTTCCTTTCACAAATCCATGCTGACTTCGTCCGATGATTTCACCGCTTTCCAAATGTGCTGTTATCACATCTTTGATAACTGACTCCAGCATTTTCCGATGTCAGGCTTACCGGTCTATAATTCCCCGGTTTCTCTCTCCCTCCTTTTTTAAAAAGCGGGGTTACATTAGCCACCCTCCACTAACTTCCAAGGCCACTAACTTCGACTGGGGTTTTCTCCACACTGTTACTTGTGGAAAAAAAAAGTCAATCACTGAACATTAATCCAATCGTTTTCTTTCCTTGGGTACGTACATGTATTGCAAAACTATGAAGGATATTAATTACATTAATGTACCACCAGTGCCATTCTTTGAATGCAATGAAGTCTGTTTTAAGATGAAGAAAATTGAAACCAAACACTGCATTCATTAATATATGATTATTTCTGATTTATTTCAATGACACTTTGGAAATACAACCCTTTGATTAGTTACCAGCTCGAAACTAAAACATATATGTCCTATTATTGAACCTGATCAACATCAGAAAAAGTGTAGAAAATGTAGAAAAAGTGACTGATTGCTTTCTGTGCAGAGTATGTTTGAAAGAAACCAACTAATGATTAAAAGTTCCAGAATAGCATCTTTAATGTCTCATGCACAGCTCTACATAATTATTGGCTTTGACAATAAAAATAAATATCTGCATTTAACTTACAATATATTATGTATTCACAGTAATTTAGCTTTGAGTGCAGTAGATTTTCAGACTTATTATCCCTGAATACTCTAATTAAAAGATTCTAAAAGTGTACAATACTTATACATTCCATTCTGGGACAGAACTGGAGCATTAAATAACTTGGAACAAAATGGTAAAAACAAACTAAATACCAGGTTGTAAAATGCATCAAATTATTTCCACTTTTCTTCACAACACACGAATATTCATTCAGCGTTAATTGTTTGGAAGCATTGATCAGATTTGTCATCAGCATATAAACCTGCAACCCAATATACTAAACTACTGCTATACTACGATAAGGAATGCTTACCTTTCCATACCCAGACCACATTTTGGGAAATCAGATCACTTGGCTGTTCTTCTCCTGCCTGCATGCAGGCAGAGGCTAAACAGCAGGGCTCCAGAGAGAAGGGCAATAGAGGTGGTTGCAGGAGGCAGAGGAGCGGCTATAGTATTGCTCCAGTCAGTGGACTGGGGCAGTGCTCAAGGACTCAGAGGATCTGAATGAATACACCATGGTTGTCAAGAACTTAATAAAAACAGTTGCAGACAAGTGTATCCCTAATAAATTATTCAGAGTCCTCCCCAACCAGAAGCTCTGGATGAACCTCGAGATCTGTAATCTGCTGAGGGCCAGATCACTGCCATTCAGATCTGCGACCAAGAAAGCTACAAGAGACTCAAGTATGATCCCTGGAAAGCCAAGTCAAAGGCAAAGTGGCAACTCCGGACCAAACTTGAATCACTGAAGGATGCTTGACAGCTGTGGCAGGGCTTGAATACTATCACCTCTTACAAAGTGAAACCAAACGACATAGGTGACAAGGCTTTGCTTCTAGATGAGCTCAATGTCTTCTAGGCACGCTTTGACCTTCAAAACATGGAGGAACCTTCACAAACTCCCACAGCCCATGATGACCCTGTGATTTCAATATCCGAGGCTGACGTGAGAGTATCCCTCAGGAACATGACCAGGAAAGCATCCAGCCCAAATGGAATACTAAAGACCTGTGCTGATCAACTGGCTGGTGTGTTCACCAATATCCTTAATCTCTCGCTTTGGCAGTCTGAGGTACCCATCTGCTTCAGGCAGGCTTCAATCATAACAGTGCCCAAGAAAAATGTGGTAACCTGTCTCAAACCTTGCCAATCAGCCCAACAGGTCCACAGCAGATGCCATCTCATTGGCTCTTCACTCAGTCCTGGAACATCTGCACAGCAAACATGCATACATCAGGATACTCTTTATTGACTACAGCTCTACACCATCTCCCCTCTAAACTAATCAAGTTTTGAGACCTTGGCCTCAATAAATTTCCTCTCTTACCTCAGTTCGGATTGGCAACACCATAGCTGTCTACTTAGCACTCTGCGCTACTCATTTTATACTTATGACTGTGAGGCTAAGCACAGCTCCAATGCAATATACAAGTTTGCTGACGGTACCACGGCTGTTGGCCAAATCAAGGGTGGTGACAAATCAGCAGAGAAAAGGAAGATTGAAAATCTGGCTGAGTGTGCCACAACCACCTCCAGCTCAATGTCAGCAAGGCAAAGACGCTGATTATTGACCACAGGAGAGGGAAACCAGAGGTAAATGAGCCAGTCCTCATTAGGGGTCAGAGGTGGAGAGGGTCAGTACCTTTTATTCCTTGGAGTTATTATTTCAGAGGATCTACCCTGGGCCTAGAGATGAAGCATGGCAGCATCTCCACTTCCTTAGAAGTTTACCAAGATTTGGCATGACATCTAAAACGCTGACAAATGTCTATACATGTGTGGTGGAGAGTATATTGACTAGTTGCATCACAGCATGGTATGGAAACACCTTGATGGAAAAACCCTATGAACAGTAGTGGATGCTGTCTAGTCCATCACAGGTAAAGCCCTTCCCACCACTGAGCACATCTACTCAAAGTGCTGTCACAGGAAAGTAGTACCCATTATCAAGGACCCCCCACCACCCAGGACATGCTCTCTTCTTGCTGCTGTAATCAGGAAGGTACAGGAGACTTAGGACTCACACCACCAGGTTCAGGAACAATTATTATCACTCAACCATCACTCTTGAACCACTGGGGATAACTTCACTCAACTTCATTTGTCCCATCACTGAACTATTCCCACAGCTTATCTACTCACTTTCAAGGACTCTTCATCTCATGTTCTCAATGATTACTGCTTATTTATTAATATTATTTTTTTCTTTTGTATTTGCAGTTTGTTGTTTTATTGTTGTTTGTCCATCCTGTTGGGTGCAGTCTTTGCATTGATTCTACTATTTTCTTGGATTTTCTGAGTATTTGTAAGAAAACAAATCTCAGGGTTGTAATTTGGTGACCTATACATACTTCGATAATAAATTTACTTTAAACAGCCCATTTGGCTCAGCTAACTAGTTACATCAATCCTATAATACTTCCTTTATTCTCACCACACATCTACTCACCTCAGATTCTACTGTCACGAAGGGCAATTAAGTGCCTAATTAGCCAATGTGATACATGACTGGTCTGATGGTGGTGGGCGGGTAGAAAGCACGGCACCAAATGAAGACGCACTCCTTCACAGGAATAATGTGCAAACATCACACAGACAGCACCAGAGGTTGGGTCTGAGTGCAGATCTCCAGAGTAGAGGCAGCAGCTCTACCAGTGATTACTGTGCCATTGAAGCCTGTTCCAATCCCTAGCATAACCATTTTCCAGTTACAGTTGAATTTATGACAGTGAGCCAAACTTTTATTTTTCTTGAAGCTACATGAATCAAATAACCCTTAGTACTTCAAGAATTGAAATTATACTAATTAGCTAAGATAGACTGGCAAATGACACTTAAAGGATTGACGGTGGATATGCAATGGCAAGCATTTAAAGGTTGCATGGATGAACTACAACAATTGTTCATCCCAGTTTGGCAAAAGAATAAATCAAGGAAGGTAGTGCACCCGTGGCTGACAAGAGAAATTAGGGATAGTATCAATTCCAAAGAAGAAGCATACAAATTAGCCAGAGAAAGTGGCTCACCTGAGGACTGGGAGAAATTCAGAGTTCAGCAGAGGAGGACAAAGGGCTTAATTAGGAAGGGGAAAAAAGATTATGAGAGAAAACTGGCAGGGAACATAAAAACGGACTGTAAAAGCTTTATAGATATGTAAAAAGGAAAAGACTGATAAAGACAAATGTAGGTCCCCTGCAGACAGAAACAGGTGAATTGATTATGGGGAGCAAGGACATGGCAGACCAATTGAATAATTACTTTGGTTCTGTCTTCACTAAGGAGGACATAAATAATTTTCCAGAAATAGTAAGGGACAGAGGGTCCAGTGAGATGGAGGAACTGAGCGAAATACATGTTAGTAGGGAAGTGGTGTTAGGTAAACTGAAGGGATTGAAGGCAGATAAATCCCCAGGGCCAGATGGTCTGCATCCTAGAGTGCTTAAAGAAGTAGCCCAAGAAATAGTGGATGCATTAGTGATAATTTTTCAAAACTCGTTAGATTTTGGACTAGTTCCTGAGGATTGGAGGGTGGCTAATGTAACCCCAGTTTTTAAAAAAGGAGGGAGAGAGAAACCGGGGAATTATAGACTGGTTAGCCTAACGTCGGTGGTGGGGAAACTGCTGGAGTCAGTTATCAAGGATGTGATAACAGCACATTTGGAAAGCAGTGAAATGATCGGACAAAGTCAGCATGGATTTGTGAAAGGAAAATCATGTCTGACGAATCTCATAGCATTTTTTGAGGATGTAACTAGTAGAGTGGATAGGGGAGAACCAGTGGATGTGGTATATTTGGATTTTCAAAAGGCTTTTGACAAGGTCCCACACAGGAGATTAGTGTGCAAACTTAAAGCACACGGTATTGGTGTGGGTGGAGAATTGGTTAGCAGACAGGAAGCAAAGAGTGGGAATAAACGGGACCTTTTCAGAATGGCAGGCGGTGACTAGTGGGGTACCGCAAGGCTCAGTGCTGGGACCCCAGTTGTTTACAATATATATTAATGACTTGGATGAGGGAATTAAATGCAGCATCTCCAAGTTTGCGGATGGCACGAAGCTGGGTGGCAGTGTTAGCTGTGAGGAGGATGCTAAGAGGATGCAGGGTGACTTGGATAGGTTGGGTGAGTGGGCAAATTCATGGCAGATGCAATTTAATGTGGATAAATGTGAAGTTATCCACTTTGGTGGCAAAAATAGGAAAACAGATTATTATCTGAATGGTGGCCGATTAGGAAAAGGGGAGGTGCAACGAGACCTGGGTGTCATTATACACCAGTCATTGAAAGTGGGCATGCAGGTACAGCAGGCGGTGAAAAAGGCGAATGGTATGCTGGCATTTATAGCGAGAGGATTCGAGTACAGGAGCAGGGAGGTACTACTGCAGTTGTACAAGGCCTTGGTGAGACCACACTTGGAGTATTGTGTGCAGTTTTGGTCCCCTAATCTGAGGAAAGACATCTTTGCCATAGAGGGAGTACAAAGAAGGTTCACCAGATTGATTCCTGGGATGGCAGGACTTTCATATGAAGAAAGACTGGATGAATTGGGCTTGTACTCGTTGGAATTTAGAAGGTTGAGGGGGGATCGGATTGAAACGTATAAGATCCTAAAGGGATTGGACAGGCTAGATGCAGGAAGATTGTTCCCGATGTTGGGGAAGTCCAGAACGAGGGGTCACAGTTTGAGGATAGCGGGGAAGCCTTTTAGGACCGAGATGAGGAAAAACTTCTTCACACAGAGAGTGGTGAATCTGTGGAATTCTCTGCCACAGGAAACTGTTGAGGCCAGTTCATTGGCTATATTTAAGAGGGAGTTAGATATGGCCCTTGAGGCTACGGGGGTCAGGGGGTATGGAGGGAAGGCTGGGGCGGGGTTCTGAGTTGGATGATCAGCCATGATCATAATACATGGTGGTGCAGGCTCGAAGGGCCGAATGGCCTACTCCTGCACCTATTTTCTATGTTTCTATGTTTCTATACAGTATGCAACAACAAATCTAAATGCAGCATCATAATCTTGATCACATTGCAGTTAATCATAGTTCATGATGCAGTGTGTGTGGCTGCACTCAACTAAAATGTAGAGAATCATTAAAGTGGTAAATGTGCCTCCTTCACAGTCACAGTGCCAGGAAGGAAGAAGTGCAGTTAGGCCAGAATGAAGCAACAAAGCTAGCCATTACTTTTTTGCACAAACAAAATGTTAACCAAGGGTTACTGACAATAAATTAAGACAAACTACAAGATTAATATAATGCATTGCTTTAAAGAAATGTAACTTCAGAAACTTTACTGGTACTTTAATCAAGGTTTGTAACTAGTTGTACCTGAGATAGTGCAGTATTCTCATTAAAATCCTGGCCTGAAAGAGGCACCTCTTGGAATACCACAAAATCAACAACTCAACAGAGACTGGGTGTGCAGACGTGAATGATGGGTGAGGTGCAACATTCATTAAATTTTCAACTGATTAAACTTTATTATCACTTCCAGCAACAGACTGAAATGAGTCATCAAGTTGATCAAGAAAACTAAATTCACAAACAAGCGACAAATGATCGGAAGGGTAATGAAATGATGGTAAACGATTAGGGCCGATCTGTTCCTCAGTGGGCAAATTAAGTAATCTATTCACAGCAAATGCATGCTGGGAATACCAAATGTAATCCAATGTAAGGCAGCTCTCACCAGAGGGTCGTATTTTCCACGTGGTAAAGGGAGGTTCTGATTGCCCATCCTCACTCAAGAGCTTATAGGCACTGTTCAGATTGAGCCTGGACTTTGTAAATTGTTTGTAAACATCCTCAGTGGGCTCTGCATTGAAGTCTCCACACACAATAAGGGGAATACCAGCCCCCGTTATGTTTTCTAGGTTCTGAAGTAGGTCACAGCCTTGTGATGAACGAAACCGCTCCCAGCCACTGCAAGCTTTGAGGTGTGTAACTGCAACACAAAACATTCTGCCAGTTTCTATACACCGGAGTGTCTGTATAATGGCTACTTGATTGGTCTGCAACATCTTGGCCACCAGTCTTAACGTGACACTGTTGATCAATTCAAACCTCTCCCGAAGAAAAAACAAAGCACATCCATCTGGTCCATTGTTATGCTCTACAGCCAAACAAGGAGAAAATGGTTTGGGAAAGAAGGTTGAATGATAACCTAACCCACTGAGAACTGGCTGGAAGGTGTCAAAGTAATGATCTACTTCTTGCAGGCACAGGATATCCGGGCGGTAGGTCAGAATCTCCTCCAGGATAAGGTATTTACGCTCTGACCACTTCAAAGCTTCTCTTGGACATTTGATAAAGTTATCCTTCCATTCTCCAAGAGCTACAAGAGAATTAGAAGAATATAAATCAAAATACTGTATATCAGTAAATAGTAAATAAGTTCTTTACATTTCATTGTTGAACATCAAAGCCAGCACAGGAAGAAAAATGCCATAAACAAACTGAGTCGTACTGCCAAAATGTTGTGAATATGGGTAGGTCTTTGAGGCAGGACAACTATGAATTGAATGGTACTATATCTAAAAAAAATATGACAGTGCATTTAACAAGAGGGGCTCTCTATGCAGATTGTGCCTCAAGCAAGATTTTCTACTGAACTGAAACCAAAACTTAAAATTTGTGTACAATATGGAGATATGTTTGAATGATACAGGAGGGAAACAGGAATGGAAAAGTGAAATTTGCAGTAAATTCAAGAAATCAATGTTCTCATTCCCATTTTCTCTCTCACCTTTTTCCTTAACCTGCCCACCATCCCCTTACCCCTCTGGTGCTCCTCCTCTTTCCCTTCCCTTTCTTCCATGGTGTTCTACCCTCTCCGATCAGATTCCCTCTCCTTCAGCCCTTTATCTCTTTCACCAATCAACTTCCCAGCTCTTTACTTCATCCCACCTCCTGGTTTCACCTATCAACTAGTTCTTCTTCCTCCTCTTCCCCCCACCTTCTTACTCTGACCTTATCTTTTCTTCCCCAGTCCTCATGAAGATTCTCGGCCCGAAACTTCAACTATTTATTCATTTCTATAGATGCTGCCTACCCTGCTGAGTTCCTCCAGCATTTTGTGTGTGTTGCCTTGGCATTTCCAGCATCTGCAGATTTTCTCTTGTTAATGAAATAGTGAGAATACTTTCCCCTAACAATGATTCACCCATTCTGGTGCAAGACAGGGACATCTTACAAAGATGAGCAACATGCCTCATTTGTCATGTTGGCTGCAACTAAAGATACTGTAAACCTACTTCCAACCACATCTCAATGCAGTAAAAAACATACTGGAAAAGGCACAATCCAATTTTCAATGCCAATATTTTTATAAAATGGGATAGAATATGACCGGAAGTCAGAATTTTAAAAACTATTTTGAGATACAGTCCAGAACAGGCCCTTCCAGCCCTTCGAGCTGTACCGCCCAATAACACCTGGTTCAACCCCCCAATTTAGGATTAAATTGTTCTAATTGTTTAAAATGACCAATTAACCTACTAACTGGTATGTCTTTGGACTGTGGGAGAAAACCCACACGTTCCACAGGGAAGGCTTATAGACTCCTTACAGGGAATGTCGGAATTGAACTCAGAACTTCAATGGCCCGACCTGTAATAATGTCGCACTAACCACTACGCTACCATGGCATCCATGATTAAAGAGCAATTGATATCTGACAAATGTTGCAAAGTGTCAAGCACCAGCCCACAACTTTACTATTGTGGGAGGAAAAGACAGTCAGTGAGAGAGAGGAGTGAAAAACATTAATCAGTATACACTAACACAAGAAAATGTGCAGATGCTGGAAATCCAAAGCAACACACACAAAATGCTGCAGGAACTCAGCAGGCCAGGCAGCATCTATGGAAACGAGTAAACAGTTGACGTTTCTGGCTGAGATCCTTCATCAGGACTCACAAATCCTGATGAAGGGTCTCGGCCTGAAACATCAGCTATTACTTGTTTCTATAGATGCTACCAGGCTTGCTGAGTTTCTCCAGCATTTTGTGTGTGTTGCAATCAGCATATATTGCAGTAAAGTTAAGATCAGTCTCAACTTTAGCACCTTCATATGAAATAGCCTTATGGTGCCCATTTTTTTTGGCTTAGACATGCAGATTGGCCCAGAGGGCTTGATTTCAGGGATTGATTTTAAAGAATTAATCATTTGGTGAGCGAATGGGGAAGAGCAAAAAAGTTCTCATCTGTATTTCCAGTCCATGTAGAGTTAGTATACTACCCAACCAGTTATTCCAGGAAATTAAATACAGCTAGAGTTCACATTCTCTCCAAAAACATCACCATTATAAAATTGTTTTCCATAGTACAGACCTTGTGCTAGAATGTTCCACTGAAGGACCTTGATTGGACGACAGTCGCCAGCTTGACTACTTTTCCTGAGGTAGAGAAAATCCCGCTTTAGTCTGGGTGGTCGGTTTTCAAGGACCTGCTGACATTCTTTGAGGATGTCATTTGGGTCTGTTGGATCAACTGGTTCCAAGTCTGTCTCTACCACATACTCCTCCTGTGTCTGTGGAATCCCATTATCAGTTATAGTTGGAGCCAGAGTACTGTATAATCTGGTGGCACTGGTTCCCATTGAGCACACTAAGGGAGGAGGAAAGAAAATGACACGTTATACATCTGACACACCTAATCTGTTCCACCATTGGACACACCTAATCTGTTCTACTTTACTATTGTGGAGGAAAAGACAGTCAGTGAGAGAAAGGAGTGAAAAACACCAATCAGTATTCACTAACACAAGGAAGTCTGCAGATGCTGGAAATCCAAGGCAACACACACAAAATGCTGCAGGAACTCAGCAGGCCAGGCAGCATCTACGGAAAGGAGTAAACAGTCAACAATAAACAGATCCTTTATTAGGACTCACGACAATGATCTTATTGTACAGCACACTCAGGTTCAAGGGACCATATGGGTGATCATTGCTGGCATTTTTTATGGTTTTATAAATTTTGCATTTACTTCTGTTTTCAAAGAGACCAAATTATATCAGAGGCGAAAGGAGTTTTCTCTGCTGAAGATACTGATTCCTTTTTGGCAATTCATCTTATTTAAGTAGGCATTTTTAACGTGTTAGAGTTAAATGGGCTCCGCAGACAAGACAGGTTATATCACTGCTCAACAACACATACAAGGAAGGACACAAATGGGATGTTTCCTCCCCCTTGCCAATGGGCATCAAGGTCAACTGTAGCAAATGACCTAACAGCTGTTAACTGTTGCTACCCTGGCATTTTCTCTCTTTGAAATTTAACAATTGTCCAGGGAGGAAATAACTCAATTTGAGGAGCTGCCTCAAACACAAAGAGCACTGTATTTTGCTTCTCTTGTATAGTGAATCACACGAAGGGGAACAATATGACTGTCTTAAATTTCACGGCCGTCTGTCTTTAACAAAGATAATAATGGCATCAGGCTATGATTCATTTCATTACGTACTGTAGCATTGTACTGAATGATGCAGCAAAGTCATCCAGTCTGATTTCGGTTTCTGCAGAGAGCCAGGGTACCAGTCTGCCCAGGGATTAAGAAGGAAAAGTAAACAATGCAAAGAATCTGTTCTAATTTCAAATCCATTTTCCTCTTTAGGGATGCACTCAGTTCTGTGAACGTACTTAAGTAGTGCACTTACTGACTGAACTCCCAAAATTCAGTCACTGCTGTTAGGTCCCTTCTCATGAATGTTTGGAATGGTCCCTTAAGATTATTGTGGTAGGAGAGGTACCCCAGCAGTATAGGTATAATTTCTCAATTGTTATAGACATAGTGTTTTGAAAGGAATAGGGGCTTGAATACTTCTTTGGGCAATCCATTACTGAGAGGATTCATGGTTTGCTGACTTTTTCTCCCAAACGGTAATCCTTCCTTACTTAGTTACTTAAACCATGCATGGTAGACAAAGCAACTTAGCACCTGGAGAGTCAGAGCAAGAGTTTGTGTTTCCATACACTGACAGGTTTATTGCAGTCAGTCCTATTCTATGCAATATTTCAACACTAACATCAAATCAGCAAGAAAATATCAAAACATCTCCAGCAAATGGGGCAAATTCTGAAAATGGAGGTGGAAGTGTTGAAAAGCCCACATCTCTACAATCTCAGCAGAGAGCCATGCTGACAGATTGCTCAACTGAAATGTCATGGAACTGAGCTGTGATGTGATCTTCAGAACGAGCAATTCCCTGAAGATAACAAGCAGTTAACAGATTCAGACTTTAACATGGAAATATAAAAGTCCAAATCCCCTACAACATTTTTGCAAGAATTATAAATCCTTCACAGAGAAACAGCACCATGCCAAATCTCTTAACCTTCATGTTGAAAGTTAATTCTCAGCTAGATTCTGAATGGGGAGCAGCTCAATCCAGTAATTCATACAGGAAACACAAGCGATTCTGCAGATGCTGGAATCCAGAGTGACACCCACAGAATGCTAGAGGAATTCAGCACGTTAGGCAACATCTATGGGGAGAATAAACAATCGACATTTTGGGCTGAGACCCTTCATCACGACTGTTCTTGGCATATGGTGTTTATGGATACAGGCTCTTAATTCTATTAATAAATATCCATAAGTGTATGTGTTGATAAAGGACGCAGAAGTTTCCAGAAGTCCTTTATGAAAGGACTTAGAAGAGCTGCTAGAAAAATTCACTCATATAGAATGTTGCACCTTGATTCAAAACTGAATGGAACAAAATTAATGCTGTGGTGTGGAAACCGCACATTTGGGCAAAAATTGGAAATGGTAGAACCCATCAGTCAGTGTTAGCCTGCCTTTATTTTCCACCAATATGTATTACCTGTTATGAATTGATTTTACTTTCAAGTGATATCATTTAGAAAGGTTAAAAGGAATAGAATGTGTTATTAGTCAGTCGATTTAACTGTGTAAGAAAGTTATTGGAAAAAGATTGAGGGACTGGCTAAATTGTTATTATGTACATTAATGCTAGGATGTACATTTACATGAGAGCTATGATTAAAAAAATTTGGTGAGGAGTAAAATTTTAATGACAGTACAATTCAATACATTCAAGGAGAATAAGGTAGGAAAATATAAAATAAACATGCATTAGAGAAACTTAGAACAGAAGGACCTCTTAAATTCCGGTCCTCAAATCACTGAGGTTATCTAGGCAGGAAGATTTCAGAAAGACAAGAATTTCTTTTATTGGTTCAGACATTAAAGATAAAAGCAAAAAAGTCAAACTATAACTGTGCAAGTCATCAAATCACCCACTAAGTCCGTGAAGAAGTGTTTCAAGAGGTTGGCAATGAGCATATCAACTCCTGCCCGAGAAGTGATCTGGATCTGTTCCAATTTGCCCACCATCACAGGTCAACAGCAGATGCCATTTCATTGGCTCTTTACTCAGCCCTGGGACACCTGGACTGTGAAGATGCATGTATCAGAATGTTCTTCATTATCCACAGCTCATCATTCATCACTATCAGCTCCTTGAAACTCATCACCAAGCTCCAGGACCCGGGCTTCCCTTTGTAACTAGATCCTTGATTTCCTCACAGGCAGACACCAGTTAGTACACATTGGCAATGACATCCTATCCACACTCACCATCAGTACATCAGCGCTGTGGGCTTAGCCCCCTGCTCTGCTCACTTTATACTGATGATTGTGTGCCTAGGTACAGCTCCAATGCTGTTTTTAAGTTTACTAAGAACATAACTGTTACTGTCCGAATCAATGGTGGTGACAAACTGGCATATAGGACGACCACTGAAAATCTGGTTGAGTGGTGCCACGCCAACAAACTCTCACTCAATGTCAGCAAAAATAAAAATGATTATCGACTGCAGGAAGAAGCCAGAGATCGATGAGCCATTCTTCATGAGAGGAATGGAGATGGAGAGGGTCAGTAGTTTTAAATTCTCTGGTGTTGACGTATCAGAGGATCAGTACTGGGATTAGCATGCAAGTGTCATCACAAAGGTGGCACGACAACACCTCTACTTTCTTAGAAGTTTGGTAGATTTGGCACATGAAAAACTTCGACAAACTTCTACAGATGAACAGTGGAGATTATCCTAACTGGTTTCATCGCAGTATGGTATGGAAAGACCAATGCCCAGGAACGGGAAAAGCTACAGAAATTGGTGGATACAGCCAAGTCCAGGGGTTTCCAACCCTTTTTATGTCATGGATCCTGCCCATCAACTGAGGGGTCCGTAGAGCACTGCCAAAAGAATGCAGCATCCAACGTCAAAGACCCCTCCCCTCCCCACCCACCATCCAGGCCATCCCTCTTTTTCACTATTACCATTAGGTAGGGAGTCCCACACTACTAGTTTCACAAATGGTTATTACTCTGCAACTATCAGGCTCCTGAAATGAACCTAAATTCACCACTATTCTGAACTGATTCTACAACCTACAGACTCATTTTCAAGACCTCTTCACAACTTGTGTATTCAGAAATAGTTTTATTCACAGTTTATCTTCTTTTGCACATTGGCATTTGTCAGTCTATGTATAGTTTTTTGTAAAGTTCTATTTTATTTTTTCCTGTAAATACCTGCAATGAAAATCAGCGTCAGGTGGTCTAGATGCTAACATATACTTGGATAATAAATGTGCCTGGAACATTGCACTGTCCTGGTCACATTATCAGAACTAGAAGGATGCAGAAGAAATTGTTAAATTGGTCTTCTTTTAGAGGGTAGCAGTTTTTGCCGAGTTTTTTTTTCCTTTATCGGGAAGCCAAACAGACAATCAGAAAATCTGTATAAAAATAGAACACAGAGCTTTACAGCACAGTTTAGGCCTTTCAGCTCATGTTGTTGTGCCAACTATTTACCCAAGATTATTCCACCAAGATCAATTTAACCCTTCCCCCTCATTTTGCTCTCTATTTTTCTATCAGATACATTAAATGTCCCTAATGTATCTGCCTCTACCACCACCCCTGGCAGTGCCAGCTGAGGGGGCTAGAGAATAGAAAAAGCTCCTGTTAGCAAAGGAATTAGTAACCCGTTTCACTTATGAGGAGACAGAACTTGCAGGGAGTGTTTAAAAGGGTTAGTTAGGTCTTGGGACTTGCTAGAGAGGTCACTAAGAGAGGCACATTTGTAAATTGCTAGTTAAGAATTGATTGGCCAATTAGCTAATTGACAGTAGGCAATAAAAAGAAATTAATGTGAAATGGAGAGGCCATTGTGTGAGTGGGCCAGTGTTAGAGTGGGAGGCTTTGGTGTGAAGAGGTAAAATTAGTGTAGGGAATGAGATTAATTTATAAAAAGGGCTTCAGTGAGAAGGCATAGGTAAGGTTTTATTAGTTGTTAATCCTTAGTCCTTGATTCAGTGTAGGCAGGATGGTAGCCCTGCAAAATATGGTAAGTTAGGGAACCATATGGGTTCCCAAATGACTACATTCCTGGCAAGTGCACTTAGCTACAGTTCTTGACAGACCAGGTCAAGGAACTAAAGCTTCAGTTGTACATACTTAGGGTCATCCGGGAATCCGCGAATTTCACACCTTGAGACTTTTGCTCTGGTGGTCACGCCCAAGGCAGAGGTTTCAGAGAGATGGGTGGCCATTCCCCTCAGAACAAGTATTCTCCTTTGGATATTTGTGGGTGGAGGAGGGGAAGGTTGACCCAGCAGGGCAAAGCATCAGCAGCCAGCTCAGTGACACTGTGGATGGCTCAGAGCCTCAGCACAGGAGGGGAAATTTGAACAGAGCATAGGAGACTTGATAGTTAGGGGGACGCACAAGAGATTCTGTGGCTGCAGAAGAGATGCCAGGATACTGTGTTGCCTACTGAGTGCCAGAGTCAAGAGTGTCTGAGTGGCTACAGAAATTTCTCAAAAGGGACAGTGAACAGCCAAAGGTCGTTGTACATATTAATATAAATGACATAGGGAGAATAAGGAATGAAGTCCTGCAGGAAATTATAACATGTTTGATGATTTTGGAGGGCAGTAGATATCAGAGGGGAAGCAGTGACAGGGTCTCACTGAACTCCTGAAGAGAAGATTTAAACGCTCAGGTTAGGCATGCCTCGAAGAGACTTCACAGAGGAGCAGCAAATCATTAAAATACAGGACCGTGACAGTAGTGATATCCAGATTACTCCCAGCGTCATGTGCTAGTGACTACAGGAATAGGAAATTAAGCCAGATGAATGAGTGTCTGAAGAGCTGGTTCAGGGGTTACAGGCTCCTGTTCTTGGATAATTGGGGTCTCTTCTGGGATAGAAGCAACAGGGACAGGTTGTACTTGAACCAGATGGGGTTTACCAGGATGCTGCCTGGATTAGAGAGCATGAGTTAGTGATAGGTTAATCACACTGTATCTTTATTCCTTGGTGCAGAGGAGAATGGAAGGTGACCACATAGAAGGTTATATATTTAAGAGGGGTGTGGATAAGGAGGTCAATCAATCTCTTACCAAGATTGGTGAGTCCAAAACAAGAGGATACAGATAAAAGAGAGGAGAAATTTAAGAGAGATCTGAGAGCTAGCTTCTTTACACAGAGAGTAATGAGTATGTGGAATGAGAGGCCAAGTACAACTGCAGTACTTAAGAGATACTTGGATGATGGGAAAGGGCTAAAGATTATGGGCTGAACACGGGCAACTTTTGGATTGGGACTACATAGTATCGTGGGAGCTGAATTCTGAAGGAAGGCAGTTTTTTAAAAAAAACTTCAAGTGCAAGAAGGACGAGACTGCACAGGCGCGTGACGTCAACAGGACAGCGCGGAGAGTTTAAAAAGGAGGCCACCTAATACAGCGGGCAGCGGAGTGAGCGGGAGCAAAGTGTAGGGCTTCGGCGGTAAACGGGAAGAGGCGAGAGCGAAACACCAACTCTTTTTTTTCTCACCGCTCCCCCCCACCCCCCACCTTTCGCGAATCGGCCCGGACAGACAGGAACAGCAGGGCTCTCACAGCTAATGGTATGAGCTAACGGTTTAAAAAGTTCATCTGTTTGGCGAGGTAAGTGGGTGAGTAGACTTGTTTTTCTTGTTTCATTCCTGTAGAATTAGGTAGCATGCCTGCAGGGTTAGTGCTTTGTTCAGGGTGTCAGATGTGGGAATCCTGGGAGCCCTCCAGCCTCCCTGATGGCCACATCTGCACCAGGTGCACCGAGATGCAGCTCCTCAGAGACCGTGTTAGGGATCTGGAGCTGCAGTTTGATGACCTACTGCTTATCAGGGAAAGTGAAGAGGTGATAGACAGGAGCTACAGGGAGGTAGTCATCCCTAGGCTACAGGGGTCAGAAAACTGGGTCACTGTCAAGAGGGGGAAGGGAAATGCCCGGATAGTGGAGAGCACACCTGTGGCTGCCCCCCTCAGCAAAAAATATCTTGTTCTGGATGCTGTTGAGGGGGATGACCTGACAGGGGATGCCCACGGTGACTGGGACTCTGGCACTGAGCCTGGCACTGTTGTGCAGGAGAGAAGGAGGGAGAAGAGGAATGCGGTAGTCATAGGGGATTCCATAGTCAGGGGAACGGACAGGAGATTCTGTGAACCTGATAGAGGTACCCGCATGGTGTGTTGCCTCCCAGGTGCCAGGGTACGGGATGTCTCGGATTGGGTCCTGAATATTCTGAAGGGGGAGGGTGAGCAGCTAGTTGTCTTGGTACATGTTGGTACCAATGACATAGATAGGACAAAGGAGGAGGTCCTGAAGAGAGATTTCCAGGAGTTAGGAAGGAAGCTGAGAAGCAGGACCTCCAGGGTAGTAATCTCGGGATTGCTACCTGTGCCACGTGCTAGCGAGGGCAAGAATAGTAGGATCAGGCAGATGAACACGTGGCTGAGAGACTGGTGCAGGGGGCAGGGCTTCAGATTCCTGGATCATTGGGATCTCTTCTGGGGGAAGTATGACCTGTTCAAAAAGGATGGGTTACACCTGAACCCGAAGGGGACCAATATCCTGGCGGGAAAATTTAATAGAATTGTTAGGGAGGGTTGAAACTAATTTGGCAGGGGGATGGGAACCGGAATGACAGAGCGGAGGAAGGGGAAAACAGAAATAAATCTAAGATAGTGAGCAGTAAAGATGTCAGGAAAGACAGGCAGGTGATGGGGCAAATTTGTAGCCATTGGGATGAGTTGCAGTGCAATAAAGTTGCAGTGAAATCAAAGCGAAAAGTACCAAATACTGGTCTTAAGGTGTTATACTTAAATGCATGCAGCATAAGGAATAAGGTGGATGATCTTGTCGTACAGCTACAGATTGGCAGGTATGATATTGTGGCCATCACTGAGACGTGGCTAAAGGATACATGTCTCTGGGAGCTGAATGTCCAAGGATACACGGTGTATCGGAAGGACAGGAAGGTAGGCAGAGGGGGAGGCGTGGCTTTACTGGTAAGAAATGATATTAAATCAATAGAAAGAGGTGATGTAGGATCGGAAGGTGCAGAATCTTTATGGGTTGAGCTAAGAAATCGCAGGGGTAAAAGGACCCTGATGGCAGTTGTTTATAGGCCTCCAAACAGCTGCAGTGATGTGGACTACAAATTACAACAGGAAATAAAAAAGGCTTGTCAGAAGGGCAGTGTTATAATAATTGTGGGGGATTTTAACATGCGAGTGGATTGGGAAAATCAGGACGGCCTTGGATCTCGAGAGAGAGAATTTGTAGAATGTCTGTGAGATGGCTTTTTAGAACAGCTTGTTGTTGAGCCCACTAGGGGATCAGCTGTACTGGATTGGGTATTGTGTAATGAACTGGAGGTGATTTAGAGAGATTGAAGTGAAGGAACCCTTAGGAAGCAGTGATCATAACATGATTGAGTTCACTGTGAAATTTGAAAAAGAGAAGCTGAAATCTGATGTGTCGGTATTTCAGTGGAGTAAAGGGAATTACAGTGGCATGAGAGAGGAACTGGCCAAAGTTGACTGGAAAGGGACACTGGCGGGAAAGACGGCACAGCAGCAGTGGCTGGAGTTTATGCAAGAAGTGAGGAAGGTGCAAGACAGGTATATTCCAAAAAAGAAGACATTTTTGAATGGAAAAAGGATGCAACCGTGGTTGACAAGAGAAGTCAAAGCCAAAGTTAAAGCAAAGGGGAGGGCGGACAAGGAAGCAAAAATTAGTGGGAAGACAGAGGATTGGGAAGTTTTTAAAACCTTACAAAAGGAAACCAAGAAGGTCATTAAGAGGGAAAAGAGTAACTATGAAAGGAAGCTAGCAAATAATATCAAAGAGGATACTAAAAGCTTTTACAAGTATATAAAGGGTAAAAGACAGGTGAGAGTAGATATAGGGCCGATAGAAAATGATGCTGGAGAAATTGTAATGGGAGATAAGGAGATGGCAGAGAAACTGAATGAGTATTTTGCATCAGTCTTCACTGAGGAAGACATCAGCAGTATACCGGACACTCAAGGCTGTCAGGGAAGAGAACTGTGTGCAGTCACAATTACGACAGACAAAGTACTCAGGAAGCTGAATAGGCTAAAGGTAGATAAATCTCCCGGACCAGATGGAATGCACCCTCGTGTTCTGAAGGAAGTAGCTGTGGAGATTGGGGGGGCACTAGCGATGATCTTTCAAAAGTAGATAGATTCTGGCATGGTTCCGGAGGACTGGAAGATTGCAAATGTCACTCTGCTATTTAAGAAGGGGGCAAGGAAGCAAAATGGAAATTATAGACCTGTTAGCTTGACATTGGTGGTTGGGAAGTTGTTGGAGTCGATTGTCAAGGATGAGGTTACAGAGTACCTGGAGGCATATGACAAGATAGGCAGAACTCAGCAGGGATTCCTTAAAGGAAAATCCTGCCTGACAAACCTATTACAATTTTTTGAGGAAATTACCAGTAGGCTAGACAAGGGAGATGCAGTGGATGTTGTATATTTGGATTTTCAGAAGGCCTTTGACAAGGTGCCACATATGATGCTACATAACAAGGTAAGAGCCCATGGAATTACGGGAAAGTTACATACGTGGATAGAGCATTGGCTGATTGGCAGGAAACAGAGAGTGGGAATAAAGGGATCCTATTCTGGTTGGCTGCTGGTTACCAGTGGTGTTCCACAGGGGTCTGTGTTGGGGCCGCTTCTTTTTATATTGTACATCAACGATTTGGATTATGGAATAGGTGGCTTTGTGGCTAAGTTTGCTGACAATACGAAGATAGGTGGAGGGGCCGGTAGTGCTGAGGAAACGGAGAGTCTGCAGAGAGACTTGGATAGATTGGAAGAATGGGCAAAGAAGTGGCAAATGAAATACAATGTTGGAAAGTGTATGGTTATGCACTTTGGCAGAAGAAATAAACGGGCAGACTATTACTTAAATGGGGAAAGAATTCAAAGTTCTGAAATGCAACGGGACTTGGGAGTCCTCGTACAGGATACCCTTAAGGTTAACCTCCAGGTTGAGTCGGTAGTGAAGAAGGCGAATGCAATGTTGGCACTCATTTCTAGAGGAATAGAGTATAGGAGCAGGGATGTGATGTTGAGGCTCTATAAGGCGCTGGTGAGACCTCACTTGGAGTACTGTGGGCAGTTATGGTCTCCTTATTTAAGAAAGGATGTGCTGACATTGGAGAGGGTACAGAGAAGATTCACTAGAATGATTCCGAGAACGAGAGGGTTAACATATGAGGAACGTTTGCCCGCTCTTGGACTGTATTCCTTGGAGTTTAGAAGAATGAGGGGAGACCTCATAGAAACATTTCGAATGTTGAAAGGCATGGTCAGAGTGGATGTGGCAAAGTTGTTTCCCATGATGGGGGAGTCTAGTACGAGAGGGCATGACTTAAGGATTGAAGAGCACCCATTCAGAACAGAAATGCGAAGAAATTTTTTTAGTCAGAGGGTAGTGAATCTATGGAATTTGTGGCCATGGGTGGCAGTGGAGGCCAAGTCATTGGGTGTATTTAAGGCAGAGATTGATAGGTATCTGAGTAGCCAGGGCATCAAAGGTTATGGTGAGAAGGCGGGGGAGTGGGACTAAATGGGAGAATGGATCAGCTCATGATAAAATGGCGGAGCAGACTCGATGGGCCGAATGGCTGACCTCTGCTCTTTTGTCTTATGGTCTTAACTGGACTAGCGTGGACCAGTTGGGTCAAAGGGCCTGCTTCTGTGGTGTACTACTCTACAACTCCAACAAAACGAATCAAAGGGAAACTAGTTTACAAATACAAATCAGGATCCCTTTCAGGGAAACCTCTCCGACATTTAACCAAGTGCTTTCACACTGAAGTGTTAGATTATTCTAACACAGGAATGTTAAAATAGAGTTTCTTAATCTACTGAATACTTCCATAATTCAAACAAGTCTTTCCACTCTCTTGCATTAATGGGTGTTTGCTAGTTCATAACATTCTTTCTGTTACTGCAGCTGTGACCAGGATCCTTCAATACCCAACTATTGCTTTTTAAAAAAAATGTAACAGTTGGCAGTTTTAGGCATCCACGTTCTTCTCCCCTCAAGCATTTCATTTTTTTAAGCTGCACTTCGAAAACATAATGTCTCCAAATTCATATGGCAACATAAATTTAAATGGCATTATTTTTAAGCCATGAAAATTTTAGAATTTGACTTTGAAATTGAACTCAGAATGTAATTTGCAACTTCTGATTTTCAGCTTTGCAGGAGAGTTGTGCCTAAACAGACTAGTTTTGTTCTCAATGATTTTGTTGTGTTTCCTCAAAGCACAGGATGTCTTTGGAGCTTCATTAAACATGCAACTCAGAGCCAATATTTTGCCTTTTCCTCCCTTTTTCCCCCCATGGAAGAGGCAGCTTAGGAAACAACAAAGGTGAACCAGCCTCTGATATCTGGATCTTACATAAGCTGCTAAAGATGGGAGGGAGAATATGCAGGACTATCTTGGGTGTTTATTGAAATACCACCATTTTTCCAAATCCACTACACATCTACTGCAAGACTGTCACCAGTATGTTTTGGAATAATGGGGCAGAGATTGCTGAGTGCAACTAATCACAGCTAATAGGCAGTATAAGTTCTATACAATAATTTGCCTTCACATTACATAACCCAGAAATCCAGATGTAAAGGATCTTGTTCATGTAAACTATTAAATTTCATTACCATTTGATTTCCAGTTGCATGTAGCCGAAAGCCAACTTATTCTTGAAACGCATTAATAAAGCTTCATAACTAAAGTCACTTCACATTCAAGTAATCTGAAAAGGAAATCATCTAAGTTGCAAAATGTGATCAAAAGGCTCATTGCTCATCTTATGATTTAATCACTTCAAGCAACAATGATATCAGAGAACGCTTTGCCCTCACACCTACTCCACCTCACCTAATCTTAAGATTAACGACACAGTTAATGGCCGAGTGCAAAGCTGCATCAGCATAGACAGAGGATTATATGGTTTGTCTGAAAAAAAATATGAAAAACACAATGATTTAAGGCGAAAGGCACCATCCACATCTGGAGATTTAGCTTCAAGGACAAATTCTAAAAGGACACAATCAGTGGAGCAACTCCATCTAGTGGTGATTTATTGTGCAGAAAAAGAGACCCACAGAAAGGCTGGATACTCACTCCAACAAACAAAACAGAATCTCAGAGCCAGTTATGTAAATATTTTTAGGGCACAAAGTTCAGGTTTTGGACATGACATTACCTACAACTGGACTGAAGGTCGTAACACGAAAGCAGGGAAGGTTAATAATTCCAAGGAAAGACAGGGACACTGAGTCAAGCAATATGGACAATTTAAGGCATACCTATTCAGTGACCAACATACTTAGTGATGTGTTTACCTTTTATTAACTACATATTACCTGCTGAGTATTATGGCATTAATTCCAACCTTATCACAATGCACAACAAAGAAAACCAGGGCTTCCATTGGTAGTTCTAAACTCCACCCCTTTCTTTTGCAACTGCATCCTCTTAACCCTCACCAGGATGAACAAAACTACTGCTATTCCATTAAACCACTACAATAGTGATGCAATGCATGTATTTATAGAACAGAGAATTATTTGGCTCACGATACTGTGCCAACCTTTTAACCTACGCTAAAGTCAATTTAACTCTTCCTACCTACATAGCTCTCCTATTTCTATCATTCATGTGCCTAAGAGTTACTTAAATGCTCTTAATGTAACAGCCTCTACTACCACCCCTGGCTAGGCATTCCACACACTCACCAATTTGTGTATAAACCTTACCTCTGGCTTCCTCCCTATACTTTTGTCCAATCACCTTAAGATTATGCCCCTTTGTAATAGCCATATCTGTCCTGAGAGAAAGTCTATGGCTATCCACTCATTCTATGCCTCTTATCTCATGCACCTCTATCAAGACACCTCTCCTCCTCCTCCTCCACTCCAGAGAGGAAAGCACATGCTCTCTCAACCCATCCTCATGAGACATACTCCCTAATCCAAGGAAAGACAGGGACACTGAGTCAAGCAATATGGACAATTTAACTAAGGTCAATTTAACTCTTCCTACCTACATAGCTCTCCTATTTCTATCATTCATGTGCCTTAGAGTTACTTAAATGCTCTTAATGTAACAGCCTCTACTACCACCCCTGGCTAGGCATTCCACACACTCACCAATTTGTGTATAAACCTTACCCCTGGCTTCCTCCCTATACTTTTGTCCAATCACCTTAAGATTATGCCCCTTTGTAATAGCCATATCTGTCCTGAGAGAAAGTCTATGGCTATCCACTCATTCTATGCCTCTTATCTCATGCACCTCTATCAAGACACCTCTCCTCCTCCTCCTCCACTCCAGAGAGGAAAGCACATGCTCTCTCAACCCATCCTCATGAGACATACTCCCTAATCCAAGGAAAGACAGGGACACTGAGTCAAGCAATATGGACAATTTAACTAAGGTCAATTTAACTCTTCCTACCTACATAGCTCTCCTATTTCTATCATTCATGTGCCTAAGAGTTACTTAAATGCTCTTAATGTAACAGCCTCTGCTACCACCCCTGGCTAGGCATTCCACACACTCACCAATTTGTGTATAAACCTTACCCTGGCTTCCTCCCTATACTTTTGTCCAATCACCTTAAGATTATGCCCCTTTGTAATAGCCATATCTGTCCTGAGAGAAAGTCTATGGCTATCCATTCATTCTATGCCTCTTATCTCATGCACCTCTATCAAAACACCTCTCCTCCTCCTCCACTCCAGAGAGGAAAGCACATGCTCTCTCAACCCATCCTCATGAGACATACTCCCTAATTCTGGCAGCGTCCTGGCAAACCTCCTCTGCACCCTCTCTAAAGCTTCCACATCCTTCTGATACAGGTGTCCCCCGCTTTTCGAACGTTCGCTTTACGAAACCTCACTGTTACGAAAGACCTACATTAGTACCCTGTTTTCGCTTTCAGAACGTGTTTTCACTGTTACGAAGAAAAGCAGCGCGCGATAAAAGGCAGTGCGCACCCTGAGCAGCCGCTCGCCCCTGGATTCGGAACGGCATTGCTTAAACACGAGCCTGTGAGCAGCCGTTTGCAAGATGAGTTCTAAGGTGTTGGAAAAGCCTGAAAGAGCTTGTAAGGGTGTTACACTTAGTGTAAAACTAGACGTAATTAAGCATTTCGATCGCGGTGAACGAAGCAAGGACAAAGTGAGTTTGGCTTGTGGAAACTGACGAAGATGATGTTGAAGAGATTTTGGCATCCCATGACCAAGAACTGATAGATGAAGAGCTGATGCAATTGGAAGAGGAAAGGATAACAATCGAAACCGAACTCAACCGAATGCAGAAAGTGAAGCAACTGCGCGAGATTTTTGCTGCAATGATAAAGTACGACTTTAATTTTGAAAGGGTACGTAGGTATAGGGGATATTTGCAAGATGGTTTGAGTGTTTACAAAGAACTGTGTGATATAAAAATGCTCGAGGCTCAGCAGTCAAGCAAGCCTTCCACATCAGCTACAGCAGACGACGAACCTCGACCTTCGACATCAAGGCGGGCAGAGATAGAAGAAGATGAGCTGCCTGCCCTGATCGACGATGAGATGACACCCCCCTGTCCCACCACCCCAACACCCGGGCCCCGGACAGATACTGTATCGATTCGCGGAGAATGCAGGGGTAGCCGGGAGGCACACAGCACATCTTTAAGAAAAAAGCCGAAATAAACATGCTAATTAATTAGGTGCCGCCTAGCACATAATTGTCAGCCCAGATCAGTGCCGATGCAATCGGCAATCGCCTCTGATTTGCGCCGACATTTACGTGCCGGGCAGCACCTAATTAATTAGCATGTTTATTTCGGCTTTTTTCTTAACGGTGTGCTGTATGCCTCCTGGCTACCCCTGCGTGCTTTGCGGCAATGTATCCGGTCAGCGGCCCGGAGGGTGGGGGCCACTGCATCACCCAACCTGCGACGACTCAGTCTAACACACCATCATCAGTGTGCTCGATGTCTTCCCAATTCCTGTAAGTGATACTACACTGTACATACATTATTTCTACTTTATATAGGCTGTGTATTTTAATGTGTTATTTGGTAGATTTGGCAGCTTCATAGTTTAAAGGTTACTGGAGAGCGCGTTTATGCCAACAGTGCTTGCGTGAGATTTTCTGCCAAGAGCGCTTGCATGAGATTTTCACTACGGAGATCTGTGCAGGCAATCGTTGTAGAGAAGTATTTCTACTTTATATAGGTTATGTATTTATCATATCATTCCTGCTTTTACTATATGTTACCGTTATTTTAGGTTTATGTGTTATTTGGCATGATTTGGTAGGTTATTTTTGGGTCTGCGAATGCTCACAAAATTTTCCCATATAAATAAATGGTAATTGCTTCTTCGCTTTACGACATTTCGGCTTACAAACCGTTTCATAGGAACGCTCTACCTTTGGATGGCGGGGGAAACCTGTAATGAGGTGATCACAACTGAACACAATATTCCAAGTGCAGTCAAACCAGGGTTTTGAACTCAGTCACCTGACTAATAAAGGCCAATACACCATATGCATTCTTAACAACCCAATCAATATATGCGGCCACTGTGGGAACAATGGCATTTTAAATTTGATGGAAAACAGCTAACTGAACATAACATCCATTTAAACAAATTGTATTAATTAGAACAGGCACATATTTCAGAAAATTAACACCTATCCCAATGAAATTAGCAGAAAATATTTCAGGCATCATTACTTTGATACCTTCATGCAGGAAGTAAGTCATTATTACAAACAGCATACTATGTGGTCTAGAGCTGGTGAAAGAAATGTTGATATTCTATGGAAATGCATGTTTAAAGCAGCAAGAAATATATACACAATTCACTTAAACCCACCACTGAATTGCTAAAACTAACATATTCTGGAACTGTACAAACGAGTTGCCAAGTCCTTGGTTTATCATTAGAGTTTTACATCCTTCCCCATAGAGAATGTGGCACTCTAATAGTTGAAGAAACTTTGTGTATATTTTTGCCCTTACAGTTTAGTACTCCATTTACCCCATGTAACAAAATATAGTACAATGGATTCTAGTTAATTAGATCATCAGTTAATCGAGGCAGCTGCTTATTTAGGACAACTCTTAAAGAACAAAAACTAATTGAGAAAATAGCTGGGATTCCCGTTGTTTATTTGGGACACTATGCCCCTTAATTGCGATAAGAGACTTTTTCAAACAGTTCACACAATTGTCAACTAGTGTCAGTTGTGTGAATTTGTGTGGCTATTAGACACTACACTGTGCTTAGAGAGAACAGTTTTTAAATAGCATTATTTGTGCGTTTGAGTTCAAAAACAGATATTTTAACTACTGAAAGTTGGCAAGAAATAAACAGTAAGACAACCTAGAATTGTAAACCCTTATGATTCTGAAGATGCTGGAAATCCAGAGTAACACACACAAAATGACAGAGGAACTCAGCAGGTCAGGCAGCGTCAATGGAAATCAATAAACAGTTGATGTTTCGGGCCAAAACCCTTCTCCAGGACTGGAAAGGAGGGGGAAGATGCCAGCAAAACAGTAGGGGGAGAGGAAGGCGAGAAGGTGATAGATGAAGCCTGGTGGTTGGGAAAGGTAAAGGGCTGGAGAAGAAAGAATCTGACAAGAGTGTGGACTGTGGGAGGAAAAGGATGAAGGAGGGCCACCAGGGGAAGGTGACTGGCAGGTGAGAAAAGGCAAGAGGCCAAAGTGGGGAATAACAAGCATGGTGGAACTTTGAATTTAATATTCAGGAAGCTTGTTTGAACACATGTATAGATGACCTGCATCCATAAACCTGAAACAGCCTGTAATGTGAAATGTTCTTTCCTGACTTACGAAAAAGGACAACTTAGACAAATTTCAGGAACCCAATTCTTACAACTCTGGAACTGCCAGTATACAAAACACATTCACAAGTAATACAATAAAATTACACTTGTAGAAGTATTACTGCACCATTCCAGAATTGCCCCTCGTTTTCAATTTGTCAAACATGATTGTTTGAAATTAAGAGCAATCATTGACATCGCTGCATGAGACGGAACACAAGGCAAAACTCACACCAAGCAATTCATTTTACATTTGTTTTCTTTCAGCCAACAGCAAGCCTTTTTATGGAGCCTATTTGAAAAGAATTCCCATGACAGCCAGTAAATTTTGGATCTAAACTGCACAAATTTCTCTTCATAAAAGCTTGCTGGAACAATCACAAAATGCTTATTCGATAGTTTTTTGTCTCCCAATAACCACCCTCCTGCCTTTTGTTATTTGAAGTCTAACAGCCATAGAAATAACCCAGATTATATGAAGGTAGGGGACAGAGCCAACTCTATGTGATTTGAAATTAAACAAGCAAAGTCCAAAGGATTCATAATAGTTTCTTAACATGCAAACATCCATTATCATCTTGATTTATACGTTAACAGCATATTCTCTTACTCATCCAAATTTAAGGTGTCGAAACAATTGCATGCTGCCAGAATGGGTGTGATCTTGATCACAGGACACCATGAAATAATGAGTCAAAGAGATTGTATGACTCTGTAATTGTTCAGCCTTGTAATTCTTATGCAATAACTCAGCTCTTTGCCAGTACAGCACACATCGGCTGATCTAAATGCACAAGTCAGAGTCACACAGTGTGGAAGCAGGTTCTTTAGCCCACCATATCCAGTAGGCACACATACATTTTACTATGAAAGGAGACCAGTTTTCCACAGCTACATAGAAATAGAGCCAAAACATATTTAACGTGGAATATAGATATTTTAAACCAATCTACATTCAAATGATGAACATACAACATATGCTATATTCCTGTCTTGTTATAGCAGCTGTTTTATTTCAATAAGTCATATGTATGGAAAACTAGCATACAAATGAATATAACATGAACATATTAAACAATTAAATGCAACCATGAATAGAATTTCCTGTTATTAGTATTCTGCGATGTCATGTTGAAAAAATAGGAAATCTAACTTGCAGTCCATTCTAACTAGGTTCTGAAAAAATAATATTCAAGTCAAATTTGCTTTGTGAAGTAGGGTACCAACGTTTAATCATCTTTTGATAATTGGTCTCATAAGAATGTCTAATACTAAGCATTTTCACTGTAAGCTGTAGGCTAACTTGCTCATATCTGATGCCAAGAGACAGCTACCACAAAACGATTGCTGTGATGAAACTGAGTTAGTTAAATAATCTGCACAACATAATTATCATGAACTTAGTACCCTCTGCTCTCAATTTAGCATCAAGACTTCTAAGCATGGGGAAAGTAGAGATATTCCAATGCTGCCACATCAGCACTGACCACCAAGGCTTACAGTTTTAAAACTGGCATTTGGTTACAATTTAAAGTCATTATGTAAATCTTTTTTATTGGTATGTATGTTATAACCTGTATTACACAAGCAGCCTCATTTACATTCTAATAACAGCACAATATAATTTTTCCATCATTTTTCAGTCAAAAGAAAATCTTTACCTTCAGATGAGCGAATCAAAACCAGCAGCTGAACGCTAACGTCTAGCTTATACTCACCTTGTTCTTGTATCCTGATTCTCTGAAGCATAAACTTCTCCAGTCTTTGGAGCTGAGGGTTTGATAATCCATACAAGGGTTGTACAAGAGAAGTAATAGGAAGCAACTCCCACATTAGAGGTGTCCTCGTCTATAGTTCAGTGGAAAAAGCAACCACATTTTGTTGTGTGAGAAGAGACATTATAACCCACAGACTGAAGAATGGAGCAAACTTGAACTCTGGTTTCTTTCCCCATTCCATGCCGTGCTCTAACTTCAACCTGTGCAAGCTAGTTGTCGAACACTGAATGTGAACATGATAGCAGCAATGTTGTAGCAGCAAATAGTTACATAACTACCGGCAAAATAATAAAACTGAAAGCTCTGCTCGAGCGCAGAGTTTCCAAAATGCCAAGAGGAATTTAAAAGTACTGAGTAATGCTTAAAAGACTCTTTGCAATAGAAGTTGTGCTAATAGACAACACTGGACAACATCTGAGGAAACACTGAGTGCATGGATAAATCAATTACTTCAGTACTGTGGTTACTAAATTTGAAAGGGCGATTGATAAATTGCTCCTAATGAAACTAATAAGAAATTGTAAATGGAAAAGGCTGCGCAGAATCTGACATGATGGAACATAGAAGTATTTGTAAATGAAACACTGATGTTCTCTACAGGAAGTGTTAAGACCTTCACTCTTCCCATCCTCCTCCCCCCACACAAGAGTCCTAAAGCACCTGAATTCTGATATAGGAGAATATCACCTGAATCTGGACATAAAACAGGCTTCATAAGGACAGATGTGTTAGAAGATCAACACAAATGTCAATTAAAATTTATCCATCACATCCTCACTTGATTAATCATATAATCCAACAAGTTCTAGTGCCAGGTTCAGGGATGTTTGCATGAGATATTCTGCTAAAACAGACTGCCAATTATTACAAGATCTTCTTCAAAGAATTTTGTCTGGAAGTGGAGTCGATGGGCATTAACATTGGCTACACACTCCATGTCAATCTTTTTGACTCTGACATGAAAACATAGGCAATTTACTCCATCTGGTAAGTAGGCCATTTCATCAGCCCCACCAAATTTAGAATAGAAGATCCTGCTACCCCTTGGCCACACAATTGGTACACATGAGCTGATTGTTCCATGTCAGAGTGCATCAAAGATTAGGCTTTCACCCATTTAATGGGAAATCACTTGAGATGTCAAATTAGCTGATTAACAATGGCAAATCTCACACAACAACATTCGCATTTCTTTCCAAGACTTTCTTTCCAGAAGGTGTATAATCACTTTGGGAGCTGGCCATCTCCTGCCTCAATCAAGACCCTGTTAACAACATATCACTCCACTTCCCACTGCATGATACCTAAAGCATTATCTGAAAATTTTAAACATTAGAATTAAAATATGCACCTCCCACCGAAGTATTTGGGTCTTTGCCAAAGGTAAAAATACCAGTTACACTGAAAAATCTTTAGAGGTATAAAGAACAAATCAGAATGTACAAGGTAAATAACTGTCGAACCAGTTCCATTAATTGAAATAGTATTGACACAATCAATTTGGCTTCTCTAAATCTCTAACTAATGACTCTTTATATTTGCCAATATTAATTTTCAGCGACAGAGAGTGTGTTTTGCAGTAATTCAGAGTTGTTGCACCATAAAAAAATCACTTAAGCTCAAATGAAGCTTGACAGGTGATAGTGGAATGTCTGGTCTGTCAAAACACCAGCATCTGAGGGATCAGGACAACAGAATTCAACATTATAGTACAAGTATTTTCAGTATAATCCATAATTAAACCTCAACAATTTTCCCTAATTAGTTTACAAAAATACTGCAAGTAATACACAATAATTAACTGAAGAATAGAACTCTACTACTGGATGTAATAATGAATTGTCACTAACACTAAAAATATGCTTGCATATAAAACAAACTGCTGGAGGAACTCAGCAACACGGGCAACACCCGTTGACGGAAACGGACAGTTGACGTTTTGTATCGAGATCCTTCATCTAGACTGAATGGTAGCCTGTATAAAGAGGTGACAAGGAAGGGGTAGGGCAACAGTTGACAAGCAATAGGTGGATCCAGGTTAGGAGGACTGATTGACAAATGGAGGAGAGAAGAGTGGAATTAGCAACAGAGGCTGTGAGGTGATAGGTCGATGTAACAAAAGGCTATAGATGATGGAATTACAGAGGAGCTGGCCAAAGTTGATTGGAAGGGGAAACTAGCAGGGATGAAGGCAGAGCAACAATGACTGGAATTCTGGGAGCCATTCAAAGGGCGCAGGATATATACATTACAAAGAGGAAGAAGTATTCTAAAGGCAGGATGACACAACCATGGCTGACAAAAGAAGTCAAAGCCAGAGAGGGCATATGATAGAGCAAAAATTACCTGGAAGTTAAGAGGATTGGGAAGCTTTTACAACTAACAGAAGAGAACCACAAAAGTCATAAAGAAGGAAAATATGGTATATGAAGGTAATTCCTTACAAAATTGCTCAAGCTGTGCTAGGTTAGTTGGGTGCGGCAGTGGACAGCAATCTTGAGGTCTTGCCAGAGTTGTTCAATCGGGTTAAGTTCAGGACTCTGACTGACTCAAGGCTATCAATTCGCTTCATTTGAAGCCACTCCATGGTTGCTCTGGCAGTGTGTTTTGGTTCATCGTCCTGCTGAAGAATGAACTTTCTCCCCTGTTTAAACTTTCGGGCAGAGACTAGAAGATATTTATTCAGGATCTCTCTGTATTTAGCAGCATTCCTCTTCCCATCAACCCTGACCAGATGTCTGGTCCTTGCTGCTGAAAAGCATCCCCCATAGCAGGATGCTACTGCTCTCATGCTTTACAATAGGGACGGTGTTACCTGGCTAATGCACAGTATTAGATTTACGCCACATGTGCTGTTCAGTGTTGAGGCCAAAAAGTTCCACATTAATCTCATCTAACCACCAGACCTTCTTCCACATCTTTACAGTATATTCTCAGTAATGTTTTGCAAAGTCTTTACAGGCAAGGATATGCATTTTTTCCCCATAAATACCCTTTTTGTGCATGACCTGAAAGATTGTGGAAACATGAACTTCATCTCCAGTTGCAGCCATCGACATCTTTACCTCACTCAGTGACTGTTGGCATCACTGTAGCCTCTCTTACAAATGCCATTCCTCTCCAGTGACCAAATTTAGAGGGATGGCCTAACCTAGGCAGAGTGGCTGTGGTTTTGTATTTTTTTCCCACTTTTTCACAATGGACTGCACTGAGCTCTGAAGTATCTTCAGTGCCTTTAAGATGGTCTTGTACCCTTCCCCAGATTTGCGCTTCTCTATTATCACTTCCCTGACTTTTGCTAAATGCTCTGTTGTCTTCATTGTGGTTTGGTCTGTTGAAAATCTAATATACTATTGGACCCTACAGAGAAAGGGGGCATTTGTTCTTATGAATTCATTGAAAACAAATGATTCTCCAATTTTGTACATGAACAAATTGGTTGTTAAGGTAACATACAGTATTGCACCTGAGAAAAGTAGCGTAGTAATTACAAAGGGAATGAATAAATTTTCAGCCTCAATTTTGGTTTTTAATTCTTAATTATTTGTTGACAGATTTTGGAATTTTTCTTTTAATTTGAGAAGATGTAGAATGTTTTGTAGATTAGCTCAAAAATCATATTTCAAAATATTTTAAACTTAGAAAATGAGACAATAAAATGTAAAAATAGTTGTGCGGGTTGAATACTTTTCAAGGTACTGGATAAAACTTTTGGTATCCTCTTTTATATTATTCACTAGCTTACCTTCATATTTAATCTTTTCACTCCTTATGGATTTTTAGTTGCCTTCTGTTGGTTTTTAAAAGCTTCCCAACACTCTAACTTCCCATTAATTTTTGCTATATTATACATGCGATCTTTTTCTTTTAAGCTGTCTTTGATTTACCTTATCAGCCACAGTTGCATCATCCTCCCTTATGAATACTACTTCATCGCAGGGATGTATTTAGCCTGTGCCTTCTGAATTGAAGGAAGATCAGTACATGTATATATTGAATAATGTGATTACAATCTGATTTGGGGACTGAAGTTCCCCTGTTCTGTAAATGCAGCTTCCAGCATTGCTTGTGTAATAACACTTACAAATCATGAGGTCAAACTTTCAAAATGATGCTTCCGATCAGAGATAAACTCTAAAGAAACAGTAGTGCTCGAACTGACTGAGTAGGGGATTCAATTTTCTTTCTCATTCCTTAAATATTAGCCATCTCCAAATAAAAAATGTATTAAATGCAGAGTAAAGGTGCAGAATGGGAAAAGTCACCGAGGCAAACCAGACCTCGTGGAAAATGGGATAAAGTGAGAGGAAAAGTAAAGCTGTAATTATTGAATGTAATAGCACACATCATACTGATCAGTTGCCAACAGCTTCAACCCACTGCTCAACATTTCAAACGTCTAAGCTGATGCACATGGCGGGCAATCTTAGATGAAGCTCTGCAGGACATCAGTTATGTGCAGTTTGCCTGGGATTTCCCAGGTAGCACACCATCCAACTAGTTTTATGTAGACTGTTGATATAGAAAATTTTACCAGGATATCTCTCCCTCAGTGGAAATAAAAAATATAAACAGGACACAGCACCAAAATAATACCCCATTGCTGGGCTTCCAGAATTACTCACCATTCCAGATAAGTAAATGATAACGGATTGAGGTATCCCAGATATTAAAAATAATATCTGGAATATCTTCATGTTTTCTTAATGCATGGGAAGCCATTCTCCCCATCAAATCTATGCTGGCTCACAGAGCAATCTCATTTCCCTGTAGCCTCTTCCTTTACACATGCCCATCAACTCCACCCTCATTCTCTCATGATCTATTTAAGCCAGGGAAAATTAACAGCAGGCAATTAACCTACTAAGCAGTATGTCTTTGGGAAATCTGTGAAAAGAAGAGCATATGGGGAAACTCAAGCCTACCCAGGAAGGAGATACATATTCCATCCAAACAGCACTAGAGGTCAGAATTGAACCCAGGATACTGGAGGTGCAAGGTAGCCACCTTCAGCACGACTGTGCACCCCATACATGACCTGCATGGTTTCCAATACCAACTCTGGGGAAAACTATCAAAAGTTCATAGTTTTAAGGTTTAACATTATATTTTGAGGTTCTCAATAGTGGGCTTATAATCTTAATGAGCAAATGAGAAACACTGAATTTTCAATATGAACAATGATAAGAGTAGACAGCCAGTGTCTTTTTCCCCAGGTAGAAATGGGCATAATTTTAAAGTATTGAAGGAAAATGTCAGAGGTAGGCTTTATTACAGAAAGTGATAGGTGAGTGGAATGCATCGGCAGGGGTTGGTAGTAGTAGAGTTAGAGGCACTAAGGGTATTTAAAAGACTCTTGGAGAGGGCATATTGATGATAGAAAAATGGAGAGCTATGCCGGAGGTAAGGGGACCTCAGAATAGGTTCAAAGCTCAGCACAAGATAATGGGTGAAAGGGCTAAAGTGTACTGCACTGTTCCACTCTCTCTGAATACTTTTCTTTCATTCTACCTTAAAGATCAGCACTTGAATTTCAATTGGATCTACAAGAAATAAGTTTGATTTTCAAATGATATTTAGAGATGCTTGACAAGTTAAAACCACCTTTGAGAAATGAAAACCTATGAGTCATTACTCAAAAAGAATGTTCCACCAGAAACACATTCACTCTTGCTATAACTAAATGTTCTTTTAAATCTGTCAATTCCTTTTCAGTGCTATTTTATTGCATTACTTTCATTATACAATGGATTCCAATTCATTAGGCCATTGGTTAATCGGGGCAGCCACTTATTTGGGACAACTCTTAAAGAACAACAACTAATCTTCTGGTAAGATGGCAGCGTGCTCGGACACAGCAGCTTCTACGGGGTCAACCAAAGGTGTTACCTTTTTTTAAAACATATAATTTATGACTGCAAGACTCTGTTGGACATTAAGGACTTAAGTACTGCAAGTCTACCCCTTCAGCGAGTTGCTCATTGGTGGAGAAACTGAAGGAGCTGGACTTGCTGTGGACCGTGACGCTGCCTGCGCCAGACAGGAATCAGTGCACAAAGAAGGTGAGCAGTCTAACAGTGAGTGATCATCTCAGTTGCTTTTCCTGAGATCGCAAGATCTTGTTGGACGTTGCTGGTGTGGAATGTTGCAAGTCCAATTCATAGGTTTATTGGCGAACAGTGGGGGAGGTGCATGGCCTCAGTCGTAGCACCCTGTTTACACCACCCAGAGGAAAGCATCGGAGTTGGATGCTCCACTGGAGTGCCAGAAGCAATGTGGCGTGGCATTCCTGCCCCCAGTGTTCACTCGGCAGAAGACAAGCTGTTACTGTGTTTAACTGCAGACTACTGCAATGTTCATGGGCTCAGGGACTTGGACTACATTTTTTTGTGTGACTGTATTTTACTGCTATCTATCTTATATGTGCTAAATGTGCCGAATGCTGTGTATGACTGGCGGTACTGTTTTGCACCTTGGCCACGGAGTAACGTTTTGTTTGGCTGTGTTCATGGGTATGCATGTATGATTGAATGACAATTAAACTTGATTGAAAAAATAGGCAGGATTCCCTCCATTTACTTGCCACTTAAATGGGACAAGAGACTTTTGCCAAGCAGTTTCTAACTAGTGTCAATTGCGTGCAATTGTGTGGCCACTAAACACTACACTGTGCTTAGAGCAAACCGATTTTAGCATCAGTTGCATATGTTTGTGTTCAAAAAGCAGTGATTTTTGTCACTGATAGTTGGCAAGAAATAAGCAGTAAGACAATTCGAACTGTTTTGCTCACTGCGGTTTCAAGCATTCAGTCTTGGAGATGCCAGAAATGACTGAGTGAAGATGAAACAATTTCACTACTTCAACAAGTTATAAACTACAAAGAATTTGAAGCTTGCAACAATCATCTTCAATGTTACAATGAAAATGACTATTTGTAGGATGCAATCGCCGAACGAATTGTACGAAGGCAGTTCCTCTGTTGATAACTATTAGGTACTACGGTTTTATTGTACTGTAGTAGTACTATTAGTGTTCTAATTTGTTCTGTATTTCATTTAAGCATATAATTTGTTACTCCATTAAATTCTAATTTGTCTTTTTATATGTTTTTAACTACTTCTATGAAACTTCAGCTAATTGGGACAGCCGCTTAATTGGGCCAAAATGTACTGGTTGGGTGTGTCCCAATTAACTGGAATCCACTGTAGTTTTTCTTTGAATAATTAAGACAGGAAAATGAAACAGTTTACATGACAAAACAGAAAAATCAGCCAAAAACCGTTGGTTTGCAGGCATCTAATTACATGCATTAGCATTGTTAACAAATCCCTCTGGATTTATAATACAAGCAAACTGGCTGTATTACTGACAAAGTGGGGTTTTTCAAAAGTAACCATTATACTCAGAACTAGTTATCCCTACCACCACAAATTTTAGCGAAGTCCAATATCGCTAATCGATTAGAAAAGCAAGGGAAAGTACTGAGTGAGTCCTAAATTTACTCAGTGGTAGGAAGCAAAGGCTGAAGGTTGATGGATGATTTAGTTTCTGAGCAGCTAGTTAGGGAAGTATACAGGTGTCCCCCGCTTTTCGAATGTTCGCTTTACGAAACCTCACTGTTACGAAAGACCTACATTAGTACCCTGTTTTCGCTTTCAGAAGGTGTTTTCACTGTTACGAAAAAAATTCAGCACGCGATAAAAGGCAGCGCGCACCCCGAGTAGCCGCTCTCCCCCCGATTCGGAACGGCATTCTCGCCGGCATTGCTTAAACACGTGCCTGTGAGCATCCGTTAGCAAGATGAATTCTATGGTATCGGAAAAGCCTAAAAGAGCTCTTAAGGGTGTTACACTTGGCATAAAACTAGACATAATTAAGCGTTTTGATCGTGGTGAATGCAGCAAGGACAAAGTGAGTTTGGCTTGTGAAAGCTGACGAACATGACGTTGAAGAGGTTTTGGCATCCCATGACCAAGATCTGATAGATGAAGAGCTGATGCAATTGGAAGAAAAAAGGATAACAATTGAAACTGAATGCAGTAGTGAACTGAACGTGAAGCAACTGCGTGAGATTTTCGTTGCAATGATAAAGTACGACTTTAATTTTGAAAGGGTACGTAGGTTTAGGGGATATTTGCAAGATGGTTTGAGTGTTTACAAAGAACTGTGTGATAGAAAAATGCGCGAGGCTCAGCAGTCAAGCAAGCCTTCCACATTAGCCACAGCAGACGACGAACCTCGACCTGCGACATCAAGGCAGGCAGAGATAGAAGATGAACTGCCTGCCCTAATAGAAACAGACGATGATGAGATGACACCCCAGTGTCCCACCACCCCAACCCCCAGGCCACGGACAGATACCGATTCGTGGAGAATGCAGCGGTAGCCGGGAGGCACACAGCACATCTTTAAGAAAAAAGCCAAAATAAACATGCTAATTAATTAGGTGCCGCCCGACACGTAATTGTCGGCCGAGATCAGAAACGACACAATCGGAAATCAGCACTGATCTGGGCCGACAATTACGTGCCGGGCTGCACCTAATTAATTAGCATGTTTGTTTCGGCTTTTTTCTTAAGGATGTGCTGTGTGCCTCCTGGCTATCGCTGCACCCCTGCATGCTTCGCGGATCGGTATCGGTTGGTGGCCTGGAGGGTGGGGGCCACTGCACCACTCCAGCCTCCGACTCAGCCTAACACACCATCATCAGTGTGCTCGGCGCTGAACCAATTCTGGTAAGTGATACTACACTGTACATACATTATTTCTACCTTATATTGGCTGTGTATTTTTACGTGTTATTTGGTATGATTTGGCAGCTTCATAGCTTAAAGGTTACTGGAGACAGCGCTTGTGCCGTGTTTTTGCCAACAGTGCTTGCGTGAGATCTTCTGCCGATAGCGCTTGCGTGAGATTTTCGCTACGGAGAACAATGCAGTAATGATTGTGGAAAAGTATTTCTACTTTATATAGGCTGTGTATTTATCATATCATTCCGGCTTTTACTGTAGGTTACTGTTGTTTTAGGTTTTGTGTGTTATTTGGCATGATTTGGTAGGTTATTTTTGGGTCTGCGAACGCTCACAAAATTTTTCCATATAAATGGTAATTGCTTCTTCGCTTCACGACATTTTGGCTTACGAACTGTTTCATAGGAACGCTCTACCTTCAGATGGCAGGGAAACCTGTATTGAATTTCTTTTTTTTGCTAAAGCTTAGAACACAAGAACAAAGGTCATGCTGCAACCATAAAATGCTGGACAATGCTCTAACAACAGACTAATCACAGAATGTTATAGCACTTGTCTTGTCAAGTCTATGTAAAAGCAATCGAGCCAGTCCCACTCCCCTTCCAAAGCGATGGAGACACTTATTAACCTGGTGGCTTATTCACAGCTCTATTCACCCATACAGAATAAGAAAGTAATTTATTGGTTAATCTGGGCAGCTGTTTATTTGAGACAACTCTTAAAGAACAAAAACGAATTGAGAAAACAGCTGGGATTCCTTCGTTTATTTGGGACTATATGCCACTTAACTGGGGCAGCACACTGTTGGTGAGCAGTTTCTACCTAGTGAAAGTCACGTACACTTGCGTGCTGATACACTACACTGTGCTCAGAGTGACCGGTTTTACATGGCATCAGCTGTATGTGTTTGTGTTCAAAATGTAGTGATTTTGTTTACTGATAATTGGCAAGAAATAAGCAGTAAGACAATTCCGAACCGTTTTGCTCACTGTAGTTTCAAGCATTCAGTCATGGAGATGCCAGAAACAGCTGGGAGTGAAAATGAAACAATTTCACTACTTTAACAAGTTAGGAATTGTGAAGAATTGAAAAGTATCTACAATAATCTTTCATGCTACAATGAAAATAAAGATTTGGAGGATGCAATCATCAAAAGCATTGTATGAAGGCAGTCCATTAATCTGCACTAGGCGTCTGCTCTGATTTTGTTCATTTACAGTCAATTGCAACACAGCAGATGAACTCATCCGTCGATAACTACTAGGAACTATAATCATTTTTATAGTACTCCAGAGGTATTGGTGGTGTTCTAATTTGTTCTGTATTTCATTTAAATACATAAATTGTTCTTCAGTTAAACAGTAGTTTGTTTTGTATTTTTTATTACTTTTAACTATTTCCATGAAATTTCAGCTAATTAGGGGCTGAAATTAGCCAACTGGCCAAAATGTATTGGTCCCCATGTGTCCCAATTAACCAGAATCCACTGTATACATCAAATCCCATTATCCACAATGACTGTTTCTACTATTCTGTCAAAAAAACCATGTACCATCCTGGCACATTACACAACATGGTAACAGGAGAATAAAAATGCTGTCAGAACTAGAAAATTTCAGTCATTATTTAGCAATTTTCTAGAGAACACAGATTTAATTTATACACAATATTTTAAGCCAAAACAGAGTGTTGGGAAGACACATTTCCCTTGGTATAAAGGTCAGCAACAAGGAGTCAACATTAATAATAAAACTAAGGTGAATTAGCAAAAAGAGGGGATGGGTGGAGGTGGTGGGGAGAGATAGAATCATCAGCCAGAGGCTTGGTGGATGAATTAAAGATAGAGAAGCTTTTTATTACTGATGGCACTAGATGTGATAAGGCCATTGAAGAGCTGTCAGATTAAAATGGAGAAATTTTCTAGTTCTAGAAACATCCAGGAATGGAAAGAACACATCGACCTTCAGTGGTCCTCCTCTAAATATTGCAAGCTTTCCCTGTAAACAAGGATGGGCCGGAAGTACAGACCAGGTACACTACCCGACAGAGATAAACTAGAGGAAACTAGTACAGTAAATGGCTACGGAGAAAGATTTCCTACTGCAGCATGCAATAGACAAGAAAAGGCAGAGAAGCTTGTCCAGAAACTGCCAGCAACACAAAAATGCTGAAGGAACGCAGCTGGCCAGGCAAAATCTCTTGAGGAAAAGAGACAGCCGATTTTATGGGATGACACCCAATCGAGATGAAATACTTGGATCCGAACCATAGCTCCTCCAGCGTTTTGTGGTGCTCCAAGTTCTGGTATCTGTAGTTCTGTCTCCAGAAGCTGGAGAATTTGCGGTCTCATCGAGACCCCGAAACTAACTCCTCGTATGAAAACCTGTAGAAGGCTCGGCACCCCTCATAGAAGTTTTGGAGAAAATCGAATGCATTAGGCATATCAAAACCCGTTTTACGCTGGAGGGAAACGAGCAAAGTTGGATCCAAAAGTGTCCGTAGTTTGATATTACGTCAACATTACCAGGCAATTCGCCAGACACTTCAAGATCACAAGGTTTATATCCAAATGCCCAACTCCACATGCCTCGGACTCAACAGTTTCCACTCAAGGCGGCAGCCTCTCGTTTCGGTTCAGAAATGAATGAGGACCACAGCTTCCTGCCTCCCTCGCGAGAAGCAGACACTCCGCACAGTCTTATAGCACTTACAAGTCGACCCCAGCCCTGATCTGTCACACGCGGTGATCGCTGTCCCACAACTTCCATTAAACGCCAGCCAGCACCGAATAAATCGCATCGCGACCTCCGCGCCACCGATGTCGTGCCCGAACCACCCCAACGACCGACTACTCACCAGCCGCCGCAGTGAAGGACACTCCCGCCGCTCCACCTCCTGTAGCCGTCGCCGTCGCCGCCGCCGCCTCGGGGACCAGTGTGTCGGAGGCACCCACGGCAGAGTCGGTTTTCCGCAGCGGGGGCCTGCGCCGAAACACGGGGGAAGGACCGGACATGAGCTGCAGAAGATCCCGCTGGAATAAGGTCACGCACAGCCGTGCCGGTACCTGATACATTACCGCCGCCACACCGAACCCGAGCTTCCCCCCGCTGCACACCGCACGGACTCACACCGAGACCGAGACCGAGACCGGCTCTATCACCCCGCCCCTGACCGGCCCGGCCCGGCCCAACTCAGCGACACCGCTGACGTACCCGTACACGCGCACGCAACGTGTCACCGAGTTACGTCAAGACTGACATCTCAATGCACCCTTGCAATCCCGTGACGCTGAGTAAATTAGTTTCGATAAATCATGCAAACAGTGTGCTTTCGATGCTCTACATCATCACTGAACAAACGTCATCTGTCCTGCTGGGGTTGTGTGGTGTTGTCCAACACGGTCACGCGACACTCCGAGTACCTATACAAAAATTAAACCAGAGTTTTCGGTGAGAGCTCGACTGGCTCCTGCTTCTTCCCTCCCAGTCCCAGTCCCAATCCCAGTGAAAGGTCTCGGCCCGAAACGTTGACTGCTTAATCCACTGATGCTGCCCGATTTGCTGAGTTTCCCCGGCGAGTGAAACTGTTTTAGCGTAGTGGTCAGCACTGAGTAGCGATGCAGTGAAGCTCGGTGCAGCCAAAGTTTAAATCGAAATTATTGTCATATGCGCCAGTGCAGTGAAAAACTTGCAGCAGTATCACAAAGCTCTGAGGGAAAAGATCCTTCCACTAAGTGAGGGGCCACGTCTGGCGTTGAGAAGCCCCTCAAATAACGGAAGGGTATATCGACCCAAGGGGGGAGGGTGAAGGGGTGGGATGCCAATGGTGCTATGGTAAAGATATTTGGTATTTGTAGTCATATAGAGATGCAGTGAAAAGCTTTGTTTTGCAGGCCATCCATGCGAATGATTTCAACGCATAAATGTAGTACAAAGGCTCGAGCAATAACATAATGAAGGATGTAGTGCTACAGCTGCAAATGCATAACGGGGAGACACTAAGATGGAAGGGACGTGGCGAGGGAATTTCTGGGATCAAGATTTCAATTTTACTGCACAAGAGGTTTGTATGACAGGAGTTGTTCTTGACCCTGGTGACGTGTGTTTTCAAGCTTTTTTTTAATCATTGGCCCAATGGAAGTGGAAGAGAATGCCCAGGATGGGAGGGTGCTTTCCCAAGGCAGCAGGTGTAGTATAAATGATACAAAGAATGCAAAGGGCCCTGTACTATTTTATTCTTTTTAAATATTTTAATAAATTGGTTTAATTTTGAAGTGTAGAAAAAACTATATTCCTTATTTGGGAAGAATATGTCAGCACTTTTAGAATCTATTATATTGATTAAATGAAGTTGTTGGACTCTGTTTCTGGAGGCACATTTGACAGGAAATTAGCTTCATTTTTCCACACTTCATATTATTTAATACCATAAAAGAGGCCATTCTAGTTTATGATCTCTCAGAGAATAGTGACGTACTTCCAACAGAATTGGGTTTATTTCCTTGGAGTTTGTTCCTATCACTTCTCCAGATTCTATACCTTCTATAGCATTCTTTAACATTCTGACATCATTAAGGACCTTCACCGTCCATCGTGATGGATATTCACTGCACAGAGGGCCTTCTTTCTTCTTTTTTGCCAAGCTCAGCTTTCTAAGCAGCAGTTGTGAACTTCTAAAGATAAAAATATTGCTCTTGACTAAGTTAAACTTCCAACCTTTATTTTTGTTTAGCTTCTTGCTGCAAACAGGAGCCAGTCTTCAGTTCTTACCACAAATAGTGGGCAATAATTCTCTTCAAGTTAAAATGACAGCTTTGCAAACAAGCACTGTCTGCAGCACAGACTTGCTGGCCTCACAGCACCTGATCTATCTTCTGAAGAAGTGCAGTGTAAGACACTGGCTTGTTTCAAGCTGGACAACACTGGCTAAGTTGTTTAGTTCAAGGAAACTTGCAGACCAGATTGATGTTATCACTTAATATATTAAATAGCTGATCTGTTAATAGTTGAAAGATTAGTGTACTCAGAAGGGTCAGCTTCATAATATAAATTGTGGATACCTGGGTTTCTGTCTCCAGAAGGTTTTAGACCATTTGTGTAAAAGGTATCTGAAAAAAAATCATGTGTGTGAAGTCACCCAAGTGACAAAGAAACAGTATAAATGTAGACAACAGTTCAGGCTAATTCACCTTCGCTAGGATAAATCTATAGTGGCCAAATGATGTACTGTGTCAACCCACATATCCTTGTGGGTCATGGAAGGAAACTGGAGCTCCTGGAGGAAATCCATTTGGTCATAGTGATTATAATCAAGCTCCACACAAGTACAATAGGTCACAAGGAAATATGTTGCAGTAGCTCCATTAGCTCTGTCACTGTGCAACTTGTTTATTTTAAAGTAAAATAATTTATACTTTGTTTACAAGCCCATGCAACTTGGGTTTGTAAAAATTCATTGGTAAATTTGTTTTCCTAAGGCTCAGAGTTAGCATAAAGTCCAAGCTGTCTGGATGCATCATGAATTAGTGTGGCAAATGTTCTGCTTGTGACCACAAGAGACTGCAGGAAGTTGCAGACGCAGCTCAGTACATCATAGAAATCAGCTTCTGCTCCATGAACTCTGTCTGTACTTCTCACTGCTTCTGTCAAGGAGCCTGCTTATGCTTTAAAGACCCCGCATTCTCTCTTCTTCCCCTCCCTCAGGCAGAAGATACATGCATGAAGACAGCTTCTGTCCCAGTTATAAGACTATTGGGTGGTCCCCAAGTACAACAGGATGGACTATTGACCTCATAATTTATCTAATTATGCCCTTGTACCATATCGTCTACCTGGATCACACGTTCTCTGTAACCTTAACACAATATTTTGCTTCCCTTTTTGGTCCAATGCCCCTCAAAGCACCTTCATATTTGCCAACGATCTCCTAAAGCACTTTCATACTTGCCAACACCCCCAAGGTACCTTCATATTTGGCAATGCCCCTCTGAGGCATAGTATACTTTCTGGCACCTCCATAGTCTAAAAACATATCTACCATGTGCTAACATGAGAAAAATGATTCCACTTTAAATTTTTATTTGTCTTTAAATCTAGTTTACACAGTACCTGTGCACAGTACAGCAGCTTCGATATCAATGTGATCCTTGACCTTGAAGGTTTTTAGCAAAAGTTGAAATACCTGGTTGAAGTTGTGACAGCAAAAGCCTTAGGGCCCCACGCGTGACAATATCCAAGTGGTTTCTGTTTTCTGTGCATATGTTGTACACTGCACTGAAGCCTCTTTCAACAAGGTAGGAGGATGGAAAGGCTATGAAGAACAGTTTGGCTCTTCTCCAAAGACCAGGTTCTTCCACCTTGCAAATAAATGGGTTAATTACCCAGTTTGGAGTTTCCAGTTCATTCAAATCCTTGAATAAATTCTGAGAATCCTTCTTCAGTAACTGTGGGTGTAAGCAGTACTCTTGCAAATCTCTGTCTGTGAAAGAGAGTGCCATACTTACCATGCAGGGGACTGTAAGAACATTCTTCTCCCAGTGTTTTGCTTGTATAGTTCAAATTTTCTGATAAAAGTGGACACTGCACTTTTTGTCTAGATTAAATTGAAATTCTCACCCTGCAGTTTCATGTTTAGAATGTTCATATTATCATACAGACTGGCTCATCATAGACTGATTCTCCATTGATATTTATTTTTAACTTTATACAAAAGAGAATCTCTTCATAAACTTTTCTATTTTGATAAACCATACATATGCCATTAGCAATGCCTCATTGTCTCGCACAGTTGACTCGTCCAGTTGTATCCCAAATTCTGTATTTTGTAGCTCTGTGCATAGTTGATACTCAATGTCTTCACTCATTTTGTCAATACGACAAGCTACAGAGTTACTACTCAAAAGAATTGATTTTAAAATATTCGTTTCCAATTTGGTGAACACTTCTGATACAGCAGGTATTATTAATCTTTCACCAATTGAATGAGATTTTCAACACTTTGCTATCATTTTGGAAATGTTTTAAGAAGCAGTGAGACCATTATCAAGGTCATTTTCAGCTTGCTTGGCAAATGACTCAAGAGTGCAACGCTTTTCAAATGCTTCTTTCATCTGCTTGATCTGAGTAATACTTTTTCAGGGCATCTTTTATGGAAGTGATCATGCAATCTTGCATGGTTTCATGGCTTCATTCGACAGTACGGTATTACAAATAAGACACGTGGAATGTCGCGGATCTGAAGAGAATGGAATAAAACCATACTCCAGGAATGTAACAGTGTATTCTGTACTTTTGTAGTTTCTGTTTCTTAGCAGGATTAGAAATCAAGGCTTCACTGCCTTCAGACTCATAGAGATACATATTTATCCATTATTAACCGGGCTAAACTTTTAAAAATGAACACAAACTAGGAATGCCCACTGGATGTTGATGATGGCAGCGAGTTGACATGGTTGCTCAGGTCTCGTGCTTCAAGTTAGGATGCCACTTACCATGCCCTCCCCCCCCCCGAGAATCTTGAATGCCCCTCAATGACTTCAATTTGCCCTAACAGCCCCAGGACATGTAATCGCCCTGTTGGGAATAACTGTTTTAACACTTTATTCTGCACTCTTGTTATTTTTTTTACCTTGTACTATCTCAATGTACTGTCGTAATTAACTGATCTGTGTGAAGGCTATGCAATTGTACCTTGGATTATGTGCAAATAATAAACCAATTTACATGTCTGGCTTCTACTGGAATCTATGAGAATTATAAATCAGTGGCTCTGTGCCTATCAGATCTGGTGAGAAGCTGGGTATCCTACAGTGAGTAGCTCACCTTCTGACATGCCATACATTTTCCACCATCTGCAAAGCACATTGAGAATATGATGGTATACTCCATTTTAATACTCTCCTCTTGTTTTGATAAGTGCACCAACAACTCTTGGAAAGCTTCCAAGATGAAGCAACCTGTACAAAAAGGATGGATTACACCTGAACCCAAAGGGGTCCAATATCCTAGCAGGCAGGTTTAATAGAGCTGTTAGGGAGGGGTTAAACTAATTTGGCAGGGGGATGGGAACCGGAGTGATAGGGTTGAGGAAGGGGAAAACAGAAATAAATCAAAGATAGCATGCAACAGAGATGATAGAAAGAACAGGCAGGAGATGAGGCATAATCACAGTCAGTGGGATGAGTTACAGGGCAATAGAGGCATAGTGCAGTTAAAACAGAAAGCAACAAATACTGGACTGAAAATGTTATATTTGAATGCACGCAGCATAAGAAATAAAATGGATGATCTTGATATTCATCTACAGATTGGCAAGTATGATATTGTGCCCATCTCTGAAACTTGGATAAAGGATGGCTGCTATTGGGAGCTGAACGTTCAAGGATATACAGTGTATCAGAAAGAGCTTTGTAGGCAGAGGGGGTGGTACAGCCCTGTGTTTAAGAAATAATATTAAATCATTAGAAAGGGATGACATAGGACAAGAAAGTGTAGAGTCTCTATGGGTTGAGTTAAGAAATAGCAAAGGTAAAAGGACCCTAATGGCAGTTATATACAGGCCTCCAAACAGCAGCCGGGATGTGGATTATAAATTACAACAGGAGATAGAAAAGGCATGTCAGAAGGACAATGTCATGATAATCATTGGGGATTTTAACATGAAAGTGGATTGGGAAAACCAAGCCAGTACTGGATCTCAAGAGAGAGAATTTGTAGAATGTCAAAGGGATGGCTTTTTAGAACAGCCTGTTGTTGAGCTCACCAGGGGATCGGGTGTGCTGGATTGGGTGTTATGCAATAATCTGGAGATGATAAGAGAATTTAAGGTTAAGATAGCCTTGGGGAACAGTGATCACAGTCTGATCAAGTTCACTTTGAAATTTGAGGAGGAGAAACTAAAGTCCAATGTGTTGGTATTTCAGTGGAATGAAGGAAATTACAATGGCCTGAGAGGGAAACTGGCCAAAGTTGACTGGAAAGAGACACTAGCGAGGAAGAACAGCAGAGCAACAATGGCTGGAGATTCTGTGAGAAATGAGGGAAGTGCAAGACAGATATATTCCAAATAAGAAGAAATTTTCAAATGGAAGAAGTACACTACCATGGCTGACAAGTGAAGTCAGAGCCAAAGTAAAAGAGAAAGAGAGAGCATACAAGGAAGCCAAAGCTGGTTGGAAGATAGAGGATTGGGAAGCTTTTAAAAACTTGCAGAAGGAAACTCAGAAGGTCATTAGGAAGGAAAAGATGAATTATGAAAGGACTAATATCAAAGAAGATACTAAAAGCTTTTTTAAGTATATAAAGTGTAAAAGAGAGTTGAGGGTAGATATAGGACCAATAGAAAATGACACTGGAGATATTGTAATGAGAGATGCAGAGATGGCAGAGGAACTAAATGCTTATTTTGCATCAGTCTTTACAGTGGAAGACATCTGCAGTATACCAGACATTCAAGAGTGTCAGGGAAGTGAAATATGTGCAGTGAAAATTACGACTGAGAAGGTGCTCAGGAAACTTAATGGTCTGAGGGTGGATAAATCTCCTGGACCTGATGAAATGCACCCTTGGGTTCTGAAGGAAGTAGCTGGAGAGACTGCAGAGGCATTAACAATGATCTTTCAAGAATTGATAAATTCTGGCATTGTACCAGATGAATGGAAAATTGCAAAAGTTACTCCGCTATTTAAGAAGGGTGGGAGGCAGCAGAAAGGAAACTATAGACCTGTTAGCTTGACTTCAGTGGTTGGGAAGTTGTTGGAATCAATTGCTAGGGATGAGATTAAGGAGTACCTGGAGACACATGACAAGATAAGCCAAAACCAGCATGGCTTCCTGAAAGGAAAATCCCACCTGACTCACCTGCAATTTTTAAGGAAATTACAAGCAGGGTAGACAAAGGAGATGTAGTAGATGTGGTGTACTTGGATTTTCAGAAGGCCTTTGACAAGGTGCCACACATGAGGCGGTTCAGCAAGATATGAGCCCATGGAATTACAGGGGAGTTACTAGCATGGGTGGAGCATTGGCTGATCAGCAGAAAACAGAGAGTGGGAATAAAGGATCCTATTCTGGCTGGCTGCTGGTTACCAGTGGAGTTCCATAGGGGTTGGTGTTGGAACTGCTGCTTTTTACAATGTATGTCCATGATTTGGACTATGGGATTAATGGATTTGTGGCTAAGTTTGCCAATGATACAAAGATAGGTGGAGGAGCGGGTAGTGTTGAGGAAACAAAGAGCCTGCAGAGAGACTTAGATAGTTTAGGGGAATTGGCAAAGAAGTGGCAAATGAAGTACAATGTTGGAAAGTGTGTAGTCATGCACTTTGGTGGAAGAAATAAACAGGCGGACTATTATTTAGATGGGGAGAGAATTCAAACTGCAGAGATGCAAAGGGACTTGGGAGTCCTTGTGCAGGATACCCTAAAGGTTAACCTCCAGGTTGAGTCGGTGATGAAGAAGGCGAATGTAATGTTGGCATTCATTTCTAGAGGTATAGAATATAAGAGCAGGGATGTGAAGAAGGCGAATGCATTGATGGCATTCATTTCTGGAGGTATAAAATATAAGAGCAGGGATGTGATGTTGAGGCTTTATAGGGCACTCGTGAGACCACAATTGGAGTATTGTGTGCAGTTTTGGGCTCCTTATTTTAGAAAGGATATACTGACATTGGAGAGGGTTCAGAGAAGATTCACGAGAATGATTTCAGGAATGAAAGGGTTACCGTATGAGGAACATCTGGCAACTCTTGGCTGTATTCCCTGGAGTACAGGAGAATGAGGGAGGATCTCATAGAAATGTTCCGAATGTTAAAAGACCTGAACAGATTAGATATAGCAGAGTTGTTTCCCATGGTAGGGGAGTCTAGGACAAGAGGGCACGACTTCAGGATTGAAGGACGTCCTTTTAGAGCAGAGATGTGGAGAAATTACTTTAGTCGGAGGGTGGTAAATCTGTGGAATTTGTTGCCATGAGCGGTTGTGAAGGCCAAGTCATCGGGTGCATTTACGGTAGAGATAGATAGGTTCTTAATTAGCCAGGGCATCAAAGGGTATGGGGTGAAAGAGGGAGTAGGGATAACTAGAAGAATTGGATCAGCCCATGATTGAATGGCGGAGTAGACTCGATGGGCCGAATGGCCTACCTCTGCTCCTATAACTTAACGTCTTATAGTTTCCCTGGTCCCTCATCAACCATCCAAAACATTCATATCTTTATATCACTGGCACACCATGGCTGTAGTTTCTCCCCAGTGCTACTCTCAAATCTGTGACTTATTTTCAATCATGCAACGTCTATCACCAAGATGAACAAGGGCAACAGGTCAATAGGAATACCTGCAATTTTTTCTTTAAGGTGCACACCATCCTGATTTGGAAATACATTACCAGGTTTTCAATGCACTGTAGGAATACTGCAGCAGTTCAAAAGGTAACTCACCATTACTTCTTCAAGTGCCGTTAAAGATGAACAATAAATACTGGCGTTACCTGCAATATCCTGATTTGATGTATGAACAAAAATGGTGGGGGGAGGGGTGGATTTATAAAACCCAGATTTGTAATGGAGGTAAACAACAAGAAATGAAGGATGTGGGTGGATGTTGGGTTGGTTAGAAGAGAGTGAGTATTGGGGATGGTGGTGGGTGTAGGCAGATATTTTCAAGTCAATATAGTGTTTATTTGGAGGATAACCTGCAAAAGGTGGTCTTCAAAATGCCCCTGCTGTCTTTGGCCATCTTAGTGGCAGAGGTTGCAGTTCTGGGACGTGTGATTGGAGCAGTACTATCAAGCAATGCAATGTATTTTGCATATCACACACATTGTAATGATGATATACCATAGTTCAATGGAATGTAGAGATGGAATTGCCATTCAGTATTGAGGATATGTATATATTTGAGGGTAGGACCATGTGAAGGTGGACACTGCAGGAGACTGCAGTCATGTGAGTGGTATTTGCTACTTTCCAGTCCACACCTACTGTAAATGTTTTCTGGGCCTTGCTGCATGCAGGAACAGAGATTTTCATTCCCTGAGGGGTTGCAAATGGAGCTGAACTTTCTGTATCATGGATGAATGTCCTCACTTCTGACCCAAAGACAGAAGGAGGATCACAGGTGAATCAGAGATGGTTGAGTCTAGGTGACTGGAAACATAAGCAAACTCTACAGAGACAGTACAATGTGACCATTGAACCTGGGTCACCGGAGCTGTATGGCAGCAATTCTCCTAGCTCTGACAGTTCAGATTGTTTATTCTTAAATAATGGAGGTGATTGAATGCCATATTTTGATTTTAAGCCTAAGAAACTTACACTTGCACATTATCATTGTTATATTTGCTTTTCTGAGACTCAATTTTAGCACAACTTTATTGCCGAAAATTGTAGAGAATTGTGAACATAATCCAGTCTAGCATGCAAAACATAGACCCTGTCTACACTTTTCACTGCCTCAGAAAAGCAGTCAACATAATCAAGGATCCTCCCACCCTTGTCATTCTGTTTTCTCACCTCTCCCATTGGGCTGAAGATATGGAAACATGTGAAAACGTATCATCAGGTTCAGGAACTCAAATGGATCTCTTATATGATGGAGATGGATTCTTGTTTTCCGCCTCTACCTCATTATGGTCCTTCAACTTTACCTGTCCACTTGCACTGAATTTCCTCTGTAACTCGAACATTATCTTCTGCATTAAAAAAAACTTGTAATATCCCATTGTACTTATGAATGGAATGATCTGTTTGGAAGGCATGCAAACGAAAGCTTTTCACTGTAACTTAGTATATGTGGCAATATTAAACCAATTACCAATTATTTCTAAAGAAAATTAAGAAAATTTTTAGCCAAGCCACTTTGTCAAGATCTTGTGAGTAACTCTCCTCCTGACATGTCACATGCTTTCCATCATCTCCAAGCCATAAGTCAGGAATGCGATGGTTGTTCTCCATCTGCCTGGATGAGCGGCAGTACCAATAACTCTCAAGTTGAGGGTCCATGGGATTAATGTATTAGTGTGGGATTAGTATAAATAAGCACCTGATAATTGATAAAGACTTACTGGACCAAGAAGATCTGTTTTCCGTGCTGTAACATTTTATGACATTATTATTTAAAAAAAATTGAAAATCAATTGAGAGCATTAAAAATTGGAAGCAGCAACAGGCATGCCTAAAAAGTAGTACCAAACTCAGTTGCAAATCAGGACTCCATGCAGCTAACAGCAAAATCAACATGTAATAAATAGAGCTAAATGGCTCCTAACTGGAGCAAAACCCACATTTAAAAGAGCAGTTGAAATTTCTGTTTCAATGGAAACTGCAGACAGACACACAATTGAGTTCCAGTCAGGAGTGAAAGTGGGCATGAATAAAATTATAATGTCTAAACAGAAACCAGCCTGGCCAAACAAACTATGTTACCATTGTGGCAGGGGCTCACAAACCCCAGATCAGTGCAGATTTAAAGGTGAAACTTACAGAAAATGCGACAAAGTAGGTCACAAACAAAGAACATGTTGGGCAGACAAAATTAAATGGACTGCACAGAGAGGAGAAAAAGATAGAAAGTCAAGTTACAGTTTCAAAGGAACATGCTGTTGATGAAAAGTCTGATACTGATGATGAGAGTGACACACGAATGCCACTGAGCCTTACATTGTGAAAGTTAACAATAGACAAGCAATATGGTTTACACCCGAAATGATTGGCAAATTAATTAAAATGAAATGGGACACTAGCTCGGCTGTTTAAGTCATTCCACAAAATGGGTTTGAATGGCATTGCAAAGATACATTTCAAAGATGTGTGGAATGGGCTCCCGGCGATGGTGGTGGAGGTGGATACGATAGGGCCTTTGAAGAGTCTCCTGGATAGGTATATGGAGCTTAGTAAAATAGAGGGCTATGGGTATCCCTAGGTAATTTCTTTTTTCTCAACAATATTTTTATTGTTGTTTTAAAATAAAGAGAGCATAGTATAAAGGAGATTTGTGCAGTGCATAACAAATGTATCAAATGTACACTTCACATTTGTGAAAGAGATGCACCCATAGTACAATCATGCTTTGGTTATCTCCTCACCCCTCCCAGTCCTCAACTCCAAGCCATCACTGCATCAGCAAATAGGGTTAAACAGAACCTTTGTACCTACAGAGCTGCAATTGGTGTAGAGAAAGTGTATTTTCCTAATACATAGATTGTTGTATGTTTACAAGTCTGAGTCCATAGAATTTTACCAGAAAATGCTGGAGGTCAGGGATTTATGTACTGAGGAAAGGAAGAAAGGATGGACCTTTAGTCTGGTGGGGAATTCTGAAAATATTCAAGAAAGGGTCCCCACACCTTTTGGAACTTTATGTCTGAGTTGAGAATTGAATAATGGATCTTCTCAAGGTGTAGACTAGACATGATGCCCATGAGCCACTAAGCGTGGGTGGGCGGGGCTGCATCCCTCCACCTGAGCAAGACTGTGTGCCTGGCCAAAAGAGAGGCAAAAGACAGTGTGCAACGTTTGGTCGGACTTAGGTGTGTGTCACCCTCTCTGGAGGTCCGAAAAGAGCAATCAAAGGGTTAAGTTCCAAATAATAATTAAGTATTTGGGATAAAGTTTGGAGAACATCTTTCCAGTATTTTTCCAAGCTAGGCCATGTCCAGTACATATGAATAAGGGAAGCCTTGCCCCTTTTGCATTTGTTGCAACAGGGATTAACATCTGGGCAGATGTGAGATAATTTAGTTTTAGACATCTGGGCCCTATGTACGACCTTGAACTGTAACAGGCAGTGGCGGGCACATAAAGAGGTTGAGTTAACTAACCTGAGAACTGCATCCCATACCTCATCTGACAGTGAGGAATTTAAATCTTGCTCCCAGGCAGTTTTAATTTTGTCCGGGGTGGGGGGGGGGGGCTCGCCTCAGAGCCGGTAGCTTGTCACAGATAGTAGATATTAGATCTTTGCACAATGGATTCATGCAGAGAAACATATCAGCAACGTTTGTGTCGGGTGTCTCAGGGACGTTTGGAATCAGAGGGCTGATAAAATGTTTAATTTGCAAATATCTGAAGAAATGAGTGTTGGGTAGGTTAAACTTTGCGGACAGTTTTCCAAATGATGCAAAGCAGTTGTCTATAAAAAGATCTTTAAAGCGCCTGATGCCCTTTCTGTACCAGTCTTGAAATGTTGGATCATGTATAAAAGGCTGGAAGAGATGATTATATAGAATAGGACTTGAAAGAGAGAAGCCATAGAGACCACTATGCTTTCTGAACTGAGCCCATACTCTCAGGGTGTGCCTGATAACAGGATTAGCAATTGGTTTAGGCGGAAGAAAAGGGAGTGCGGATCCAAGAAGTGCAGAGATGGAGACATTCTTAATAGAGTTCAGCTCCATTGTCACCCATATTGGGCAGTCAGATTGGCTGTAAAAATGAGACCAAAAGATGAGACAGCATATGTTAGCTGCCCAGTAATATAAGTGGGAATTGGGCAGAGCCATGCCCTCATTTCTTTTAGGTTTTTGAAGATGGACTTTATTCAGTCGGGGACGCTTGCCCTTCCATAAGTAGGATGATATGACTGAGACTAGCGAGTCAAAGAAGGTGTTAGGAATGAAAGTTGGTATGGATTGAAAAGGTATAAGAATTTAGGAAGGACGTTCATTTTGACAACATTGATTTGGCCCATCAGGGGCATGGACAGGGGTGACCACTGTGCTAGGCTCTGTTTCGTATGATTTAACAAATTAATGAAATTTTCTCCAAAAAGATGCTTATATTTCCTTGTTACTGTGACACCAAAGTAAGTAAATTGGTTATTCACTACCTTAAAAGGGAGGTTATGGAACTCTGATGCTTGTGCTTCTCTATTTATTGGAAAAAGTTTGCTCTTGTGTAAGTTAAGTTTGTATCCTGAAAACTGGTTAAATTTGTTAAAGAGTGAGAACATGGGAGGTAAGGAGGTGATCGGATTTGATATAAAAAGTAAAAGATCGTCAGCATAAAGGGAGACTTTGTGCTCAACTCCCTCCCTCCAAATCCCCGTCAGGTCCGCATAACTATGGAACGCAATCGCCAGTGGCTCTATGGCCAAATTGAAAAGTAAAGGGCTTAAAGGGCATCCTTGGCGGGTTCCACGTTTGCGGTTGAAAGGTTGGGATTGCTGAGAGTTGGTTAAAACAGAAGCAGTGGGATGCAAATACACTTTAATCCACATGATAAAACCTGGTCCAAAATCAAATTTTTCTAAAACAGCAAAGAGGTAATTTCATTCCACATGGTTGAACGCTTTCTCTGCATCTAAAGAAATGACACATTCAGAGATCCCAACTGAAGGTGAGTAAAAGGGGATGCGGTTTTTGACAAAGCCGGTTTGGCCTTCAGAAATAATTGAGGGTAAGATGTTCTCCAGTCTACGGGCCAAAACTTTAACTAAAACTTTGATATCGACATTTAACAGAGACATTGACCTATACGAGGAGCACTCTGTTGGATCTTTGCCTCTCTTCGCAAAAAGAATGATGCATGCCTCATTAAATGATGCTGGCAATTTACCTTGTTTAAACGAACCAGATAGAACTGAGGTTAGTTGAGGTAAGAGCAGTGACAAAAATGATTTAAAGAATTCTACAGGGAACCCGTCGGGTCCTGGAGATTTACCAGTCTGCTGTAACGAGATGGCTGAGGATATTTTCTCTAATGATATTGGCCCATTCAGTCTCATTTTGAGATCAGGAGAGAGTGTGGGGATACTTAAGCTGTTTAAAAAATTCTCAATCGAAATGTTATAATTTGGGGATTCAGAAGTGTAAAGTTGGGAGTAAAAATTCCTGAATGTGTCGTTGATTTCAGAATAATTCGAGGTGAAGCTTCCGTTTTCCATTCGAATTTTTGTGATGTGCTGTTTGGCTTTGAGGCCCCTTAACTGGTTGACTAAAAATTTGCCAGATTTGTCACCATGGATATAGAACCGGCTCTTGCTCTTTAAAAGTTGGCGTTCAATTGGGTGAGCGGAAATAAGGTCAAATTTAGTTTGGAGTTCCACTCGTTTTTTGTACAGCTCAGGGTTTTTAATTTGAGCATATTGTTAGTCTATTTCTTTAATTTGATTGGCCAGATCTAGTCGTCCTTTATGGGTCTTTCTTTCCATGTTCGCAGTGTAGGAAATTATTTGACCCCTGAGGTATGCTTTCATAGCATCCCAAACAACTAGGCTTGAGGTTTCAGGTGAAGTATTGGTATTAAGGAAAAAAATTATCTGGTCCTCCATAAATTTTACAAAATCATTATCTGACAGTAAGGTTGAATTAAAATGCCAATGCTTATTTATTTGAGGAAGGCCAGGAAGAATTATAGACAGGACAACTGGAGCGTGGTCTGTTATCACCATGCTCTGATAAACACAGGAACGGACCGATGGAATCAGCTGATTATCGATTAAAAAGTAGTCAATTCTAGAAAAGGTGTGATGAACATGTGAGAAAAAAGAATATTCTCTCTTATTTGGATAGAGAAAACGCCATACATCGGAGATGCCATAGTTGGAGAGGAAGAACTGAATTAGAGGCAGATTTGCTTTGTACTCTGGGAATAGGAGATGATGGATCCAGCAGTGGATCTAACCAACAGTTGAAGTCTCCACCTAGTATGAGAGAGTATGAACTCAAATCAGGCAGTGCAGAAGAAAAAGTTCAAAGAAGCCCACATCATCCGAGTTAGGAGCATATATGTTAGCCAACACCACCAATGTATTATATAATTTCCTCGAGACAATGGAAACAACCACTTGTGTCTGATATTGTGCTGTGGAGCTCAAAGGAAATGTTTTGGCTTATGAGAATTGAAACCCCTCCCCCTGACTTTAGCCTGAAAAGTGGAGTGGAAATGCTGTCCTGCCCATCGTGACATAAGACAGGAGTTATCAGAACTGCGAATGTGTGTTTCTTGTAGAAATGCAATCGCTGTATTAAACTGTTTGAGATGTGAGAAGACATTCCTTCTTTCAACAGGGTGATTCAGCCCCTTGACATTCCAGCTCACAAAATTTAACGGACTCACCATTCTCCTTTAAAAAAGATACAGATTGATAGGCATAAATGGTGTCAATATTTCGGGTATCAGCTCTGGGGCAAAAGTGTAAAACAAAGAGAAACAGGGCAGAAATAGCTCCTGTATAACAAGAACTTCTAAAGGTTCTTAAAATAATACCGGCATTGGAATACCCTCCCCCCATCCCCCCAACCCACAACAAGACAGCTGCCAGAGAGCACAGCAGCAAACTCTTACGAACAATAGTCATCCAACTGTACAACTTTCTGTCACTCGTAGCGTCATCTTCAACTCCATTATTGTTATTAAAAGGAACAGTAAGCATTTAACACTCCTAAACTGACATTGTATTTAGTGAGAGATAAACAATTCCCCACAAGGTTTGTTAAACATCGCTCTGAAAAATGAACCATAAAACAAAAATATAAACTTATATTTGAATAAAGTATAAAAAAAGTAGACTTTACCCAGTGTTTTTCCCATGAAAGGTTATAGAGTTCATTGAATTGGAGGTAAAAGAAATTACTCTCTCTCTCTTGAGAGCAGTCTGAATGAATTATTCCACCTATCATAGTAGTCAGGACCTAACCCGGCCACGTCAGACCAGACCTCGCTATCGAAGCACTACTGATGTTACCTGCAGAGGGTATGGGAGAAAAGTATTTTATGAAGAGTTCGATGTAGTGGGGAGGCTATCGATCAATTTCCGTGCTTCGTTTACCAAGCGTAGCCACTTCTTGTCACCGCTGGGAAGTGTGATACGGAGCCGTGCAGAGTATAGTAGGGAAGGCCTGAGTCCTCGGTTGTATAGCTTCATCATTACTTCTCTGTACTCGGCTTGCAGGCTCAAAACTTTGGGAGAGTAATCCTCCACAACCGGAATCTGCTGGCCGTGGAATTCTAGCTTCCCACTCCGCCGGACCTCCCTGACCAGGAGATCTTTAATCTGGTGGCGGTGCAGGCGAAGAATAACCGGACGTGATCTCTGTCCTGGGGCTGGTTTAGCTGCTAGTGAACGGTGGGCTCTATCAATCTCCGGTGGGGATGAGAGTGTCTCCTTCCCGAATATCTCACAAAGCAAACTGGAAAAAAATCCAGTCGGACGCCCGCCTTCAATAGACTCTGGCAGGCCCAGGATGCATAGGTTCTGCCGTCTGCTCCAGCCTTCCAGGTCAGTAACTTTAGCCATTAGCTTGATGTTGTTTTTACATAAGCTGGAGTAGATATTTTCCAGTTCACTGACGCACTGGCTCAGGTCGTCTATAGCGAGCTCAAGAGAGGGTAGGCGTTGGCCATGGTCCTCCACTTTGCGTTGGATTTGGTCGAGTTTCGTTTCCAGCAGACTGAAAGAGGATTTAAATTCAGCTGCTAATGCCACACGGTGTCGGTCCAGCAGAGTGGAGATAGCCTCTACTGTCAGGCCAGCCGCTGAATTGTCTTTTTTCCCGGGTTTAGTACTCTTTGAAGTTATTGTGAAATGGACGTAGTCGCAGTCAGGGGGAAGAGCAAAAAGTCTAACAGTTTGGTATGAGACAAGGGGGAAGAAGGAGTGTGGAGATAGAACATAGGACGAAGCACTCGTTCTCTACGACTACTCCATGTAGCTGCCCAGGTAATCTCTAAAGTAAGTACATGTTTGGCACAGCATTGTGGGCCAAAGGGCCAGTATTTTGCTGTAGGTTTTCTATGTTTCTATACCAAACTGAAGCCTGCAGATATCCAACTCAGAACTTATACTGAAGAAAAGATAATTCCTGTTGGAATGACATTCGAAACAGTGAAATACAACAACCAACAAGCCATATTGAGCTTGTATGTGGTAAAAACAGAAGGACCAGTATTGTGGGGGTAAATTTGACCAAGGCAACTACAACTTGGTTGGAGATCCAGCCACCATTTGCATGCCACATCCTCTGCAATGAAGCCACTTGAAAGCGAATTAAGCGAGGTACTGAATGATGTCACAGCAATGTTCAAGAATGGCATTGGAAAACTAAAACATATTAAGGGTTAAATATGGTTAAATGAAAACCTAAGGTTTGCAAAGTCCAATTGGTTCCTTATATTAATAAGGTTCCTCGGGATTAATAAAGTATATCTATCTATCTATCTATATCATCCATGATAAAGTAGCCAATGAGCTAGATTGCATAGAGTCAAAGAATTCTTTCCAAGGTTCAGTGGAACCCATGGGCAACAACAGTGGTCCCAGTAGCCAAGAAGAATGGGCTATCAGGATCTGTGGTGATCAATTTAAGATCAATTCAGTACTGAAAGTAGTTCAATACCCTCTGATCAGGATAAAGGTCATCTTTGCAAACCTTTCTGGAGGAAAACCCTTCAGCAAAGTGGGCCTAGCCGAGGCCTACCTTCTGACAGAGATGGAAGAAGAGTCCAAAGTGTTTCTCACCATAAACACTCACGAAAGGCTTTATAGCTATAATAGGCTTATTTTTGGAATGGCATCTGTACCTGCACTCTGGTAGAAAGCTATGGACCAGGTACTGCAAGGCTGTCCAGGCACTCACTGTTACCTGTGTAATGCCCTGGTTCATATTTTTACTGTTATGCTGTATGTATTTCACTTAGCAGTTCTGTAAGAGCAGTCTGTTCTGCTGTCAGCCTGTTTAGGTTATCGTTGAAGATAAGGGATGATGAGGAATGTGTGCCATCCAATTAGGATGGTGGAACTGGTGGGTGGTTTTTCTGGTGAGGGACACTAAGGTTGGGCTTGGGGCTTTGGTTTGGCGGGAGATGAAGAGAGAAGATGCTGGAGAGAACGAGTTGTTGGATTCGAACCGGAAAAGGACTGTGAAGTCAGGGGCGATAATCGATTGAGGATCAGTGAATATGGTGAAACGTTGAGCTCCAACTTGTGCACATTTGACTGTTTAATTAAAATGGACCCTTTTCTTTTTGTTTTCCTTTACTAACCCTTTAGTTAAGTTAAGATTCATAAATAGAATTCATTTAATCGTTTGCATTGTACTGTCTGTCATTTTGTGGCACTAATTTGTAACAGGATAGCAAATTACACAGCATCCACACAAACTGAGGTTTGGGATGGCAGAGCCGTCTCAATCTCAGGAGTTTGATGGGACTGGAGAATGTCTTCTCTAGACTTACGTAGCTAAGTAAACTGAGGGGGTGGGGTATCATCCGGATAACACCATTATTACCAGTGAGGATGACAAGGAGCATCTCCAAAATCTCAAGACAGTGTTAAAGAGATTAGAAGATAATGGGCTTAGAGCATGACATGACAAGTGTGAAGTCTTAAAATCAAGCATCACTTACTGTGGTCACACTATTTACGCTCAAGGATTACACAAGTGTGCTAAGAAAATTCAAGCAGTGGTGGATGCCCTCAGGCCAAAGGACGTATAGTAGTTGCAGTCCTCTTTAGGATTTTTCAGTTACTATAACAGGTTCCTGCCAAACCTGGCTACTGTGCTCCACACCTTGAGCTCATTTCTCCAGAATGGGAAGAAATGGCAATGGAGAAAGCAGTGTAACGTGGCTTTTGAAAAGGTAAAGGAAATGGCGACATCAGACACTGTACTCACAGATTATCCAGTGAAGCTTGCCTGTGACACCTTGCCTTATGCTATAGGTTCAGTCATGTCACATGCTTCGAGTGGTGAAAGTGAACACCCTATAGCCTTTGCAGCACATTCTCATACCGCTGCAGAAAAAAATTATGCACAGATTGACACAGAGGCCTTGTGTCTGCTTTGGGGTGTAAAACATTTTAACAAGTACCTGTATGGGAGAGAATTTACCCCTGTTACTGATCATCAGCCACTGAAGTCCATTTTGAATCCATAGGAGGATGTTGCACGAACAGCAGCTACATGAATGCAAAGATGGCCTTTTTCTCTTGGAGGCCATAATTACTAGACTCAATTCACGAGGATGATTAATCGTGGAAATGCTGATTGATCATCCCATTTACCCCCGGAAAAGAAAACAACAGAAAAATTTACAAAAGAGGACACTCCTCTTGATGTATTCTCCCTAAACCAAATTGAAAGTCTCCCTATTACAGAAGAGATGATCAAAAGGAAGACTAGAAAAGACCCCACACTGTCTCAGGTCTGTATGGCCACCCAAAATGACTGCAATATGCAGCAGAAACTCCAGATCCCCCATTTTTAGCAGCACTGAGATGAATTTGCTCTTGAAGGAGGTTGCCTTATGTGAGGAGTGAGAGTTATTGGATTATCTACTCTCAGAGCTAAAGTGTTCAGGGAGCCACATGTGGTCACCGAGGTGTGGTTAAAATGAAAGCATTGGCTCGAAGCTTGGTGGCCTGGGAACAATCAGCAGATCGAGCAGTTTACCATGCACTGTTCAGGATTCCAACACATCCAGTACATGTCAAGAGCAGCGCCTCTCCATCTCTAGGAATGGCCTACGTTGCCCTGGCAGAGGATTCATGAAGATTTTGCCGGATCATTCCTTGGCTCATATTTCTTGGTAGTAGTGGATGGAGCTGCAACATGGGCAGGAGTGTTCCCAGTAGCTTCCACTACAGCCTCACACACTGCTGATGTTTTGAGAAGCCTCTTCACAAGGACTGCTGTTCCAGAAAACTTAGTCAGTGACAATAGACCACAGTTTGTGGCTGAACAGTTTTGGTCATTCCCAGAAATGAATGGAATGACATATTGCATTTCAAGTCAAGTCAAGTCGCTTTTATTGTCATTTCAACCATAACTGCTGGTACAGTACACAGTAAAAACAAAACAACGTTCCTCCAGGACCCTGGTGCTACATGAAACAACACAGAACTACATTAGACTTCGGACCTACACAGGACTACGTAAAGTGCACAAAACAGTGCAAGACAGTACAATAATTAATAAACAAGACAATAGGCACAGTAAAGGACAAATTACAATATAATAATAAATGATGTAAATGTAAATGTAAACAATGTAAACAATGTTTTAGCAGGAATTGAGAAAGAAATGAGCAAAATTTGCAAAAGGAGTGGAGTGGTGTTCAGTTGAGTGTGTGTGTGTGTGTGTGTGTGTGTGTGTGTGTGTGTGTGTGTGTGTGTGTTGGTGTCAGACTAGACTCTGGGAATTGAGGAGTCTAGTGGCTTGGGGGAAGAAACTGTTGCACAGTCTAGTCATGAGAGCCTGAATGCTTCGGTACCTTTTGCCAGATGGCAGGAGGGAGAACAGTTTGTATGAGGGGTGCGTGGGGTCCTTCACGTCCTGACGAAGGGTTCCGGCCTGAAACGTCGACCGATCTTTTCCACGGATGCTGCCCGACCTGCTGAGTTCCTCCAGCGTGTTGTGAGTGTCCTTCACAATGCTGTTAGCTTTGTGGATACAGCGTGTGGTGTAAATGTCTGTAATGGCGGGAAGAGAGACCCCAATGATCCCTTCAGCTGACCTCACTATCCGCTGCAGGGTCTTGCGATCCAAGATGGTGCAATTTCCGAACCAGGCAGTGATGCAGCTGCTCAGGATGCTCTCAATACAACCTCTGTAGAATGTGGTGAGGATGGGGAGTGGAAGATGGATTTTTCTCAGCCTTCGCAGAAAGTAGAGACGCAGCTGGGCTTTCTTTGCTATGGAGCTGGTGTTGAGGGACCAGGTGAGATTCTCCGCCAGGTGAACACCAAGAAATTTGGTGCTCTTAACGACCTCTACAGAGGAGCTGTCAATGTTCAGTGGAGAGTTGTCGCTCCGTGCTCTCCTGAAGTCAACAACCATCTCTTTTGTTTGGTTCACATTCAGATACAGGTTGTTGACTCTGCACCAGTCTGTTAGCCACTGCACCTCCTCTCTCTATGCTGACTTGTTGTTCTTGCAGATGAGACCCACTACAGTCGTGTCATTGGCAAACTTGGTGATGTAATTCGAGCTGTGTATTGCTGCACAGTCGTGGGTCAGCAGAGTGAACAGCAGTGGACTGAGCACACAGCCCTGCAGGGCCCCTGTGCTCAGTGTGATGGTGTTAGAGATGCTGCTCCCGATCTGGACTGACTGAGGTCTCCCAGTCAGAAAGTCTAGAATCCAGTTGCAAAGGGAGGTGTTCAGGCCCAGTAGGCTCAGCTTTCCAATCAGTTTCTGAGGAATGATTGTGTTGAATGTTGAACTGAATTCGAACGTACGTGTCTTTTTTGTCCAGGTGGAGGGTGATGTCAATGGCGTTGACTGTTGAACGGTTGGGACGGTACACGAACTGCAGGGGTTCCAGTGAGGGGGGCAGCAGGGTCTTGATGTGCCTCATGACAAGCCTCTCGAAACACTTCATGATGATGGATGTGAGTGCAACGGGACAGTAGTTGTTGAGGCAGGACACTGAAGACTTCTTCGGCATGGGGACGATGGTGGTGGCCTTGAAGCACGTTGGAATGACGGCGCTGCTCAGAGAGATGCTGAAGATGTCAGTGAGAACATCTTCCAGCTGGTCTGCACATCCTCCGAGCACTCTGCTAGGAATATTGTCAGGCCTAGCAGCCTTCCGTGGGTTGACCCTGCATAGAGTTTTCCTCACATTGGCCACGGTAAGACACAGCACCTGGTCATTGGGAGGAGGGATGGTCTTCCTCTCCGCCACATCATTTTCCGCCTCAAAACGAGCGTAGAAGTTGTTCAGCGCATCTGGGAGGGAGGCACCATCAGCACAGGCAGGTGATGTTGTCCTGTAGTTGGTGATGTCCTGGATGCCCTTCCACACACACCGCGTGTCACCACTGTCCTGGAATTTGTACTGTATCACCCAGCTACAAATGGCTTGGCATAAAGGTTTGCCCAGGGTCTAAAGGATACACAGTCAGCAATGTCAGCAGAACATACCACACTAACATCGAACCAGAAGCTTGTCAATCTTCTCCTTGCATATCGCAAAGTAGAACACTCCACAACCAACAGCTCACCAGCTATGGTGTCCCTGGGTTGTCCTTTGCATTCATGCTTGGACCTCCTCAAACCCAGTCTCAGAAGGAGCATGCAGGACAAACAGCTGAGACAAGTTGTAGATTCCTCAAACAAAGAGGTTTGATGTTTCACTCCTGGTCAAACAGGAACTACTGGCATGGAACTACAGAGGTAATCAAAAGCGGGTATTCAGAAAGATTAGGGACAGAACTGGACCACTTTCCTACACAGTGGAAATGGTGTCTGATATCATTTGGAGGTGACACATTGATCAGCTAAGAAGAACAGAGACAATTGTTAGAGAAGAAAGGTAGCTATCGCTGTCAAAGCCACTTCTTGCAATCACAGAGACAACTCCTACAACCACCATGAGAAGAGCCCAGAGTGTGAGATTGTTTCACATCCACGAGTCTCACCTGTCCCATTGTCAGGAGGGATGTTATCCCACAAGGGTAAGAAATCCTCCACAATGATTATATCTTTAGGCCTGAATGGGACAATTTAAAATTTACTTTGCTGTGGACGTCTGCTTTTTAGTTGTATTAATATAGTATACTGTGTATATTGTTGAGATGTATTCTGTTTTAAGTTGGAGTTTCTAGATAAACAGGGAGGAGTGTTGTGTATTTAATACTGCATTAATATTTGAGGAACCTTGTACATATATTAGTTGGTTAATCATTCTTGTTAACTTAAATAATTAATTATGGGTTATATGTCTCAATCCGCGAATTGCATGCACCATGACACTACCACATAATGTACGTGTCCTTTGCTTAAAGTAAAGAACAAAGTTAAACCTGCATAACAGGGGGATGTGGTGAGTTAGATGAAGAAAATGAGAAAGAATTAAATGAAGACCTAGATTAAGAGCAAAATTATGAAGTGGGCTGATTTAAGTGGGTGGAAGGAGAACAAAAGGAAAACTACTTCTAACAAAAGCTGCTTTTTAAAATGTTGTTTGCTCCTTTTGTGCTAAGGATAGAATTACAAACAAGCATCTTTCATCAAAGATGACCTCACTTGCTACAATCTACAACACAGAGCAAATTCAAGACCTTCCCTGCAGCTGGTGCCCAGGGAAGACTTTCAATTCAATACAGTCTTTGGATTTAATTTACATTGATTTGATCGATAACTTTAAGTTGAACAGATACAGATTTAAGTTTGTTGCTCCTGAAGTAATTGTGAAAATGCATCTCAGCAACTCCACTTATCAAAGACCACGAGGACGTGCCTATGTCCTGTGTTTTGGAGCTGCACAATGCAAAATCCTTGCATCTCAACGGTGTAAGAAGTTTTATAGTTCTATTAGGTTTGAAGTAAGAAAGATATGTTCATTTCTTACTTCAAACCTAATAGAACTATAAAACTTCTTACACCGTTGAGATGCAAGGATTTTGCATTGTGCAGCTCCAAAACACAGGACATGTATGAACATAACATTAAATATTGAAGACTGTGAAATTCTCCAGTTTTAGATCTTGTTCTTTTTTTCTCTCCATATCACCAAAGGCTATTTTTGCCTGGCTCCATTTTTCTTTCTGTACTAGCATAATTTTTGGTTGACTAGGTACATCCTGCAAGAACAAAGAAGTACAATGTGATTTTGAAGTTACTGCCCCAATAATGCATTTTGTCTTGTCCTATCAGAGGTTCCTTTTGTTCCACTAATCACTTAATGTTCCAGAAATGCTGTTTCTGTCGAATGTTCATGTGTGCAAGAAGACTGGAAAATGGGCGATATTCAATATACTTATTCAAAGGAAGACTTCTAACTCCATGTAAGTATGTTCAGGGCAGGTGGATCTAGGGTTCTGATTACAGTTGATCTATGTATCTAAATGGAGGGAAAATAGTTCTTAGGGTTGTATAGATTTCTAATGTGTTGATTGCGCTTGACAAAATTTATCAAATTCTTTGATGCAATACAACAGGATCTAGTGCTTTCCCAGCACAAGTGATGCATAAACTCTTCTTGGGTTTCCAGTGGGCTCAGGTGTCGATTTTAATCGAAGTTTCGATGACAAGCTCTACCATCAGAGTTTATATGTCTTTGATGCAAATGAAGGAATTGCACGGAATGTAGGTAAATGCAGGAAGAGGAACTGGGTTATGAGAACAGAACAGATAAATGTGACTAGCTCTATTTACTTATTTGAAGTATAAGCAACTGCACAGACTTATTAGTCCAATTGACATGTTCCTTATTTTATCTTGTGTATCAATTTGTGACTGAAGTTTGACTTGGGAAGTAAAATAGAAGTATCAAGCAAAGTAGAAAAGGAAAAATATTTTTTCTCCTCCTTCATTTTGAATAAAACAAGCATAAAACCAGATTGATTCCTGGGATGGCAGGACTTTCATATGATGAAAGACTGGATCGACTAGGTTTATACTTGTTGGAATTTAGAAGATTGAGGGGGGATCTTACTGAAACATATAAAATCCTAAAGGGATTGGACAGGCTAGATGCAGGAAGATTGTTCCCGATGTTGGGGAAGTCCAGAACGAGGGGTCACAGTTTGAGGATAAAGGGGAAGCCTTTTAGGACAGAGATTAGGAAAAACTTCTTCACACAGAGAGTGGTGAATCTGTGGAATTCTCTGCCACAGGAAACAGTTGAGACCAGTTCATTGGCTATACTTAAGAGAGAGTTAGATATGGCCTTGTGGCTAAAGGGATCAGGGGGTATGGAGGGAAGGCTGGTACAGGGTTCTGAGTTGGATGATCAGCCATGATCATATGGAATGGCGGTGCAGGCTCGAAGGGCCGAATGGCCTACTCCTGCACTTATTTTCTATGTTTAAAACAGATTTCAAAGTAACTTTGGTTCAAAAGCCTGATGTTTGAGGGGCAATAACTGTTCCTGAACCTGATGGTGTGCGTCCTGAGGCTGCTGTACCTTCTGCAGTAGTGAGAAGAGAACATGGCCTGGGTGGTGGGGGTCTCTGATCGTGAATGCAGCTGTGACAATGCTCCATGTAGATGTGCCCATTGATGGGGAGGCTTTACCCATGATGGACCGGGCTGTATTTACTACTTTTTGTATGCATTCTTGTACAAGGGCACTGGTGTTTCCATACAAGGCCATGATGCAACCAGCAAATATACTCTCCACCACATATAGAGTCATAGAGTCATAAAAAGCACAACAGAAAAACAGGCCCTTTGGCCCATTTAGTCCATGCCAATCTATCTAAACTGCCTACTTTCATCGACCTGCACCAGGACCATAGCCTTCCATACCCCTACCATCATGTACCTATCCAAACTTCTCTTAAACGTTGAAATCGAGCTCGCATGCACCATTTGTACTGGCAACACATTCCATACTTTCATGACTCTCTGAGCAAAGTTTGCCCTCATGTCCCCCTTAAGCTTTTTCCCTTTCATCCTTAACCTATGACCTTTGGTTGTAGTCCCACTCAACCTCAGTGGAAACAGCCTGCTTGCACTTACGCTACCTATAGCCCTCATAATTTTGTATATTGTACCTCTATCAAATTTCCTCTCAGTCTTCTATGTTCCAATGAATAAAGTCCTAACCGACCATCCTTTCCCTGTCTCATTGGAATGTATCTATGCAGAACTCCACACAAATACCCACTGAAATATTCCCAGCCACATTTCTTCTGTACATTTCCCTGAGAACATCTGTTCCCAATTTATGCTTCCAAATTCCTGCCTGATAGCCTTATATTTCCCCTTACTCCAATTCAACACTTTCCCAACTTGTCTATTCCTATCCCTCTCCAATGCTATGGTAAAGGAGATAGGATTGTGGTTATTATCTCCAAAATGCTCTCCCACTGAGAGATCTGTCACCTGACCAGGTTCATTTCCCAATACCAGATCAAGTACACCCTCTCCTCTAGTTGGCCTATCTACATATTGCATCAGGAAACCTTCCTCTCCTCTTGTAGGCTTGTCTACATATTGTGTCAAGAAACTTTCCTGAACACGCCTAACAAACTCCACCCTAACTAAGCCTCTCGCTCTAGGGATATGCCAGTTGATATTTGGGAAATGAAAATCTCCCACCACGACAACCCTGTTATTATTACACCTTTCCAGAATCTGTCTCCCTATCTGCTTCCTCGTTGTCCCTGTTACTATTGGGTGGTCTATAAAAAACACCCAGTAGAGTTATTGACGTCTTCCTGTTCCTAACTTCCACCCACAGATACTCTGTAGACAATCCCTCCATGTCTTCCTCCTTTTCTGCAGCCGTGACACTATCTCTGATCAACAGTGCCATGCCCCCACCTCGTTTGCCTCCCTCCCTGTCCTTTCTGAAACATTTAAAGCCTGGCAATCGAAGTAACCACTCCTGACCCTGAGCCATCCAAGTGTCTGTAAATGGCCACAACATCATAGCTCCAAGTACTGATCCACGCTCTAAGCTCATCCACTTTGTTCATAATATTCCTTGCATTAAAATAGACACATCTCAAACCACCGGTATGAGCGCATCCCTTCTCTATCACCTGCCTATCCTCCCTCACACACTGTCTCCAAGATTTCTCTATTTGTGAGCCAACCGCCTCTTCCCCAGTCTCTTCAGTTCGTTTCCCACCCCCAATGATTGTAGTTTAAACTCTCTCCAATAGCCTTAGCAAACCCCCCCGCCAGGATTTTGGTCCCCCTGGGATTCAAGTGCAAGCCATCTTTTTTGTACAGGTCACACCTGCCCCAAAAGTGGTCCCAATGATCCAGAAATCTGAATCTCTGCCTCCTGCTCCAATCCCTCAGCCATGCATTTATCCTCCACCTCATTCTATTCCTATACTCACTGTCGCATGGCACAGGCAGTAATCCCGAGATTACTACCTTTGTGGTCCTGCTTCTCAACTTCCTTCCTAACTCCCTGTAGTCTGCTTTCAGGATCTCCTCCCTTTTCCTGCCTACGTCATTGGTACCAACGTGTACCAAGTCCTCTGGCTGTTCTCCTTCCCACTTCAGGATATCATGGACACGATCAGAAACATCCTGAACCCTGGTGCCTGGGAGGCAAACTACCATCCGTGCTTCTTTCCTGCATCCACAGAATCACTTGTCTGACCCCCTAACTATAGAGTTCCCTATCACTGCTGCTAACCTCTTCCTTTCCCTACCCTTCTGAGTCACAGGGCCGGACTGTCTGCCAGAGGCGCGGCCACTGTTGCTTCCCCCAGGTAGGCCGTCCCCCTCAACAGTACTCAAGCAGGAGTACTTATTGTCAAGGGGTACAGCCACAGGGGTACTCTCCAGCATTTGACTCCTGCCCTTCCCTCTCCTGACTGTTACCCACTTACCTGTCTTCTGAGGCCCTGGTGTGACTACCTGCCTATAGCTCCTCACTATCACCTCCTCACTTTCCCTGACCAGACGAAGGTCATCGAGCTGCTCTCCAGTTCCCTAACATGGTCCCTAAGGAGCTGCAGCTGGATGCACCTGGCGCAGATGTGGCCATCTGGGAGGCTGGGAGTCTCCCGGACTTCCCACATCTGACACTGAGCACAGAACACCGGCCTCCACACATTCTTCCTGTTTGTATTCTACACAGGCAACCTACCTCGCCTTGACCCATTATCAATGAAGCCCCGTTGAGCCAAAGCCTTCCTACTCTGTCTCCCTCTACTCTGTCACCCGCTCCTCTGATGCCTGCTCTGTAAAGCTGTCTCCTCTTTAAAGTCTTCTCACTGTTCTCACTGGCTGACATCCATATGCTTGCACAGTCGTGCGCTGATCAAACCACTGAAGAAATAACCGTCTCCTTTTAAACTCTTCTTGCTGTTGTCACTGGCTGACGTCCATGCGCTTGCACAGTCTTGCCCCTATCAAACCGCTGAAGAAATAACCATCTCCTTTTAAACTCTTCTTGCTGTTCTCACTGGCTGACGTCCATGCGCTTGCACAGTCATGCCCCAATCAAAGTTTCTTGAACCTTTTGTAAGCTTTTCTTTTTTTCTGAACTAGGTTTTCTACATCCTTTGTACATCATGCTTCTTTTACCCTGCCATCCTTTCCCTGCTGCAATGGAACACACCTATGCAAAATGCCATGCAAATATTCCCTGAACATTAGCCAAATTTCTGTCATGCATTTCCCAGAGAACATCTGCTCCCAAGTTCCTGCCTAATAGCATCATATTTCCTCCATACCAATTAAATATTTTCCCAAATTGTCTGTTCCTATCCCTCTCCAGCACCATGGTAAAGGAGACAGAGTTGTGATCACTACCTCCAAGATGCTCTCCCACCGAGAGATCTGTCATCTGATCAGAATCCACTGCCTTGCCTTCATCAACTTTCCTGGTAACTTCCTCGAAAGACTCTGTAAGATTGGTTAGATATGACCTACCACACATGGAGCCATGTTGACTGTCCTTAATCACTCCCTATTAGCCAAACACTTGTATATCCAGTCCCTTAGAATTCCTTTCAATAACTTTCCCAGATGTCAGCCTATAATTTCCTGGTTTATTTTTAGAGCCTTTTTTAAACAGCAGAACAACATTGCCTACGGCCCAATTCTCCAGTACACTCTCGTAGGAGATGGAATAGGCCCAAGCCTCGGTCCCCAGTTAATTACACCAGTGGGGAGAAACGCACAGCAGCTGGATCAGTTCAGAGAGACGGCACTGTGTGGAAAGGAATAAACATCGCCAGAGAGCTAGTGAAATAAGCCCGACCCTCGCCTCCATGCCCAACACTCAGGCTTCTAGTCTATCTGGGCCAACATTTAAATAGTCCAAGCCCCGGTTAGTGCCATGGAATTTAAAGTTGCCGCCCCCCTTCTGTCACAGCCACGGATACGACAGCGCAGTAGATATGGCAATTGCGCTTGTGAATATGCAAGTGTCAGTTAATTATTATTTCATTGTGATAGTATTTAACTCCATTCATTCTGTAAGTAGTATTTGTCAAGACTTGGACACACAGCAACACTTCGCTGCCTGTTTGCATTCTGCCTTGCCTGAGAAATTGGACTGTCGAGTCAACTGACTCTGAAGACCAGCGGTATTCTTAGTCGTTCTTTTCAGCCGCCGTGTCGACTTCATTTTCCATTTGAGAGTTTTAGTAACGGCCCTGTTTGGCCTAGCGTTTATTGTTTTCTTTTCCCTTTAACACTGTTCACATTAAAGTCTGTGAAATTGACCTGCTTCAGTGCCTTTTACTCCGCACTTGGGCCATATCCGAACCTGGTGACACCTTTCCACTTCTGATTCAGCAGAAAAGGTTAAATTTGTTTTTACTAATTTTATCAGGAAATAACCTTTGCTAAATATATAATTGGAAGAAAGACCAAAGATCTTAAGGACAAGAACAAATTATTTTACAAATAATTTATTAGGAAAGATTAATATTTTGCAGCTTTCACAAACAAAAGAAAATCTGCAGATGCTGGAAATCCAAGCAACACACACACAAAATGCTGGAGTAACTCAGCAGGCCAGGCAGCATCTATGGAAAAGAGTTAACAATCAATGATTCGGGCTCAGACTCTTCATCAGGACTGGAGAAAAAAGATGAGAAATCAAAGTAAGGGGAGGGAGGAAGAAATACAAGGTAGTAGGTGCTAGGTGAAACTGGAGAGAGGGGTGAGGATGAAGTAAAGAGCTGGGACCCGGCCTGAAGGGTCTTGACCTGAAACGTCAACTGTTTACTCTTTTCCATAGGTTTTGCAGCTTTACTTGGTTTTGTTCAGCATTCAGCTCTCAGAGTTATTTTCCCTTCACGAGATTACACCATGCACATTTAATCGGAGAGAATTATTTAAAAATTCATGGTTTCTAATTGAATTCCACGTCTGTATTATTTCAACTGTTTCTGCGTAACTCCATGGTGAATTCTTCAATCTGAATAAGTTATTTGATTATGCAGATTTAAATCAAGTTATGGTATAATCAAGGTACACATAGATTGATTTATAGAATAATAGTGAAAGATAAGCGATGTACAGAGGGAGTGTAATGATTTTTCACTTACTGATAATCTCCTGAGGGAGTGTTTAGTGTACATCACAAATGTAGATTTCTTATCTATTTTGTTACACCTGTGTTGCTGTGTATGAGCTTATCCTTTTCCTATATCTATTCTCATGGTCTTTGACTCTGTTTTCCTTCTGTTCTTCACCATTTATGGCTTCCTGCTTCACTTATTGAACATTAGATTTTGTCATGCCTTTGCTTCTTTACCAAGGAATTTTTGGAAATTGAGGAAGATTTCAACAGTGATTAGAACTCATATTTCTGGAACCAGATCTTTCAAGGTTCAACTAATTCATAGGAAAGGAAAACAAATTGCTCAAAATTTGAGGAAATCTATTACTTTATAGATTTTTGAAATGACGCAACATACATCAAAGTTGCTGGTGAACGCAGCAGGCCAAGCAGCATCTATAGGAAGAGGCGCAGTCGACGTTTCAGGCCGAGACCCTTCGTCAGGACTAACTGAAGGAAGAGTGAGTTGCGTTTAGATTTTTGAAATGGTTTACTTTCAGTATGAAAGTGTCTGGACCTATATAATCTTGGAGTTTCCTTGCCATTTTAAGGTAATAATGGACATACTGTTCATGCTTGTAGGTATCAGATATTGATTGGCCTAACCAACAATTCTGAGAGAAACCTCCCCACTCCACAGATCACATCATTTTTTATCACATCCTCGCTTCACTAACTTGAAAAAAGTGAATTAAATTTGAAAAACCAAGGGTAGAAGTCATGTTATTTGAACTCAAATACCCATCAGAGAAAATCATTAGCTGTGAATTGCTTTCGTTTATACTTGCATGCTGGGAGATTTAATTAACCCTCATTGATGCAGTTTTCAATTCAACAAATTAAAATGTCCAAACTGTGATCCAAAACTGCTAATGTACAATCTGGACTCTGTTCTTATCTTAATTGCAACATAAAAGCTAGGTTACACTTTACATCCAGGATCAATACAGGTTTAAGTATACCTGTCCTATCAAAGGAAAATAATGAGAAGATTTAAAGCTAAAAATATAAGATTTTGTAGACGTTGATAAAATTGTAATGCTATTAATATGAAGTGTGAACAGTTTATTAAAGTAGATACAACATCACTGAAAATATAGATGGGATGTATTAGATTTAATTCAGGGAAAATCCAGTTTAAAGATTTTATATGAAAGACTTTACTCAGATTTAGCTGGAAATAATAATCTCTTACAGCCTGGTTATTATAATTACTCTTAAAATATAAATTGTGCACCATTTTTAATTAGGATTCCTTGGGTAAGTTGCTGTTACTGCTGGGTCTGTGTGCTCATTCTGCCCAGTAGCCATTACTCAGTGATTTGGCAGATCAGTAGTTAAATATATCTGATAACCTGTGGCTGTATCATGTCTGTTTTGTGTGTGGCAATATTCCATCCTGTAGGAATCCCATGGTATAATATGGAAATGCCCACAACTGCTTTCTTTTGCTAATTCTGTTATGGTGGTTGGGTGGAGTGTGGATTTGAGAAGGGCCCTGATACTTTGGGAAGCTGAACCTTTAGTTGGGGTGAGGAAAAGGAATTTGAAGGTCAGGCATCAAAGAGTTTGCAATCTAGTATTTTGGGGAGAGCTAAGTGGTTAGGGATTACATTGGACTGTGATCCAAAACTGCTAAAGTAAGCAACACGTTCCATTAGATATCACTGCAAACATTCAGAGAGCCATGTGCGTATGTGTATTGTATACATAAAGAACCCAGGACAACATGCAAACCATGCAAAATCTATCCAATCATATTTAACATTAGGTTTTTGATTAGATTCTTTTGTGTTTTTCACAAAAGTGTTGGATGACATGTCCTTTAAACTTAAAAATTGACTTTGTGTTCCTCAATCATATTTCATGAACAGCAAGGTGAAGAATGTTATAAAAGGATGCTCAGGGGTTGAATTCCATAGCTGTGTGGTGTTAGTTGATTTCAGTGGGGGTGGTGAATTGTTGCATGGATCCACAATTGTTTTCTTTGTCTTAGAGTTTGAATGCCAACCTCGGATTTTATCCAGCAAACCTTGATTTAGGTGTGTGGATCTGTGGTGATGTAAGTATTGGGCTTGTCTGTCATCAAGTCAAGTCAAGACAAGTCACTTTTTATTGTCATTTCAACCATAACTGCTGGTACAGAACATAGTAAAAATGACACAATGTTTTCCAGGACCATGGTGCTACATGAAATAATACAAAAACTACACTGAACTACGTAAGAAAAAACACAAAAACTACACTAGACTACATACCTATCCAGGACTGCATAAAGTGCACAAAACAGTGCAGGCACTACAATAAATAATAATAAATAATAAACAAGACAGTAGGCACAGTAGAGGGTACAGTAGGTTGGTGTCAAGCCAGGCTCTGGGTATTGAGGAGTCTGATGGCTTGGGGGAAGAAACTGTTACACAGTCTGGTCGTGAGAGCCCGAATGCTTTGGTGCCTTTTTCCAGATGGCAGGAGGGAGAAGAGTTTATATAAGGGGTGCGTGGGGTCCTTCATAATGCTGTTTGCTTCTCGGATGCAGCGTGTGGTGTAAATGTCTGTGATGGCGGGAACAGAGACCCCAGTGATCTTCTCAGCTGACCTCACTATCCGCTGCAGGGTCTTCATATCCTCCAGCATCAAGATCTCTAGGCATTTTGATGAAATATCAGGGTATGACTAGCAGCACTATAGGATAATCCAGCAAAACAGTTCCTCATGAGTCCATTTCTATGCTAGGACCTTCATGGCCTTTTGCAACAGATGCCTCTGTGTCCAGTTGAAGGTGCATTATAATTAATTTTCCCACTATAATACATGAAAAGTTAAAATCAAACACAGCCCATTTACAAAGAAGCCAGAAAAAGAACTCAAGAGAAGTATGAGATCCAGGAGGGGCTTTCCTAATCATTGGCAAGTAGGATTCCAAAGAATCTCAAGGCATTCTATAATTACACACAGTGGGTACTTTATTAGGCACCTTATGTAGCTTATGTTGGGGAAGGTTTAAACCCATTTTTCAGGGGAATGGGAACCAGAGTGATTGGGTGAGGATGGGGCAGATGGTATACAACTAGATGCAGTGTGCAGAGAGACTGTCAGGAAGGACAGGTAGATGATAGGGCAAATTTGCAGTCAGTGGATGAGTTGCAGTATAACATGGGGACAAAATTGAAAAGGGTGACAAATACAGGTTTGTAGGTGTTATATCTGAATGCATGAAGTATATGGAATAAGGTGGATGACCTTGAGGTGCAGTTAAACATTGGTAGGTATGACATTGTGGGCATCACTGAATTGTAGCTGAAAAAAAAATTATAGTTGGGAGTTTAACATCCAAGGATACACATTCTATCGAAAGGACAGGCAGATAGGTAGAAGACATGGCGTAGCTCTGTTGGTAAAACATGTAATCAAATCCTTATAAAGAGGTGATGTCGGATCAGAAGATGTAGAATCCTTGTGGGTAGAGTTAATAAACTGCAAGGGTAAAAAGACCCTGATGGAATTATATAAAGGCCTCTGAAAAATAGCAAGGATGAGGGCTATAAATGACAACAGGAGAGTCGGGAAACCAGGTTGGTGCTGGATCCCAAGAGAGTGTATTTGTAAAATGCCTACAAGATAGCTTTTTAGAGCAACTTGTGATTGAGCCCACTAAAGGAAAGGCTATTCTAGATTGGGTGTTGTGTAATGAACTAGATTTGATTAAGCAGCTTAAAGTAAAGGAACCTTTAGGAGTCAGTAATCATGCCCTGCAATTTGAGAGGGAGAATCTAAAGTCAGATGTATCAGTATTAGAGTGGAGCAAAGGGAATTATAGAGGCATGAGAGAGGAGCTAGCCAAAGTTGATTAGAAAGAGACACTAGCAACAATTCAAAAGGCTCAGAATAGATATATCCCAATTAAGAAGTATTCTAAAGGCAGGATGATGTAACCTTTGCTGACAAGGGAAACAACATAAACAATGTAGAAGCAAAAGAGAAGGCATATAATAGAGAAAAAATAGTGGGAGGGAAGAGAATTGGGAAACATTTAAAGACTAACAGAAGGCAACTAAAAAGCGGCAGATGGAACACAATGGGAAGTGTATGGTCATGCACTTTGGTAGAAGGAATAAAAGCATAGGCTATTTTCAAAATGGGCAGAATATTCAAAAATATGTGGTGGAAAGGGACTTGGGAGTCCTCCTGCTGTACTCCCTGAAGGTTAACTTGCAGGTTGAGTCAGTCGTGTGGAAGGCAAATGCAATGTTAACATTCATTTCAACAGGATTAGAGGGTGTGATGCTGAGGCTTTATATGGCACTGGTGAGGCCTCACTTGGAGCATTGAGAGCAGTTTGGGGCCCCTTATCTTAGAAAGGAAGTGCTGACATTGGAGAGGTTTCAGAGGAGGTTCTTGAGAATGGTTCCTGAAATGAAAGGATTATTGTATGAGAAATGTTTGATGGCTTGGGCTTGTACTCGCTGGAATTTAGAAGAATGACAGAGGATTTTATTGAAACCTATCAAATGTGGAAAAACCTAGATAGAGAGGGTGTGGAGAGGATGGTTCCCAGTTGGTGACTCTAGGACTAGTGGGTGCAGTCTCGGAATAGAGGAACATCCATTTAGAACAGAGATGAACAGCCTACATTTGCTTTCTTTCAACCTTATATGTTTCACATTGTGAAAGAATGTGTTCAACTGTTTCATAATGATGATAAAACCTACACATTCCTATGCCATTGTCCCACAAGTCTTGCCATAATCCCCTAATTCTTAGTCCCACCAACCTCTTAGTTTTTGATTTGCTAAGTGGAAGGTCTATATCTACAGATGAACTTTTAACAGCCTTTTTTGGCCAGACAATCAATCCGTTCATTCCTCTCTGCATCTCTGTGCATGGATCCATAAGAAGGGGACGTGTAAACCAATACTTTGAATATGAAATAAAGTTTGAAGGGCTTCCAGCAGTAAATCTGACCTACTGCTGCAATTACCTGTTTTAATACTAATCAGAATGGAAAAAGAATCTAAGCAAAATACGACTTTGCAAGGTCAAATTTCCTTCACCTACTGTAAGCCCAAAATTTCCTCTGCCTACTGTAAGCTGAGAAGATTTAAAAAGCAAGGAGTTTCTTTCAGCAGGAGATTCGATTGGGAGAAGTGTGCAGATGCATTGGCTTGTCATCGCGCAAGGCTGCTGAGAAGATTCCAGGATAAAAGGGAGACACTGCCTAGAGGAGCAGTCATCAAAGGAGCAGTTGTCGGAGTAGCGTGAGTCAGAGTAGTAGGGCTTTGGCTCAACGGGGCTTTGGCAAGGACGGGCCTAGGCGAGGTAGTGAGTTATGTTACTTTTATATCTCTTTCCCCCTCTAACTTAAGAATAGTGGGTATGACTGCAAGGCCAGTTTTCTGCTCTGGGTATCAGATGCGGGCTATCTGGGAGACTTCCAGCCTCCCTGATGGCCACACCTGCACCGGCTGTATCAAGCTGCAGCTCCTTAGAGATTGAGTTAGGGAACTGGAGCTGCAGCCTGATGACCTTTGGCTTGCTAGGGAAAGTGAGGAGGTGAATGGTAGGGGCTACAGGCAGATAGTCACACCGGAGCCACAGGAGACAGATAAGTGGGTGAGTGTCAGGAGAGCATCAGGTTGTGGAGAGCAACCCTGTGCTGTACCACTTAACAATAAGTACTCCATTTTGAGTGTTGTTGGGGTGGGGAGTGGGGGCAGCCTTACTGGGGGAAGAAAAAGTGGCCGTGCCTCTGGCACTGAGTCTGGCCCTGTGGCTCAGAAGGGTAAGCAACGGAAGAGGATGGCAGCAGTAATAGGGGACTCCATAGTTAAGGGGACAGATGGGTGATTCTGTGTACGTGGAAAAGAAACACAGATGGTAGTTTGCCTCTCAGGTGCCAGTGTTTGTGACGTTTTTAAATGCGTCCACGATAACCTGAGATGGGAGGACGAGCAGCCAAAGGTGGTGGTACATATTGGTATCAATGACATAGGTAGAAAAGGGGAGGAGGTCCTGAAAACAGAATACAGGGAGTTATAAAGGTAGCTGAGAAGCAGGACCTGAAGGGTAATAATCTCTGGATTGCTGCCTGTGCCACATGACAGTGAGAATAGGAATAGAGTGAGGTGGCAGATAAATGCGTGGGCTGAAGGATTGGAAAAGAGGGCAGGGATCCAGATTTCTGGATCATTGGGACCTCTTCTGGGGCAGGTGTGACCTGTACAAAAAAAGACAGGTTGCAGTTAAATCTGAGAGGAACCAATATCCTGAAGGGGAGGTTTGCTAATGCTATTGGGGAGGGTTTAAACTAGATTTGCAGCGGGGTGAGAACTGAAGTGAAGAGACGGAGGATGGGAAGGTTGGAGCACGAGTAGAGATAGCAGGTAGGGAGTTTGTAAGGCAGATGATAGAGCAAAGATGCACCCAGCCTGATGGTTTGAGATGTGTCTATTTTAATGCAAGGTGTATCGTAAACAAGGCGGATGAACTTAGAGCATGGATCAATACGTGGAACTATGACGTTGTGGCAATTACAGAGACTTGGATGTCTCAGGGTGAGGAATGGCTGCTGAGTGTGCCGGGCTTTAGATGTTTTAAAAAGCACAGGGAGGGAGGCAAAAGAGGAGGGAGAGTAGCATTGCTAATCAGGGGTAGTGTCATGGCTGCAGAAGAAGGGGAAGTCATGGAGGGATTATCTACTTAGTCAGTGTGGGTGGAAGTCAGAAACAGGAAGGGGGTAATAACTCTACTGGGTGTTTTTTATAGACCCCCCAATAGTAACAGGAACATTGAGGAGAAGATAGGGAGACGGATTCTGGAATGGTGAAATAATAATAGAGTGGTTGTGATGGGAGATTTTAACTTCCCTAATATTGACTGGTATCTCCTTAGAGCAAGGGCTTTAGATGTGGTGGAGTTTGTTAGGTGTGGTCAGGAAGGTTTCCTAATGCAATATATAGATAGGCTAACTAGAGGAGAGGCTGTACTTGATCTGATATTGGGAAATGAACCTGGTCAGGTGTCAGATCTCTCGGTGGGAGAGCATTTTGGAGATAGTGATCACAATTCAATCTCTTTTACCATAGCGCTGGAGGTGGATAGGAGCAGACAATTTGGGAAAACACTTAATTGGAGTAAGGGGAAATATGCTATTCGGCAGGAACTTGGGAGCATAAATTGGGAGCAGATGTTCTTAGGGAAATGCACAGCAGAAATGTTGCAAGTGTTCAGGGAACATTTGCATGGCGTTTTGCATAGGCATGTTCCACTGAGGCACGGAAAGGATAGTAGAGTTAAAGAACCATGGTGTATGTAGAAAATCTAGTTAAGAAGAAAATAGAAGCTTATGAAAGGTTCAAGAAACTACGTACTGATAAAGTTCTAGAAAAGTGAAAGGTTGCATGGAGGAAGTTTAAGAATGAAATTAGGACAGCTAGAAGGAGCCCTGAGAAGACCTTGGTGAGCAGGATGTAAGAAAACTCCAAGGCACTCTACAATTATGTAAAGAGCAAGAGGATGAGCTGCGTAAGAACAGGACCAATTGGGTGCGATATTGGAAACGGTCATGGATTTGGAGGAGCTAGTGGAGGTACTTAATGAGTACTTTGCTTTAGTATTCACCAGGGAAAAGGACCTTGGCAATTGTAGGAATGGCTCACAGCAGACTGAATCATATAGACATTAAGAAAGAGGATGTGTTGGAGCTTTGGAAAAGCATTAGGTTAGATTAGTCACCAGGACTGGATGAGATATACCCTAGGCTACTGTGGGAAGCGAGAAAGGAGGCTGCTGAGCATCTGGCGATGATTTTTGCATCATCAGTAGGGACTGTGAATTGCTAGAATTGGAGGGTTGCAAATGTCGTTCCCTTGTTCAAGAAAGAGAGCAGAGATAACTCAGGAAATTATAAACCAGTGAGCCTTACTTCAGTGGTGGGCAAGTTGTTGAGAAGATCCTGAGAGGCAGGATTTATGAGCATTTAGAGAGAGACATGATCTGATTAGAGATAGTCAACATGGCTTTGTCAAGGGTGGATCGTGCCTTACAATCCTGATCGAATTCTTTGAGGATGTAACAAAACACATTGATGAAGGTAGAGCAGTGGATGTAGTGTATATGGATTTCAGTGAGGCATTTGATAAGGTTCCCCATGCTCATTCACAAAGTAAGGAGGCATGGGATCCAAGGAAACCTTGCCTTGTGGATCCAGAGGTGTCTTGACCACAGAAGGCAAAAGATGGTTGTGGATGGTTCGTACTCTGCATGGAGGTTAGTGACCAGTGGTGTTCTGCAGGGATCTATTCTGGGACCCCTCCTCTTTGTGATTTTTATAAATGACATGGATGAGGGAGTGGAAGTGTGGGTTAGTGAGTTTGCCGGTGACACAAAGGTTGGGGCTATTGTGGATAGTGTGAAGGGCTGTCAGAAGTTACAGTAGGACATCGATAGGATGCAGGACTGGGCTGAGAAGTGGCAGATGAACTTCAACCCCGATAAGTGTGAAGTAGTTAATTTTGGTAGGTCATATTTGAAGACAAAATATAGTATTAATATTAAGACTCTTGGCAGTGTGGAGGATAAGAAAGATCTTGGGGTCCATGTTCATATGCCCACAGGATACAAAGGGCTGCTGTGCAGGTTGACAGTGTTGTTAAGAAGGCGTATGATGTATTGGCACTCATCAACCGTGGAATTGAGTTCAAGAGCTGTGAGTTAATGTTACAGCTAATTAGACCTTGGTCAGACCCCACTTGTTCTGTGTTCAGTTCCGATCACCTCACTACAGGAAGGATGTGGATACTATAGAGAGAGTGCAGAGGAGATTTATAAGGATATTGCCTGGATTGGAGAGCATGCCTCAGGAGAATAGGTTGAGTGAACTTGGCCTTTTCTCCTTGAAGCGACTGAGGATGAGAGGTGACCTGACAGAGGTGTATAAGATGATGAGGGGCATTGATTGTGTGGATTTCAGAGGCTTTTTCCCAGGGCTGAAATGGCTAACATGAGGGGGCATAGTTTTACCGTGCTTGGAAGTAGGTACAGAGATGTAAGGGGTAAGTTTTTCACACAGAGAGTGTTGGGTGTGTGGAATGTACTGCCAGTGATAGTGGTAGAGGGCAGATACAGTAGAGTCTTTTAAGAGACTCTTTGATAGGTACATAGAAAATTAGAGGGCTATGTGCTAGGGTAATTCTAGGCAATTTCTAGAGTAGATTACATGGTCGGCACAACAATATGGGCTGAAGGACCTGTAATATGCTGTAAATTTCTATGTTCTGTGTTCTAATTATGGCAACCAATTCTGCTGTATGCACTGAAAAATGGTTAGTGAGACATTTCTTTATGGTTAGCTGTAATTCAAACACAAAAACAGCCACACCAACTTTGCCAGTTAAATTACCTTTTGATCTGTCAGTAAACATGGTTAACATACCACAATAATTTTCCTTAACATATTGATGAACCAACAGACTCTTAGGTATATCATAATTCTTGAACTTCATTACATCATGCAACCTAAAATCAATTAAATTCATTGAGGAAAAAACAAAAGGTGGTTACCAAAAAAGCTTTTGCACATCCTTCATGCCTTGCCTTAAGGCATAAAGCATTTGCACAATCCAGCAAACCCATACTCCTAGCATGATAAGAACCCAGCCACCTAAATCTAAAAGGACTGTGATGTTTCCAACAGTCCTCCAACACACCATTAACAGGTTGATCATTTCTTTGCCCCCTCAAATTATTCCAGTATGGTAACATCAACTTCAACCTCTGCAACATAAGGTAACTGTCCCATTTCAACCAGTAAAGCTGAAAGAGGAGATGATCTTACTGCACCCTAACACAGACCTAAAGCCTATGCTTGAACCACATCCAAACATTTTAGATTTGAAGATAAGCCACACAGCCACAATCAGGTCATGTCTACTTGAACCAAAATATTGCCCTCTCAACATTGTACTCTTGCAGTATTCAATGAAGATTTATTTTGCATCTCAAATGTTTGGATGTAGGAGCTCAAGTTTAATTCAATGCCAGTTTTCACTTATCTCTATGGAAACTGCTGGCTTTTAAATTCTTGCCAAATACTGGAGCCATGAACAGCCCCAACGAGAAGGAACAACAACAAACTAAAGCTTTTACCGTGAAGAGGAAGCATGCAGTCAAACAACGCCAACATCAGCCGAACCTCTTGACCACATCTGCATGTTTTTATCCATTGAGTTGCTACCATATGATTGGCTGATTAGAAATTTGCATTAATGAGCAGCTGTACAGGTGTAACCTAATAAAGTGGCCACTGACTGTACATCAAGAACAAGAGGATAGCTAGGGACAGGGCAGGACTACTCAAGGATAAAACAGGGAGTATGTTCTTGCATGCAGAGGATGCAGGTGAGATCTTAAATGAGCATTTTGCTTCGGTATATACCAAGAAGAAGGATTTGGAGCACTGGGAGATCAGCATGGAGCATGTTAATTTGCTAGGGCATTTTGAGATAAACAAGGAGGTAAAGAAAGTTAAAGAGGGCACCCTCCCCCCCACCTTCTTTATAGGGCCTCTGCCCCTTCCCTCTTCAGTCCTGATGAAGGGTTCCGGCCCAAAATGTTGACTGATCGTTTCCACAGATGCTGTCCGACCTTCTGAGTTCCTCCAGCGTGTTGTGAGTGTTGCTTTGAACCCAGCATCTGCAGAGTATTTTGTGTTTAAAGAGGGCAAATCCCCAAGGCTTGATAGGATATTGTGAGAGGTAAGAGATGAGATTGCTTTGACCTTGTTCAATAGTCTTTGTGTCTTCTGTAGCTATAGGCAATGTACTGCTGTATTGGCAAGTAGCTAATGTTATTTCATTATTCAAGAAGTGTAGTAGGGATAATCCTGGAAACTATAGACCAGTGAGTCTCATGTCAGTGGCAGGGGAGTTATTGGAAAGAATTTTTAAGGATAGAATTTATAAGCAATTGGAAAACCAAGGCCTGATTAGGGACAGTTAGCATGGCTTTGTGCTTAGTTGTGTCTATCTAACTTGATTGAGTTTTTTGAGGAGATGATGAAGGTGATTGTGGATGAAGGTAGAACTGTGGATGTTGTCTACATGGATTTCAGTCGTGTTTAACAAGTTCCCTCTTGGAAGGCTCATTCATAAGATTAAGATGCATGGGATCTATGGTGAATTGATCGTTTGGATTTGGAATTACCTTGTTCATAGAAGATAGAGGGTAGTGGTATAGTAGTCAATGGGACTTATTCTTGGGGGAGGTCTGTAACTAGTGGTATCCTTCAGGGATCTGTACTGGGACTTCTGTTCTCTGTGTTTGCAGATCACATGCAGATTGGTGGTGTTGTGGATAATGAAGACTGGCAAAGGATGCAATGTGACGTAGATCATTTACAGATATGGGTGTAGAAATGGCAGATGGATTTTAACATGACCAAAATGTGAAGTGTGTTGCATTTTGGGAGATCAAATGTAAAGGGCCTGTAACTGTTAACGGCAAGACCTTTAACAGCGTTGATGTGCAGAGGGATCTCAGGGTCCAAGTCAATAGATTTGAGAAAGTGGTTGCACAGGTTCTTAGGTGCTAAAGAAGATTTATGGAATGTTTGCCTTTATTGGTTTAGTAACTGAGTTTAAGAGTTAGGAAGTTATATTACAGCTTTCTAAAGCTCTAGTTAGGCTGCATCTGTAGTTTTGTATTCATTTCTGGTTGTCCCATTATATGAAGGATATGGAGTCTTTGGAGAAGGTGCAGAAGAGGTTTACTAGGATGTTACCTGAATTAGAGGGCATGTGCTATAAGGAGAGGTTGGATAAATTGGGGTTGTTTTCTCTGCAGCAGCAGAGACTGAGTGGGAATCTTACAGAAGTTCCTAAGATTATGAGAGGCATGATAGAGTGGACAGCTAGTATCCTTATTTCAGGGTTGAAATATCTGATACCAGAGGGCATGCATTTAAGATGAGAGGGGATAATTTCAAAGTAGAAGTGTGGGGCAAGTTTTTTTTACACAGTGAGTGTTGGTTGCCTGGAATGCACTGCCTGGGTGGTGGTGGAGGCAAATACAGTAAAGGCTTCATGAGGCTCTTCGATAGGCTCACGAATACGCAAGCAATGGAAGGATGTGGATATTGTGTAGGCAGAAGGGATTACTTTAGTTCAGCATTTGATTACTAATGGAACTAATCTGACACAACACAGTGGGCTGGAGGGCCTATTCCTGTGCTGGATTGTTCATGCATTTATGTTCTCTGTACTTAAAGTTCATTTTGACCAAAGTGAAATAAACTTGATTTCTGGTATTGAAGTTATCAACCTGTTCTCATCATTGAGGGAAGGTGAAAAACTGTTACTTTGCTGTGAATGGAGATAGGGGGAAGGGTCAATTTTAATTACACCCAAGGTCCACCGAGAGAGGGAAAGAAAATTTCTTGTAAAATTATAATAGTTTTACAGTGTGTTCGTGATTGAGGAATTTGTTTCAACCCCATCTGATGCAGACATTCTTTGAATCACAAGACAAACAACGCAATTTGCTCTTGAGTTTTCCATCACAACTGGTTTAAAATAATTTTATCTCTTTCTTCTGATGAAGTGACTTTCCTTGATAGTACATTTGAGATCAATAATCTATTACTTAAGGAGATTTATTAGACTTTTCTGGAGGATACTGCCCTGTACAGCGACATTAATATCCCTCTACACAGTGTGGCCAATGTTCCACCTTTGCACTAATATTTTTTATATTTATTTGTTTGCAAATTCACGTTTCTGAAATCTTGCTTTGATGTCACTAACAATTTCAGCTTTAATAAATCTACATTTAAAATGGCAAATTATTGTCAACTTCTAAACTGTTACTTACCTTAAATATTCATTTTATTTTGGATACTTACAATTTCACACTTGCTCATATGCAAGTTAATAATGTCCTATTATCAGAGAACCATAAAAAATTTACAACAGAGCAGACCATTTTGGCAATCATGTCTATACGTGTTGAAAATGCTCTTTTTCCAACACTTGATCACTTTTTATCTCTTCAGGTGCACACTTAAGTACTCTTTCAATATTTATTGCCTTACCATACTTTCAGGTGACTCAAAAGATTCTGCAGGTGCAGGAATCCTTGAGCAACACACACAAAATGCTGGAGGAACTCAGCAGGTTTGGCAGCAGCTCTGGAGGGAAATGAACCCATGTTTCAGGCTGAGATCCTTCATCATATCCTCCCTGCTATTGTATTCTATCTTGGTCAATTTAGGAAAGCCCATTCATTACATTATTGACTTGTTTTACCACTTCTCCTCACCACTCAATATTAACTTCAATTACTATTTCATAAACGGAGGCTTTTCTCATTATCTCTAAATAACAGTTACAGTTTGTACTAAGAATTGCCAGTCATTTTGAAATAACTGGAAATACATTGCTGATAACACTCCATTTATTTCAAAGTGATGTATGGCACCCTTGTTGTTGAGTACTAACCCTCTATCCTGAACATCTGTTGCAAATGCCGAATCATGTTTGCACCATTCTACAAGAACATAAGAAATAGGAACAGGAGTAAATTATGCAGCTGTTTAAATTTGTTCTACCATTCACTTATTTCCTGGCTGATCTTCCATCTCAGTACCATTTTCCAGCACTAACCTTATAACCTTTGATTCCCTTAGGATCCAGAAGTCCATTGAGCTGAGGTTTGAAAGAATGCAATCCTCACAAAGCTTCAGTATCAAAAGTTCAACCCCTCTGATTGAGGAAACTGTCTAATTCCAATCTTAAATGGCTCAGTCCTTTATTCTGAAACAATGCCTCCTAATCCTCTATTCCTCATCCAGTGGAGAAGACCTGTGTGAAAAACCTACACCTGACATGGACCTCTGTACCTACTTCCAAGCACCTTAAAACTATTCTCCCCTGCCCATGCCCCCCCACCCCCATATTAACCATTTCAGCCCTGAGAAAAGACCTCTGGCTATCCACACGATCAACGCCTCTCATCAGGTCACTTCTCATCCTCAGTCGTTTCAAGGAGAAAAGGCCAAGTTCACTCAATCTATTCTCAAAAGGAACACTCTCCAATCCAGGCAAAATCCTTGTAAATCTCCTCTGCACTCTTTCTATAGTTTCCACATCCTTCATGTAGTGAGGTCACCAGAACTGAACACAGTACTCCAAGTAGGGTCTGACCAAGGTATTATATAGCTGTAACATTACCTCAAGGCTCTGGAACTCAAAATCCCATGGTTGATGAATGCCAACACACCATATGCCTTCTTAACAACAATGTTAACCTGCGCAGCAGCTTTGAGTGTCCTATGGATACCTTTGATCCTCCACACTGCTAAGAATCTTAACATTAATACTATATTCTGTCTTCAAATTTGACCTACTAAAATGAGCCATTTCACTCTTTTCTGGGTTGAACTCCATTTGCCACTTCTTGGCCCAGTTCTGCATCCTATCGATGTCCTGCTGTAACCTCTGACAACACTCCAGACTATCCACAACACCCCCAACCTTCGTGTCAGCAGCAAACTCACTAACCCACACCTCTACTCCCTCATCCAGGTCATTTACAAAAATCACAAAGAGTAGGGATCTCAGAACGGATCCCTGTGGAACAAGACTGGTCACTGACCTCCATGCAGAATATGAACCATCCACAACCACCCTCTGCCTTCTGTGGGCAAGCCATTTCTGGATCCACAAAGCAAAGTCTTCTTGGATCTCATGCCTCCTTACTTCCTGAATGAGCTTTGCATGGAGAAACTTATCAAATGCCTTACTGAAATGCATATACACGACATCCACTGCTCTACCTTCATCAATGTGTTTTGTTACATCCTCAAAGAATTCAATCAGGCTCATAAAGCACAACCTGCTCTTGATAAAGACATGCTGACTATCCTTAATCAGATTATGTCTCTCCAAATGCTAATAAGTCCTACTGTCAGGATCTTCTCCAACAACTTGTCCACCACTGAAGTAAGACTCACTGGTGTATAATTTTCTGGGTTATCTCTACTCTCTTTCTTGAACAAGGGAACAACATTTACAACCCTCCAGTCCTCTGGTGCTTCTCTCGTCCCTAATGATGACGTAAAGATTATTGCAAGAGGCTCAGCAATCTCCTCCCTCACTTCCCACAGTAGCCTGGGGTATATTTCATCTGGTCCTGGTGATTTAACTAACTTAATGCTTTTCAAAAGCTCCAGCACATCTTCTTTCTTAATGTCTATATGCTCAAGTATTTCAGTCCACTGAAAGTCATCCCCACAACTACCAAAGTCTTTCTCCCTGAAGCTAAATATTCATTAAGTGCCTTCTCTAGCTCCTCTGACTCCATGCACACTTTTCCACTATTGCACCTGATTGATTCTATTCTCACGCAACTCATCCTCTTGCTTTTCACATACTTGTAGAATGCCTTGGGGTTTTCCATAATCCTGCTCGCCAAGACCTTCTCATGGCCCCTTCTAGCTCTCTTAATTTCATTCTTATGCTCCTTCCTGGCAACCTTGTACTTTTCTAGAACTCTGTCAGTACCTAGCTTCTTGAACCTTTCGTAAGCTTTTATTTTCTTCTTAAATAGATTTTCCACATCCTTTGTACACCATGGTTCTTTTACCCTATCATCCATTCCCTGCTTCAATGGAATATATCTATGCAAAACACCATGTAAATGTTCCCTGAACATTTGCCACATTTCTGCCATGCATTTCCCTGAGAACATCTGCTTCTAATTTATGCTCCCAAGTTCCTGCCTAATAGCATCATATTTCCCCCTACCCCAATTAAATGTCTGTTCCTATCCCTCTCCAGTGCTATGGTAAAAGAGATAGAGTTGTGATCACTATCTCCAAAATGCTCTCCCACTGAGAGATCTGACACCTGATCAGGTTCCTTTCCCAATACCAGATCAAGTACATCTTCCCTTCTAGTTGACTTATCTACATATTGCATCAGGAAACCTTCCTGACCACACCTAACAAACTCCACCCCATCTAAACCCCTTGCTCTAAGGAGATGCCAGTCAATATTAGGAATGTTAAAATCTCCCATCACAACAACTATTATTATTTCACCATTCCAGAATCTGCCTCCCTATCTGCTCCTCAATGTCCCTGTTACTATTGAGGGGTCTATAAAAAAACACCCAGTAGGGTTATTGACCCCTTCCTGTTTCTGACTTCCACCCACACTGACTCAATGGGTAATCCCTCCATGATTTCCTCCTTTTCTGCAGCTGTGACACTATCTCTGATCAGCATGCTACTCTCCCACTTCCTTTGCCTCCCTCCCTGTCCACTTTGAAACATCTGAAGCCTGGCACACTCAGCAGACAGTCCTGCTCCTGAGACATCACAAGTCTCTGTAATGGCCACAGCGTCATCGTTCCAGTAGCAAGCCCTCCGTGTATGGAGCCAATGAATTTTCGCTGTTCTCCCTTTATGACAAGTGCGTCCTTTCTTAGGTAAGGTATCTAAAACTGTACATAATATTACAAGCACTGTCTTGCTAAGGCTCTGCACAGTTGTAATGAGACTTCCTATTCCTTTACTCATATTGCCTATTAATAAAGGCTGACATGCCATTTGCTGTCTTAATCACATTGTACCTGCCTGAGTTGGCCTTCAGCAACTTGTGTTTAAGCGTACATTGATTATTTTGAACATCATCTCTATCCAACCTCTCACTAGTTAACAAATACTTTGCTTTTCAGTTTTGAGCCCCAAAGTGCAGGATCTCACAATTTCCCACATTATATTCTGTCTATGATTTTCTCAACCACTCACTTGGACACAGAGTCATAGAAAAGTACAACACAGAAACAGGCCATTTGGCCATCTAGCCTGTGCTAAGCCATTTAAACTGCCTATTCCCATCGACTACATCCCTCTTTATATCCTCCTCCCTAATCAGTATCCCACCTTTGTTAGTATTGTCAATAAACTTGGAAATGTGAAATTTCGGACCCGCCAGTTAAATGTTAAGATAGAGTCAGAGTGTCATAGAGAGACACCATGCAGAAACAGGCCCTTTGCTGCACAGTAAACCCATATTACTTCCATTCTCCCTAACTCTACCAACTTCTATCATTCATCCACCCAGCAGGGACACTTTGTGTTGGCTAGTTAATCTATTAACCTGGAGTATGGGAGGAAACTAGAAGACACAAAGGAACACACGTGGTTCATGGAGAATGTGCAATCTCCACATAGACAGCACCTGAGGTCACGATTGCAGTGTGGGGTGATCCCAGAATTTAGCTTAGTTTTCACTTTCCTGCATGCCTCTTTCTTTTGGCCCCCAGGAGGACCAAAACCACTTGGTCCCATAAGTGCCGATCAACAGACCCTGATGAAAACATTGTCCAAGTTCCCTGCAGTGCTCTGAAAGGAGTGTTGCATAGGAATTGTATCATTAGGTGCAACCCTGTTGCAAATAATAAAATATAATCACTGTAGTTGCATGGGTGAATCATGATAGAAAGGACACAGCTAAGCTTCCTAATTGGTGTAATTCAACTTGGAGATGTCCACAAGTGGAGACTGATGTGTTTTGGATATTAAGGGATTGAGAGAATATTAAGATAGTGCAGGAAAGTGACACTAAGGTAAAAGTTCAGCCACAAATTCATTGAATGAAAACATAAGACATTGAATGACCTGCTTTATGTATCATGCGTATTTCTTACCATGGCCTTACTTATGATTTAATCTGGTTGGTTTGGTTCCGTTTTCAGTTGCTTAGAGCTGAGAAAGCTTATCTTTTGTAAGCACATGTGTTCCAGTACAACGCCACTGCTTTCACAGACAGTTTTATTTGTGCTTTAGTTCAATGAGCTCTGATCAAAACATTAAGCAACTTTATTTCTCCGACAGTACATCAAGCAACAGTTGTGATCAAATCAAATTACCATGAACATCCTGTCTTTGCAGAAAATGCAGCTTAAGCGATGTAATAAATGTCAGTGAGGTAGCATGCTTATTATAAATACAGTCAGTCATAGCGACATTATGTGTGCTCCGTTCAGCATGAAAGCTTTCTCCTTCTGAATGCTTAAAATTCCCACAGCAGATATATGTTTTAAATGTCTGCTGCTGGTTTGTTTCTGTCCTTGTCTGATTTCTTCACGTGGACAGAATGTGCCTGACAGCTCTCACTGAAGACCTCAAGTTCTCATTGCTTTGGGCGTGATATTTATCCTTGGAAGGGCTATTCCAACAGTCCTCCAAAACACCATCAACAGGGTGATCATTTCTTTGCCCCCTCAAATTACTCCAGTCTGTTAACATCAGCTTCAACCTCTGCAACATAAGGCAATTGTCTCATTTCAACCAGTAAGGATGAAAGAGGAGATGATCTTACTGCACCATAACACAGACCTAAAGCCTGTGCTTGAACCACATCCAAACATTTTTGATTTGAAGATAAGCCACACAGCCACAATCAGGTCATGTCGACTTGAACCAAAACATTGTCCTCTCAACATTGTACTCTTGCAGTATTCAATGAAGATTCACTTTGCATCTCAACTGTTCAGATGTGGGAGCTCAAGTTTAACTCAGCGCCAGTTTTCACTTATCTCCATGGAAACTGCTGGCTTCTAAATTCTTGCCAAATACTGGAGCCATGACAGCCCCAACGAGAAGGAACAACAACAAACCAAAGCCTTTTCCGTGAAGAGGATGCATGCAGTCAAACAACGCCAACATCAGCTGAACCTCTTGACCACATCTGCATGTTTTTATCTATTGAGTTGCTACCATATGATTGGCTGATTATAAATTTGCATTAATGAGCAGCTGTACAGGTGTAACCTAATAAAGTGGCCACTGACTGTACATCAAGAACAAGAGGATAGCTAGGGACAGGGCAGGACTACTCAAGGATAAAACAGGGAGTATGTTCTTGCATGCAGAGGATGCAGGTGAGATCTTAAATGAGCACTTTGTTTTGGTATTTACCAAGAAGAAGGATTTGGAGCACTGGGAGATCAGCATGGAGCATGTTAATTTGCTAAGGCATTTTGAGATAAACAAGGAGGTAAAGAAAGTTAAAGAGGCAAATCCCCAGGGCTTGATAGGATATTGTGAGAGGTAAGAGATGAGATTGCTTTGACCTTGTTCAATAGCCTTTGTGTTTTCTGTAGCTATAGGCTAGTTTGTTTCTGTCCTTGTCTGATTTCTTCACATGGACAGAATATGCCTGACAGCTCTCACTGAATACCAAAGACCTCAAGTGCTCATTGCTATGGGCATGATATTTATCCTTGGAACGACTATTGTGCCAGCCTTTGGAGAGGCAGTTTCAGTGCTTTACTCATCAGCATTTGAAAAAACTCTTTAAAAGTTCAGAGTAAAATTTATTATCAGAGTACATCCATGTCACCGCATACAACTCTGAGATTCTTTCTCTGCGGGTATACTTAGCAAATCTATAGAACAGTGACTGTAAATGGTACACATCAGAACTGTAAGTATAAACAAACTGTACAAATGCAGATGTAACGAGCACGAACTAACAATACAACAGAGTCCTTAAATGAGTGTAGCTATCTCCTTTTATTCAAGAGCCTGATGGTTGAGGGATAGTAACTGTTCTTGAACCTGGTGGTGCGAGTCCTGAGGCTCTTCTACCTTCTACCTGTGAAAAAAGAGCTTGGCCTGGGTGGTGAGGATCTTTATGATGGATACTGTTTTTCTATGGCAATGTTTCATGTAGACGTGCTCAATGGTTGGGAGGATTTTACCGGTGATGTACTAGGCCAAATCCACTACCTTCTGTACTATTTTCCTCTCAAAGACATTAGTGTTTCCACACCAGGCTGTTACTCAGCCAGTAAACACTCTTTTCACCACATTCTATAGAGGTTTGCCAAGGTTTTTGATGACATATTGAATCTCCACAATCTCCCGAGGAAGTAAAGGAACTGTCGTGCTTTCTTTGCAATTATATTTATATGATGGGTCCAGGACAGGTCCTCTGAGATCATGACGCTCAGGAATTTAAAGCTACTGACCCTCTCCACCTCTGGTTTTCTGATGATTACTGGCTCATGGTCCTCTGGTTTCCTCTCTTGAAGTCTACAACTAGTTCCTTGGCTTTAGTGACATTGAGGGACAGGTTGTTGTTATTACACTACCCAGCCAAGTTTTCAGTCTCCCTCCTGTATACTGATTTATCATCCCCTTTGACACAGCCCACAACAGTGGTGCTGTCGGTGAACTTGAATATGGTGTTGGAGCTGTACTTAGCCACACAGTCATAGGTGTAAAGTGAGTAGAGTGGGGGCTAATACACATCCCTCTGGTGCTCCTGTGCTTATGGAGATTGTGGAGGAGATGCTTTTGCCGATCAGAACTGACCGGGGTCTACAAGTGAGGAAATCTCGGATCCAATTTCACAAGGGGGCATTGAGGCCCGGAATATGGAGTTCACTGATGTGTTTGGAGGGGATGATAGTGTTGTAAATGCCGAACTGTAAATTTAACTTCATGTTTTAAAATCTAAGTATTTAATTTAAACAACTTGCCACATTCCTCGATTGGAAAATGATTTAAGAATTTCCCAATGTGATGTGGAACTAATAGCAACAGACTATTGATCTATTGGGAGGAAGGGAAGTAGCACTGGGGTCACAATGGCTGACACATCTCATTCTTCCCTTTTTACAGGTGTTCACTTTTCAGTTACACAATCTAGAGTATCGGATAGTCTGACTGATCTCTTTACTCTCCTTTACATCACGACAGTTGTGCTGCTCCATTTAAAGCAGGCTAATTCAATGCAGATCACGTATCAAACAGATCTGGAGTTCCTACAAGTAATTGCCTTTACCACCTGATTCTAAAAGTCAACTAGGAATAGGTAATTATGCCTAGATTTACTAGCAAGGTGTAGATACCAAGAACAGATACTAACGTATAATAATAAAGAATCAATCATTGCACATTATTTGTATTATGAAGCATGATTTATGGTACTTGTTTTGTATGGATGTGATGTTCTCCTTTGATAAAACAATAATCATTTTAGCATTTCTAATTGAAAGCTAACGGGATCTGTTATGAGCAATAAGTGCAATGGGACAAGTATTGATGTAAAGCTGCTCATAAAACATCTAGTTTGTCTCATGAATTTAGGATGCAGATGGCAGAACTGATTAAATTTTAATCTCATCTCTCTAAAGGTGCAATAATAGAATCTGATGTTAAAGTGTTTTGACGGTGTTTCTGGCCATTTAGTTTCCCAGTTTGGTACTTCAACAGGTTGAAATTTCTGGCGCCTCATGTAAAAAAAAATTGGCTGTATATTTTTCAGCCTTTAGAGAAAAGGACGCAACTATAAAATTAAATTCCCTCAGCTTAGAGAGAATTTTTAAATCTGCCTCGTGTTTTGGTGGAGAAGTGGAATAGAATGGATGAGATCTGCAATGCTTCACAACCATTTTATATTCAAAATATTTTTTTTTGGAGGGGCATTCAGATTAAATAAGTAAACTAGATGTTTACTAGATGTTTACTAGAATTCAGATTAAATAAGTAAACTTAAATAAGTAAACTAGCTCCATTGATTTATTCCAAACGGGAATTGTATGCCAATGGAAACTGTGGTCACCCGGACCATTAGATGTGTAGATTAGGGGGCGCCACAGTGGCATAACAGTTAGTATGATAGAATTAAAGCTTGGGGCCATTCCAGGGTTTGGAGTTCAATTCCAGCGACCTCTTCAAGGAACCTGTACGTCCTCCTCATGCTCCAATTTTCTCCCACAGTCCAAAGACTGCCATTTTTAAGTTTCCTGTGATTAGGCTAGGGTTAAATAGGTGGGATGCTTCGATGGTGTGGCTCCTTGGGCTCGACTGGCCTGTTCCATGCATCTTTAAATAAACTGGGGTTGAAAGGTGAAGAGGCTTGTCTAGATCACTTTGAAACATTTATTTATGAAGTTGGGAAAGCACACGGGCACTGTAATCCCAGTTTCCCCAGCCCTCCATTTACCTTAGACTTGAAGTGTTGTTTCTAGCCTCCACGTCTCCTGGCTGTACCCTGCCAATTTTCTTCCACGAGGTCCAGCCATCAAACTTAATTGCTGACATGCAAATGAGCTGTCCCACCTGGATGCTAAAATTCTTAGCTGAGTTTTGGATTCAGTCAGGCAATGCTATATTAGCTGCACTTGGTGAAATTTGAACTAATGAATACCACTGAATTACATGATCAATAATAGGCATCAGTGATATTGTAACTATATAATCACTGCTTTGTAACAATCTCTTTTCTTCCTGTTTCAGAAAAGAATCCCAAGGTGATTTTCAAAGATGAATAAGAACTTCCCTTTGTTTCACACAATGGTTCATTTTCAAATGCTGAAACAGAGTCAATGGACCAGAATTCTGTTCTGCCACTGTATCTAACAGTTATGCTCAACCATGCTTGTCTAAGCTTGTAACAATTCATTGCATAGTAAGTTGCTGAAAATGTGAGTGGATAATGGAACAAGTAATGACCTGAGTGAACAGAGATTGCAACTGTGAATCTCCCAAAGGGATGGAGTAGCCCGTGGCATCCCGGTTCCAAACCACGTGAAGTCCCATGGTATCATCAAATACGAGTGAGGAAACCTCCTCTCGTAAGCACCTACCATTCTCTCTCATGATGATGATTCAGTGCTCCTCCATGTCGAGAGCACAAAATTTAATCCCAGTACGTGTGAGGTAATGCAATTTTGGAAGCCAACCAGGGATAGGACATATACAGTAAATGGTAGAGCGCAAAAGAACATTGATAAACAGAGAGATCTAGGCTCATACTCTATAGATCTATGAAGGTGGCAGCTCAAGTCAATAGAGTGGGGAAGAAGGCACGTGTTATGCTTCCTTTCGTAGTTTGAAGCAGAGTAAATAAGTTGAGATGTTATGTCACAACTTTATGAAACACTGTACTGCACATGGTGTATTAGGTGCAATTCTAGTTTCCATGTTATAGGAAAGGTGTAGTTACTCTGGAGAAAGTGCAAAAGGGATTCTTCAGAATGCTGTCTGGATTGGAGTTGTGGGGGAGTGATTAGACAGGCTGTGCTTTTTTCTCCCCCTGAAAAGGAAGAGGCTAAGGAGTGATCTGATAGAAGATTGAGAGGCAATGGTAGAATTGTTAATCAGAATTTGAGATACAGTACAGTCCCATTGAGTTGCACTGCTCAGCAACCCCTGATTTTTTAATCCTAGCCTAATCACGATTTACAATGACCATTTAACCTACCAGCTGGTACGTCTTTGGACTGTGGGAGGAAACTGGAGCACCCAGAGGAAGTTCATGCGGTCACAGCGAGAATGTATAAACTCCTTACAGGCAGTGGTAGGACTTGACATCGGGTCACCGGTACTGTTACCGTTGTGCAAACCACTATGTTACCATGCCACCCATGGTAGGAATACCAAAAACAGGAGGGCACAGGTTTCAGGTGAGAGGAAAGAGCTTTAAAGGGTATTTGAGGGGTAATAAGTTTTTTTTTACGTAGAGAGTGGTTGATATCTGGAATGTTCTGCCAGAGAGGGTGGTGGAATCTAATACATGCATTAAGACAGACACTTAAATAGACAAGCACAGAAGGGTACAGTCCTCAGGCAAGTGGGATTAGTACAGATAAGAAAAAGGTTGTAATGGACATAATTGGCTGAAGGACCCATTTCTTTTTCTGTATGACTCTATGACCAGTGAGTGCAATGGGCAGGTCCAGATTGGTTTGAAAATTTCTTTTATGAAGTTGGAAACAGCAGAACGAGACTTGAATTTCCATCACCCTGAGTGGCTTAGTTGCACCAACACTAGCCTGGCTGTTGAGGACACAACTGTTAGATTGGGCCTATGGCAGGGAGTGAAGGATTGAAAACAAGAGATAAACTTAATTACCCTTATCCTCACAAAATTACCTTTGGCAGATGCATTCAAACATGAAGGTATTGACAGAAGTGACCAATAGTTACTAGCCTCTTTTACTCCAACATCACCTCCCAAATTTATGATGGCTATCAACAAGATCAATAGGGCAGCACCACCACCTGTAGATTCCCCTCCAAGTTGCATACCCTCCTGATACGGAAATATATTTTCACTCATACATTGATGTTTTAAAAAGAGCTGGAGGCCTTTTGGAACTTACTAGCGGGCTGCAATCATCACGAGAGGTCGTTCGTTGGTGAGGCTGTGCGAGGTTTGGAAAGAGCTCGGGGCCTTTTGGAAGCGTTTGTTGGTCTGCAGTCTTTACGAACTTTTAGGCACCTGGCAGGGGGCAATGAAAAGAAGTGAGGTGTAAGCAGAGTGGCCATTGTTGGAGTGGGCCAACATTAGAATGGTCAGGCTTTGGCTCAATACGATTAGGCGAGAATGACCTATCAATGCACAGCAGCAGCCAGACAGACCAATGTCACTATGGCTGGCTCTGAGACTCAGCTGGAAAGGGTAAAGTCAGGCACAGCGATAGTTAGAGGGTGGATAGCAGATTCTGTGGCCAAGAAAGGGAAGCCAGGATGGTGTGAAGCTCATCGGTAGAAAGTGGTAAGGGGTCCTGCAAGGTGAGTATAGGGAGTTAGGGAAGAGGCTGAAGGGCAGGAGCTCCAAGGTAGCAATCTCTGAATTACTCCCAGTGCTATGTTCTAGTCAGGGCAGGACTAGGATGAGAGTACAGATGAATGACTGGCTGAGGAAGTGGTGAAGGGGGCAAGGTTTCATATTTCTGGATCATTGGGATCTCTTCTGGGGAAGGTTTGACCTGTCCAAACAGGATGGATTACACTTGACCCTGAGGGGGAGCAATATGTTCGCAGACAGGTTTACTAGAGCTATTGTGGAGGGGTTAAGCTAATTTGGTAGGAGGATGGGAACCAGAGTGATGGGCTGAGGATGGGGCAATTGGTATACAAGTAGCTTCATTGTGAAGTGAGACTGCGAGAAAGGATTGGCAGATGATAGTGCAAAATTGCAGTCAGGTTGAGTTGAAGTGTAACATGGGGGCAAAATCAAAAAGGGTGATGAATACAGGAATGAAAGTTGTATTTGAATATGCACAGTATATAGAATAAGGTAGATGATCTTGAGGTGCAATTAGAGATCGGAAGGTATGACATTGTGGGCATTGCTGTGTTGTTGCTGAGATCATATTTGGGAGTTTAACATCCAAGGTTACATCTTGCGTTGAAAGTACTGGCAGGCTGAGGTGGTGGGATGGCTTTGTTGGTAAAAAATGAAATCAAATCCTTGGAAAGAGGTGACATAGAGTCGGAAGATGTAGAATCCTTGTGGGTAAAATTAAGAAGCCACAAGGGTAAAAAGACCTTGATCCGAGTTATAAATAGACGTCCAAACAGCAGCCAGGATGTGGGATGTAAATTACAACAGGAGATGGAAAAGGCATGCAATATGGGTAATATTATAGTATTTACGGGAGATCTCAATGTGCTGGTAGATTGGGAAAATTAGTCTGGTGCTGGATCCCAGGAGAAGGAATTTGTAGAATGCCTGTGAGATGGTATTTTTAAAGCAGCGTGTGATTGAGCCCACTAGGGAAAGCTAATTCTGGATTGGATTTTGTGTGATGAACCAGATCTGATTAGGGAGCTTAAGGTAAAGAAACCCTTAGGTGGTAGTGATCATTATATGATAGAACTCATCCTGCAGTTTGAGAAGAAGAAGTTAAAGTCAGATGTATCAGTATTACAGTGGAGTAAAGGGAATTAAAGAGGCATGAGAGAAGAACTCACCAAAGTTGATTGGAAGGGGACACTATCGGGTATGACAGTAGAACAGCAATGACTGGAGTATCTGGGGGCTATTCAGAAGGCACAGGATAGATACTTCTTAAAGTTGAAAAAGATGAAAAAGGGAGGAGGAGGAGGCAACTGACAAGGGAAATCAAAGAGAGAATAAAAGCAAAACAGAGAGCATATTTATCACAAAAATTAGCAGGAAACTTGAGGATTGGGAAACTTTTAAATACTATCATGGCAACTAAAAAACCATAAGGAGAGAAAATATGATATCTGAAGGTAAGCTAGCCAATAATATGAAAAAAAAACACAATTTTTTTCAGATATATAAAGAGTAAAAGAGAAGTGAGAATGGATATTGGGCCACTGAAAATGACAATGGAGAGGACGCAATGAGGGACAAAGAAATGGTGACAAACTTAGTAGGTATTTTATGTCAGTCTTCACTGTGGAAGACACCAATAATATGCCAGAGATTTGAGAGGGTGAGAAACAGAAGTGAGTGTAGTTACTATTACTAAGGAGAAGGTGCTTGGGAAGCTAAAAGATCTGAAGGTAGATAAGTCACCTGGATCAGAAGGAGTACACCCCAGGGTTCTGAAGGAGGTAGCTGAAGAGATTGTGGAGGTATTAGTAGAAATCTTTCAAGAATCACTACATTCTGGAATGGTTCCAGAAGCCTGGAAAATTACAAATGTCACTCAACTCTTTAAGAAGGTGGGAGGCAGAATAAAGGAAATTATAGGCCAGATAGGAAGATGTTGGAGTCCATTACTAAGGATGATATTATGGTGTACTTGGAGGCACATGTTAAGTAGGCCAACGTCAGCATGGTTTCCTTAGGGGAAATTTTGCCTGACGAATCTGTTGGAATTCTTTAACGAAATAATAGGCAGGGTAGATAAAGGAGAGTCAGTGGTTGTTGTGTACTTGGAGTTTTAGTAGTCTTTTGACAAGGTGCCGAACATGAGGTTGCTTAACAAGATAAGAGTCCATGGTATTACAGGAAAGATACTAACAGGGATAGAAGTTTGGCTGACTGGCAGGAGGCAAAGAGTGGAAACAAAGGGTATTGGGATTGCTTCTTTTTACATTATAATTTGGATGATGCAATTGATGGTGTTGTGTCCAAGTTTGCAGATGATACAAAGATAAGTGGAGGGGCAGATAGTGTCGAGAAAGCAGGGATTCTGCAAAGGACTTGGACAGATTTGGAGAATGGGAAAAGGTGTGGCAGATGGAATATAATGTAAGGAAGCTTATGGTCATGCACTTTGGTGGAAAGAATAAAGGCAACTACTATTTTCTAAACAGGGAAAAATTAAAAAAATCTGAGGGGCAAAGGGGCCGAGGAGTCTTTGTGCAGGTTTCCCTAAAGGGTAACTTGCAGGTTGATTTGGTGGTAAAGAAGGCAAATGAAATAGAGAGGGCTAGAATATAAGATCAAGGATGTGATGCTGAGGCTTGATAAGTCATTGGTCAGGCCACACTTGGAGCATTGTGAGGAGTTTTAGACCCCTTATTTAAGAAACATGTGCTGGCATTGGAGAGGATCCAGAAAAGGTTCACGAGAATGAAAGGGTTAACATTTGAGGAGCATTTGATGGGTTTGGGCCTTTATTCGATGGAGTTTGGAAGAATGAGGGTGATCTCATTGAGTCTTACTGAATATTGAAAGGCCTAGATAGAGTAGATGGGCGGGAGGAGAAGATGGCTGCGTGACGCAGCGTGCGCGGCCTCTCCAATGAAATGATATTGTATTTGTTAAATAGGGACCGTGCACAATTCTGATTTGATGGAGACAGACGTGAGAAGCATGAAGGAACATCTGGAGAAACTTCTGAAATGCCTGGTTCGCTGCTGCTGCTACTGTGCGATTGAGAATCTCCGGAGGGAAGGCCCCAAATCCTCTGCTTTTCCTGGTGCTGGCGGCTGGGGCTGGGGTCAAAGCGCTTGGCAGAGATGGTGCTTGGTGTCGGAGGGTTGGTCGGAGGCTCAGAGTTTTCGGACGGACTCAGAGTCTGGCTGTGGTCGGGTGCTTCCAGGATGCTGCATCAGCAAGTTTGCGGTGCTGGTGGCTCATGGCAGGAAGAGCGTTTTCTTCCTTCTCCTCTCTGCGTGAGTTGATGGGACTTTCAAGAGACTTTGAACTTTTTTTTTACTGTGCCATGGCCTGTTCTTCATCAAGTTACAGTATTGCTTGCACTGTTGTAACTATATGTTATAATTATGTGGTTTTTGTCAGTTTTTCAGTCTTGGTCTGTCTTGTGTTTCTGTGATATCACACCGGAGGAACATTATATCATTTCTTAATGCATGCATTACTAAATGACAGTAAAAGAGGACTGTGTGTCCTCATAATCTAATCTAATGTGAAGAGGATGCTTCCTATGGTGGGGGAGTCTAAGATCAGAGGGCACAGCCTCAGAATGGATGTCCATTTAAAACAGAGAGGAGGAGGAATTTCTTTAGCTAGAGGGTAGTGAATCTGGGGAATTTATTGCCACAGATGGCTGTGGAGTCCTAGTCACTGAGTATATTTAAAGCTGAGGTCAGTAGGTTCTTGATTAGTCAGAGTGTCAAGGATTATGGGGAGAAGGTAGGAGAATGGGGTTGAGTGGGATAATATATGAACCATGATGGAATGGTGAAGCAGACTTTTGGGCTGAATTGCATAATTCTGCTCCTGTGTCTTATGGTCTCTCTGTCCCAAAAGCCATCCCTAAAAACTTAGAAAAACTAAAAGACAACTAAATATGAGCCATGACCTCATCTCCCTACCCAACAGCACTGTTAGAATACCCTCCTCAGAAGGACGGCCATGTTTCAAGAAGCAGTTCATCACCAGCTTCTTCAGAACGATTAGAAATAGGTAATAAATGCTGCCTTTGCCAGTGATAGGCAGATCCAGAAAATGAATGAGTAATGATAACTCAGAATGAAGAATTGTGAAATTAACAGCAAAAGGACTGAGTAAGAACCTCCAGTTTGGGTGGATGAAGTTGATACCATTCAGGTTAGAGAGTAAAATAGGACGGGAAACAATAAAAGCAAAGGATTAAGAAAAAAATGAACAATAGTTGTCCTGGTAACACACACAATATGCTGGAGGAACCCAACCCATGTGGCATCTATAGAGATGAATAAATTGTTTTAGTGCTAGATTTTTAAAATTGATAATAGCAAGGACAAGCCTCTATATTTGTAATAGTTAAATTTCGGTTCAGATGCTGACGGACGGTAATAAAAACTTGCACAATTTAGAGGATTCCTAGGCTTGAAATGACAAGTCTTCACCTTTTGTGGTAAGCTCAATTCAAATCTGTCTTTTAAATATATGAACTTAATTCCATTCAGTGCATTTCAGTGGTGAGTCAGTTAGTTAGAAACCATTTTTCCAGAGTTAAGGAGTGGCAAGATTTGGACATTATCCTTAGATATTTGGACTTAATCACTCATTTGCTACTTACCTGAAATCACAATACCATGTTTGCATAAATAACAGAAATAACACCAGTTCTTTTGGACAGAAATTTATATTCCTTTGATTTTTATGTAAGTAGTTCTTTGTAAAATGGTTGCATCAATAAAAAGAATCACTAATTTCCAAAGCAATTAATTGAAGTGTTTTGAGAGGCAAGATTAATCAAGGTAGCCGCATAGTAATTGGCACTTTAATTTAAATATTGATTTGTATATATTTATAATTGACCCTTGAATAAATACAGGTCTCTTTTTAAAATCTTGTTTGTTTGATTTTGTTTCTTTTGAAGTAATATATAATTGATTTTTTTGTACTTTTATTATATTGGTGATGGTGACTGTTTTCAATTGACTTCCTGTTCACATTGCTCAGAGGTTTCCATGGTAAGTTGGCAGGTGAGAACAGTGTGATATAAATTACTGCCCACCCATGGCTATTGTATTTCACCGCAGCTTGAAGATAAATAACATGCAGCTCGTTCTTGAGAAACTGGATCCAGTCAAGTTAACAGAAACTGAGATTATTTGTGGGTGTAAAGCAAAACTGGAATTAAAACAGAAAAAGCTAGAAATATAGAGCTGTGCGCTAGCAGATGATGGAAAAGCTTTCATGTCTGGTGGGAGTTTTACAGGAATTGTTAACGGCTCTAATGAAGGAGTACTGAGGTTCCCAAATCTTTCTGCTGCATTACATTTCAGAGAGTCTTGATTTTCTTTTTTGAGCATTTTCCACATGCACCACTGTAATAATAAACTTCGAATGAAAAGAAAATTGTCTTTATAATTGGGTCTCCATTCCCTTACCTTAAGGGGTATAACTTAGAATCTACAGATGAATGATATTCAGACATATACTTGAAGAGGCATGACCTCTAGGGTACAGAAACGCAGTGCTGGGACACGTGATGAAGTTGGACCACCATACATGTGATGAACTGAATGGCCTCATCTGATTTTGTAAATTTATTGTAATTCTATGAACACAAGTTCCCTAACCACTCTGTTTGACCCAGAGAACACATTTGGTATGATTATAATTGATTAGTTAAAACGGATGTAAGAGAAAGAAAGATTTTTATGGACATTGTTCATTAAAGGGAGAATTTATTCATCATACTGGAATACCTTATGAGATAATAAGCTATCAATTCCAAATCTTTACAGTTAAGTACTCCAAAATTCTCCAGGTTTGAATTTTGTTTTAATTTTGTACAGTGAAAGTATGAGCAAAAATATTGCTGAAGTTAACAATTGAAATGTGTATTAAGTAAATGCAAGTGATTTCAAGATGATCGATCCCAATAAAATTGGAGATGATAAGTAATCTAGCAACTTTTGGGACATTTGAGAGCTTATACAGTATTGCATTATGTAGTCAATAAATGCCAACATTGCCTCAAAGACATCTGAAGAAAGCTTGGTGACCTCAGTTTCCGACAAGTAATGAGAGAAATAATAGAGGATAATGAAATAGATTTCATTAGTCTCTCCATGGAAATTGTTCCTAAGAGCAACTGCTGTATTAGTCTTTACCATACCTGTCAGAAACTGTGGCTCCTCTGGGAAATCTGTTTCTTAAGAGGGCTTGCTCTGCTCAGGATTTCAAACTGCTATTGCATCCTAAGTTACAGCTGCACAAAACGGTAAGATTTAGATCTTTAAAAGACCACCTTGACTGTGAGGGTGGGAAATATTACACTAACTCTGCAGATCCAACACTGTGATTTTAGAAGCCACCTTCCCCGGCCCCCAAATTGACCATTCATCATATAAAGCCTGTTATACCATGGAGTCTACTCTGTGTATCTAATCTCCCAAAAGAAAAGCACTGCATACATATTTTCAGAGAGACAACAGTGAGCAAGTAAAGCCTGGTATACTCATTCGCCTGTAGCCTGTGACTGTGCACTTGTTTTACTTCCCTTCTCTTGTCCCAGGGCCCAGCGGCAAAAACAAAATCGCAGCAATCCCGGGGAATTTGGTAACATTATATTAATTTCTAACCCTTGCAGAATAGGTAGGAAATGGATCCGTAAAGCATTCACAAACTCTTGAACTTTGAAATTTCAAATACATGAACTGTGGAATGGCATTGTTTGACATTGATGGACAATTACTGATAAAATTGTATTTTTGCAGTTTAGAAAGGATAATACCTCTGTTAAAATAGAGATAGTAGTGACACAGGATAGAAAGTTAATGTTTTTCAATAATCTTAAAACTGCAAATCCTGATGCAATCTATTGCATAATGATATCATTTCATGGTCAATTGCATCAATTCAGTATTCACTGAACTGCAAGCTTTGCTTAGCAATTCACCACAGTTTCTTTGAGAACAAATGCAATTTATAATTAAATAATAATTGAGTACCTGAAATTCCTGTAATATGAGTTGTAATTAATTTTGTCTCAGAAATCATACTTATTGCTGATTAGATTTCACAATATTTAAATTAGCACACGTTAACATGTTATGAGACAGTGCCGGTAACTCAATAAGTCTACTGTATGTGTCATTATTGGGATAACTGGGCCTTTTATTACATGTTAATAATTTGGACCTCAATATATGGGGGTTAATTGCAGAGTTTCCAGCTGATATCCACTTTGGAAGGAGAAATGCAGGATCAGAATATTACTTTAATGGTAAAAAAAAATTGTAGTACGCTGCTGTGCAGAGGGACTTGGGAGTGATTGTGCATGAATCACAAAAGTTGGTTTGCACGTGCAGCAGGCTATCAAGAAGGCAAATGGAATGATGGCCTTCATTGCTAGAGGGATTGAATTTAAGAGCAGGGGCGTTATGCTGCAACTGTACAGGGTATTGGTGAGGCTGCACCTGGAGCACTGTGTGCAGTTCTGGTCTCCTTACTTGAGGAAGGATATACTGGCTTTGGAGGCAGTGCAGAAGATGTTCACCAGGTTGATTCCAGAGATGAGGAGGTTAGACTATGAGGGGAAATTGAGTTGCTTGGGACTGTACTTGCTGGAATTCAGAAGGATGAGAGGAGATAATGTAAAAACATATAAAGTTGTGAAAGGGATAGATAAGTTAGAGGCAGGAAAGTTGTTTCCACTGGTAGGTGGGACTTAAACTGGGGGACATCGCCTCAAGATTCGAGGGAGTAGATTTAGGATGGAGATGAGGAGGAACTGCTTTTTCCAGAGAGTGGTGAATCTGCTAAATGAAGCGGTGGAGGCTACCTCAGTACATATATTTGAGAGAAGACTGGATAGATTTTTGCATAGTAGGGGAACTAAAGGTTATGCGGAAAAGGCAGGTAGGTGGAGATGAGTCCATGGCCAGATCAGCCATGATCTTATTGAATGGCAGAGCAGGCTCGACAGGCCAGATGACCTACTCCTGTTCCTATTTCTTATGTTCTTATACTCTTATGATATGAAAAGTGGTGGACATTAAAAAATTAGAAATATTTATGTTGAGAGACTTGAAAGTAATGGTCGTTCTAAAGGCAGAAAAGATTAAATTTCTTTACCCAGTGGTTGGTGAATCTGTGGATCTAATTATCACAGACAGCTGTGGAGGCTAAGTCAGTGGATATATTTAAAGCAGAGGTTGATAGCTTCTTGATTAGCAAGAGTGTCAATGATTGCGGGGAGAATGTAGGAGAATGGGGCTGAGAGGGAAAATAACTCAGCCATGATTGAATGGCGGAGCAGTTTTGATGGGCCGAGTGGACTAATTCTACTCCTATGCATTATATTGTTATGGAAATTTAATAATATTATTCAAAATCATGGAAAATAGCTAGATACAAAATGAGGAGAATTTTTCAACGCAGATAATTGTTATGTTCTGGAATACACTGACTGAATTTAAAGTCAATAATAAGTTTTAAAGGTTAAATAAAAAGATGTTTGAAGAAGAATTAGGGCTATGAGGAAGAGATGTGAAATAGTTTTTTTCTAGAACATTTAAAAAAAGAGCTTGCACTGGAATAATAACTGAATGGTCCCTTATGCTGTAGAATCTATGGTTCAATAACATTATACAGTGTCATGCAAAGCAATTTTCCTTTAGTTATTTACAGATGATGAGTCACAGTCAATCTCATCATCATTTTGTCTGCAATAGTGCAGCTGGTAATGCCCACTGTGCTTTGGAAAATAAAACAAAATAGGTGTTGGATGTGATAATAAATCTTCAGCATTCAGTTACAAGGCTGCAATTCAATCAAAATAATTGAACATCATTCAAAGAGATTTTGTTGCTATCTGCCGATTATTTATAGTCTTACAACTTATTCATATCTAGCTGCCAGTTGTATGTGCATATTTCAATGGGGAAGATGAATAGCCACATTATTGAAATAAAAGTTACTCCATGTAACTGCACTGGTTAAAGTGCATCTAGATTTAATTTAAGTCATCATCCTATGAAGTAAGTGGGGATTTATATCAGCTGAAATAGATATGAATTGAGTGATGGTGATTTTTCTGGTAAGTTTAATGTAACATGCTGGAATACATGATCATCTTAATTTCACCAATAAAAGTGGGGTCTTTAGGGATTCTCATGGGTGAATCTTTGAACAGAAGGAGTGTGGAGTTAAAGGGGAGGTTGCTTAGTATGAGAACAAGTTCAGCCAGGTATGATGGTGATGGTCTATTCTGCATGGTCTGTCCTCAGTGGAGGCCTGAATTTATCCCTAATGTAACCACCTTAGTGAATTCTGAGCTTGCATGGTGTTTGCTTTCCTTTGAATTCTTGTTCTATTAAGATTTCTCTCTCTGGTACCTTACCCTTTGTAGATCTACTCCTGAAAAAACTATTGGCATGATACTGATTGTCACAAAGGTTTTCTCCACTTGCTTTCAGTGCCCATCATTGAGAACATCTGCCATAAACGCTGCCTGGGCAGGGTGAAAAAAATTATCAAGGATGCATCTCACCCTAACTATGGACTTTTTACTCTCCTCCCATCCGGTAGGCGCTACAGGAGCCTCCGCTCCCGCACCAGCAGGCTCAGGAAGAGCTTCTTCCCTGAGGCTGTGACCCTGCTGAACCTCACATCACAGCGCTAAGCAGTATTGCACCCATATTGTACTGTCTCAGTACTTTTATATTTGTGTGTTGTAGCACTTACTTTTTATCCGCAGTTATTTTGTAAATAACACTATTCTTTGCATTTCTGGTTAGATGCTAACTGCATTTTGTTGGCTTTGTATCTGTTCTTGGCACAATGACAATAAAGTTGAATCTAATCTAATCTAATCATTCCAATCTACCTTTCTCCAAATTTGCAGTACCATATTTACTAAGGTACAATGGCATCACTAATGTAGAACCTGCCGATAAGAGCCATGCTATCATTGAACTTCTATCTCTCAGAGACTGATGGGAACTCTTTGACATCTTTTCATTTTCTAAACCCATACGTCTTTTTTGGAATGTGGGAAAAACCCAGAAGAAACCCAAGAAGTCATGGGGAGAACATACAAACTTCTTGTCAGCTGTCGGAATTGAACCCCAATCACCGATTGCTGGTGCTGTAAAGTGCTGCACTATCTTTTATTTGCAAAAAACTGAGGTTAGGGTATTCCCTTGTTTCATCCTCCACTCCACCAGCCTCCAACGTCAATGAATTGCCATCCATGATTTTTGACACCTCAAATGTAAGACAAATTATTTTGAGGTATTTACCAAAATAGTCTAACAAATCCTTTCCTAGTTCACCGTTCCATTTACTACCACCAACAGTTCACCATGTCCAGCCAGATCTGGCCCCTGTGACGCACACAAAATGTTGGAGGAACTCAGCAGGCGAGGCAGCATCTATAGAAAAAAGTACAGTTGACGTTTTGGGCCGAAACCCTTTGTCAGGACTCAGACTCAGGACTCAGCAGGAATTTGTATTTCCAGCATCTGCAGATCTTCTCTTGTTTTTGGCCCTTGTGGGCTGTTTGAATAACTGTGGTATTAGTACCCCACTGAGAGCCATAGGGCTTGGTTAATTCTCATACGCCAGCTACATTGTGACTTACTTTGAGACATTCTGACATGGGTGAATGGGTTAATAACTATCCATTCCAGGTTAATGGGGGAATCAATACCTGCTTTTAAACTCATGTCTCTTAGCTACTATAGATCATTGACTACAGCCAGTTTTCAGCTTTACCTCACATGACATGGTTCATTGCTACTCTAATATACCTTCAGTTTTCCTAAATCATCCAATCAATTACATAGTCTGCACGATTCTGTACCTATATACTGCACAGAGCAGAGTGCTGGTTGGGAAGCAGATGAGATTATAGCTAAAACTAGCATAATATATTAACAATTTAATAGAATCATAGAGCAGAGATACAAGCCATTTGGCCATCAAGTCCATGACAACCATCAAATTTCTGTTTACAGCAATCCCATTTTTTAAATCATCCCCACATTCTCATTGACGTTCTGGCCCAAAAGCTTGACTGTATTTTCCCTTCCATAGCTGCTGCCTGACCTGCTGAGTTTCCCTAGCAGTTAATGTGTGTTGCTCAAGACCTCTAGTATCTGCAGAGTCTCTTGTGTTTACGATTTGCGAAGTTGCTTTGAGTATGCCTACCCAGAAGAAGTTGAAATCTTCTCTTTGGTGAGACCCTCTTTCATATCTCCCCCTCTGTGATCTCCGCTGCTGTCTGACTATTCAACCATGTTTCACCCAGCCAGTTTGTACTCCTTCCTCTACCTCATCTCTTATTCTGGCTTCTGCCCGCTTCCTTTCAAGACCTGATGAAGGGTCTCATCTCAAAACCTCGACTGTTTATTCCTCTCCATAGATGCTACTTGACCTACTGAGGTCCTCCAGTATATTGTCAGTGTTGCTCAAGAGTTCCAGCATGTCTTGTGTCTAAAACATTAGAGATCCCACACTTCTCTCTCTTTGTCTCTATTTCTCTAGAATTGTGGCCAGAAACTCTGGCTTATAGTACAACCACCCAACCCTATTGATGTTCAGGTAGCTACAGTTGCTATATTTTCTGTGCATTTGTTCAAGAGAAACTTGCAGAATTTTACACTGTGGAGTGACTTTGGAAATGCATGCTCCTTACTTTGTATTGTTAAGTGTAGCTATGAAGTAAAGATTATAAAGTCATTACTGTATTGGGGAAATGTTAAAATGGCAGCTTAATGAGCCATAGTTTTCTTTATCTTTGCCATGTGCTCTTTAAGAGAATCTAAGAAGTCTTTAGTGCAAGAGACATGAATGTCTAGATATGGTATTTTAAAAGAAGGAAATGAATCAGAATCCTCCCAACAAACTCCCTACAAAGGGAAAATAGATTGCTGACAAGAGAGCTGACACTTCTGAACTAAAAAGGAATTCACACTGAACTTGATCATGTGTGAATGCTGTCACTGTTCAAGTTCAAGTTTAATTGTCATTCAGCTGTACAGATGAGTACAGCCACACAAAACAGCGTTCCTCTGGGGCCAAAGTACAAAACCCAGTGCCAACAGTCACTCACAGCGCACTGCACATACACCACATCCAATTCTGATTGCAGAAAAACAGTCACTAAAGAAGATAATTTAGCCCAAGCTCCTGAGTGTCATTCCCTGTAGATTGATGGTGCATGGGATGTTGTCCTGGAACCACCTTCTACAAGAGCAAGCACGCAGCAGTCCATAAAGCACTAGTGCAGCCGCAGACAAACATAATCCAGCTTGTCTTCCACCGGGTGAACACTGGGGAGCAGCACTGATGGGAGGGGGCAGACCCTAAACCAGCACGGACTCCAGCGTCTGCTGTGCCTCCACTCTCCCACACCAAACAAAAAAGGAAGGACTGGTGTGATCCTTAGGTACTGAAGGGAGCTCTGTATAAGCAGATATGAGTCAATGTAAAACATCTTTTCTTCTTTTTAAGTAGGAGCAGCCCAACCTGAGCTGAGCGGATTAGCATCAGATTTTAATCCGATTGAACTAGTTAAATTTTGCTCTGTAATTACCCTTTAAAATACTAAAATATAGAGGAAGCCCTGTCCTGAAGATGGAAAAATGGCAAGCTTTATAGCTATTATAAAATAAGGAATATGTCAGGTTAGAGATTATGATGCTATATATTTCTGTAGGTGTCGATGGAACATAGTGCCTAGTGGATTGTCTTTTCAAGTTGCCTTATCTGTCCTCAGATCATTCCCTTTAGTACATTTGTTGTGCAATACACCAGACTGGCGTGTGAAGACAAGACTTTGACTCCACTATGAGTGTGTGGGGGAGACTTTCTCAAGTGCTATCATGCATTTCTTGTGGGTAGTATGATAAGGACAGAACCAAGTAAGTTTAACCCTTTGTATAGGTATTGGTTTATTATTATCACATGTACCAAGATACAGTGAAAAGTTTGTCTTGCATATTGTCCACACTGATCAAATTATTGCACAGTGCATTGAGGAAGAACAAGGTAAATTAATACCAAAGCAGAATGAAGTGTAAAAGCTACAGAGCAGGTGTAGTGCAGGTAAACAATAAAGTGCAAAATTATAACAAGGTAGATTGTGGTCAGGAGTCTATTTTATTATTCGAGTGTTCCATTCAGGAGTCTGGTAACTGTGGGATAGAAACTGTCCTTGAGCCTTGTGGTACATGCATACTGTATCCTCATATTGGTTTGTACATCATCTACCAATCTGGCAGATATGAAGTCATGGAGTCATAGAGTGATACAACATGGAAATAGGCCCTTCGGCCCAACCAGTCCATACTGACCACAGCATCCTCCCTGTTATTTTCTTTAGGTCTCACCAGCTTCATCAGTATTGGTGCTACCACGCCAATCTTAATTAACATCGAGGTCTCTCATTAGACTACATTTTGAACCCAAGACACTTCCTGTATTTCTTCTTTGTGTTTTTCAGCATGGAGTATAGGAGCATTGAATCATCAACTAAAAGAAAATAGTAGATGGTAATCAGAATGTGGTTACCTTCTCTTTGTTTGACTGGTCTGTGGGACACTTTCTCAACTTCAGGTATTGAGAACAACTTTGCTTTATCCAGATTGGGCAGCTGGGTTGATGCCAGGTGGTGCTTCTGAATTAATTCTTTCTCAGTTTGGCCAATTATATTTTAATAACAATTCTGCGAAGAGTAGTGTCTATTTATTGGAATTTGGAATGAGAAATGATTTCATAGTGACATACAAGATTTGGAGACCGATGGATAGGATAGATACTCGTGGACTATTTCTGCAGTTTGGAAGTTATCAAATTAGGGAAATATTCACAGAAAGTTGGATAACAGAGAGAAAATTACTTACATGCAAGTTTCTATCCCAGAAAGCTGTAGGTATAAAGCATATTCAAGGCTAATTTCAATAGATATTTGTTTTTAAAGAGATCTAGAGAATGGGCTACATATTAAATAAGATTGGATTTGACAGAAATGGGCTGAAAGGCCTTCATCTGCTTCTATTTCTTATACTTATGCAGTCACTTTGGATAATGCTCTAAAGAGGGTGATATCAGATCAGCTATGATTTTCCAATATTGTCCTCACAAAACACAACATGACTGGTGATTGCAATTGCTCCAGTGTGTATTGTTACAATTCCATGATTGTATTACATTACCTTTTTTTCTATCCTCCAGGTTATGAATTTAAGAAAAATGTAATTAGCATGGAAATTAGAATGTTAAACCCTTACAGGTTTACAGAGTTGAATATTTTGGTACTGAAAATATGTGCTGAGAATTGCACTTTTTAATAATTATATTTTACTTATTAATTGAGTTTTGACTTATTTTTCTAAACTCCTACAATTAACTACAGAGGTTCAATTTATGGAACACAGGAAGGTCACTTGGATCATTTCTACAGCAATCAATACACGTTTATTAGATTCAAGACCAGTGCTTTTAATGCCTGCATTAGTTTATACATAAAATGTTTGATTCTTGTTTTGCTTGAAAGATGACTATTTTACCAAAGATCTGACATAACATTGAAAACATCACAATTATTTATTGGCATTGTTCTGGAAATACTGGACAGAGCATCAAAGTATCTTGTCAGAGAGATTCCAGATTTGAACATTAGGTAATAATGTTGGCTAACAACAGAGGGGGGATACATAAATGGATATAGCAACACGGTTTATTTTACAAATAGAATGGTGGGTGCCTGGAATACGCTGCCGGGGATGATAGTGGAGTCAAGTATGATAGAGTGGCTCTTAGAGAAGCGCATGAATGTGCAGAGGATGGAAGGATATGGACATTCTGTAGGCAGAAGGAATTAGTTTAGTATAGGTGTTTTAATTCTAGTTTGATTTGTCTGGCACAATATCATGGGCCAAAAGGTATACTGGTGTATTGTACTCTTCTCTGTTCTGTGTAACATGGTTTAGAGAAGGGAAACATATTCAGTGATTCCCACCTCTTGCGACTTGTCCAGTCAATTATGTGGCAAGTACATTCTGTAGATTCTAGTGGGATTGTTTGAATTGGTCTTTAGTCCATAATCGGATAGAAAGGCAACACTTATTGTCGGCTGGACCATTCTGAGTTGGCTCAAGTCCCACACCAACAACCTGAATTCATGATATGGGCTGATACTCCTCTCTTCTTCTGATGAGTTGTTAAGGTGAGGACTTCTTTGTCTTCTTCAGGTAGACATAAAACATCCCATAATATCATATGCCTGATGTCAATACAGCAGATATTTGGTTATTATCTCACATTTCTTGTCAAATCTTGCTGTGTGAAAATTGGCTGCCATTCACCTTGCCGATGACCCAAGGCCACATAGAGCACTGTGAAAATGCACTATTGTTCCTTTCTGTCAAAGGTTGAAAAGAAAGAGCGTTCATTTATCTTCTTACCCACGAATGACTGGACCACTGAGTCACAGGAAACTATGGGATCATTTAAAAAAAATTTAATGTTTTACCTTACTCTGTTAAAAAGAAATGACCCAGTTTAAAGAGAATAAAAGATATTAGAAATATTAGATTGTATGGTAGTCCATATAACTTCTTGTTCCTGGTAGACCATTTGATGGATGATCTGATCCTTAGTTCCAACTCCCTGTCTGATTTCTCTTTGTCCAAAATTGCACCCCTCTCATTCTGTGTATACTTATTGATTCAGTATGTTTATTAGCCATAAAGTGTTACATACTAATCAATAGACTGCTTGGCTGGCATCATCACAAACAAGCACCAATCACCATCCTCTTCCAATTTAGAAAGATGATTCTTTTTTCTTTGCCTGCATAATTTTGTCACTCACTCCTATTATCACTTGGATCAACAGTGGACCACCTCAGATTGTTTCCGGAATCTGCTGTCCAGGAATTTCAGGAATATTTTCAGGAATACTTGAGCTGTGTCCTGATATATGGTTCACAAGTGCCATGTTACTATTCCAGGGTCCTTTCTTGTTAAAATATCCCCTTGTTCTCACCATCAAAAAGTGGAATAGTCTTTATTTAGAGATACAGCGTGGAATATTTTTATTTAGATACCGGCCCTTTGAGCCGCACTGCCCCGATTTAACCCCAGTCTAATCATGGGACAGTTTACAATGACCAATTAACCTACTAACTGGCATGTCCCTGAACTGTGGGAGGAGACTGGAGCACCCAGAGAAAAGCCATGCGGGAAGACGTACAGACTCCTTACAGATGACATCAGAATTGAACTCTGATCTCCGCCGCCTGAGCTGTGATAGAGTCACGCTACAGACAAGAGAAAATCTGCAGATGCTGGAAATCCGAATAACACACACAAAATGCTGGAGGAACTCAGCAGGTCAGACAGCATCGATGGAAAAGAAAAAGCAGCACACCTGAGGACTGGGAGAAATTCAGAGTCCAGCAGAGGAGGACAAAGGGCTTAATTAGGAAAGGGAAAAAAGATTATGAGAGAAATCTGGCAGGGAACATAAAAACTGATTGTAAAAGCTTTTACAGACATGTGAAAAGAAAAAGATTGGTTAAGACAAATATAGGTCCCTTACAGTCAGAAACAGGTGAATTGATCATGGGGAACAAGGACATGGCAGACCAACTGAATAACTACTTTGGTTCTGTCTTCACTAAGGAGGACATAAATAATCTTCCGGAAATAGTAGGGGACCGAGGGTCTAGTGAGATGGAGGAACTGAGGGAAATACATGTTAGTAGGGAAGTGGTGTTAGGTAAATTGAAGGATTGAAGGCAGATAAATCCCCCGGGCCAGATGGTCTGCATCTCAGAGCGCTTAAGGAAGTAGCACAAGAAATAATGGATGCACTAGTGATAATTCTTCAAAACTCTTTAGATTCTGGATTAGTTCCTGTGGATTGGAGGGTGGCTAATGTAACGCTGCTTTTTAAAAAAGGAGGGAGAGAGAAACTGGGGAATTATAGAGCGGTAAGCCTGACATCAGTGGTGAGGAAAATGCTAGAGTCAGTTATCAAAGGTGTGATATCAGCACATTTGGAAAGCGGTGAAATCATCAGACGAAGTCAGCATGGATTTGTGAAAGGAAAATCATGTCTGATGAATCTCATAGAACTTTTTGAGGATGTAACTAGTAGTGTTGATAGGGGAGAACCAGTGGATGTGGTATATTTGGATTTTCAAAAGGCTTTTGACAAGGTCCCACACAGGAGATTGGTGGGCAAACTTAAAGCACATGGTATTGGGGGTATGGTATTGATGTGGATAGAGAATTGGTTGGCAGACAGGAAGCAAAGAGTGGGAGTAAACAGGACCTTTTCAGAATGGCAGGCAGTGACGAGTGGGGTACTGCAAGGCTCAGTGCTAGGACCCCAGTTGTTTACAATATATATTAATGACTTGGATGAGGGAATTAAATGCAGCATCTCCAAGTTTGCGGATGACACGAAGCTGGGCGGCGGTGTTAGCTGTGAGGAGGATGCTAAGAGGATGCAGGGTGACTTGGATAGGTTAGGTGAGTGGGCAAATTCATGGCAGATGCAATTTAATGTGGATAAATGTGAGGTTATCCACTTCGGTGGCAAGAACAGGAAAACAGATTATTATCTGAATGGTGGCCAATTAGGAAAAGGGGAGGTGCAACGAGACCTGGGTGTCATTATACACCAGTCATTGAAAGTGGGCATGCAGGTACAGCAGGCGGTGAAAGAGGCGAATGGTATGCTGGCATTCATAGCGAGAGGATTCGAGTACAGGAGCAGGGACGTACGACTGCAGTTGTACAAGGCCTTGGTGAGACCACACCTGGAGTATTGTGTGCAGTTTTGGTCCCCTAATCTGAGGAAAGACATTCTTTCCATAGAGGGAGTACAAAGAAGGTTCACCAGATTGATTCCTGGGATGGCAGGACTTTCATATGATGAAAGACTGGATTGGCTAGGCTTATACTCTCTGGAATTTAGAAGATAGAGGGAGGATCTGATTGAAACGTATAAAATCCTAAAGGGATTGGACAGGCTAGATGCAGGAAGATTGTTCCCGATGTTGGGGAAGTCCAGAACGAGGGGTCACAGTTTGAGGATAGAGGGGAAGCCTTTTAGGACCGAGATGAGGAAAAACTTCTTCACACAGAGAGTGGTGAATCTGTGGAATTCTCTGCCACAGGAAACAGTTGAGGCCAGTACATTGGCTATATTTAAGAGGGAGTTAGATATGGCCCTGGTGGCTAAAGGGATTGGGGGTATGGAGAGAAGGCAGGTAAAGGGTTCTGAGTTGGATGATCAGCCATGATCGTACTGAATGGCGGTGCAGGCTTGAAGGGCTGAATGGCCTACTGCTGCACCTATTTTCTATGTTTCTATGTTTCTAAAAGAGTACAGTCGATATTTCGGGCCAAGACGTTGACTGTACTCTTTTCCTAGGTGCTGTCTAGCCTGCTGAGTTCTTCCAGCATTTGGTGTATAGTGTCACGCTAACCACTACTCTCCATTTGAAAACCTAGAGCTGACAATTTAACATCAAGGTGCCCTAATTGTCAAAATATAAAGCTGAACATGGAAATCTGGCTAATCTTTTATATTTACAATCCAGATTTTAACGTTGTCCCACATTAACATTTGAATTCTGCAGGTATGGCAAAAGGTGAAGATTTGACAACTGCACTATAGAGTTGCTTGATAGTGCATTTTGTAATTAGGTGAGGAGTAATAAAGGAGAAATATAGTCAATAAACAATTAGAAAAACATTCATTATTCATTTTAATGGAATTGCTCTTCTCTGTTGGGAAAGCAAAAGTTTGACTCTATTTCAAGATCTGGCATTCAACTTGAGAATCATATTACACTTAGATCAGCAGAGGGAGCCAAAGTCCTTTGCAACATCATTCAGATATGTTGGGAAATGGAGAAAAAAGAGGATTGACTGAATCACTGAAAATGATTATATTGCATTCGTGTTTTATATATATACTGTAGTAATGGGTATTTTAAATTGAAGATAATCATTTTGATTGGATTACATTCTGGAAGTACCATTCTGTGTCTCATTTCCTCTGTAGACATATTGTGTGAAACTGGAATGCTTTGCAGTAATAGTCATTGTTATGTATTTAATATTTCAGTAATATCTGAGTAATATTCTAAACATATTGTTTGATTAAGCATTGTTTGTTTGTTTACATGTATGGGAAAATGATATGGGTGCATTGTGGACAAGTAGGACTAGCTTAGATGGGAATCTTGGTTAGTATAGACCAAAATGCCTATTTCTGGGCTGCACATCTCTGAGTCTATGACTGCAAGCATGTACAGTGAAACCCTAAAGTATTAACCTCAGGTACATGTAATGGAACACACAGAATATATGTATGTATTATCAATGTAATAATTTGTAACAATACAACCTTAATGAAGTTAACTGAGGAGATGAAACCTATTGGTTACCTTAAAGAGGATTTCTCTCAAAGTGAAAAACAAAGTGCTGGAAGAACTCAGTAGACTAAACAGCAGATGTGGTGAGTAAAGAACAGTTGATGTTTCTAGTCAAGATCCTGTATTGGGATCAGATTCCAGCATCTGCAGTCTCTTGCATCTGCAAGGATTTTGCTCAACTGGGTGAGAGGCGCATTAGGTATGAAAGGAGTGCCATCAGACACTCTTCATACAGCAGCCATTTCATTCCCAGGATCAGTCTCGTGAACCTCCTCTGGACCCTTTCCAATCCCAGCACATCCTTTTCTTAAATAAGGGGACCAAAATTGCTCACAATACTCCAAGTGCGGTCTGATCAATAAATTACCAAGCCTCAGCACTACATCCTTGCCTTGATATTCTAGTCCTATTGAAATGAATGCTAATATTGCACTTGTCTTCCTTACCACTGACTCAAATCTAAGGTATTTAGATAGAATATATAAATACTTGGATAGACAGGGACTGATTAGGGATAGTCAACATTGCATTGTAACAACCAATCTTGTAAAGTTTATCATTGAAGTTACTAGGAATGTTGATGAAGGGAAGGCAGTAGATGTTGTCTACATGGCCTTGAGCAGGTCTTTGAGAAGGTCCTGCAAATTTGCAGATAATAGCAAGGCTGGGGGTGTAGAGAACAGCGAGGAACACTATCAGAGCTTGTAGCAGGATCTAGACCAACTGGAAAAATAGGCGGAAAAATGGCAGATGAAATTTAATGTGGACAAATTTGGAGTTCTGCACTTTGGATGGATAAACCAGGGTAGGATATACATGGTGATTGGTTGGGCAATGATAGAACAGAGGGATCTGGGAATATGGATCCATAATTCATTGAAGGTGGTGTCATAGGTAGATAGGGTCGTAAGGACAACTTTTGGCACGTTGGTCTTCATAAATCAAAGTATTGAAACAAGAGTTCGGATATTACGTTGAAATTGTGTAAGACGTTGGTGGTGACTAATTTGGAGTTTTGTGTACAGTTTTGTTTACCAATCTACAGAAAAGATGTCAATAAGATTGAAGGAGTGCAGAAAAAATTTATAAGGATGTTGCCAGGAGTTGAGGACCTGAGTTATAGGGAAAGGTTGAATAAATTAGGACTTCATTCTCTGGAGTGAGTCCATAAGACCATAAGACCATAAGACAAAGGAGCAGAAGTTGGCCATTTGGCCCATCGAGTCTGCTCTGCCATTTTATCATGAGCTGATCCATTCTCCCATTTAGTCCCACTCCCCCGCCTTCTCACCATAACCTTTGATGCCCTGGCTACTCAGATACCTATCAATCTCTGCCTTAAGTACACCCTGTGACTTGGCCTCCACTGCTGCCTGAGGCAACAAATTCCATGTCTTCATACAGTCATCAGCTTGGCCACAAAGGACCTTTAGGATGGAAACAGTTTCTTCTCCCAGGTCGTAAGACTACTGAATTCCCTGCAACCACCCAGGTCTCATCATAAACACGGCTCCAGAAGTGTGTACTGTTTACTTGTTGTAAATGCCTCCTGTTATTTACAGTAATATTACCTTTTGTCTTGTGTGTAAGTATGTGTATATTCTGTGTTGTGCATCCTGGTCCAGTGAAACGTGACTTTATTTGGCAGTAAACATGACTGATCATGGACTTATTATGTGAAAAAAAGTGGTCTAAGCTCTGACCCCTGTGGAGCACCAGTAGTCTCTGGCAGCCAATTTGAAAAGAAAACCCTTTATTTCCACTCTTCGTCTCCTGCCAGTCAGCCATTCAGACCTTAAGCCATTTGGCCATTGAGTCTGCTCTGCCATTTCATCATGGTTCAATAATTTTCCCTCTCAACCCCATTCTCCCCCATTCTCCTGCCTTCTCTCCGTAACCTTTCACACCCTGACTAATCAAGGACCTATCAACCTCTGCCTTAAATACACCCAGTGACTTGGCCTCCAAAGCCACCTATGGCAATGAATTCCATAGATTCACCACCCTCTGGCTAAAGATATTTAATTGTTTGCTAGAACACTGGAAGATTTTAAAAGCAGCCAAAGTGCCCTGGATTCATTAAGTGTTTAGACAAAGGAACCCTTATTTAAGGACTACATTGATCTGCACTACACTATAGTGCATTAATCACAAAACCTGTTGGACAGCTGTCAGTTTCAATACTAACTTGCTCCTTCTTTGATTCTCACTGTTAGGAATGGTTAGGAATGAAAGAAAATGAATCTCAGCATTGTATATGGTGACATATATGTACTTTGATAGTAAGTTTGCTTTGAACTTCTAATCATCATTCTGTTCTACGAAGGCAGCGTGTAATGTTGACTCTTTTCCTTCATTCTCACCCTTGATGGAAGCTGATACCCTCTCAGAGCTTCTGTATTCTGACAGTGGTAGGTTCAGTTTCAAGATGGTTTAAGCAGCTTCCTGCAAATTTTTGGTTCTTTTCTTTCTCCAGTACAGTATTTGTTCAGTTAACTTGCTCTTCTGCTAAGGCTCACTTGCTTCAAGTAATGCTTTAAGTAGCATTGAGTAAATTACATATCGTTAAAATAAAATATACGTAAAAATAAAATTGCTGCAGCGCCAGTTCAAAAAATCAAGTGATGAACTGTGCATGATTCCATAATCTGTAATATTTATCACAATTTATTTAAAGATATATAACCTTGAAAGCATCAACAATTTTTATGGGTTGTATGATTGTGTTAGTATTTTAAGATGAATTCCATATTTAAATGGATAAATGCTTGCTAAATTAATAGAAAAGATGAATACATAATCATTTATTTGCTAGTATCAGCAGCAACCATTTTTGAGCTTATAATATGTTGTTGATTCCAAGAAGATGGTATCAGATTTTGAAAATGCTGACTTATTTGCAATTCAGCTGTGAACAGTGGAAGCTTAATTTCAGTGCATGCTGAGCACTGTGCTTCAGGTTTGGATAACATTACTTAAATGCTACTGTGCCATATGGTGGATATTATGTCTAATAAAGTTTTTGTCAGTGTAAAAGTGAAAATGGCAGTATTTAGGAAAAAGTACAACCAGGAATTTACAAATAGTTATTATTAGCCAAGGAATAATGGCAACACATTGGCAGAGGGTGTGGAACAATCCAGCTTCCAGAGGATGTGAATTCCTAAAGTGTCCATTTGTTAAGTGTACTTTCCTTCTCGTTTTAAAGATTGTTGGTGGTCTATTTGACTTCCAAGCACACACTTACCAGTATAATTGAACAGACGATCATGAGTGGAGTACCTTTGCCAATGGCTGTATAGTGATTAGCTGAGGATCGGAAACATACGGGAGCAAATAAAGAAGATAGGAAATAATTCCTTTTGTTTCAGAATGCCCTTGAACAAATCTTCTAACTCAGCTACAAGTAAACATAACTCAGTTTCCTTTTCACTAATAGTCCCTTGTCTTGCATGCTATGAATCATTGATCATCACAATGCCCATTTAAGCACAATAAAAAAGGGGAAAAAAAAATGAAAACAAAAATTCCTAGTGAAATTTATTAATTAAGTCATACCATTTATCATTTAAATATCAACTAATTTCCCTTCCTTCAGTGGAGACGTAAGGGCCAGCAGTTGCTAGAATCTGGAGAGAAAAAAAAAGAACTGCTGGATGAACCCACTGTGTCAGGCAGCATCTGTAGAGGGAAGTGGATAGTTGATGTTTTGGGCCAGATGAAGGGGCTGGACTTGAAACACTGATGGCTCACAGTGGCTGCCTGACCTGCTGAGTTCCTCCAGCAACTCATTCATTGCCCATTCAGCAGTCCCCACCTTGCATGTATTTTGACTGCAGAATAAATATTGGAAGGAAACAAAAAAGATGCTGGAGGAACTCAGAGACTCAGGAAGCACCTGTTGATCTGTGGTGGGAAATGCATCTCATCAGTTCATAGACCATAGAACCGCGCAGCACAGCACAAGTCCTTTGGCCCACAATGCTGTGCTGACTTTTACCTACTCCAAGATGAGAGTCTAACACTTCCTTCCTACATAACCCTCCATTCTTCGTTCATCCACGTGACTATCTAAGAATCTCTTAAATGTCTCAAATGTATCTGCCTCTATCAACACTGCACTGGCAATGCATTCCATGCTCCCACAACCCTCTGTGTAAGAAACATGCCTCTGACATCCCCACTGTTCTCTCCTGACTTCCTCCAACAAATGAAATATTTGTTGCTCCGGATTCCAGCATCTGCAGTCTCTTTTGACCCCTTTAATTTAAATGTTTGGATTTCAAAGCACAATGTCAAAGTAGAAACAGTGACATAGAGAGTGATTCAGGAGCTGATGAGTGAGGCATTCTTTTGTGCTGCCAAACTTTGGAAAGTTACAGACTCAGTTCTGGATACTGCAGATATCTCTGAAGGACACCTATGCTGGGCTTTGATGACTTGGCTGCAGGCAATGGTGTCATGCCTTGATGATAAGAGTCTAGTCTGAGTGGCTGCCAGTCCATGCGAGGACAGAAAGGCAATGCTGGGAGGAAATTGCTGTCTTCATAAGAACTTTGGCTCCTCGCTAGATGTGCATCCATAATAGCTCAAGAGATGTGATGGTGGAAATGTTGTGACATTATGCGAATTCCTTTGCACAGTGCAATCCAAAGGCATGAATGCAGCACACTGATCATCCATTGCCACTAGTTGGCCTTACACGAGCTTTCACTGTATCACTGTATTGACAGACTTCTGTTTGCACTGCAATGCAAGTTGGGATATTGGCCATCAAATGCCACGCATGAACAAGTGCACACATGCTAAATGAGATGGTAACCACTTTCAGTTGACAAAAGATAGGTTCTAAGCCTTGTGCTCTGTATGTGCCAGGTCAGTGGAATTGGGTTATTATTGTCACATGTACTGAGATACAGTGAAAAGTTTGTCTTGCCCACTGTTCATACAGATCAAATCATTACACTGTGCATTGAGGCAGAACGAGGTAAAACAATAACAATGCAGAATAAAGTGTAATAGCTACAGAGAACGTGCAGTGCATGTAAACAAGAAGATGCAAGATTATAATGAGGTACATTGCGAGGTCAGGAGTCCATCTTATTATACTAAGGAACCATTTGTGGACTCTCTTGAGGCACTGAGCTCACTCCTTCTGGCAGAAGTTCCAAAGCATAAAGCAATTTTTTGGACATACTTGTCAGCGTTCTCCCATGGAAATTCTCATTAAATTCTTCATCTGTGTCCTCTGTAGGATGCATTTGCAATTTTATATTTGGAGAGGAACGATACATCTGTCTGGTGTCCTGGCTGTGTGTAATTTGTGCACCATATCTCACCACATACAGATCCTGCTTCTCAGCCAGTTCCTAAACAATAGTAAGATAATAAACCAAAGGTGCATCCCTCTCTTTCCAATTTCTGATGAAGTGTTGCAGACACAAAATGTTGACTGGATCCCTTTACACAGATGCTGCCTGACTTGAGTTTTTCTAGCATTATCTGTTTTTGTTTCAGATTTCCAGCATCTGCATTCTATATGATTCTCTTCTAAGTAATCATCATCACTATGGCTTAAAGTCTTAAACTGAGTGATGTTATGTCTTTATATTCCGTTTTCTCCCTTTTTCTGTTTTGGGACAGATTTCAGCTCTTTTCTGAAGGGAGAAAAAGTCAAGCACAGTTTTCTGGTGTGACTAGGAGGTGCATATTCTTGCACGTATAAATCAGATGAAATGAGGATGGTGTAGGGTGTGAGATGGAAGATCTGTGAGAGGATACAGTTGTCTTAAGGTGATCAATTGGCTATTGGTTTGGCCATGGTCATTCTGACAATGATTAGCAAAACTCTTCTCTGAACACACAGAGGGGTCTGTTGTACACTGCTCATTACTTGTGGCTTGTGACTGAGTGACCTCTTTTCCTGGAAGAGAGCGCCAAGTGTGACATCAACATCACACGATGAGTTAGGATGGTCTGGCTGACAAGACGGAATAGCAAGCAGCTCATTCAAGGTCTGACATGTGGGTGTCTGTGCTTCAGCAGTGGAATATTAGTCAAAGTCCTGAGTAATAACAGTTGTTGATAGATGACAGGTGGAACTGTGGTAAATTGAACAGTGTGAACTATAGGAGTTGTTCGATGGATATGTCTTTTGAAAATGGGATTTACTATTTTCAGCCATATGTGAGGAGTCATTGAAATTATTGTGGGACTGGATCTAAGTCCTTGTACCTAGATTCCTAGCATTGATCTCCATGGCTATAAGACTATAAGACCATAAGATATAGGTGCATAATTAAGCTATTCAACCTATAAAGACTGTTCTGCTATTTGATCATGGCTGATTTGTCATCATTCTCAACCCCAATATTCTCATTTCTCCTTGTAATCCTTGACCCTCTCACTAATTGAGAACCTAACATTCTCCACTTCAAATATAGCCAATGATTTGGTGTCCAACAGCTGTCTGTGGCAATGAATTCACCACCCTCTGGCTAATGAAGTTTCCCCTCAATTCTGTTCTAAAGTGATATCCTTGTACTCTGGTCCTAGACTTTTCCACTATTGGAAATATGATCTCTACATCCACTCTGTCTAGACTATTCAACATGCAATAGGCTTCAATGAGAACTCCCCTCAGTTTTCTAAACTCCAGAGAATACAGACCCAGAGCCATCAAACGCTCCTCATTCATTAACACTTTCATTCCTGGAATCATTCTAATGAACTCCTCTGGACCCTCTCTAATGCCATCCGTCTCATCTTTTCTTAGATAAAGGGCCCAAAATTGCTCACAATACCCCAAATGTGGTCTGACCAATGCCCTATAAAACCCCAAACTTTAAAGCCCCAATCTATCTCATTGTCTTGTATGTTTGAAGAGCCTCCAACTCCTCAGCAGATGCAACCCATTTCTCTCTCAGTCTTCAGCTTCATCATCAAGGCCTCCAGTGTAGTAGCTAGTGACCCTGGAGCCCTGTTTCCCCCATGTTGAGATGAGATGACTACCAGAATGTGCTCATGTAAGGAGTTGCAGTCTAACTTTAAGCAGTTATAGGCTTACTTTAATTGGTGTTAGAGGGTTGTCTCCCTGCTGTTTTACACAGCTGATCAACAGCACTGTTAGCTGGTGTGCTGTGGAAACCAGTCAAATGAACAGGCAGCCTGAAGTTGGACTGGTGCCTACATCACAATCAATGGGCAAGGGTTAATTGTGCTTCGTGTTGCCTGCACCTGTTCCCTGCAGCTTCCCAACTCAGCTCAATTCGTTCTAAATAATTGCACAGAAGACTTAAATATAAAATCAGAAAGCATCCATTCTCTTTCTTAGTGCCTTCAATCAACGTATGTTGCCCTGTTTTATACTTTTGCAGAGACGGCAAAGCAGACATTTAATTTCATACTTCTTTTGTAATATCACAAATTTTCATCTCTTGTCATTGTGAATGAAAACAGTAGTTTATTGGAAGATTTCTTCATCTGTGATTTCTCTTTCTGTCTTATTCACCTTTGAAAGGATAAGTATGTCTGTCAGTAAATCAATTAATCAGTTTCCCTGTGTAGTACAAGGGTCTTCACAGATCTGGGAAAACAAGTCCTTTTTAAAGTGCAATGGGGTGTTAACATAAACAAGCTGCATGACCCAGTTTAAAAAGACAGTTGAATAGAATAAAATTGATGAAGTACACAAGAGACCAAACTTAAATTAAGAAAGAGAGACACCAGTGAGCAACGTGTGAATATAGCCGCCTGATCTGAGAATCCAAACATTTATTGGCTGTCCAAGTTCTTTTTGGGTGTGGCGGGATATATTCCCTTTATTGACATGCATGAGTGAAAGCAGGGTACTCTGAGAGTAAAATAGACTTTGCCAGCATAATTGAAATCAATAATCAGCAAAATGGAGAAGTATTGCTCATGAGACAGTGCTTCTGAGATGTGGAATGGAAGATGAGGTCAAGCAACTCAGGATTAAAGAGAACGGTTTAACAGCAGAATAATTAAGTCAACCATCTGCTCCCAAGTTTCCCTGAAACACGGATTGACAATTTGTAAAAACCAGTCCTTCTGGAGTGATTTTAAGCTGTTTAATCTCTGGGAAGACTTGATTGAGCAAGTAGGAACCTGGATGATATTTCTGCGAAACTCCAACATTACCCTCAAAGGCATCAAGAGAGCTGGTCATTGACTTCAGAAAAGGGAGTATTAATGGTGTTGCGGTTGAGAATGTTGAAAGCTTCAAGTTCCTAGGTGTGAAAATCAACAATAATACATCCTGGTCCAACCATGTTGATGACTTGGCTAAGGACGTTCACCAATGCCTCTGCTTCCTCAGGAGGCTAAAGACATTCAGCATGTCCTGTTGATTCTTACCAATTTATATCAATACACCATAGAAAGCAGTCTGGATGGATAATAGTTTGATATGGCAACCACTCTACATATGATTCATTTTCTAGATGATAGGGTTATATAGAAATAAATGTTAGGCCATGTGATCACAGTAATCCATGCAAATTTTTACACTTTACAGGAGCCATTGGCCACTTTTATCTAACTCAGTCTTTTATCCCACGTGTGTTAGCTTCCACTAAAATTTGTTCTAAAGATCAAAAGCTTCTCAGTATGTCAACTACTGATTAGTATTAATAACAAATGATATTCAAGCTTTCTCAGACTTCTAAATTGAATCAGGTGGTGCCTACATTTTAGATGGCATTTGGTCCACCTTGACTTTACTTGGAAATGACTGAGGATCATTTCTGGTAAGAGTGGACTGGGCATTTTTCCATGTTCTGTTCCCAATGCTGCCTGATGTTTCCCTAAGTTCAAATGGATGGTATATAGTCTCACCTTTCGTGTGACACGTTTCACCCGGATTGACATAAACTGGAGAAGAAAGCTCCACACTGAGGAGTTGTCTCAGTAGAACTTGAACTTTTAAAAAATTGTTTAAGGTGAGAGCACACTGACATTGATTGTGAACTTTTGGCTGCTCAAATATCACGGAGCATGCAGTGTGCAGCAAGAAACAGGGGTGTTTCTTTCTACGAGTTAGAAGCAAATATAGTCATTAATATCAATGGCAATGCTTCATTACTGGAGCCATCATGATGACATTAGCACCTTGGCTAGTTTTCGCAGCTGTGTTAGTAACCATGAAGCAAAGAAATACTTGGAGAATTAGAGAGTCAGAGAATTTCTGCATTCTACCAAGGCATGTCTGATTGTGTTTTTTTAATGAAGCTTTCCAATTCCCTAATGAGAAAATTATAATGGATCAGAAGAATTTCCTCCTGGTTAAAGCTTTACCTAAATTCCAATTAGATGATGCCTAATCTCTAAATCAACTCATTCATTCACCTTGGTTCAATTATCCCTTAATCCCTGTATTTCGATGCAGCCTTGTGAATTATTCAATTGACCTAACCCCAAGGTATGCTTGAAGAAGTGCTTTCTAAAATCAAAGTTATTCTTCCTTTTTCTGGGAGACCCAATCAGAGGCAACTTTTTTCTATCAAATACTTAAATCATCTTCATCACAAATAGCATACCCTTGCACTTTTTTATTTTAGGCTACAGAAGCCTAGTTTAAGCAAATTACCACCATAATATAAGCCTTGTATTTCTGATCTAAAAGAAGATGGTATTTATGGTGCTGTCACAGTACTCTTGTTTTGATGTTTCTGATTTCTCAAAGTTCCTGGTCTAATGACAGAGGGGAGATCTTTCTCACAAAGTGGAACTAACACAGGTTGCTTCCCTGGAACAGACCATAAGACCGTAAGACAAAGGAACAGAATTAGGCCATTGGACCCATTGAGTCTACTCAGCCATTCCATCATTGCTGATTTATTATCCCTCTCAACCACATTCTCCTGCCTTCTCCCCATAACCTTTGACTACTGAGAAGTCTCTTTGGAACCTGTTCACTCACTTTGGTGGAGAATTACAAGCAAACCAGACAATTTGTCTGACAAGCTGAGTAGCTTTTCAGTCCCATCAGTTACCAACAAGATGTGCAAAGGTATTATTGGAACTAATACGATCTACATTGTCAACAATCTAAATAGGGGAGACATAGTACCAAAGCCCCTCTTATTAGCTTTGACATATTTTTGGTTCATATCATATATCATATCAGACCTGATAATCCCAATGCTGTTTCCGAGTGCTGGAAGAAACCCTGTTTTATTACCCAATGGCAAATTTGCTCTGCTGAACAAATGATCACAACGTAAAACAAATCAATAACATTCCTCTTTTTATTTGATTTGAACATATTACCACATTTTTTTATTTCCACATAATTTCCACATAATTTTTAATGATTCATGTCTCACTTCACGTGGTTTCTCAGTGTCACTCATCATTCTTTAGTAAGGAACGCACACAGACTGCTCTTGGGTCTTTCCGACATTGCTCCTTGGCCTTTATGAGTGATTGTTGGGGACTGTTTCTACTTTCTTCTTTCTCTGAAGGGAATAGTTTGGACAGTACACATGCCCCCAATGATCTCACTGGCAGCAGTTAATTTGACACCTTCTCACACTTACTCAAAACAAAGAAGTCACTGCCTGACTTTACCTGTCTTGAGAATTTGAGAAGATGTCTGCCCTTGGCATCACTGTAACAGAATCTTAGTCACAATGACTTATGATATAGGCTCTGTACAGGAAAAGTCACTGGTGATTTTTCTATGTTTGATTCTGCTATATGCTATCACCAGTCTAGCCTGGATAAATTTATTCCACTGACTCATTCTATCAAGTTGTAAGTAGACAATTTGTGCAGAAATTAGAGCTACAAACCCAAGACCTATTGTTTCCTCACCTTAATACTGAAACATCGTCAGAACAGGTCTCTAGACTGAGAACAGTAAGCTCACAGAATTCTGTTTAAGTATCACCATGCCAATCTTACAGGCATGCATTTGCCCCCCGGAACAGCAAATTAGGTACATTTTTGAATCCCTGTATGTACTGTATTTCTAAGTTAGAATTTTTGTTTTTTTGTATTCAGTTTTACACTTGTTCTTGGAACTGATGTTTTGTTGAAGTTGCTTGCAGCCATAATTTAGGTGAAAATTTTCTGGAAAAACAATGGCAAGTTTATATTTCACATTACGATTAGTTTATGTAATAACAGGAAGGAAAAGATATCATGATTAACAGGTCACCACAAGTCGCTGAATTATTGATGCCCCTCTGGGTTTAATCTTGTCACCAACTTTCTGATGAGATTTAATAAAATGTTGGAGGGTACAATAAATTTCCATTTATTTTAATGCAGAAAATAAGGTTGGCATTTACTGACATGAAGACTGTACCAGTTGGAGAATTTATATTCTTGCAATGCCATTGTGACTGGTGGTGCTTCACAAGGGTCCATGCTTGTTGTAATTTCTTTACATGAATAACTGACATGTGGATATTACTGTTTTGTTGATGGCAAATGGAGCTTAATCCAGACAAATATGAGGAGATGTATTTCAGAAACACTAGTGTGTGTAGGAATTATATGATGGATGGTAGGGTGTTTGGGAGTACAACAGGTTATGGAGGACCTGACTTGCAGATATCCAGCTTTACACAAATTCTTCCATAAATCTTTAAAACTAATTTTCATGTCAGAAGTTATAGAGTAGGGGTAGCAGCTGGTTAATTTAAAGGGAAGCCAATCTTCAAAAAAAAATTTGTTTACATGTAACATCCTTGCAGAACTCAAACTGACATCATTGTCCTTAAGCGTGTCGCTGCTAGTTCACACTGGGAGTCCACTTAAGAGTCATAGAGCCAGAGAGTCATCGAACTGTACAGCTCAGAAACAGCTCTTTTGGTTCAACTTGACCATGCCACCCAGGTTACTTTACAGAACTAGTTCCATTTGCCTGCATCTGGTATATATCGCTGTAAACTTTTCCTACCAGGTTTTTGCTTTGAAATATTGTAATTGTGCTGGCTGGTGGTGTAGTGGCATCAGCGCTGGACTTCGAGGTGAAAGGTCCTGAGTTCGAATCCAGCTGGCTCCCTTGCATGCTCTCCATCTGTGCCTGAGTTGAGTGTTGAGCTAATAACTCAACCTCGCAAAAAAAATCCTAGAGAGGGATGGGCTCCGCCAGGTTTCAGATGCCCAAGACATGCCGTATGATAAGCATGCCAAAAGCTTGCCAACAGCTAGTTCTATAAACTCTACCAAAGTGTGTTCCATATACTCCCCACCCTCTGTGTGAAAAAGTTGCCCCTCGGGACTCTATTAAATCTTCCTCTTCTCATTGTAAATCCATGCTCTCTAGCTTTGGACTCCCCTACCCTGGGGATCAGACTTTGTTTATCCAACTCATCTATGCCTCTCATGATTTTATAAACCTCTCAGTCTCTTAAGGGAAAACAGTCCCAGTAAATCCAACCTCTCCTTATAACCGAATCCCTCTGGTTCTTGTACCAACCTTGTAAGTCTTGCATGCACTCTCTGCAGTTTAATGTCTTCCCACCAGTAGCACGATAACCAGAGTTCACATAATACTCCAAATGGGGTTTTACCAAAATCTTGCACAGCTGTGACTGGACGCCCCAAATCCTGTACTTAATATTCCAGTTGATGAAGGCATGCATGTCAAACACCATCTTCACCAGCCTGTCTACTTGTGTAACCGTTTTCCAAAAACTTTGAACTTGGACCCCTAGATCTGTATGTTCTACAACACTCCAGAGGGCCCTCCCTTTGGGAACCAACAAGGCAAATGTCATCTATAGTTACTTGTAAAAAAAAGTTAAAAAAATTGAATACATATAAACCATTGATACTTCAAGGCCATTGAAACTAACCATTGGATGTGGGTCATTTTTATTCTATACCATTGTACCTACACAGGAGGAGGCAATAAACAAATACTCATGTTACTTGACCTTTATTGAAATTGATCATTTCTGACTCACAGAAAAATGGACAGTTCCTGGGAAGGAAACGCAGGGACTGCCTGTATTGAGGAACAAAAGGACTCAGAGTACATCCATAGCTTCTTAAAGGAGGTAATGCAGAAGACAACATGGACAGGAAGGCACACAGGATACTAGCCTTCACAGTCAGGGCATTGAATACAGAAATAGAGTGATCATGCCCTATCTTTGGGGTGGCACCCCAGTGTAGCGGTTAGTGAAATCGCTTTACAGCAGCAGTGATCACTACTAAGGGTTTGATCCAATTGGGATTTGATTCCGGCTGCTGTCTATAAGGAGTATGTACTTTCTTCCCATGACTGTGTAAGTTTCCTCCCACATTCTGAAGACATACGATTAAGGTTAGTTAATGAGTTGTGGACGTACTCAGCTGGTGCTGGAAGTGTAGTGATGTTGGCCATTGATGCAAAACGATGCATTCCACTGTATATTTCAATGTTTTTATGTACATGTGACAAATAAAGCTAGTCCTTTTTTAAAAACTTTATAAAACCTTGGAGTTTGCTGTAAGTAGTTCTGATCACCAAGATATCATGTGGATGTGATACTGCTGGAGAGGGTGCAGAGGAAATTTACCAAGATATTGCCTGGAATGGATCAGTTCAGTTATGAGGTAAGAATGGAGAAGTTCGGTCTGTTCTACTTGAAGTGGAGGAGGCTAAGAGAAGATATGTTTTGAGGTGTTACAAAGTGTGGTGTAGATAGGATAGATTCTAGGAAACTTTTCCTTATATTGAAGGTAGATAAAACTAGAAGCATAGATTTAGAGGAGATAGAAGAGGGTCTTCTTCACCCAGAGAGTGGAATGCACTGCCTGTGAGAATGGTTAAAGCTGAATCACTGACAGCATTAAAGAAATGTCTATTTATATACTTCAATCACTTCATCATTCAGTGCTATGGATCAAGAGCTGAGCCATGGGGCTAATACAGAAGGGTTTCCATTGGTAAGCATGCAGGAGGTGGGCTGAATGGCCCGTTTTCATGCTGTATGATTCTATGTCTCTATGATTCATAGAGAAGGGGAAATAAATGACACAATAGGTTGGTATATTTTTCCTGAACAGTTATAAATGTTATTTCTTATTTTTTCTGGGTCTTTCTCAATACAACACACTGTCTTCAAAGTTAATAAAAGATAAGGACATGGACATTCTGTCACAAAACATTACATGGATACCAATATAACAGCCAGGAATGACTCTAAGGCTACAGTGACATACAGCTGTTAAGTCGCCCTGGATATAATTTCTGTGTAAGTTTCAGCCCGTCAAAACAAGCAATATAGAAGCTGGGTTTGTCTGCAAACCTACCCATATTACTAACTCAGGTTGTTCCGGATCTTTGCTCAACACAAGACATCAATGCAATCTATTTCATGGCAAACAGGATCACTGGACACTGCAGCAGAGGACCCTGGAGGAAGTGCAATATTCACACATGCTCCCGGTAATACAGTTTGTACATGGCAGACATGACAGATTCACAGATTCATAGATAAATAATCAAATAATAAAGATAGCGTATTTCCTTCCTTTTCTATTTTTCTCTGTGAATCTAATTTAGTGCTTAACTCTGCCTTCTTATTTCTCTATCGTTTGGTTTGATTTATTCCTAACTTTAAATTCTATTGGCCAAGAGGACAGACTAATGGTCCTGTCATTTACCAAGGTCCCAACTGCCTTGTTGATCTCCTTGTGGCAATATCAGCTGAAACTTCCTGCAATTTGCAGTTTAAAAATAATTGGTGCTGAAAGGTGAGAAAAAAAATATCTGACTCCTTCATTCAAGGGGAGATGCCTTGCTCCAGCAAATCTTTGCCCATTATGTTGGAGGCTTCTTTAGCCTTTGTTAATCTTTCAGACTGGATTTGACAGTGTGATTACATCATTAACAAGATGGATTATATGTGGTCTAAGATCCTACAAAGCTCAGAGGATGAATCATTGCACTACTTCTATGTGTAATGTAAGTCACACTAGTATATGTCATCCTCTTATACTCTGCTCAATTGTAATCACCGGAATTTGTAGTGACTGTATGTGAGGCAGATAAAAATCATGCATTGTAATTAGCAAGTATAAGGTACTCTTTTGAGCTTGTTAAGTAATATATTCCAATCGACATCACATTATATGGCCATTACTCACACCTTTCATTGTTGCTTGCAACATTCTGTTCTGATGATTTTTTTTTGTGAAGTTGCATTTTCTTTTGTTGCTGGGTGTTGTGACAAGCCTTCTGGATTAGAGCATGTTTCATATTTAATAGGAAAGCTAAATTTAACATGGCATTAAAAATCACTTAAGATCCCTGAAGGTGAAATATTAGGTAAATGTTGAAGTATCTAATTAAATGTCACATCTTGAAGATTATAATAATACATCTATGATTTCTGTCATTATTAGCTTTTCCTCTGAGTTATTAGTTCTGGGAATTCAGTTAAGGTATCATTTGATTTTCATATGCAGGTATTTAATTTGAGTTACAGTACGTCTGCAAATAGTGTAAGTAAGCAGAAATGTTAAGAGAAAGACTTACACCTTATATAGTACTTCTCACATCCTTTGTACATTCATCATTACTGTAGCATTATACTAAACATGGAAGTCAAATTGGGTTTAGTGAATTCCTTAAATCATCTGTAAAATAATGAGGTGTTAAATCTGGTCGACTGATGTTGATTGAAGAATAAATATTATGTGGGATACTCCATCTCTGTAAACTCTAGCCATATGATACTCTAAAATATGCTCAAGTCATTCTGGCCTTTATTGCATCCTGAGTTTTATTTGTTTCATCATTGGCGTTTATGGTCTCATCCCTTTAGCCGTTAAGGTCTTCCTCTCTATCAATTTTCCTTAAAGACTTATGACCACTAATATAAAGGACTTGGGCACCACACAGACTCATAGAGGGATACAGGACCTTCAACACACCAAGTTCTCACAGACCATCAATCACCCATTTTTACACTAATCCTACCCTTAACCATTTTATGCTCCCATATTCTCAACAGCTTTCTCCTACATTCTACCATATTCATACAACTTGCATTTGTCCCAACATCATCTTATGAGCTCAGTAAAAATAATAAGGTTATGCTCTATAATGTTGCTGTTTAAAGAGATGATTTTGTTCTGACTGAAAGCACAGGGATAGCCGGGAGGCTTCCCACTTTGGGGTAAATGTGTGGTGTGAAATGTGTGGTGTGAATGCACTAGCTTTCCAGAAGCACTGCTGAGCAATTGACTGAATCAGCACTGACATAATTTCTACTTCTGTCTTGCCACATTGCAATGGCATAAATGTGACTTTGGCTGATGGAAAATCTAATTGCTTGCTTTAATTTATTCCTGAGATACAGGTAACATTGCCAGGGCCATAAGTTCACAACCTTTATTTTCCTGACAAGATGGTGGGCATTCTCTGAACTTGTGACTATAAGACAGGAATGCAGTGATAAGTCATTCCAGAACCAGGACTCCAGCTTATTATTTTCAGTTGATACCAGACTGCTGTTACAGAACCAAGTACACCTCAATGAAGTGAAATATGTACAAACACCCATGATCATATCAGTTAGCAAGCAGAGCAGCTCTAAGAGAAATAGATCCTTTATTTCTGCTCAACTTAAAGGAAAAGGAATCCATTCGCAACTTTTGCCACCGACTATTCAGTGTCCTTTTGTACCCACATACAAATGGAATCAAGCATGGAGTTCTCTTTTTTTGCAATACCCAGCACTCCTATCTATCAATAACAAGGTAGATTTTGCAGAGATTTTTAAATGCACACTATTATTTATCCAATACAACATTTTTGTTACGTGAATATCCATTATTGGCAGTGTTCTTCTTGAATCCTTATTGATCTTACACAGGTTTATAAAATTATGAGGGTCAGTATTCACAGTGTCTTTCCAAGGCTAAGACTAGAGAACATAGGTTTAAGGTGCGAGGGGCAAAGTTTAAAGGAGATCTGAGGGACATGTTTTTCACATAGATTGGTGGTAGAGATATGGAAAATGCCACCGGTGGAGGTGGCAGAGGTGAGTACAATTGCAACATTTGAAAGACACTTGGAGAGATGCTGCCTGACTTGCTGAGTTCCTCCAGCAGTTTGTATGTTGCTCCAGATTCCAGCATCTGCAGTCCCTTGAGGCAACAATAATTTCACTCTGTTTTTCACGAAAAGAAAATGACTGCAATTTAACAGACATTGGATTATTTTTTCAGTACTTCAATCTTTTCCTCACTTTTTCCATTTAAGCAAAGGTGTATTTTCATTAATAAATCTGCAAAAAACATTGCCAAGTCTAGGCGAACTTATTCATGGAAGATTCAACTCATAATCTCTTGATCTGAACCACATCACTCTTAGCTTCCGTAAATGCTCACTTATCATGAGTTAAGGGGATCCCATCAATTGGAAAATGAATAAGTTAACCCTTTGGTGACTTATTATTCATATGATTTCTGATAAACTTTATCACTGATAAATAAATTTATTCATACAAACTTAAAGATGTTAGAATACTACACTGACAGTGTTGTTCCTTTCCAGAATGGAAATAATTGGTTAACACTACTGTCAATCAAATCCTGTGATTTAAACTGTTGTCCTAGACTCACTGAGTTATGGAGTAATACAACACAGAAACAGGCTGTTTAGCCCAACTTGTCCATGCTAGTCCCAGTTGCCCACATTTGGCCCATAACCATCCAAACTGGTTCCATCTATGTACAAATCCAACTGTCTCTTAAATGTTACAATTGTTCCTGCCTTGACCACCTCCTCTGGCAGCTTATTCCAAGTCCTCAATACCCTCTGTGTAAAGAAATGACCTTTCAGATCTCTGAAATGTGCGTGTGTGAGAGAGGCATCATGCATTGAGTTTGTATATAACTGTTCTCCACTGATTGTAACTTACTGGCAAGATTACCCCTTTCTATCAGGAGCTACTTTTACTACTGTCAAAACTCCTGTGTTTCTTTGTTCTTTAAAAAACTCCATTACTGGAGTGAATCAGCTTTGCTTGCGGTATAATAAGCAGCTTGCTGTAAGCCCAGAGTTGTGTCTCTAGTTCCTTAGCTGACATAATGTCGTCCATTGACCCTTTTATAAATTTCCCTGTGGTGTACTTGCAGACTTAATCTTGAAGGTTAAACTTTAGTTGATGGAGACTTCTGGCAAATTCATCGGTAAAACTTCTTCTGTATCCATGGATAGTAAAAATAGACCACATTCTCTGGTTCACCCTTATCTATTCCTCAGAGGTTTCCAAGTACTTTTTCAAGTATGATCATCCTTTCACAAATCTATGCTGACTCGGACCAATCTTATTGTTATTTTCCAAATATCTTGATGCCATTTCTTCAAAAAGAGATCCCAGCATACCCCCTGATCCTGGTGCCAAGATATTTTATTGCCTGGATATCCAGTGTATCCTGAACCCTCCCAACTGCATCCCCCAACCCCGTGATCAAAGTCAAATAGATAGATAGACAGATCGATATACTTTATTGATCCTGAGGGAAATTGGGTTTCGTTACAGCCGCACCAACCAAGAATAGAGCATAAATATAGCAATACAAAAACCACAAACAATCAAACAACAAAATGCAAACTATGCCAGATGGAAAATAAGGAAAATCCAGGACCAGTCTATTGGCTCAGGGTGTCTGACCCTCCACGGGAGGAGCTGCAAGTTCAATGGCCACAGGCAGGAACGACCTCCCGTGCTGCCCAGTGTTGTATCTTGGTGGAATATGGCCGAAGTCCAACAGTAAAAAGTTCAATATCCGGTCTACAAACACGTTCCTCGATTGTAATATGACCTGGATTGCACCATCTGTTGTTAACCAGAACAGTAAGCACCCAACTCCTTTATGCTTACCGCTCTCAGTGCACTTCCAGTCAGCCCGAACGGTCTGGAAGCCGTCCATGGAGAAGTTTTGCTCGGGTATGTCCTCGTGCAGCCCCGTTCCAGTGAAACACCTAACACTGCGCTCCCGAAGTGTTCTCTGACGCCTGGCTAGCGTTGTGAACTCGTCCATTTTATTACTCACTGAACTCCTCATCTCCGTAAATCTCTGTTGTCTTGACACGGTCCTCTTTCCTCGACTTTGTGATCCCCCTCTGCATCCTCTGTGTGTTTTCCTCCAGATTTCAACAGGGGTGTCCGCTGCTCTGCTCGCTAAACCGTCCGGCATAAGCTCAATCAGCTGCCCTGGAATACACAATGTTACCATGCTTCTGTCCCACCAATGAGACGTGCTGGAATGTAACTATTTCCAGCGCTAAAAACCCAAATAAAACTCTCTCTACCAGCATGTTATCTCGGGTGCAGCTTCGACGTGTTACTGTGCAAAAAAACCCAAAAAATAACGTAAGTTAGAAAGTAAGAAGAAAAAAGTAAGAACACTGGTTGGAACGGCTGTAACAGGCTGCATGCATGACTGGCGCATGTGCACTAAATATGAGTTTATTGTCACATGCATGAGTACGCGTGTGCACAGAAGCAACGAAAAGCTCGTAGCTGCATCACAGGCACATGTAGCATCAAGTAAACATTACCAAGAAACACATAAACATTAAAAAAGTCTAATGTAGTGTAGAGTTGCTATAGCAAGGCAGAAATTAGGGTTGTGCAGGTTGGTTCAAGAGCTGAATGGTTGCAGGGAAGTAGCTGTTCTTGAATCTGGTGGTGTGGGACTTTGGTCTTCTGTACCTCCTCCCCAATAGTACCCCAGAGAAGGTAGCATGGCCTGGATGGTGAGGATTTTGATGATAAATGTCTCATTTGATCCTTGAGGGAGAATGTTAGTCCTTCTTCTCACCATTCAACTCTCCATCTTCTCCCAACTATATATTTCAACCTTGGGATATGAGTTCTGGCCTAAGCTAGGTAATTTTTGGGTATATAGCATCATTATATTATTAAGGATGTAATGGGATTAATATGATGGCATGAACATTGATTTCTCAAACTTCTGGTAATTATCCTTCTCCTCTCCTTCACCATTCCCCATTCTTGTTTCCCTCTCACACCTTTTTTTTTGGATTATGAGGACACGCAGTCCTGTTTTATTGTCATTTAGTAATGCATGCATTAAGAAATGATACAATGTTTTTCCAGAATGATATCACAGAAACACACGACAAACCAACTGAAAAACCGACAAAAACCACATAATTATAACATATAGTTACAACAGTGCAAAGCGATACCATAATTTGATAAGAACAAACCATGGGCACGATAAAAAGTCTCAAAGTCTTTCGAAGGTCCCATCATCTCACACAGACGGTGAACCTCCGGTGCCACAAACTTGCCGATGCAGCATCCCGGAAGCACCCGACCACAGTCCGACTCTGAGTCCATCCGAAAACTCCGAGCCTCCGACCAGCTCTCCCACACCGAGCACTGAGCACCATCTCTGCTGAGCGTTTCAACCCCGGCCCCGGCAACAGGCAATAGGTAAAGTTGAGGATTTGGGGCCTTCCCCTCCGGAGATTCTCGATCGCACATTAGCAGCGGCAGTGAAGCGGGCATTTCAGAAGTTTCTCCAGATGTTCCTCCGTGCTTCTCACAGCTGTCTCCATCAAATCAGGATTGTGTATGGCCCCCTAGTTAACACATACGATATCTTTCGGAACAGCCGTGCGCGCTGCGTTGCGCCGCCATCTTCTCCTCCCTCCTTTTACCTTCTCTTCTTACTTGCCCATTTCCTCCTTCTGGTGCTCTTCTCCCTTCCCTTTCTTCCATGGTCTTCTGTCCTCTCCTATCAGATTTCCCCTTCTCCAGCCTTTTATCTCTTCCACCCATCAATTTCCCAGCTCTTTATTTCACCCGCTCCCCCTCTCCCGGTTTCACCTATCACCTGCCACCTTGTACTTCTCTGCCCCTTCTCCCACCTTCTTCCCCTTTTCTTTCCAGTCCTGATGAAGGGTCTCGACCCGAAACATTGACTGTTTATTCCCATCCATAGATGCGGCCTGACCTGCATCCATAGAAGAGCTCCTCCAGCACATTGTGTGTATTGCTCTAGATTTTCAGCCTTGTGCCTTTTAATATGTGACGAGTTTTATCCAGAATTCTTTAAATAGAGAAAATTCCATTGAGCTTGTGGCATCTTATCAAAACTTTGAGGTCAAGGGCAATTAATAATGGCAATAGTTTCTAGCTTTTCCTGCCAAATCCGTATATCGTGAATTTGTAAGAAATTCTGTCAGCCAGTTGAACATTTTAGGGCACTTAAACCCAACCTGAAAATTGGCTTTTGCAATGATTTTTGCACATTTCAGGGAATGAAATGGTCTATTCCAGGATGGAAAGAGCTCCAATCTTTACAATACATATCCAGAGGTCCTCTCTCTTATTCTTCCATGCATGATCTGAAGCATCTGGTGCAGTCAATCACTAAGTGTACTCTCAATTCTCTGTTCCTCTAGAGCATTAGTCTGATAATTTGACAGATACCAGTAGCAGAAATGCGACATCTAGAATAACGATGGCATATTACCATATGTCCATCCATCACAGTACTTAACAGCTGGCAAGCACTTTAACAAAGCACCAGAGAGAAAAGTTACGCTGGGTGTTCCAGCACGTGAAGAGTAATCAAGAAGTTATTCTGTCAGAAGCAGAATTTTGTGGAAAGAAACCTTGCACGTATCTCTCCACTAGGTAGGTTCTATTCTTTTTCTTTAAAGCTAAGTATTAAGTATTTTGTCATCAAAAAGGCAATTAAAGTTAAATACGTGCCCAAGCCTCATACTTTGACAATCCCGATGCATAATTTTTTTTATTTCTCACAGAAACCATCCAATAGCTTCTCTGAGAAAAAATGCTAATTTAGTTCCAAGTTAATAGCAGTTTCAAATTCTGGGCCCATTGCTACCGGGAACAAAATCTGAGTTTAATTCTTATAGGACCCTTATAGCCAGCAGTGAAATACTTGCATCAATAGTGAGGATTAAGGGATTACATTTTTTCCTATTGTTGGTGAAGTAACTTTGCCTTTGAGAGTGATAGGTAAAAATTTAAATACTTCTTCTTCAGTATTTTGAGTAGACATTCCGAGTAAAAATTTCTGAAAGGTTTGTTCTTATTACACTTTCAGTTGCAACCACAATTAGCTTCCCCTAACGGTGTAATTCCATTTCCATTATCAGTCAGTTTTCCTGCCTCCTCACTCAATTAGGTTTACAATTTAATGCAGAATAGAAGCAATTAAATATGACAAAAGAAAAAGAAATCCTTTCAAGACCTTGTGTCTGTAGAAAGTGGAATGGTAACCATTTTCTCTCCATGGATGCTGCCTGACCTGCAGTACGTTTTAAGCAATTTTTGTTCTTAAACCAGCAATTTTAGTATTTGATTATAAATAACAGGAACACTTGGTTAGTCAAGATTCAAGTGAGTGTATTTGTTTTCATATTACGAGTACTTTTAAGGATTTTATGCTGGTGAGTCAATTTCTAGACCTGAAGGAGCAATTCACATAACATCCCCTTCTTCCAAAAGCATAAGTATTGATCACCCTCTTTTCCTCACCTTAGGCATCAACAGAGCAATGACAGCCTATGCACAAAAAACTCAGGAGCACCTGTCTCATAACGATATCCGTGTATCAGCTGTGGAGGCCAGGTCGTTGGGTGTATTTAAGGCAGAGATTGCTAGGTTCTTGATTGGACATGGCATCAAAGGTTACAGGGGAGAAGGCTGGGAACTGGGGTTGAGGAGGAGAACAGAAAAGGATCAGCCATGATTGAATGGCGGAGCAGACTCGATGGGCCAGAGGGCCTAATTCTGCTCCTATGTCTTATGGTCTTATGGTATATGGCTGGGCATCAAGGGCATTACTGACTACACGATGAAAAACTATGTTGACTGTACCTGTGCCGCCTCACTCCCTGATGTTTTAAATAACTTTTTTGCAAACTTCGAGGCAGGCAACTCAAAGCTGGCCACTCTCCTAGGTGAGCAGCCACTGTCTGCAACAGCAGCAGACATGAGGACACTGCAGAGAGTCAACGTCCATAAGGCGGTTAGGCCAGACAGCACTACAGACTGAGTACTCATGGAGTGTGCACACCAGCTCACTGATACCTTCATGGACATAATCAACACTTCACTCTTGCAGGATGCTGTCCCCACCCTTCAAAACAGTCACCACCATCCCTGTACCAATGAATTCTACACCTTCAGAACAAAACGACTACTGTCCAGTGGCACTGACACCAATCTTCATGAATTGCTTTGAATGGCACATAACAAAAACTCCGTACCTGCCATATCGAACACTCACCAATATACATAGCGATAGAACCACTCTACGACAGATGCCATAGCCATATCACCTGTTGTGAACCTGGCCCTGACACACCTAGAAAACAAGGACACATGTCAGAATGCTGTTTCGGGATTTCAGTTCACTGTTCAACGGTATTTTCCCACAGACCTCGGTGAACAAACTCCTAATCTTCGGAGAAGAACCATGGAACCAAACCATTCAAAGAAAAACATCAAACATCAAACCATCCTCCCCCGCACATGCAAAAAGAACTGTACAAACAGTGAAAAAAAAACACATCCAAGAACTACACAATATAAAACACAGAAGCAAAAAGCAAATTTCAGTACAGTTCAGCTCAGTGCTCATTCATGATAGGCTCTCAGTTGGATGTGTCATCAAAGGTTAAGGGGAGAAGGCCGGGAACTGGAGTTGAGGAGGAGATAGAAAGAAAAGATCAGCCATGACTGAATGGCGGATCAGACTCGATGGTCCAGATGGCCTAACTCTGCTCCTATGTCTTATGGTCTGATGGTTGTCCACTTTTTCCTGATGCCCTCACATACATAAGTGCTGTGGAAGCAAATGGACAGTATACAGAGAGGCAGACACTGGCTACTTATTGCCTCACTGTAGCTCAACATTAATAAGGCCGGTGGTAATGCACTTACTGATTGAAATTGATGAAGCTGAGTTTGGGATAAGAGAACAATCGACCTCACAATGAATTGGAGTAAATTTTGCTCAATAAATGTTTCTAATGGCCAACTGGTGAAGCACGCCTCCTGATAGTCTCATTAGCTTGCCTAGAGGTGCAGTCTGGAGTGGAGATGTAGTTATCTCCAGGTGGATGCACCCACCTTTAGGTCATCCCACAGTGTCTGGGCAAACAAGCACTGACCAGTTTTTAGAAGAAGGTTCTAAAGTTGGCTGGAGTGGCCTCATTAAACTGGAGGCCTCTGTTGGTCTTTTCTTTTCATTGGTACGCATAGATTTAAAAATTTCTAAAATGCTGGTGCAGGTGGTTTCTGGTTGGATATTTATTTTGAATTACTGTTTAAAAATTAATATCAAACTTGAAGCAGAGCTTAAATGTATTACCGTTTTGTTTTATTTTTCATGTTTTGTTTATGTGGAGAAATTAAGGAGTGAAATGAGAACTCAATATGCTGTAACTACATGCAGATCAATCTACCTTACTTTTATACATTCCAGGGGAATGGAGCTGGGTGACCGCATTTATATCCTAGCCCCAATTCCACTGAGAGCTTGATGCTTGCACTGCTGCAGTCCATGTGGTGAAGGAATCCCCTCAGTCTTGTTCAATAAAGTCTGTCAGGATCTGGATCAGGTATGGGTGAAGAATGGGTGATACGTATCCAAGGTCGGTTGGTGTAGATCTCCGAGGGAATTGTGAAGGAGATGCTGTTTCAATGCAACTACTGCCTGGAGCTGGAGGCTATTGTTCTGGGAAGAAGGCGGCCATTTTATGTATGCTCATTTTCTTAAGATTCTAACTGTTAGTCTGATTTCACAAAGGAATTGACTTACCCTTTCGTTACGAATTTGTGCAATATTTTATGACAACTCTTTTCATTTTATATCCAATCTAAAACGTCTTCTTCATTGTATTAGTGGCAAATATTCCAGCACCCTCCAGACGTGGAGCAGTTCACACTCTCAATACCAAAAGAGTAAGCTTGGTTCTCAGGTCCGCATGTCTAATTCAAAGGCAGACATTTAAAAACATGCTGAAATCTCTTTGAGCCCTATTATAATGAAGCCTGGTAGTACATTTGACAAACCATGCAACAATCTAAGTCAGGACATCATCTCTTGTAGCTTTAAATTTAGATTAAGTTAATTTTTAAAGTTTATGATTGAAATGAACAAATAGACTCAGTGGCCACTTTTTAGCTACACCTGTACACCTGCTGGTCAATGGAAATATCTAATTTGGCCAATCATATGGCAGAAACTCAATGCATAAGAACATGCAGACGTGATCAAGAGGTTTAGTTGTTGTTCAGACCAACCATCAGAATGGGGAATAAATGTGATCTTATTGACTTTGACTGTGGAATGATTGTTGGTGCCAGATGGGATGGCTTGAATACCTCAGAAACTGCTGATCTCCTGGGATTTCCATGCACAAGTCTGCAGAGTTTACAGAGAATTGTGCAAAAAAACAAAAAAAGTTTTTGTGAGTGGCAGTTCTGTTCCCAAAAACACTTTGTTAATGAAAGAGGTCAGAGGAGAATGGCCAGACTGGATCAAGCTGACAGGAAGGTGACCATAACTCAAATAATCATGCATTCCCACAGTGGTGTGAAGAAGAGCATCTCTAAATGCACAACATGTCGAACCTCGAAGGGCTACAGCAGCAGAAGAGCATGAACATGCACTCTGTGGCCACTTCATTAGGCACAGGAACAGTTTGTCCGATAACATACAATAAGGGATACATTAGACATTCTCATATCACCATTAGGCATCATTAGACATAATTATTTTGTGCAAATTATCATCGAATAAGCTGACAGAGGATAAGGCAGTGAGTTCTGTGAATCTGGCTCTGATCTGCCACTGGTTGCCATATTGATTTTCTAAGGTGGAAACGTGCCTGCCTTGAACAGGTATTCAGTGCACTGCACAATAAGACTGATGCAAAATTAATCACTACACAGGAGAAGCCAGTTGTTCCAAGTCTTTAGCTGCATGACCAGTCCTTCTTAAGGGGATGAAGTAAGCAAACTGCTGGTGGAAATCATTGGTTCAGACAGCATCTGTGGAGAGATTGTCGGTATTTTGGGTCAAGACGTTGCATTAGGACTGGAACTCTGCCCAACAAAAGAGTGCATTTTTGTTAGTTTCAGAAATAAAGTTCTGTGATATAATTTATGTGTATAAGAAAGGTTGTGTGGATATATTTCCCTCCATTGTTACTGACCTGCTGAGTTCCTCCAGCCAAAGCCAATAGGTGGCAGCAGAGATCTGCTGATGGCATCGACACAACCTTTCTTATACACATAAAACTAGAGTATTCCAAAGAGGCTTTGAAGTGGACAGCTCATCCTTTGACTAAACATGACTAATTATAGTTATTAATATGCAGATGTTATTGAGTAATTTACACTAAAATTCAACTTCATTCTGTTGTTTCAGGCAGTGCCATTACTGATGTTTCCATTCTGTACTGAACATTAAAGAAACAGTTTCTCTTACCTTTCTGTGGTCACACTGATGGACTGAAGTAAGGAAAGCTTTCAAATTTTTTTGGCATTTGTATGTTACCAGGAGAAAATTTAAATAACTATGTGGGAAATATTCTGAACATATTCTTAATATACCCCATTCTTTTTTGAGAAATGAGTTAAGCTGATCTATCTGTCACAGCCCCTAATGTATTCTTAGATTCCTAGGGTCATGTAATGCTTTTTGAGAAAAGAAAAACACACAAACGGGCTTTAGATCTTTCATTTATGGATAAGCTCACAAAAAGTGACCTGACATGAAAAAAAAATGGAGCTGCTGATGAAAGCTACCATCTTGCTCAGTTTTTGTAGTCATCTGAAACAGGGTAGATTAATTACAAAACTGTGCATTAGCAGAAGGTAGTGTTGACACAAATATAAATCAAAGGATCTGAAAGGCAAACATTATCACACTGTATGCCTCAGGTACAGCAGCAGGGGTTTATTAACTGTATTCTATTTGTTGAAGAGAATATTAGATTTCCACACAAAGATGTGACATGTGAATCTGTTAAACTGGCTTGTGAGTACAGAGCTACTGTAGCTGTAATCCAGACTCCAGCAAGTTCGGCCTCTAATAAACTGGTGAAATGAACAGCAAGTTGATAATAACCTCATGTATTTACCGTATCCTGATGTATAATTTTCCAAAGATCACGTGGTCAGCACGAAAACATAGAATACTTTCTGACCATAACACAACATGCAAAATTAAACTACTTTCATAATCCAAGTTTGATTTCCCAGTTTTTTTAGTTTATTGTATTTCTCACACATTTTGACCTAGGCATTACCTTGTGCTATGGTGCGGAGTTTCATTCAAGTTTCTCAATTTAAAAAAACCTTGTAATACAGCCTTTTGGGATTAACACCTTCCAGGGGGTCATTCTTGCAGAAGATATTTCAGGACTTGAAGTGGAAGATGTGTAAAAATACAACCCAACTGTGTTAAGAAAAATGTGAACGCAATGGTAACAATTTAGTGACACTGTTTTGGATTCCTTTAACATGGCTCTTGCATATTTTCGCCTGCACTTTTCAATTGCTATCATGCTGACAGCCTGGGTCATGATGTACTCAGTCAGGTGCACTGTTTTTGAAATCTCCAGATTTAGATACAAGAGGGCTTTGCTTTCATTTGAATTAGCAAATGATATTTTGCTTTCTGAGTTCAACAAGATAAAAAATAACAGCTTTGGGAAAGGAGTGTCTTGCACACAGTATTACTGTATACTTTGACTCCTCCTTTTACTGCCAAAAAATCCACTTCAGATCCATGTTAACTGAATGAAGTTCCATACGTGGCATACTTACTAATGACTTAGATCCATCAGGAACTTCAGAGAGATTGCCAGCACATCAACTAAAATATTTGATCTAAAATTTGTAACTAGAACAGCAATTAATATCAGAATGATAATTTTTGTTGTTCATACTTCCCTGCATCAGTAACTCCCAATTCCCAGCATGTAATCCTCAACTGACTGGCACAATTCTTTGTAAACTCTAGAGAAAATCCAAGGAGTTTGGCAGTTCCTGAGATAGTCAAACCACCCATCTGGCACCATCAATCATTCCACGGTCAAAGTCTCTCAGATCATTTTTTCTTTCCCATTCCGATGTTTGGTAAGGAGAAGGAAAAAGAAGGAAACAGAGACTGGAAAAAGTGTCAGGCACAAGTTTATAAAAAAAAAGGTGACAATGTGGATTAGCAAATGCAAGAGTAAAAGTTGATAGGATTCAACTTAGAAGGCAGGAAGATGAGTTTTAGCTGATTTCATACATGGAGAAACTCCATATTGTGGCTGGAACTTAGTTCAGGATGTTTATATCTATGTGTGGCAAGCGTGGATGAGGACTTCAGCAACAGACTGGGCAAAGCAGACTCCTACTTGGACATTTTTATGAAGATAAAAACAAGCAGCCTTGGCAATTTCACAGGATTATAGTGGGAGGTTCACCTTGTTGATGAAAAATGCAGCAACTGTGAAGGACCTATTTCTGATAGCTGTCAAAGGGATGGATGAAGCTGGTAGCTTGAGAACAGCTTGAGGCAGGAAGAAGAAAAATATTTTTCTGTAGTTTTAACATTGGATTTTGACCAAGGAAAGCCACTGGAGTCCATATGCCGCTCAACCATGATGTAATTGAAAACACAGATTAGCCATGGTCCAATGAAATGGCAATAAAAGTTCAATGGTTCAATCTACTATTTATATGCAAAAAGCTGAACCAGCAAGGTGAGCTAATAGGTTCTAAGACCTTTAGGCGACCTTTAGGCATCCTTTAGTCTCGTGAGACCATGGATTTGTGCCTTGGAAGGTTTCCAGGGTGTAGGCCTGGGCAAGGTTGTATGGAAGACTAGTAGTTGCCCATGCTGCAAGTCTCCCCTCTCCACGCCACCGATGTTGTTCAAGGGAAGGGCACTAGGGCTGATACAGCTTGGCACCGGTATTGTCGCAGAGCAATGTGTGGTTAAGGGCCTTGCTCAAGGACAAAACATGCCGCCTCAGCTGAGGCTCGAACTAGCAACCTTCAGATCATTAGACCGACACCTTAACCACTTGGCCACGTGCCAAGTTCTGCGATCTACAAATGTATTTATTCCAAAAGAAATAATAAAACACTGAAATGAAGATTTTATATCTTTCCATTTTCCTAAGAAGAACTTTCTGGTTCAAATCTGGACTTTGTTTTCTCAGCAGCTTCATTGTCTTCAAGACTAGTTACAGAGAACCATTTTAAGATAATGGTGTTTTCTGGGGAGACTGCTTTAGTTGTCTGTGATTGAGCATATACTTCAATGAAATTGTAGAACTTACCAGGGTTTGGAAATAATGGGGAATATTGATGGAGGTGTAATGAGAACCTGATGTCTTATTCATTTACAATGATCTTTTCATATTTTGGATAGTTTTCTTATTTGTATGTCCAGTCCAATATAGGATTATATTCAGTGAGTTACAAAGTTGCATTCAGTAAGTGCAATAAAACAATCTGAAAAGGAAGTATTTATACATGCACGTCTGAGATCTCCTTATTCCTGAGAGCTAACTATGGAGAGAACCCGCACTGGCCATATCAGAGCATCCAACATCTATATGAAATTGCAGAAAATGAGAGAGTGACAGGAGCAATCAGTAAGAATAATACAGCTTGTAGACTGCAGGCTTCTTAAACATAACGTAATTCAGCGCCACATGACTGTTCTTGTGAATCACATTTTACTTTCTTTTGCTGCTTGCAGTATGTGACGATTTGAAGAAAATTAAACTTCTGGTATTGTTGATTTCAGTAAAATAGGCTAAAAATGACTGTAAATATGACCCAGTAAGCAGGTCCCAATTCTGATGAAAGTTCAGCAAATTGAAATGTTAACACTGTTTTTCTTCTCCACAGCTGCTCCCTACCATGCTGTGAGGTTCCAGTATTTTCTGCTTTCATTGCAACTTTCCAGCATCGATAATATTTTGCTCTTATATCCGAGGAAATTACTGTCTGGGCCAATGGAAAATGAACAAGTTCAATTGATTCTCCTGTTACTAGAGGGGATTACCCAAATTATTTGAGTTTAATTCTGAAAAATTGCAGCCATATCATGCATTTCTACCCAGATATGTTTGCGTGTCTTTAATAATTTTGTGAAGAAAAGCCCAACTTGTGTTCAGTGACATCAAACCTCAGAAGAGGTGAAACCACTCACGTCAATGTGTTGTCCATAATGTACAAAGATATTAAATGAATTTCTATTCCAATTATTTAAGAGGAGAGAAAGTTAAGACTCATTTACACTTGCATGATTATCTCTGTACCTTTTCTGTCAGATGTACTATTTATTACCAAGAACAAAAAGAGGAAACTTTATCCCTGGTTTGGTGAAAATCAGAATTTTCTGATTTCATGACAAAAATTGGTGAACGGGTGGTGTGGGTAGTGTGTCTGGAAAGTATGAATAGACAGCAGTGTAGTTGTAGGGTGGTTGCAATAAATCAATTCGTTTGGCAAATAAATGCCCTTTACTTCAGTAAGCCATTGGTCGTGTTCCGGTATTCAAAACCTGCTGTTGCTGAAATTCTGAAACAATGGCACAGTTAGTAGGGATACTGTCTCACTGTCAGTGTGACCTGGGTTCAGTTCTGACCCCCGGTGCTGTCTGTCTGCAATTTAAAACTAGATTATTTTCTCTCTTTCTCAGTTCTGATAAAAGGTCTTTAACCTGTTGCGTTAATGCTATTTCTCTTTTCATGAACTGCTCATTTGCTGTTGGTTGTTACACTGATTTATTTTTTTGGTTGTAAATTTGACTTTATGAAGATTGCTTGAGTTTAAATGGAAAAAGTTCTCACTTTGGCTTGCCAAAGTTTGGATGAAATGAATCACTAAATCTGATTCAGGCAAGTCAGAAGAGTGAATTATATTGGGGCTTTTGTCATGGTTACATGGTTTTTTGTCATGCGTTCTATATTAGTGCCGAACCAATTTATAAGGTAGTACTAGCTACATATACCAAAAATAAAATGATTAGCTGTAGCAACCAGATTATAATCAACTAGATATGGCCAGTAGCCTTTTCTTGTTTGTGATTTCTTTGTTGTTATGTCAACCAAGCATTTTTTGAATAGGGCATTTGGGGAATAGAAAATATTCTGAGGGCAATGTTACAATAGTCTTGGGGGGTGTTGAATATGCAGGTGGATTGGAAAAATCAGGTTGGTGTTGGATTCCAGGAAAGGGATTTTCAAGAGTGCCCATGAGATGGCTTTTTAGAGCAGCTCGTGGTTGGGCCCACTAGAGGATCAGTTACTCTAGATTGCATGTTGTCCAATAAAGCAGACTTGATGTGACAACTTAAGGTAAAAGAACACTTAGGGGCAGGTGATCATAACATGATTGAATTCACATTAAGATCTGAGAAGGGGATGCTAAAGTCAGATGTATCAGTATTACAGTGGAGCAAAGGGAATTACAGAGGCATGAGAGAGGCATGAGAGAGGAGTTGGCCAGAATTAATTAGAAAAGAACACTGACAGGATGATGGCAGGGCAGCAATGGTTGGAATTTCTGGAAGCAATTTGAAAGGCACAGGATATATACATCCCAAAGAGGAAGAAGTATTCTGAAGGCAAGATGACACAACTGTGGCTAACAAGAGAAGTCAAAGCCAACATAAAAGCCAAAGAGAGGGCATATAATAGAGCAAAACTGAGTGGGAAGTTAGAGGATTGGGAAGCTTTTAAAAACCAACAGAAGGCAACTAAAAAAGTAATTAAGGATGTAAAGGTGGAATATAAAAGTAAGCTAGCCAATAATATTAAAGAGGATAGCAAAGGTTTCTTCAGACATGTTAAGTGTAAAAGAGAGGCAAGAGTGGATGCCAGACAGCTGGAAAACAATGCTGGAAAGGTAGTAATGAGGGAAATGCTAGATGAACTAAGTATTTTTGTATCAGTCTTCACTGTGGAAGACTCTAGCAGTATGGTAGGAGGTGTCAGGGGTCATGATGTAGGTGAAGTTACCGTTACTATGGAGAAAGTTCTTGAGAAACTGAAAGGTTTGAAGGTAGTCACCTGGACCAGATGGTGAACAGCTCAGAGTTCTGAAAGAGGTAGCTGAAGAGATTGTGGAGGCATTAGTAATGACCTTTCAAGAATCACTAGATTATGGAATGGTTCCAGAATACTGGAAAATTGCAAATGTCACTCCACTCTTCAAGAAGTGGGTAAGAGAGAAGAAAGGAAACTATAGGCTCAGTGTTTGGGAAGATGTTGGAGTCAAACACTAAGAATGAGATCTCAGGATACTTCAAAGCACATGATAAAATAAGCTGTAGTCAGCAGGGGAAAATCTTGCCTGACAAATCTGTTGGTATTCTTTGTGGAAAGTGGCCAGTGAGTGAGTGGGCCAGTGAAGGAGTGGAACTTTGAGGCTTTGACTCGAGAGGCTTCGACGAGAAGAGGCGGAGGACAAGCTTGCTCGCAGTTAGTCTTTACAATGCCTCTTGAGATGGTGATGTGCCTCTCATGTGAGATGTGGCAGTCTTGGGGGAATGACTCTCTCCCGCAGAGTCACATCTGCCAGAAGTGCATACGGCTGGGCGATCTGGAAGACCGTGTAAGAAACCTGGAGCAGCAGCTCGATGACCTTCAACTCATAAGGGAGAATGAGGCAGTCACAGATGAGGTAGTCACACCTAGGCTGTCAGAAGCAGGTCGTTGGGTGACAGTCAGAGGGGGGAAAGCGAAGGTGAGCAGACGGGTAGTGCAGAGCACCCCTGTAGCCATTCCCCTGAATAGTAAGTTTACCGTCCTGGATACTGTTGGCGGGGACGACCGACCAGGTGTGAGCCACGGTGGCAGGGCCTCTGGCACTGAATCTGACCCGGTGGTGCAGAAGCGTGGGACGGAGAAGAGGAGAGCTGTTGTCATTGGAGACTCTATAGTCAGGGGAGCAGACAGGAGATTTTGTGGACGTGAGAAGGACACCCGCATGGTTTGTTGCCTCCCGGGTGCCAGGGTCTGGGATGTCTCTGACCGGGTGCACAACATCCTGGTACGAGAAGGAAAGCAACCAGAAGTTGTGATACACGTTGGTACCATTGACGTAGGCAGGAAGAGGGATGAGGTCCTGAAGTGTGAGTTTCGGGAACTGGGCAGAAGGCTGAAGAACAGGACCTCAAGGGTGGCATTCTCAGGATTGCTGCCAGCTCTATGTGACAGTGATGTTAAGAATTGGAGGAGATGGCAGTTGAATACGTGGCTGAGGAGTTGGTGCAGGGAGCAGGGTTTTAGATTTTTGGACCATTGGGATCTCTTCTGGGGAAGGTGGGACCTGTACAGATTGGATGGGTTGCACCTGAACTTGAGGGGGAGCAAAATCCTTGCAGGTAGGTTTGCTAGCATGGTTCGGGAGGGTTTAAACTAATTTGCAAGGGGGATAGGACCCAGAGCGATAGAGCAGTGAAAGAAGTGCATGGAGCAAAAACAGATCTAACATATAGAGAGGCTTTGAGGAAAGAGAAACAGAATAAATGGTGTAAAGACAGCAAGGTAGAAGGGCTGAAGTGTGTGTACCTCAATGCAAGAAGACCATAAGACCATAAGACAAAAGAGCAGAAGTCGGCCATTCGGCCCAATTGAGTCTGCTCCGTCATTTTATCATGAGCTGATCCATTCTCCCATTTAGTCCCACTCCCCCACCTTCTCACCATAACCTTTGATGCCCTGGCTACTCAGATACCTATCAGTCTCTGCCATAAATACACCTAATGACTTGGCCTCCACTGCTGCCCATAGCAACAAATTCCATAGATTCACCACCCTCTGACTAAAAAAATTTCTTCGCATTTCTGTTCTGAATGGGCGCTCTTCAATGCTTAAGTCATGCCCTCTCGTTCTAGACTTCCCCATCATGGGAAACAACTTTGCCACATCCACTCTGTCCATGCCTTTCAACATTCGAAATGTTACTATGAGGTCTCCCCTCATTCTTCTAAACTCCAAGGAATAGAGTCCAACAGCAGACAAACGTTCCTCATATGTTAACCCTCTCATTCCCGGAATCATTCTAGTGAATCTGCTCTGTACCCTCTCCAATGTCAGCACATCCTTTCTTAAATAAGGAGACCAAAATTGCCCACAGTACTCCAAGTGAGGTCTCACCAGCGTCTTATAGAGCCTCAACATCACATCCCTGCTCCTATACTCTATTCCTCTAGAAATGAATGCCAACATTGCATTCGCCTTCTTTACCACCGACTCAACCTGGAGGTTAACCTTAAGGGTATCCTGTACGAGGACTCCCACGTCCCGTTGCATCTCAGAACTTTGAATTCTTTCCCCATTTAAATAATAGTCTGCCCCTTTATTTCTTCTGCCAAAGTGCATAACCATACACTTTCCAACATTGTATTTCATTTGCCACTCCTTTCCCCATTCTTCCAATCTATCCAAGTCTCTCTGCAGACTCTCCATTTCCTCAGCACTACCGGCCCCTCCACCTATCTTTGTATTGTCAGCAAACTTAGCCACAAAGCCATCTATTCCATAATCCAAATCGTTGATTTACAATGTAAAAAGAAGTGGCCCCAACACGGACCCCTGTGGAACACCACTGGTAACCGGCAGCCAACCAGAATAGGATCCCTTTATTCCCACTCTCTGTTTCCTGACAATCAGCCAATGCTCTATCCACGTATGTAACTTTCCTGTAATTCCATGGGCTCTTATCTTGTTAAGTACATAGAACATAGAATAGTACAGCACAGTACAGGCCCTTTGGCCCACAATCCTGCCTCCTATATAAGCCCCCACCTTAAATTCCTCCATATACCTGTCCAGTAGTCTCTTAAACTTCACTAGTGTATCTGCCTGCACCACTGACTCAGGCAGTGCATTCCACGCACCAACCACTCTCTGAGTAAAAAACCTTCCTCTAATATTCCCCTTGAACTTCCCACCCCTTACCTTAAAGCCATGTCCTCTTATATTGAGCAGTGGTGCCCTGGGGAAGAGGCGCTGGCTATCCACTCTATCTATTCCTCTTATTATCTTGTACACCTCTATCATGTCTCCTCTCATCCTCCTTCTCTCCAAAGAGTAAAGCCCTAGCTCCCTTAATCTCTGATCATAATGCATACTCTCTAAACCAGGCAGCATCCTGGTAAATCTCCTCTGTACCCTTTCCAATGCTTCCACATCCTTCCTATAGTGAGGCGACCAGAACTGGACACAGTACTCCAAGTGTGGCCTAACCAGAGTTTTATAGAGCTGCATCATTACATCGCGACTCTTAAACTCTACCCCTCGACTTATGAAAGCTAACACCCCATAAGCTTTCTTAACTACCCTATCCACCTGTGAGACAACTTTCTGGGATCTGTGGACATGTACCCCGAGATCCCTCTGCTCCTCCACACTACCAAGTATCCTGCCATTTACTTTGTACTCTGCCTTGGAGTTTGTCCTTCCAAAGTGTACCACCTCACACTTCTCTGGGTTGAACTCCATCTGCCACTTCTCAGCCCACTTATGCATCCTATCAATGTCTCTCTGCAATCTTTGACAATCCTCTACACTATCTACAACACCACCAACCTTTGTGTCGTCTGCAAACTTGCCAACCCACCTTTCTACCCCCGCATCCAGGTCGTTAATAAAAATCATGAAAAGCAGAGGTCCCAGAACAGATCCTTGTGGGACACCACTAGTAACAATCCTCCAATCTGAATGTACTCCCTCCACCATCACCCTCTGCCTTCTGCAGGCAAGCCAATTCTGAATCCACCTGGCCAAACTTCCCTGGATCCCATGCCTTCTGACTTTCTGAATAAGCCTACTGTGTGGAACTTTGTCAAATGCCTTACTAAAATCCATATAGATCACATCCACTGCACTACCCTCATCTATGTGCCTGGTCACCTCCTCAAAGAACTCTCTCAGGCTTGTTAGACACGATCTGGCCTTCAGAAATCCATGCTGACTGTCCCTGATCAGACCATGATTCTCTAAATGCCCAGAGATCCTATCTCTAAGAATCTTTTCCAACAGCTTTCCCACCACAGACGTAAGGCTCACTGGTCTATAATTACCCGGACTATCCCTACAACCTTTTTTGAACAAGGGGACAACATTCGCCTCCCTCCAATCCTCCGGTACCATTCCCGTGGACAACGAGGACATGAAGATCCTAGCCAGAGGCTCAGCAATCTCTTCCCTCGCCTCATGGAGCAGCTTGGGGAATATTCCGTGAGGTCCCGGAGACTTAGCCGTCCTAGTGTATTTTATCAACTCCAACAGCTCCTCTCCCTTAATATCAACATGCTCCAGAACATCAACCTCACTCATATTGTCCTAACCGTCATCAAGTTCCCTCTCATTGGTGAATACCGAAGAGAAGTATTCATTGAGGACCTCGCTCACTTCCACAGCCTCCAGGCACATCTTTCCACATTTATCTCTAATCGGTCCTACCTACAATCCTGTCATTCTTTTTTTCTTCACATCAATGAAGAATGCCTTGGGGTTTTCCTTTATTCTACTCTCCAAGGTCTTCTCATGCCCCCTTCTTGCTCTTCTCAGCCCCTTCTTAAGCTCCTTTCTTGCTTCCCTATATTCCTCAATAGACCCATCTGATCCCTGCTTCCTAAACCTCATGTATGCTGCCTTCTTTCACCTGACTAGATTTTCCACCTCACTTGTCACCCATGGTTCCTTCACCCTACCATTTTTTATCTTCCTCACCGGGACACATTTATCTCTAACATCCTGCAAGAGATCACCAAACATCGACCACATGTCCATAGTACATTTCCCTGCAAAAACATCATCCCAATTCACACCCGCAAGTTCCATCCTTATAGCCTCATAATTTGCCCTTCCCCAATTAAAAATTTTCCTGTCCTCTCTGATTCTATCCTTTTCCATGATAATGCTAAAGTTACCCATGATAACAACCCTGTTATTTTTGCACCTTTCCAAAATCTGCCTCCCAATCTGCTCCTCTGTATCTCTGCTGCTACCAGGGGGCCTATAGAATACCCCCAATAGAGTAACTGCTCCTTTCCTGTTCCTGACTTCCACCCATCCTGACTCAAAAGAGGATCCTGGTACATTACCCACCCTTTCTGTAGCTGTAATAGTATCCCTGATCAGTAATGCCACCCCTCCTCCCCTTTTTCCACCCTCTCTATCCCTTTTAAAACTCTGAAATCCAGGAATATTGAGAATCCATTCCTGCCCTGGTGCCAGCCAAGTCTCTGTAATGGCTGCAACATCATAATTCCATGTATGTATCCAAGCTCTCAGTTCATCACCTTTGTTCCTGATGCCTCTTGCATTGAGGTACACACATTTCAGCCCTTCTACCTTACTGTCTTTACACCGTTTATTCTGCTTCTCTTTCCTCAAAGCCTCTCTATATGTTAGATCTGGCTTTACTCCATGCACTTCTTTCACTGCTCTATCGCTCTGGGTCCCATCCCCCTTGCAAATTAGTTTAAACCCTCCCGAACCACGCCAGCAAAACTACCTGCAAGGATATTGCTCCCCCTTGAGTTCAGGTGCAACCCATCCAATCTGCATAGGTCCCACCTTCCCCAGAAGAGATCGCAATGATCCAAAAATCTAAAACCCTGCTCCCTGCACCAACTTCTCAACCACGCATTCAACTGCCATCTCCTCCAATTCTTACCATCACTGTCACGTAGCACTGGCAGCAATCCTGAGAATGCCACCCTTGAGGTCCTGTTCTTCAGCCTTCTGCCTAGTTCCCGAAACTCATCCCTCTTCCTGCCTATGTTGTTGGTCCCAACATGTATCATGACTTCTGGTTGCTTTCCCTCTCATGTGTGGCACCTTGTCAAAGGCCTTCTGAATATCCCAATATACAACATCCACTGCAACTCCCTTGTCTAGCCTACTGGTAATTTCCTCAAAAAATTGTAATAGGTTTGTCAGGCAGGATTTTCCTTTAAGAGTTCTGCCTATCTTGTCATATGCCTCCAGGTACTCTGTAACCTCATCCTTGACAATCGACTCCAACAACTTCCCAACCACCGATGTCAAGCTAACAGGTCTATAATTTCCTTTTTGCTTCCTTGCCCCCTTTTAAATAGCAGAGTGACATTTGCAATCGTCCAGTCCTCCAGAACCATGCCAGAATCTATCGACTTTTGAAAGATCACTGCTAATACCTCTGCAATCTCCACAGCTACTTACTTCAGAACACGAGGGCGCATTCCATCTGGTCTGGGAGATTTATCTACCCTTAGACTATTCAGCTTCCTGAGTACTTTCTCTGTCGTATTTGTGACTGCACACACTTCTCTTCCCTGCCACCCTTGAGTGTCCGGTATACTGCTGATGTCTTCCTCAGTGAAGACTGATGCAAAATACTTGTTCAGTTTCTCTGCCATCTCCTTATCTCCCATTACAATTTCTCCAGCATCATTTTCTATCGGTCCTATATCTACTCTCACCTGTCTTTTACTCTTTATAGACTTGAAAAAGCTTTTAGTATCCTCTTTGATATTATTTGCTAGCTTCCTTTCATAGTTAATCTTTTCCCTCTTAATGACCTTCTTAGTTTCCTTTTGTAAGGTTTTAAAAACTTCCCAATCCTCTGTCTTCTCACTAATTTTTGCTTCCTTGTATGCCCTCTCCTTTGCTTTAACTTTGGCTTTGACTTCTCTTGTCAACCACGGTTGCATCCTTTTTCCATTCAAAAATTTCTTCTTTTTTGGAATATACCTGTCTTGCACCTTCCTCACTTCTCGCATAAAGTCCAGCCACTGCTGCTCTGCCGTCTTTCCCGCCAGTGTCCCTTTCCAGTCAACTTTGGCCAGTTCCTCTCTCATGCCACTGTAATTTCCTTTACTCCACTGAAATACCGACACATCAGATTTCGGCTTCACTTTTTCAAATTTCACAGTGAACTCAATCATGTTATGATCAGTGCCTCCTAAGGGTTCCTTCACCTCAATCTCTCTAATCACCTCCAGTTCATTACACAATACCCAATCCAGTACAGTCAATCCCCTAGTGGACTCAACAACAAGCTGCTCTAAAAAGCCATCTCGCAGACATTCTACAAATTCTCTCTCTTGAGATCCAGTGCCGACCTGATTTTCCCAATCCACTCGCACGTTAAAATCCCCCACAATTATCATAACACTGCCCTTGTGACAAGCTTTTTCTATTTCCTGTTGTAATTTGTAGTTCACATCACTGCAGCTGTTTGGAGGCCTATAAATATCTGCCATCAGGGTCCTTTTACCCCTGCGATTTCTGAGCTCAACCCATAAAGATTCTGCACCTTCCGATCCTACATCACTATATCATTTCTTACCAATAAAGCCACGCCTCCCCCTCTGCCTACCTTCCTATCCTTCCGATACACCGTGTATCCTTGGACGTTTAGGAACAAAGAACAAAGAAGCATCGGGAACAAAGGTGATGAACTGAGAGCTTGGATACATACATGGAATTATGATGTAGTGGCCATTACAGAGACTTGGCTGGCACCAGGGCAGGAATGGGTTCTCAATGTTCCTGGATTTCAGTGCTTTAAAAGGGATAGAGAGGGTGGAAAAAGGGGAGGAGGGGTGGCATTACTGGTCAGGGATACTATTACAGCTACAGAAAGGGTGGGTAATGTAGCAGGATCCTCTTTTGAGTCAGGATGGGTGGAAGTCAGGAACAGGAAGGGAGCAGTTACTCCATTGGGGGTATTCTATAGGCCCCCTGGTAGCAGCAGAGATACAGAGGAGCAGATTGGGAGGCAGATTTTGGAAAGGTGAAGAAATAACAGGGCTGTTATCATGGGTGACTTTAACTTCCTTAATATTGATTGGCACCTGATTAGTTCCAAGAGTTTAGATGGGACAGAGTTTGTAAAATGTGTCCAGGACGGATTCCTGTCACAGTATGTGGACAGGCCGACTAGGGGGAATGCCATACTAGATCTCGTACTCGGTAATGAACCTGGTCAGGTCACAGATCTCTCAGTGGGTGAGCATCTGGGGGACAGTGACCATCGCTCCCTGGCCTTTAGCATTATCATGGAAAAGGATAGAATCAGAGAGGACAGGAAAATTTTTAATTGGGGAAGGGCAAATTATGAGGCTATAAGGCTAGAACTTGCGGATGTGAATTGGGATGATGTTTTTGCAGGGAAATGTACTATGGACATGTGGTCGATGTTTGGAGATCTCTTGCAGGATGTTAGAGATAAATGTGTCCCGGTGAGGAAGATAAAAAATGGTAGGGTGAAGGAACCATGGGTGACAAGTGAGGTGGAAAATCTAGTCAAGTGAAAGAAGGCAGCATACATGAGGTTTAGGAAGCAAGGATTAGATGGGTCTATTGAGAAATATAGGGAAGCAAGAAAGGAGCTTAATAAGGGGCTGAGAAGAGCAAGAAGGGAGCATGAGAAGGCCTTGGCGAGTAGGGTAAAGGAAAACCCCAAGGCATTCTTCAATGATGTGAAGAAAAAAAGGATGACAGGACTGAAGGTAGGACCGATTAGAGATAAAGGTGGGAAGATGTACCTAGAGGCTGTGGAAGTGGGCAAGGTCCTCAATGAATAATTCTCTTTGGTATTCACCAATGAGAGGGAACTTGATGATAGTGAGGACAATATGAGTGAGGTTGATGTTCTGGAGCATGTTGATATTAAGAGAGAGGAGGTGTTGGAGTTGTTAAAATACATTAGGACGAATAAGTTCCCGGGGCCTGATGGAATATTCCCCAGGCTGCTCCACGAGGCGAGGGAAGAGATTGCTGAGCCTTTGGCTAGGATCTTTATGTCCTCGTCGTCCATGGGAATGGTACCGGAGAATTGGAGGGAGGCGAATGTTGTCCCCTTGTTCAAAAAACGTAGTAGGGATAGTCCAGGTAATTATAGACCAGTGAGCCTTACGTCTGTGGTGGGAAAGCTGTTGGAAAAGATTCTTAGAGATAGGATCTATGGACATTTAGAGAATCATGGTCTGATTAGGGACAGTCAGCATGGCTTTGTGAAGGGCAGATCATGACTAACAAGCCTGATAGAGTTCTTTGAGTAGGTGACCAGACATATAGATGAGGGTAGTGCAGCGGATGTGATCTATATGGATTTTAGTAAGGCATTTGACAAGGTTCCACACAGTAGGCTTATTCAGAAAGTCAGAAGGCATGGGATTCAGGGAAGTTTGGCCAGGTGGATTCAGGTAGAAGGCAGAGGGTGGTGGTGGAGGGAGTACATTCAGATTGGAGGATTGTTACTAGTGGTGTCCCACAAGGATCTGTTCTGGGACCTCTACTTTTCGTGATTTTTATTAACGACCTGGATGTGGGGGTAGAAGGGTGGGTTGGCAAGTTTGCAGACGACACAAAGGTTGGTGGTGTTGTAGATAGTGTAGAGGATTGTCGAAGATTGCAGAGACATTGATGCAGAAGTGGGCTGAGAAGTGGCAGATGGAGTTCAACCCGGAGAAGTGTGAGGTGGTACACTTTGGATGGACAAACTCCAAGGCAGAGTACAAAGTAAATGGCAGGATACTTGGTAGTGTGGAGGAGCAGAGGGATCTCGGGGTACATGTCCACAGATCCCAGAAAGTTGTCTCACAGGTGGATAGGGTAGTTAAGAAAGCTTATGGGGTGTTAGCTTTCATAAGTCGAGGGATAGAGTTTAAGAGCTGTGATGTAGTAATGCAGCTCTATAAAACTCTGGTTAGGCCACACTTGGAGTACTGTGTCCAGTTCTGGTCGCCTCACTATAGGAAGGATGTGGAAGCATTGGAAAGGGTACAGAGGAGATTTACCAGGATGCTGCCTGGTTTAGAGAGTATGGATTATGATCAGAGATTAAGGGAGCTTGGGCTTTACTCCATGGAGAGAAGGAGGATGAGAGGAGACATGATAGAGGTGTACAAGATAATAAGAGGAATAGATAGAGTGGATAGCCAGTGCCTCTTCCCCAGGGCACCACTGCTCAATACAAGAGGACATGGCTTTAAGGTAAGGGGTGGGAAGTTCAAGGGGAATATTAGAGGAAGGTTTTTTACTCAGAGAGTGGTTGGTGCGTGGAATGCACTGCCTGAGTCAGTGGTGGAGGCAGATACACTAGTGAAGTTTAAGAGATTACTGGACAGGTATATGGAGGAATTTAAGGTGGGGGTTATATGGGAGGCAGGGGTCAGCACAACATTGTGTACTGTGCTGTACTATTCTATGTTCTATGTTAAATAACAAGCAGGATAGACAAAAGGAGAATTGGTCAATGTTATGTACTTGGGTTTTCAGAAGGCCTTTGACAAGGTGCCACACATGAGGCTGCTTAACAAGTATGAGACCATGGTATTACAGGAAAGATTCTAACATGGATAAAGCAATGGCTGATTGGCAGGCGAATAAAGAGAGCCTTTTCTTGTTGGCTGCCTGTGGCTAGTGGTGTTCCACAGGGTTCTGTGTTGGGACTGATTCTTTTTACGTCATATGTCAATGATTTGGATGATGGAATTGATGGCTCTGTTGCTAAGTTTGCAGACAATATGAACATTGGTGGAGGGGCAGGTAGTTTTGAGGAAGTAGAGAGACTACAGAAGGACTTAGACAGATTAGAAGAATGGGCAAAAAATGGCAGATGGAATACAGCGTCAGGAAGTGTTTGGTCATGCACTTTATTGGAAGAAATGAAAGGATTGACTATTGTCAAAGTGAAGAGAAAACACACAAAAATATGGAGGCACAAAGGGACTTGGGAGTCCTTGTGCAGGATTCTCTGAAGTTTAATTTGTAGGTTGATGCTGTGGTGAGGAAGGCAAATGTGAAGTTAGCATTCATTTCAAGAGAATATTAAATATAAAAACAAGGATGTAATGTTGAGACTTTATAACACACTTGTAAGGCCTCACTTTGAGTATTGTGAGTAGTTTGGGTCTTTTATCTTGGAAAGGATGTGCTGAAATTGGAGAGGTTTCAAAGGGGGTTAACAAAAATGATTCCAGGATTGAATGGCTTGTCATGTGAGGAGTGTTTGATGACTCTAGACCTGTACTCACTGGGAATTCAGAAAAACGAGGGGTGACCTCATTGAAACCTGTTGAATGGTGAAAGGTCTTGATAGAATGGATGTGGAAAAGATGTTTCCTATGGTAGGAGAGTCTAAGATCAGAGGATACAGCCTCAAAATAGAGGGATGTCCTTTTAGATTGAAATGAAGAGGAATCTCTTCAGCCAGAGAGTGGAATTTTTTGCTATGGAGGCCAAGTCTATGTATATTTAAGGCAGGGGTTGATATGTTCTTGATTAGTCAAGACATGAAGGGATACGGGAGAGACCATGAGATTGGGGCTGAGAGGAAAAATGGATCTGCCATGATCAAATGGCGGATCAGACTCCATGAGCCAAATGGCATAATTCTGCTCCTATATCTTATGGTCTTATGGAGTTCAGTATGAAATGCACAAATAATAGGAAAATCCAGATTTGTGTGCAACAAAAAAATCAATGCTGAAGTGAATTATTGATCTTTGATTCATTGGATATCTTGCATCTTCTCATGTCATGCAGAAGCTCTGTGTATATATACACATTAGACATGCAGACTCTGGGCAGCTTGGAGTAAATTAAATGCTAAAAACTTTATTCTTTGGATTATGAAGATTAATTAAAAATTAGCTGCTCCTGGTTACAACACATATTATCTGGTTTCTCATTAAATGTATTTTATATACATGTGTGAGTTAGAGTGAAATAGAAAGGTGTTTCAATAATGTTGGAGGAGGAGAGTTTTGTTAAGCATAAATACCAACCCAAATCTCAATGTCTTTAACTGTGCTGTAAATTTTATGTAATTTCATACAATAATATTTAACCAATTTTGCAACATTCAAAAAAGCACCAAGTCATAAGATGAAAGAAGAAATAAATATTAGCTTGTGGTTGAAGAGTAGTTTGAGAGGTCAGATAACAGGGCCAGGAAAGCCCAATCTCAGCTCTAAGAAGCTAATTGAATTGTTACATTTGTCTTTATGGTTCATCTCAGTATTCTGTTTAATCATGAAAATAGTTAAAATTTTTCTTATCACTTTTATTTCCTTATGTGTATAGATTTAAAACCAATAAATCAAGATCTGTTTTATACCATTTGAAAGGACAGTATAGATAAGTTTCATGTTAGCCGCAAAGCTCTATGTTATTTAACAATGCAACTTAGAAGCACCACTAACTGAGCAATCTAAGCTAAGAGTTTTGTTACCATTTTATCTTAGGAACTGAATACCTTCTAGCTCTGCAACATTGCATCATTATTGCATCAGTTCCATCCTTACTATCCTGGCTGCTGAATCTTCCATTCACACTTCTATGATCCCTAAAAGCAATAAATCCCACGATCTTTTGGCGAGACACCATCATTATCCACAGCATCTTAAAACTAGTGCTCAAATCCCATTTCAAACCATCTATTAAATCCCAACATGACAATTGTTATCATCTTAAACTTAAAAGTTCCAATCCTTCTGTTTCAGTCTTCTTATAAGATCATAGAAGATAGAACATTATAGCACAGTACAGGCCCTTCAAAAAATTATGTTATGCCGACTTCTTAGCCAACTCTAAGATCAAGCTAACCCTTCCCTCCTACATAGCCCTTCACTTTTTAATTATCCGTGTGCTTAGCTAGAAGTGTCTTAAATGTTCCTACTGTATCTGCCTCTATCACCACCTCTTTCAGTGCATTCCATGCATCCACTATTCTGAGTTTAAAAAGAAAACTTACCACTGATGTTGCCCCTACACTTCCTTCCAATCACCTTAAAATTATGTCCCTCGTATTAGCCATTTCCACATTTGGGAAAAAGGTCCCTGGCTATGCACTCGATCACTTCATCCTGAACACCTCTAACAAATCCCTTCTCGTCCTTCTCTCTAAAGATAAGCCCTAGCTCACTCAACCCATTCTCATAAGACATACTCTCTAATTCAGGCAGCATTCTGAAAAAATCTCCTCTGAATTCTTTCTAAAACTTCCACATCCTTCCTGTAATGAGGTGACCAGAACCGAACACAATATTGCCTTACCTTACTTCATATCACTCTATATCTCTAACCTTCACACTGATGGGCCTGTTCTATGCTGTAGTCTTCCATGTACAATGTTCTCCAAGAGTGCAATATTCTGTAATTTAGTCTTGTGCATCTTGCTAATCTTTCAATGTTGATTTGGATTTCTATGTTTCATTCACTATCTATTCCCCATACCTCTCCAAACTCATTGTCTCCTTCCTGTAAGATCCTGTTTTCCATTCATGTTCATTTCACCCATATGAATCAAGATGGGTCATTTCTCTACAGTATATATACCAAATTGGTGGAAGCAATTTGGTCGTACCTTATAGGTAAGGATCAACACATGATGTATATTTTGTCTTTAACTTATTGTTGATAATTGGCAGACTCAATTTCCCACCTCTTCAGAACAAGGATGATTATCATTCCACTGATAGTTTTACATGACAAATGTTCTAAAATAATGTCCAGCACAGTAAATAAGAAAGAAAACTACGGTTGAAAAAACCTCCCAGAAAATACTGGAATAACTTAGCTAGGGAATCAGTACTATGGCAAGAGACAAATGTTCCGTTTCTGATGAAGTTCTAGTGAAGGGTTGCAGACCTGAATTGTGAATTGCATCTTCTTCCATAGTTGCTACCTGACCTGTTGATTGTTTCCATCATTTCCTTCACAGTGGCAGACGTCTGCCATATACCGGACATTCAAGAGTTTCAGGGAAATGAAGTTTGTGCAGTGAAAATTACGACCGAGTAGGTTTTCAGGAAGCTTAATGGTCTAAGGGTGGATAAATCTCCTGGACCTAATGGGATGCACCCTTGGGTTCTGAAAGAAGCAGATGGAGAGATTGTGGAGGCATTAACGATGATCTTTCAAGAGTCGATAGATTCTGGCATTATACTGGATGACTGGAAAATTGCAAATGTTACTCCACTATTTAAGAAGGATGGGAGGCAGCAGAAAGGAAACTATAGACCTGTTAGCCTGACATCAGTGGTTGGAAAGCTGTTGGAATTGATTGTTAGGGATGAGATTACGGACTAACTGGAGGCACATGACAAGATAGGCCAAAGCCAGCATGGTTTCCTGAAAGGAAAGTCCTGCCTGACAAACCTACTGCAATTCTTTGAAGAAATTACAAGCAGGGTAGACAAAGGAGAAGCAGTAGATGTGGTGTACTTGGATTTTCAGAAGGCCTTTGACAAGGTGCCACACAGGAGGCTGCTTGGCAACATAAGAGCCCATGGAATTACAGGGAAGTTTCTAGCATGGGTGGAGCATTGGCTGGTCAGCAGAAAACAGAGTGGGAATAAAGGGATCCTATTCTGGCTGGCTGCCGGTTACCAGTAGAGTTCCACAGGGGTTGGTGTAGGGACTGCTGCTTTTTACGATGTATGTCAATGATTTAGACTATGGGATTAATAGATTCGTGGCTAAAGATGCCGATGATACAAAGATAGGTGGAGGAGCGGGTAGTGTTGAGGAAACAAAGAGTCTGCAGAAAGACCTAGATAGTTCAGGGGAATGGGCAAAGAAGTGGCAAATGAAGTACAATGTTGGAAAGTGTATGGTCATGCACTTTGGTGGAAGAAATAAATGGACAGATTATTATTTAGATGGGGAGAGAATTCAAAATGCAGAGATGCAAAGGGACTTGGGAATCCTTGTGCAAGATACCCTAAAGATTAACCTCCAGGTTGAATCAGTTGTGAAGAAGATGAATGCAATGTTGGCTTTCATTTCTAGAGGTATAGAATATAAGATCAGGGATGCGATGCTGAGGTTGTATAAAACACTCGTGAGACCATTCTTGGAGTATTGTGTGCAGTTTTGAGCTCCTTATTTTAGAGAGGATATACTGTACTGACATTGGAGAAGGTTCAGAGAAGATTCACAAGTATGATTCCAGGAATGAAAGGGTTACCGTATGAGGAACGTCTGGCAGCTCTTGGGCTGTATTCCCTGGAGTTCAAGAGAATGAGGGGGGATGTCATTGAAACATTCCGAATGTTAAAAGGCCTGAACAGATTAGATATGACAAAGTTATTTCCCATGTTAGGGAATTCCAGGACAAGAGGGCACGAATGCAGAATTGAAGGATGTCCTTTTGGAACTGAGATACAGAGAAATTACTTTAGTCAGAGGGTGGTAAATTTGTGGAGCGGCTGTGGAGGCCAAGTCATTGGGTGTATTTAATGCAGAGATAGATAGGTTCTTGATTAGCCAGGGCATCAAAGGGTATGGGGTGAAAACAGGGGAGTGGGGATGACTGGAAGAATTGGATCAGCCCATGATTGAATGGCGGAACAGATTTGATGGGCCAAATAGCCTACTTCTGCTCCTATATCTTATGGTCTTGTGGTCTAAAATCTCAAGTTCCAACTGGATGAAGCTATGAAACAGAACTAAACAATCAGGTAATAACATTACTGTTATCCAACAAGAATGGATCAGAAGCTGGATTTTCTGTGCTATATGTCATACCTTCTAATTTAAGACCATAGGACATATGAGCTGAATTAGGCCATTCAGCCTATTGAGTCTGGTCTGCCATTCCATCATGGTTAATTTATTATTCCTCTTTACCTCATTCTCCTGTCTTCTTCCCATAAGCTTTGACACCCTTACTAATTAAGAACCAATCAACTTCCAATTTAAATAAATCCAATGAGTTGGCCTTCACAGTTGTCTGTGCCAATGAATTCCACAGATTCATCATGCTCTGGCTGAAAAAAATCTTCTCCATCTCTGGTCTAAGATGATGTCCTTCTAATCTGAGGCTGTGCTCTCTTGTCTTACATTCCCCCACTATATAAAATATCGTCTCCACGTCCACTCTATCTGATCCTTTCAATCTTTGTTAGTTATAAATGAGATCCCCCCTCATTCTTCTAAACTCCATCGAGTACAGGGCCCAGAGCCATAAAATGCCCCTCATAGCCTTTCCATCTGGGCATTCCAGAAATGTGCTACAAAACCCTTTCCTTGTCCGGATAGTTGAAACTCCAACAATGTTGATATACTTCATAACAATCAGAATCAGAATCAGGTTTATTATCACCGGCCTGTGATGTGAAATTTGTTAACTTAGCAGCAGCAGTTCAATACAATACATAATATAGAATAATAATGATAATAATAAAAAATAAGTAAATCTTATTCAGTATACTTTATACAGTATTCGTATTTTGAATAGATTAAAATCATGCAAAAACAGAAATACTATATATTTAAAAAAGTGAGGTAGTGTCCAAGGGTTCAATGTCCATTTAGGAAGCGGATAGCAGAGGGGAAGAAGCTGTTCCTGAATCGCTGAGTATGTGCCTTCAGGCTTCTGTACCTCCTACCTGATGATAACAGTGAGAAAAGGACATGCCCTGGGTGCTGGAGGTCCTTAATAATGGACGCTGCCTTTCTGAGACACCGCTCTGTGAAGACGCCCTGGGCACTCTGCAGGGCTGGTACCCAAGATGGAGTCGACTAAACTTACGACGCCCTGCAGCCTCACAAGATGACGTACTTGGTTGACACCCTGCCCATCACCTTAAGAATTTATTCCCTCCGTCAGTGGAGAACAATAAAATCAGTATGTGTGAATTACAGTTCACTCTGCAGGGACTCAGTATGTTTCTTTTACTGTACCTCTCAAACCCATGGCTTCCTCCCAGGTAGAAGAAAAGGGCAATGTGCATTTAGGATTACCACGACCTGGATATTTCACTCCAAAGCAATGATTATCCTTATTTGCAAGTATGCCACTGTTCTTTTTTCATTTTACTGGATCAAGCCCTTGAAACTCTCTCCTTCAGAGAATTCAGTGAGTATCTCCATCAGACACACTGCAGCAGTTTGAGTAGGTGGCCTGCTGTGACCTTCTCAAGAGCAATTGCAGGCGGTCAATAAATGTTAGTCTTCCAACGTGAATGAATTAAATTCAGAAGATGATCAATTGCTCTGCTCCTTCACTTTATGCTTCCAGCTCTTTCCACCTAAACCTTGTGCCAATGCACTGAGGTTCGAACTGAATTTCCCTTCACTATTCTATCACCTTTGAAGGAGGCAATGGAATATTCTTCACACATTTGGAGACAACGGAAACTTTAGAAAATAACCTAATAAGGCCCCAACCGTATTGCATTAGACTATAAATACATTTAGTTATTTTGGTCTAAAATGTTGTTCATCATATTTCCTTGTTTGGTAATAAATTGCAACAATGATGATAGAAATGCTTTCTTGTTCTCCCACTTCTGGACACAACTTACAGCAAATGCTGCATTAAGTTAGTACTGACTGATAAGCTTGTGATTGAGAAGCACATAACTTATTGCTGTACTCTCCGCAAGATAGATCGGTGATGACAGTGTTGGTGAGCCGAGCTGCTCTTACTTTGGTGATTGTCATCTGTGCTGCCTTGTCCCAGAGATGAAAAGCGACAACTTAGATTGTACCTTTGGCATTTTTGTTTGGAAATCTCTCCTGAGGTTACGTGAGATGTGATCACCACCAAGGCTGTGCTTCTTGGAGTCCTGTAGCAGAGGGGAAAGGCTGCTGTTGTTATTCCCTCTGAGCTAAAATGCACATCACTGAAATCTGATGTCTCAGTGCAAACAGAAACTGCAGGAAGCAAAATGCCAGCCTTACAGTCAATTCTAGCTCCAGGTGAAGATTTCATTAGCTGTTCAAAGGAAGGAGGAATTGCTAAACTCTCCTATAGTAAGTGAAACATAATTACTTAATGAGTAATTAACAATCTTCTTGTACTACACCGCCCTTGGTCTCCCCTACTGATACACTACAGGAACCTCAGCAAAAATTTGATAGGAAGCTAATAATGAACCATACAAAAGAAACAGCTAGATTTGATTGCCATTACTTGGGGGATGCTGCTTATCAGAACATATTTAGGATTTAAAACTGCCTTCCTGCACAGAGCCCTTCCACTGTGCATTCATTAATAGTTCCACCATTTATGTCAACTTCATGCTAAAGTTAATCATTACAAAGTTTTTGCAAGGGGGAACCTAAAATGATTGATCAGTAATCATTGCGATTGGTCACTTGGTGAGTAATTGGCCAGCTTGCTCTCAAATGGGATGATACAGATCATAGTCACCAATGCTCAACTAGCCTCAGGAGCAAAGCAAAATGATACTGGGACTGATACACCTGAGCATTGACTGATCCCTTTTGCACAATAGTTGAAGATATGAATAGACCTGGCAATGTTGTAGTGAACTGATCCTTTAAATCACACTGGCCAGCATTGGAAGAGTAACAATAAACAAGGATCCCAATGTATCCTACAGCGTGTGAGGCAGACTTCATTATCCAAGGACCAAGGGAATAAACAAAATGCCCACATGGACTCATTTATGTCTCAAAACCTCTGTACACAGATGGGAAAGGAAACCTCTTGTTTATCCACTTTATTATTTAGATTCGTTGAGGCAAGTGGAGTTGAACAGGTTGGGTTGCCACAGTAGTTGGATTGGGTTGGGGTTCTGAAAAGCCATTTTCCAGGATGCCTCAAGTTTGGTCTGAGGCATCTGCAAAATCAAAACAACACCTCATTGAGCATGAATACCTGTTATTATCATTGAATTTTCCAACTTCAGATAGCTGGCATTTTTTTTTCTCCCTTCCTTCTCTGGTCCATTCAGGTTGTCTGCTTTCCCACCTGGTCTCAACCACCTATCACCCACAACTGTGCCTGCTGTGACCCTCAAATGGCTCCACCTGCCCATTTTCCCTCCTTATCTTGTCCCACTTACCACTTTTTTTACTGATTAGATTCCAGCATATATGGTTTCCTTTGTCTCCAAATCACCTTGCAGCCTCTGCCTCCCACTCCCGTCGTCACCTGCCCTTATCTATTTTTATTCATCACTCCTTATCTGCTCCTACCTATCACCCATCAGTTACTACGAGGAAATCTGCAGATACTGGAAATTCAAGCAACACACACAAAATGCTGGTGGAATGCAGCAGGCCAGGCAGCATCTATAGGAAGAGGTACAGTGGATGTTTTGGGCCAAGACCCTCCAGTCCTGATGAAGGGTTTTGGCCTGAAACGTCGAGTGTACCTCTTCCAATAGATGCTGCCTGACCTGCTGTCTTCCACCAGCATTTTGTGTGTGTTACCCATCAGCTACTGTTGTCTGACTTCTCCCCCTCCCTCCTCCACGCTTTAAACTATCTGTCCATCCTGTCCCTCTTCACCCGGTTCAACCTATTGACTGCCACCTCCTGCTCCATTCCATCCCCCTCTCACCCCTCCATCTGTTTATACTGGCTACCTCCCCTTTACATTCTCTGTCCTGATGCAGATTCTCCACCCAAAATATTGAGTGTTCCTTTACCTCTACAGATACTACCTGACCAGCTGATTCTCTGCAGGGGTTTATTTTTTGCTCCAGATGATAACATCTGCAGTCTTTTGTGTCTCTGCAGAATTTTTACTGGGCCACTTCACCTAAGCTTTACACATTGGATTCTTGGAGCATTTACTTGTCAATTTAGCACCTTATGAAAGATGAAATGAATATTGTTACATCTATGTCACGATTGGGTAAAATTTGTCATTTTTACTTTCAAGTTCAGAAATTGGCTGTGGTATGATTTGTAAATGATGAAAAACCTTATGATTCTTCACCTTAAACAACTGCACAAAGTGGTTATCTGTTTGAGAAAAAGAAGCAAATATTTCTCGAAAGAAAATTCTGTGGATAAAATGGAACAAGGCATTCCAGCAGCCTGACAACCTTGAATTGTTTTGACAGTCGGTCTTAATGGCTTGTTATTAATGGATGGTCTTCAACTAAAATGACACCTCGATTTTTTAAACTTTTAACATAATTTTTATCTACTTGAAGAATGTCCATTATCAGCTGAAATCAGTGTCAAGATTGTAACAAGGTTATGTTTCAAGAATACAGAACAGTTGGATCAATTTATATTACATTGTATGGAACAGCTCAATTAAAGGGACCTTCATTTATGTTTTTTTTAAGCAAACAAGCATGTTAATCGTTTATTGTGGAGGCCATTAGTGTTATACCTCCAAGGACACGACCCACCCAGCCAACACACTTTTCGTTCCTCTTCCCTCCGGGAGAAGGCTCAGGAGCTTGAAGACTCTTATGGCCAGATTTGGGAACAGCTTCTTTCCAACTGTGATAAGACTGCTGAACGGATCCTGACCCGGACCTGGGCCGGACCCTCCAAATATCCGGACCTGCCTCTCTGTTTTTTTGCACTACCTTACTTTCCATTTTTCTATTTTCTACTTATGATTTATAATTTAAATTTTTAGTATTTACTATCGATTTGTAATCCAGGGAGTGGGAAGCGCAGAATCAAATATTGCTGTGATGATTGTACGTTCTAGTATCAATTGTTTGGTGACAATAAAGTATAAAGTATAAAGAGGATCAAAACCTTGTCATAGGGTTTGGAGGCCTCAATAACCCAGAGAGCTACGTTGGCTAGAGTTAAGGCCTTGTGCTTTGGCTCTTGGTAAGGTCACCCATGTCAGACAGGTCAGAGGGTAGAGGCCAGGCTAAGAGTGGTCCACCGGTCCTCCAGGTTCAGGGGCTAACAAGCCTGACTGGTTAAAAAAAAATTGTTACAGAAGCAGCAATGAAGAATCTATCTATATCTGTGTGTGATGGAATAGACAGTCAGAGATGGAGGACCTTCATTGCTGCCTTAAATACCAGCAGCATAATGGGCAGTAAGAAGATTGGTGTTATAGCAGAATGTATCGTAGATTATCCATGCATCATGAGCTCTAAGAGACGGCATGGACTCAGTGTTCTAAGTGCCTCTTTTATGCCTGTAATAAAGCATCAGAAACATGAAAAAAATGGATTTTGCCTGTACTTTAGAGGAAAGATGAGTGAGATGATTTTTCAGAAGGATGGAAGTGAGATTGGAGGGGGAAATCAAACATGTTACTTTCCTGAGGCTTCGGCTGAAGAGCAAAACTGCTGGAGAAAAAGCCCCTCATCATGAATGCTGAACTGCTCTCAGGAACATTAATGCAATGGGACACAATTACATTCAAAGATGTATTGCATAATACAGTCAAATAAAATAAATGCTGCTTGATATTCCTCTCGGAATGATTCTGAATCAAGACTCTTTCCTCACTTCATTAAAGAAAGTAAATATGTTTCGTATCATAAATAATTTATAGCTTGCTTTCTCAGCAGGATTTTTTTTTCTTCAATTCATAAATAGAAGTGATTGCAGTAGTTCTCAGTCAGAGCTATTTGAGCAGCATATTGACTGGTGTGTTGCTGTTTAAAATCTTTCTGTCATGGTCCTGCTGGCGATGTGAATGTGAGAGAGTTTTTTTGCATTGAGTAAAATTATACTGCTGAATTACATGCAGTATTCACTTCCAGATCATGATGTATAGCAGGAAGCAAAGGTATATCATTGTCACATCACTTACTTTCTGTGGAAATAGCTTTGTTGAGAGTAAATAGATGCATATTTGGGACGCAAATTCCTGGGTAAAATATTGAGATGAGATGTGTAATGTTCGGGTTGTGATGCTTCCTTTTTTTATCCGCTGTGTAGCATATTAAAAACACACTAGTTCCAGGTGTGAAGGGCACACAATACAAAGCACAATCCTTAAATTGGTTGCAGGATACTAATCATGAAATAGATGTTGCCTGTTTGGTATATACACGATCACATCAGCAACCTTAAAGGTACAGCTCGAGAGTGTACACAAAATGTCCAGGATGTCTTCTAACGGGTTAATTCACAGGAAGGAAGAGAATGGTTAACATGAGTTTGCAAAATGTATTACAGGCATATATGTCCTTGTCTCTTCACCCTTTTGTTTATTTCTCTTCCCCAGGGACTGACTCACTGACTTGCTAGTTGCTGGGGTGGTCCAAAAAAGCCTGAGATCCTGATGATCACTGTACTTGCATTTGCAAATTGATGATTTCATGCAAATGGGGCTCAAGACCCAGTTTTATAAAGACCTCAGGCTGCTATGCTTGTTATATGCAGCCTTACCACATCAGACCAATCACACATTCTTCACAAAACTCTAAATCGTTTGAAACTAATATTAGCTATACAAATCATACTAATGTTTTATATAGAAATTAGTTGTTAAAAGTGCTCTTTGCAGAACCACAGCCATAAATCTTTGTGAAACTCTGAAACTTACTCATTAATCAAATGGATTGAAAGTATTAATTAATTATAATAATTAGACCTAAATTCAGGTTAATAAAAGAAAACATTTGAAATCCCATATGGACCTTGTGTCTAGGCTAAGTGCTTCTGTACTTTTGTGGCTTGTTATGAAGTCTTTTGCTTTACTTTTTGAATGCGTCATATTGTTTGATTTGTTCCATGGACCTATTGAATTAAGTTATAAGTTGCAAGTCATGATTTTTAAAATATCCCTGAGCTCCGCCTGAATTCTGCTATCTCAAATTTCAACAGTGTGAGAAGATGCCTTCAAAAATATCATCAAAGCAGAATTCCCCAAAGATGGTAGAAACACTTGTGGTCAGTCACAAGAAACATGACCTGTTTACAATGCTTCATCAAGGATAGTTTTCTGACCAAATAAACTGATAGCTGGATGATTGGAGAGATGAAAGATCAGTGCTTGACTGAAGGAGATTTGCATGGGAGTGAATAGCTGTATTAGATGTACAGTAAAAAGAACTAATAAAGTAAAGCACAGGAAAGAAAGTATTAATAACAGTTTCAGATTAGTTTATTTCATATATACCATGGTGTGATGAAATTTCTTGCTCATATAAAGCTCACTTAGTAACAAATTCCAATCTTAAACTTGGCTTTCACCAATTATTTATAAAGACCTGATATTTCTTGATTAAAAAACAGAACATATGTTTATTATCTGGCATTGTTAGCCAATGTGAAAAGATAACTGTGGAGGATGGAATGGATGGAGGATGATTGGTGGGGTGTTACATCCCAGTATAAATGCAAGACATAAGAACATAGAAAATAGGAACAGGTGAAGAACTTTTGATCCTTAGGTTTGTTCAACCATTCAGCACGATCAAGGCTGATTATTCACTTCAGTACCCTATTTCCATCTTTTCCATATGTCCCTTGATCTCTTTGCCATTAACACATCTACTTATCTCCTTTGTAAGTATACTTATTGACTTTTGTTGTAGAAAATTCCATCCCTTCAGCATGCTCTGGCTGAAGAAGTTTCTTGCAATCTTAATTCTATAGCTCATGCCTTGAAGTTAGAACAGTGAATTTTGCCTCTCCATTTATTAGGAATATCCCTCCATATCTGATCTGTTAGAATTTTTTTTGGTTACTATGACATCTCCTTTCATTCTATGTATACAATGCCTACCACCCCTCCTTCATCAACCTTCCTGGTAAGCTCCTCTAAAAATTCTGTAAGATTGTTAGACACTATGGTTAATTAAACACAAAAGATGTAATGTTAGAAAGCTCCTCCTGTGGAGAGATGAAAAAGAGGTTTAATGAATTAAAAAAAAGAGAACTTGAAAAAATAGCTATGTGAGAATCAGGTGTGACTGACACAGGTGCGGACGACCGAGAAAAATGCTGCAAACTATCAGAAACTAAAGATATAAACTGATAAAAGTTGAATTAGTAGTGAGTATCTCTACCCCATTTACTTGAAAACCTCAGGGTGAAACCTGTGGAGGAGAGATGATAGTGATAAAAGGTTTATTGGGGCTACCGCTATAACAAGCAGCGGCTATAATGAGACAATATTGGCAGAGATGCGTGTCCAAGATCTCTGCCGTGTAACCAGGAATTAGTTCTGTTAAATCATACTAAGGGATTTGGTCAGGCTTTTTTGTTGTGTAAGTTTTGGGAATCAATTTTCCATGAATGACCAACTATTTTATCCATTGTGCCAAGAAACAAGATGGCGAGCCACCCAAAATCAAAGAACCAGCACAGGAATGAAATGTTTTAAGAAGATTGAATACAGTTGGATGTATGTTATTTTCACTTGAAGGATCTGAATTTGATTTTCTGGAAGAACTGATTATTTTTGCAAAGTCTTTGATAAGTGAGTGAATGAGATTTATTTTGTTTAAAAGTTATGTTGTTGGAGAATTCGTTGTGAAAGGAGTTAAGCTATATGTATATATTTGGGGTTTGAATTTGAAATTGGAGACGTACTGAAACTGAAGTTAACCATAATACTTAAGAATAGGAAATCAATTCATTTTCTAACTAACTAGGGATTAATAGAAAGACAATTGAGAGTCTGTAAACCTTTAAGTACGGATTAACACTAGACCTAGTTAGTGAGAGAAATAGGAGTGATAAAGGTTATTCTAATGAATCTCACTGATTCTAACTGAAAAGGAATTTGGTTTTCGTTTGATATCTGAAATTTGGAACCTAAAACAGAATGTTGGTACTTTGAATTATTCTTACTCATGTAAATATTTTGTAAATATTGTTATTTTTTATAAATAAACTTACTTGCGGATGTGTGTGTTTTCTATTCACTGCCTCCTTTCGATGCCTAGAGCTTCTGGTGGCCTACTAGCACCTAGTGTAGTACTCTGTAATATGATTTTCTCATAAAGAGTGTGGCGACCAGTCACGAGATAAGACAAGCGCTTTCCAGGTGCTACAACTACCTACCACACACAAAGCCAAGTTAACTATCCTGAATCAGATCTTGGGTGTCCAAATACTCTTATATCCTATCCCTTAGAATACCTTTCAATAATTTACCCATGACTGCTGTCAGGCTCACTAACCTGTAATTTCGCAGCTCATTCTTAAAGCTTTTCTTGAACAACAGAGTAACATTTGCTATCCTCCAGTCCTCCGACATCTCACCCGTGACTGAAGACGTTGTAAGTATCCCTGCCAGGGCCCTTACAATTTCTGTATTAGCCTCTTGTCAGGTCTGATGAAGCACCTTGTCAGGCCCTGGGGATTTATCCACCCAAATTTAGACCATAAATTTTATTTTCCTTCTCAACTCCATTCTCCTCCCTTCTCCCTGTAACAATTGACCCTTTTCCCACCCCTTGCACATGTTTTACCAAATGGAATCAGCTGTAATTAATCAGATTTCTTGCACTGGATTTGATATGGTGTTCATTATTCACTATAAATCTACACTGCATGGTCAGTGATTTGGAGACAAACCCTGATATCGAAGTAAACTTTGACGCCCTTACTAATCAAGGACCTATCAACTTCTGCTTTAAGTATACCCAATGACTTAGCCTCCACAGCTTACGTGGTAATGAATTCCACAGTTTCACCACACTCTAGCTGAATAAATTTATCCTCATCACTGTTCTAAAGAGATGTCCTTCTAATCTGAAGAGCAACACCTCATATTTTGTCCAGGTCACCTCCAAATTGATGGCATGAAGATCAATTTCTCTAACTTCTAGTAACTCCCCCTTTTCTCTTTTTTCTAATTCCCATTCTGGTTTCCCTTTCTCCCCTTCTCTTTTCATCTGCCCATCACCTCAGTCTGGTCCCCCTCCTCCTTCTTTTTCTTCCATGACCCATTGTCCTCTCCCATTAGATTCCCTCTTCAGCCCTGTACCTCATCACCTCCCAGCTGCTTACTTCATCCCCTCATCCCACCCACTCACCTTCCCTCTCACCTGGTTTCACCAGCCATATTGTACTCCTTCCTCTCCCTTCATCTTCCTATACTGGATTCTTTCCCCTTTCTTTCCAGTCTGCACCAAAATACCTACTGTTTATTGCTCTACAGACTCTGCTTGATCTGCTGAGTTCCTCCAGTGCTCTGTGTGTGTTGCTTAGGATTTCCAGAATCTGCAGAACCTCTTGTGTTTATGGCCTTTAATTTCCTGTCTTTTGCCTCCATTGCTTTTTAAAGAGCCGTGTAATATTTGTAATTTTCCAGTTCTCTGGAACCATCCTAGCATCTAATAATTTGTAACAGATCAGTATGAATTTCCCACAATATTTTCAGCCACCTCTTTCAGAAACCTAGGGTGTCGTCCATCCTGTCCAGCTGACTTATCTCCCTTCAGACCTTTCAGCTTTCCAGGCATCTTCTCCTTAGTAATAGCAAACTCCACTCAGGCCTGCCTCTGACTCTGCTGACTGTCTGGCACATTTCTGGTGACTTCTGCAATAAGTACTGTTGCAAAATACTAAATCAGTTCATCAGCCATTTCTTTGTTCTCCTCTAATACCTCTCCAGCATCACTATGCAGCGAATTAATGTCCTCTCTTACCTCTGTACTCTTTATATAGCTGAAAAAAACTTTTGATATTCCCTTTTAGATTTTTGACTTGCTTAGCTATTTCATCTTTTTACCTCTTATTGTTTTTTTTGTTGCTTTCTGTTGATTTTTAATAGCTTCCCCAGCTTCTAGTTTCCCAATAATTTTTGCTATATTCTATGCCCTCTCTGTTATTTGATTATTTTTTGGCTACAGCCTTTCGAGCCGCACTTCCCAGTGAAACCCAGTTTAACCCGAGCCTAATCACAGGACCATGACCAATTAACCTTCTAACTGGTACATCTTTGGACTGAGGGAGGAAAGCAGAGCACCCAAAGGAAACCCACACAGTCATGGGGAGAGCCTACAAAGTCCTTACAGACTGCATCAGGAACTGACTCCAGATCACTGGTACTGTAAAGCGTTGTGCTAACTACTGCACAATTGTGCTGTCTTTGACTTCCCTCATTAACCACCGTTTCCTCATCCTCCCTTTAAAGTGTTGCGTCTTTGAGCTGAACTGATCCTGCATCTTCCAAACTTCTCCCAGAAACTGCAGCCATTAATGTTCTACCATTATCTATGCTGGTGTTGGCACGTGGCCAAGTGGTTAAGGCGTTTGTCTAGTGATCTGAAGGTCGCTAGTTCGAGCCTTGGCTGAGGCAGCATGTGGTGTCCTTGAGCAAGGCACTTAATCACACTTTGCTCTGCGACGACACTGGTGCCAAGCTATATGGGTCCTAATGCCCTTTCCTTGGACAATATCGGTGTTGTGGAGAGGGGAGATGTAGCATGGGCAACTGCTGGTCTTCCATACAACCCTGCCCAGGCCTGCGCCCTGGAAACCTTCCAAGGTGCAAATCCATGGTCTCACGAGACTAACGGATGCCTATATATAATATCTATGCTGGTGTTCTCTTCCAAACAACTCGGCCAGCTCCTTTCACATGCATCTGTAGTTACACTTACTCACCTGTGATATCAGTACATACAATTTTACCTTCTTCCTTTCAAACTGCAGGGTGAATTCTATAATTCTTTTTCCCGAGGGTTCTTTTACCTTAAGCTCCCTAATCAAATCTGGTTAATTACGCAGCACCCAATCCAGAATTGCCTTTCCCTAGTGGGCTCAACCACAAGTTGCTCTAAAAAGCCATCTCATAGGCATTCTCCAAATTGCTCTGTTGGGATCCAGAACCATTGCAATTTTTCCAATCTACCTGCATATTGAAATCCCCCATGACCATTGTAACATTGTGCTTTTTCACTGCCTTTTCTATGTTTCTTTGTAATTTGTACCCACATCCTGGCTACTATTTGGAGGCCTGTATGTACTGTATCTTCCTTCAGGATATTTTACCCCTTGCAGTTTCTTAACTACTCACAAGAATTCTAAATCTTCTGATCCTATGTCACTTCTTTCTAAGGATTTGTTTTCATTTTTTTTCCAGCAGACACCCCCCAACCCATCTGGCCACCTGCCTGTTTTTTCGATAGGATGTGTATCCATAGATGTTTAGCTTCCAACTGTGATCTCACAACATCATACCTGCCAAATTCTAACTGCCATAAGCGTATCTACCTTATTTCAAACACTACTTCCAAAATAACACTTCCAGTTCTGTATTTGCCACCTTTCTTCACAATTTTCTCACCATGTTTATTAATGTTAAATTCAGATCCCTTTCTAAACTTTCTGTCTCTTTCTTTATTCTGGAGACTTCAGTAACCTCTTCTGCACTCTCCTTCCCTTTACTTAATCCATAATTTTCCAAGCTATTGAACTCACCCCCTACTATTTAGTTTAAAATTATTTATTGACTAAAAATATTTAGTTTAATTTGCCTCAAAACAGTGAACACCTCCTCTTCTGTAATTGGATGCAGTCTATGACCTCACTACGCTCTTGCCTCAATTCTATAGAATCTGTGTATGAATAAGTACAGATGCAAAAAAAAAATTTGAGATCTTTTGGCTCCATGCATACATGACCGCACTAATCTTCAACAGGACTATTTTTCTTCCTTGATATCCTTTTGCTTTTAATTTATCTATAGAAGCCCTTGTGACTTTTATTCTGTTTCTGTCATTCTGTTTCCAAAATCAAAGCAGATAACATATCACCCATGCTATATGACATCTAATGTGTAATTTCCCACCCACCAAATTTGTCTAATCAAATTGGAGTCTCTTTGCATTCCTTGCATTTTTCTGATTCTTCCCTTTGCCCAATCTTCCACCTCAGTATCTGCAAATTTGGAGATGTTACACTTAATTGCCTCACCCAAATCACTGAGATATACTTTAAACAACTAGGATGCAAGCACTGATTTCTGCAACAACTCACTCGCCCCTGCCTGCCACCTGGGGAAGTCTGATTTAATCCCAGTCACTTATACTTTTCAGCCAATTGTCAATGCTTGGCAGTATGTTACCCACAATCCAATTTAGTTTAATTTTACACTCTAACTTTATATGTGGGACTTCATCAGAAGGATTCTGGAAGTTCAAATGCACCATATTCATTGACTCTCCTATATCTACTGTACTGCTTATATCCTGCGAACTTCCTCCTGTTGTGGTCTATCTGGTGCTGTCTTGCAATCACTCCAGACCAATAAGGAATCAGAAGGCCATATACCCTTTAACAGATAACAAGGTTAGGGGAGCAGATGGTATTCCTAAAATCCCTAGATTTGGCGATGAAGAGGTTTAGTCATCATCCAAGTCCATGCTCCAGCAAGGTGACAAACCCAACTGTGTTAAATATTGAGGGGCTGCCTACCTTCCTCCTGAGGGTAAGTCATCACCAAGCTCCCCTTCAAGCATTTTCCTTCCAGTGATCAAACAGCTGTTCCCTGAATCATAGTGTGGATTCCATCCATAGAGATGCGATCTTCAATTCCAAAAAAAAAGTGCAGGGTCTCATTAAAATGTTATAGCTCAGTCAATCATTAGAGACTCCTCAAATTTAGCAACTCATAGGAATATATCATCCTCTTATGCTTGCTGCACTGGGAAACTATGATTCTATTGGCTTCTAAGCTGTGAGATACTGCCAGGAAGCACTTTAATGCAAATTATTTAAGTACCACCACCAATGTCTGTGTCAAATTCTCCAAATTTGTTGGTAGGATAAATGAATCAATGTTGGTGCTCTCTTCTAGGAAGAATCCCTATCTTACACTACGTAGGCCACATTGAGTGCCCCACATGAGACTCACAGAACAGGCACTCTTTTCTGACCTTTGTCATGGGAAGAAAGTACCAGATAAAAATTTTAATGCCACCCACTGGGTATGAAAGTGGATTGAAAATAATTACTCCACATTATGTTGCTAAAGAGATATGTGGAGTTAAATTGACTTGTTTGCATTTAATTTGTTGAGTATACCATTTAAGAATATGAAGTTCACTCCACTCAGTGATATAAATGGAAAATTGGACAGCTTGATACAGTCACTAAATAATTATTATCAACAAATTACCTGTAGTACCAGAGGAAACAGCAATACTGGAACACTGTCACACTAAGATCAAGAGTGCCTATCATGCTATTCCACGCCCACACTTCAGAAAATCTGATCACAACTTCTACAAGTGTACCATGGAGAGCATTCTAACTGGCTGCATCACCGTCTGGTATGGGAATAGGGGTCTACTGCACAAGTTTGAAGTAAGTTGCAGAAGTTTGTAAAATTAGTCAGCTTCATCGTGGGCACTAGCCTCCGTAGTATCCAAGACATCTTCAAGGAGTGGTGCCTTAGGAAAGTGGCATTCATCACTAAGGATCCCCAGAACCAAGGACATACCCATTTTTCATTGTTGTGGTCAGGAAGGAGTAACAGAGGCCTAAAGGCACACACTCAGTGATTCAGGAACATCTTCTTCCCCTCTGCCATCCGATTCCTAAATGGACATTGAATCGATGAACAGTTTTTTTACTTCAGTTTCTTTTTCTCCATCTTTATTTATCATGTTTTTCGTTGTACTGCTGCCATAAAGTTAACGGATTTCACAACATATGCAGGTGATATTAAACCTGATTCAGATTCTGAAATTCCTATTTTCACAGAGCTCATGATGAAGGGTCATATCTTGGACAACAATGTCAGTGGTGGATCTGCTGTTAACTGACATTTCTATAAGTAGCTAACATAATTTTTCACCGATTTTTTTGACCACCAATAAAAATGGAGGGCTATATAGGAGAGAAGGGTTAGACTGAACTGAGTGTAGGTTGAAAGGTTGACCTAACATCGTTCTATGTTCTGACTCAGCAGGTCAGGCAGCATCTGTGGAAAGAGAACCAGAATTAATGTTTCAGGTCAACTGGGTGTTGTTTTTTAATGCAACTTCATAAACACTGCTAACCATAAATGGCTGGTGATTTAGGCAATAGCAAATGATAGACTGTAAAGTTTTACACAGTGCAAGACAGCAGGTCAAAGAGACTAGGCTTAATTGCAGCTAAGTTGAAGCTACAAATCTGCAAGTTCAATGCCTGACTTTTACAGTTTCCTCTAGTAGAAATTTAACATAAGTAAAAAAAATTACTATCTCCTAAAATAAAATGAACCCTACAGTTGCTGTCAAAATACATTAGTGAAAACTGCTGTTCAGATTCTGTTCATCATTCCACAAGTACTTTTTGATCAGCTGACTGTCTTCAGTTTCTTGTTTTTATTTCAGCATTTGCAAATTCCAAAATATTTCAATTTTCAAAGAGAAGTGAATTTGTAAATAATAGAAATAAAACAAATTGCGATGTAGGTTGTAGTAAATGCTAGGTTTCTGACTCTCCCTGTCAATAGTGCAAGATTGTGTAGAAATATGAACACTGATTCATTAATTCCAGTGGTGCTGTTGAAATTCTGAACTTAATATGCAGAGAATATCAGGATTTAGCTCACATCTTGGTTACGAGTATTGTAAGTGCGCCATTATAATGTTCATGTTAGGTTTGGAATGCACAGTCTAATGCGAATTTTAGTGTCCAGTGATTTCAGCAAGTTTTACATCAAACCAATGCCTGACTTTTAACATTAATTCATTTACTAGGAAGAACTTCGGTATTGTCGGAGGTTATGAAGGGAGCTCTGTAACCATAATTCCTTCTTCCTTCTTTTCCTTTCATTTCCTCTCCTTTCTGTAGAAAGATAATTTTAAAATATCAAATCTTAAAAGCCAGCATATTAGTCCTACAAAGAGGTGAATGAAAGTTGACCTGATGAGGATCTGTCAGAGTAATAATTCAAGTCACTTACCCTAGTTTATCCAAAGCCCTGGGAGAGCCATCAACATTTAATAGTTAAAAAACTGTATGAAAAGTGATAATATTGTAATGTACAATAACATAGATTTTTTAAAATCAATAAATCATTTAAAATGGTTCTGATGTTTATTAGGCTCTGGTTTCCAGAGTTATTGATTACCCATGGAGCACAGTAAGTCAGATTCAAATCATCAGGGAGTCTGTCTTGATGTTTGCACTGACTGAAAGTAATGAAAATGCCCACTGAGTGGAAACTAAGGGTAGACTGCTTACTGGGATATCAGGGAAAACTTGCCAACTGAGCCAAATTTTCCTTTGTTGGAGGTCAGATAATCCCGTGGAGAACAATTTCAAGCCCTGCAGTTTTGCAGGCTCCTTGACAAGACCTACTTATGAAAGATAATTAATTAGCCAGCAAATCTTGATTAGATTTTCTGGCACAGCAAGAGAGAAAAAAAATAACAGGAGGAGGACGTTCAACTCTGGAATTTCCTGGACAAACCAATTGCAGTTTGAATTTGCAGACACAGTCTGGAATGGACAATGGTTTGTTCAACACTTTGCGTTATATGTGACGACTGTTTTCTTGTGAAATTGCTGTAATTTCCCTCGGCTTGTTGGGGAGATAGACTTTGTGATTCTACGATTTATCCATACTTGTGTTCAGTTCCCACTTCAAGAAGCTTCTGCTGGTGTTGTAGAATGATCCTCTAATGCTGAGATGCATAGCACGCTTCATCATTGAATTCAGCTTGGCTGCAGACTTGAGGAAAGTGATGCTGCTTCAAGTAAGATTTTCTTTGCACCTATAGATATACTTGTATTGTAAAGGGTTAATCTTTGTGCATCTCAAATGTCTCACCATCCCTGTGACCTTGAACATAATAGAACTGGCTGCAGGAGCTTTGATTACTACCATGGGAGTAGAACTATGAGAATACAATACTACTGTGGGATCAAGCAAGGGGATATGAAAGTTAGGTGGGACTTGTGAAGAGTGGTGAGCAATGTTGATTGATTCTGATTTGGTGGCTTGAGCTGATGCTAATGTATTGTTCCACTTACTGCAGTGTTTTATATCAGTGGAAAGTTAAAAATAGAGCAGTCTCTCTTGGGTGTAGGTCTCTTGGCTGGTCATGAACAGCACCTTGGCTCAATAGAAGGGGAGGTGTGCTGCAGTGAGAGGGGCCCACACATACCTAGATGAGTATGTTAATGCTTTCTCCGTTCTGAATAATAATAGAAGTTTTGCATTTCTAAGTAGATAATTGGACTTTGTGTTTTTCTGCCCTGAGCTGAATCTGAGAACGTTTTGCTGTAACTTAACAACACATACATGTGCATATGACAATAAACTCAATTTTAACGTTGACTTTGATTGATCGCAACAAAGGATTTAGAAGGATTGATGCTATTTCTAAATCATATGAATATATTTTCTTTGAGAGTAAGGCTGCAAGGACTAGCTTGAATCCCCATTGCTCAGTATAATGAGGACATCCATTCCAGCAAGTTTGTGGCCAAGATCATCATTTTTGGATAAGACCATAAAACCGTAAGACAGAAGAGATGAATTAGGCCATTTGTCCCGTTGAGTTTCCTTTGTCATTTGATCATGGCTGATTTATTTTCCCTCTCAGTCCCATTCTCCTGCTTTCTCCCTGAACTTCCTACAGAACTATAATGGATTTCCTCCACAGTATTTACAAGGGTTGCAAATTTCTGTAAAACCTTTTAGGACGTTACTTATATAGAATGCCTTTGATTGGATGAACAGTGGTGATGAAGATAATTCTGATATATTATAGATTCATAGAGTAATACAGTATGAAAACAGGCCCTTTAGCCCAAGAACCTTTTACACTACCTCTACACTAAACTTGCATTTTTCTTCCCATGTTCCCATCAACACCCCTCAGATTTTGCCTCTCACTGACGGGAAAGCATCGATTTACAGTGGCCAATTAACTTCCAATTTTCATATTTCTGGGATATGAGGAGAAACAAGAGCAGTCAAATAAATTCCTTGCAGTTACAGAGAGAACTCTATGCAGACAGGTCAGGTTTCTAGCAAACTCCACACGGACGATAGGTCAGGCTTGAATCTGAATAGCTGGACTTCTGAAGAAGCAGCTTTACTATCTGTGCCACTGTGCCACTCTTGTTTTACACCATGTGTTTCTACTTAGCCTCAGTTGGGCCACAGGAGCCAATCCATAAAGCACACTGCATGACAAGGAAGACAAATGCATAGCTTATTGTAACGCAAGTCTTTCTCTTCTTCCCATTGTATCAATCAAAGCAGAATCAAATATTTGAACTTGAATTTGAATTTATTTAAATCTTGCATCTGCCTCACAAGGTGAGGGAGCAAAAACCTTTGCGTTATGATTCTGTCACAATGTACAGACATGTGAAGTTATAAGTCTAATGGCTTGTAGAAAGAAGCTGTTCTGTAGCCTGTTGGTTCTGGCTTTAATGCGATGGTACCATTTACCAGACTGAAGCAGCTGAAACAGTTTCTGGTTGGGGTGACTGGTGTCCCTGATGATCTTCTAGGTCTTCCTTCTGCACCTGCTGCTGTAGAAGTCCTCAGTGGAGGGAAGCTCACGTCCACAGATGTGCTGGGCTGTTCATACCACTCTCTGCAGTGCCCAGCAACAGGCTGGTGCAGTTCCCATACCAGGCAGTGATACAGCCAGTCAGGATGCTCTCAGTGGCTCTCGTTGGTGTAAAGGGTACTGAGCTATAATTGTACAGCAGAATTCCTCCTAATGCTGTGGCAATTAATACTATCAATTTGGAAAGCGTGGCACCTCTAATGGTCAATGCCATGGCTGAAAACACAGCAGGAGAGGCGGAATTCAATCCAGGCTGAAGTGTAGAGGAACGAGACCCCCCCTGCCTGGTATCTTGTTGGAGAATATGCAGTCACCAGAAAATCAGATTGACAATCTCAGGGCAAGGCTGCTGCATCAGAGGAAGATGAGGCAGATCTCATTTGCTTGTTGCACTGAAATTTGTTTAAATGCGGGCACACTGAATGTACTGATCCGACCAGAAGGTTTTACTATTTTCAGAATGGATCGAACAGCAAACTCTGGTAAGAAAAGAAGTGGCGACATGTGCTTTCTAGTCAATTTTTGTTGGTTCACGGACATTGGGGTTATGTCATCTTCTTGTTCCCCTGACTTAGAACAACCAATGATTAAATGTAGACCATTCTATTTGCCCTGTGAGTTCTCACCCGTGATTCTGACTGCAGTTTATATACCACCAGTGGCCAATTATAATCCAGTGCTCACGACACTGCACAATGTTGTCTGTAAACAAGAAATAGCACATCCTGCTGCATTTCAAATTATAGTTCGTATCTTTAACCAGGCCTGTCCGAAGAAAACCTGGCCCAATTATCACCAGCACATAACTTGTTGCACCAGAGGCCCCAACACACTAGACTACTGCTACACTATGATAGGAATGCTTATCATTCCTTTCTGAGACCACATATTGGCAAATTGGATCATTTGGTTGTACTCCTATGACCTGCAAACAGACAAGGCCTAAAGTGCAAGGCTCCAGAGGTCAAGACAAGTAAGACATGGTTGCGGGAGGCAGAGGAATGGTTACCGGATTGCGCTAAGTCAGTGGACTGGGCCGTGTTCAAGAATTCATCTGAGGATCTGAATGACTACACTAGGGTCATAACAGACTTTAATAAAAGCTTCTGAGGATGAGTGTGTCACTACAAAATCATTCAGCATTTTCCTCAATCAGAACCCCTGGATGAACAATGAAATCCGGAACCTCTGTGAGCCAGATCAGAGGCATTCAAGTCTGGAGATCAGGAACGCCACCAGGGATGCAGGTATGATCTCCAGAAAGCCATTTCTTGGGTGACGTGGAGATTCCGGACTAGACTAGAATCAATGAGGGATACTCGACAGCTGTGGCAGGGTTAGAATGCCATAACCTCCGACTAAGTTAAGTCTTGTGACATGGGGACAGCAGAACTTCACTTCCAGATGAGCTCAATGCTTTTTATGATTGTTTTGATCACCAGAACAGGGACGAACCATTGTTCACCCCCATATCTCCTGATGATCCTTTGGTGTCAGTATCTGAAGGTGACATGCAGGCTGTGTTCAAGAAAATGAATTCAAGGAAAGCATCTGGTCCGGATGGAAACCTGGCAGAGTACTGAAGACCTATGCTGACCAACTGACCGGCGTATTCACAGATATCTTCAATCTCTTGCTCCGACAGTGTGTGGTACCCAACTGCTTCAAGCAGGCTTCAATTGTACCTGTGCCCAAGAAGAGCATGGTAACCTATCTAAATGATTATCGCCCAGTGGCACTTATACCCACAATGATGAAGTGTTTTGAAAGTCTGGTACTGAAGCATATCAGCTCCTGTCTGAGTGACGACTTGGATCCATTCCAATTTGCCTACCGAGGCAATAGGTCTACAACAGTTGCTATCTTGTTGGCTCTTCACACAGCCTTGGAACTTCTACACAGTAAAGATGCACACATCAAGATGTTCTTTATCGATAACAGCGTAATCAATAAACTCCAAGACCTGGGCCTCAATACCTCCTTGTGTAATTGGATCCTGGGTTTCCTCATTGGTCAGTTCGGATTGGCAGAAGCATCTCCTTCACAATCTCCATCAGCACAGGAACATCAGAGAGATGTGTACTTAGCCCCCTGCTCGACTTGCTTTACACCTATGACTGTGTGATTAAGTACAGCTCCAACACCGTATTCAAGTTTGCTGGTGACACCACTGTTGTGGGCTGTATCAAAGGTGGTGATGAATCAGCATATAGGAGGGGGATTGAAAACTTGGCTGAGTGGTGCAATAACAACAACTCAATGTCAATAAGACCAAGGAACTGATAATAGACCAGGAGAGGGAAACCAGAGATCCATTAGTCAGTAATCATCGGAAGATCAGAGGTGGAGAGGGTCAATACCTTTAAATTCCTAGGTTTCACAGAGGACCTGTCCTGGACCTATCATATAAATATAATTGTGAGGAAACCACAACACTGCCTCTACTTCCTCAGGAGTCTGCGGAGATTCGGCATGTCATCAAAAACCTTGGCAAACTTTTATAGATATGTGGTGAAAAGTGTGCTTACTGGCTGCACTATGGCCTAGTATGGAAACACCAATGCCTTTGAGCGGAAAATCCTACTAAAGGTAGTGGTTTTGGCCTAGTACGTCACAGGTAAAACCCTCCCAACCATTGAGCACATCTACATGAAATGTTGCTGTCAAAAAGCAGCATCCATTACCAAAGATCCTCACCATCCAGGCCATGCTCTTTACTTGCTGCTGCCATCAGTTAGAAGGTACAGGTGTCTCAGGACTTGTACCACCAGGCTCAAGAATAGTTCAGAATCAGCATCAGGTTTATTACCACTGGCATGTGACGTGAAATTTGTTAAATTAGCAGCAGCTGTTCAATGCCATTCATAATCTAGCAGAGAGAGAGAGAGAAAAAAATAAATAAAATAAAACATAATAATAAATAAACAAGTAAATCAATTATGTATATTGAATAAATTTTAAAAGCTTAATGTCCATTTAGGAATTGGATGGCAGAGGGGAAGAAGCTGTTCCTGAATAGCTGAGTGTGTGCCTTCAGGCTTCTGTATCTCCAACCTGATGGTAACAATGAGAAAAGGGCATGCCCTGGGTGCTGGAGGTCTTTAATAATGGACGCTGCCTTTCTGAGACACTGCTCCCTGAAGATGTCCTGGGTACTTTGTAGGCTAGTGTCCAAGATGGAGCTGACTAGATTTACAACCTTCTGCAGCTTCTTTCTGTCCTGTGCAGTCGCCCCTCCATACCAGACAGTGATGCAGTCTGTCAGAATGCTCTCCACAGTACAACTATGGAAGTTTTGAGCGTATTTGTTGACGTCCAAATCTCTTCAAGCTCCTAATAAAGTATAGCTGCTGTCTTGCCTTCTTTAAAACTACATCGATATGTTGGAATCAGGTTAGATCCTCAGAGATCTTGACACCGAGGAACTTAAAGGCCCTCACTTTCTCCACTTCTGATCCCTCTATGAGGATTTGTATGAGTTCCTTCATCTTACCCTTCCTGAAGTCCACAATCGGCTCTTTCATCTTACTGACATTGAGTGCCAGGTTGTTGCTGCAGCACCATTCCACTAATTTGCATATCTCACTCCTGTACACCCTCTCGTCACCACCTGAGATTCTATCAACAATGGTTGTATTGTCAGCAAATTTATAGATGGTATTTGAGCTATGCCTAGTCATACAGTCATGTGTATACAGAGAGTAGAGCAGTGGGCTAAGCACACACCCCTGAGGTGCGCCAGTGTTGATGATCAGCGAAGAAGATATGTTATCACCAATCCGCACAGACTGTGGTCTTCCGGTTAGGAAGTCAAGGATCCAATTGCAGAGAGTGGTACAGAGGTCCAGGTTCTGCAACTTCTCAATCAGGATTGTGGGAATGATGGTATTAAATGTTGAGCTATAGTCAATGAGCAGCTTCCTGACATAGGTACTACCACTCAACCATCAAGCTCTTGAACAAAAGGGGATAACTGCACTTATTTAAGGACTCTGTTATACTGTTATTTCATGCTTGTTATTTATTTGTTACCTGCTTTTCACAGCTTGTTTACAGTTAACAGTTCCTGATGTTTACAGTTTTCAGTTCCTGTTCTACAGACTTGCTAAGTATGCTTGCAGAAGAAGAATCTCAGGGTTGTATGTGGTGACATGGATGTATTCTAAATTTAAAAAAATTACTTCGGACTTCAAGGACCTTGATTCAACAGTTCTGAATCTCATCTGCAGTTTAGATTTTATTATGTCAATATGCAACCTGTGATATTTACAATGTGTCAAGATAATGCGCTTAGATGGTTGCTTGGAAACATTAGTTTACCTATTTTAATCAAGGCTTATGAGTGATATTTGAGTGATATGTGCTAATTTATCATTATTTTGCAGAACAAGTGCTACAATATCCTGCCTCTCTTGCCCATATAGTTTGACAATTTTTCAAAAGAATATCAAGGATGACAGATGTATGTTGTATAATTGTGCATAAAGGAAGTGATTCCATCTGCAGGAGATGATGAAGAAGAAGGTGCCATCACTCATCTCTTCACAATGGTGATGATGCCCTCACTTGAAGTAGTGGCAATAGGTAGGGCAGTCAATTTCCAGCAGATTTGGCAGGAAATTGTTAGCAACTTTCCAGTAAAGAAAAATGCAGGCAATAATTGCATCAGGGAATCATTCTAGTTTACGTAAATAACTACAAATCAGATTTGAAGTGTAGCCAATGTATTTTTTGGGAAGGGACACTCATAGTCCATCAACTAAGAAGAACACCAAATAGCAAAATAATAAACAGAAGTGCACAGTATTTGACTATTTCCAGATTTGCCAATTGTTTCTTCATTACACATACATAATTAATTTTATTGTAATTTCTACATCTCCTGTCTAAAACATGTGAACCCAACCTCTGGGTCGTACAGGGTGTTAGATCAGTGAGATTGGAGGTTGGCATCAAGATGGTATGTTATTTACTATCTAGTGGCTACTGGGCTCCTTACTGGCATGGAACAGATTGGAAAAATGCAGACACAGTGCCAAAATCACCATTAAAATTTCAGCCATATCTTGCACTAGGCTGGAGTTCAACTGTGTACTGAAGGAAAGAGTTTTACTAGAATCCCCTTTGGTTGATTTTGTTTCTAACTGGCTCTACCATGTAGAAACAGTGAACTAATCCTTCTGCCTCTTAAAGAAGGGCAACTTTGTGATTTACAACAAGATGGACAATTAGAAATGCTTAACTAACTGACTTGAATCAAGTTGCGTTTCATACCAATTACAAATATTCATTATTCTACACATAGACCCCAGTTTATCTGACAGTCGCTGTACATGAATGCTCTTTTGATAGCCATTCTGACACAAATGTACATTCTTGATTGACTGACCCGATTGATTCCTCCTCTGGCTGCAGGACCAATGCTTATACCTCCTCCAGCCCATAATTTTCATCTTAAAGTTCCATTTTTCTTGGTTCATGATTATCTAGATGATAAATGATTGTTTTCTAATGTATTAATTAGAGGATCTCTTTGTTGTTGCTGTGTCAAATAGATCTAGGCTGTAAAGTTTGGTATTTAATAAACCCAAGTTTAAAAGCCTGAAATTTTCTTTGTCAATAGGGAGTTACTATTTTTTGATATAACACGGAACAGTCCAAAATCCTAGTTTTATTAATAGTTCATAATTTAATTTCAGTTTGTGAATACCTATATTTTTCCAGAGGGCCCAGAATGAATTCCGCTCAACGGCAACCACCTATCAGGGCATTCATGGATGACCTCACAGTCACCACAGAATCAGTCCCAGGCTGCCAGAGGATTCTGCAAGGGCTCAAAAAGCTGGTGGAGTGGGCCCGGATGCGTTTCAAACCTGCCAAATCAAGATTGATGGTGCTGAGGAAAGGGAAGGTGGAGAACAGGTTCCGGTTCAGCATCGCAGGCACAGCCATTCCAACCATCACAGAAAAGCCAGTCAAGAGCTTAGGCAAAGTTTTTGACAGCTCTTTAAGGGACACAACATCCATTCAGGCAACCTGCACCGAGTTGGATGGCTGGCTGAAATCTGTGGACAAGTCTGGCCTACCTGGGAAGTTTAAAGCCTGGGTGTATCAGCATGGCATTCTTCCCAGAATCCTGTGGCCCCTCCTCATCTAAGCAGTTCCGATCTCGACAGTCGAAACCTTAGAGAGGAGGGTTAGCAACCACCTCAGGAGATGGCTGGGGCTGCCAAAGAGCCTGAGCAGCATCGCACTCTATGGACACCACAACAAACTGCAACTGCCATTCAAATCCTTGGAGGAAGAATTCAAGGTAACAAAGAGCCAGAGAAGTGCTACAGTATAGGGACTCAAGTGACCCGAAGGTGGCTACAGCAGGGATCCAAGTAAGTACTGGCAGGAAATGGAGGACAGAGGAAGCTGCTCAGGAGGCAGAGGCGAGGCTGCATCACAGGAGGCTGGTGGGAGTGGTCACACAAGGCCGGGCTGGGCTAGGATCCTTTTCAACTCCCCAAATGGACATCAGAGGGAAGGAAAGGCGTCGTCTAGTTCAGGAGGAGGTGAGAGCAGTAGTGGAGGAGATGAGAGCCTGCAAGGCGGTGGGAATGAAGCAACAGGGAGCTTGGACAAGATGGGAGAATGCGGTTGAGAGGAAAGTGACCTGGGCTGATCTTTGGAAAGCCGAACCACACCGCATCCAATTTCTCATCCAGGCAGTGTACGATGTGCTTCCAAGCCCATCAAACCTGCACACATGGGGCAAGGCAGAGTCATCTGCATGCCCACTGTGCTCCAAGCGAGGAACCCTGGAGCACATCCTCAGCGGCTGTGCAAGGGCACTTGGTGAGGGACGGTACAGGTGGAGGCGTGATCAGGTCCTGAAGACCATCACTGAAGCCGTCAGCGCAGGAGTTGAGTGGGTGAAGCGGTCCCGACCCTCCAAGCAGACCGTTGCCTTTGTCAGAGCTGGGGAGCAGCCAATACCAGCCAAAAGAACATCTGCAGGCATTCTGATCTCTGCAAGAGACTGGCAGCTGTTGGTGGACCTCGAAGGGCAGCTGAAGTCCCCCAACCATATCGCAGCCACCACCCTGCGACCAGACATTGTCCTAGTGTCTGAGTCTACTAAGCAAGTGGTGCTGCTGGAGCTGACAGTACCATGGGAAGATAGTTTGGAGGAGGCCTTTGAAAGGAAGCTCTCCAAGTACGCAGGACTGGTCAGCAACTGTCAGCAGGCTGGATGGAGAGCGAGGTGTCTCCCAGTGGAGGTTGGTTGTAGGGGATTCGTAGCCCATTCTTTAGTTAGAGCCTTCAGCATTTTGGGCATCGAGGGAGAGAGGAAGAGGAGAGCCATCTGCAGTACCACCGATGCAGCAGAGAGGGCCTCAAGATGGCTGTGGCTCAAAAGAGGGGAGCCATGGAGTCATAAGTAGCTAGCCATCTGGACACAAGCTGGGGTCTGATCAGCCCCGGCTGGGTCACCTGGAGGAGATTGTATGATGTTGAAAGACCCGAAACACCTGATGATTCCAGGAACATCACTGAAGATGTGTCCAGAAGCATCAATAGATGTATGTACACAGTTCTTTAGATTATGAGAACACTCAGTCCTCTTTTATTGTCATTTCGAAATGCGTACATCCATTAAGAAATGATACAATTCTTCTCCGGAGTGATATCACAGCAAACAGGACAGACCAAAGACTAACACTGACAGAACCACATAATTATAACATATAGTTACAGCAGTGCAAAGCAATACCATAATTTGATAAAGAACAGACCATGGGCACAGTAAAAACAAAGTCTCAAAGTCCCGAGTCGATCGACTCCCGAGTCCCCGATAGCAGGGGGTAAATGGGAGAAACTCCCTGCCATAAACCTCCAGGCACCGTCAACTTGCCAATGCCTTGGAAGCAGCCGACCACAGCCGACACTGAGTCCATTCGTCCAAAAACTTTGAGCTTCCGAGCAGCCTCTCCGATATAGCCTCCCGAGTGCCATCCTCTGTCAAGTGCCTTCAACCTCTCCCCGGCCACTGAAACACGCAAGGCTGAGGATTTCGGGGCCTTCTGCTCCGGAGATTCCGGTTACCACACAGTAGCAGCGGCAGTGAAGCAGGCATTTCAGAAGTTTTCCAGATGTTCCTCCGTGCTCTCACGTCTGTCTCCATCAAATCAGAATTGTGCACGGTCCCCTACTTGACAGATAACAGACATCATCACCAAAGTGGCGGTGCGCGCTGCCGTCACGCCGCCATCTTCTCCCCCCTCCCGGGAGGATTTCCCTCTTTAACCATTTGCCTTGAGATGAATAATTCCATAAAATGAAGAAATAATTCCCTATCATTCTGTAGTTACGGAATCCTTTGGATGACTACATTATGGTGTACTGTAATTTTGAGGAAGCTCCTATATTGTGTTTCAAATAGACTTTTTCAACTTTTATCCGGTTATCACCATAAAAGGAATAGACTTCCTTCCTCTGTGGATGAGCCTTAGGTTGCTGAATCATTTGTTTTGAATATTGAGCCCCAGGGATTCAGATCCTTGGACCTCTCATCTCATTATTTAAACATTCCTGATTGGATGTATCTGGGAAGCTGCATGACTAAGAAGCTGGCAGTTGTAGATAATCCACTCTTTTGAAAGCAAAATAACGATTCAGAGATATTAATAGTTAATTCAAATAATTTAATTCCCCCAGATGTCTTCAGGCATCCCTGTGCCATGTCTATCCTTATTAACTACACCATCATTTTCTGAGACAAATATTTTCCTGTGCAATAAAAATGAGGCCATTGAGCCCATCGGGTCAATATTAGCTTTTAGGGGAATCCCATCAAGCCCACCTCTCCACAAATTTCAGATGCTCCATCCTTAATTTATACCACCCACCTGCACTACACAACAGAAAACTTATAGTAATCAATTAACCTACATACCCGCGTGTCCTTGGGATGTTGGAGAGAACTGACGCATCCTGGGGAAACCAAGAACATGCAATCTATGTCTCTTACTCTTAACACTGCTGGATTTCTTCTATTAATGTTCTAAGAATCTTGGAGACTTTGTCAATGACTTCTGATTCTAACCTACTTTTAGCCATTCTCGTCTTACTGTGCCCTTTCTGACTCTGTGTCCTTTATAACTGGATGCCTTCTGGCCCTTTCCTGGTTCTTCATCTTTTGTTACAGCCACATGGAACTTACCTCACAGTGGTGTAAAGCCGTTCGGTAGCAGGATTTCCATCTCATATCTTCACCTTATTCTCATCTTAGGCTTGCTTTGCTCTAGTAAATGCAATTAATTCTTGGCATTAATTCTTCACTCCACTACATTTTCTGTGAGTCAAGAAAAGCCCTACCTGAGTCAAAAAACTCAAGGATCATTTCAAAATAAGCATTGCTAATTTACCTGATAAATTTGAAAGGAAACCTGAAATATGTTACCTTCATTAATAATTTAATGTAGGTATTTCAGAGCCGTTATCCCTAAAAATGAGGATTCAGCTTTCACAATGGAAAATACAAATAAATCAACAAGTGTTTAAATGAATCTCAAAGCTTTTGCCTATTTACCTGAAGGGAATATTGAAACAAAATTCTGTAGCTGAGCAAACGTATAATGTAGTCAAGGAACTAATCATTGACAATGCAACAGACTAGGCAATGTGTGTATTACCACCTGTGTACATTTTCTGTAAGATCATAATTACTTTGCATTATATTTTAGTCTTCCTGTTTCACAGTTCACTATCTCCTAGGAGCCCTGTCAACATTGCTGAAGATTAGTTACTCTTTTTCATCCATACTGTATATTAAAGAGATCAAAGGAAAAAAAAAATCTACTGCTGTGCCTGGAGATCTCACTCTCAGCTTGGCTTAAGCATCGCAGGTACTTCATTGGCGACCTTCACAGCTTCAATGCTGAACCTGCTTACTGATTTTTATAAGGTGCTCAGATCCATTTTATGAGAAGGATAAGCTTTCTCTTTGCCTGGAAGACATTACTTAAGTGGTATAAATGGTAAATCATCAGGAGCACCTTAAAACTCTCTGCTTCTTTCTACGTAACAGATCTAACCAGTTCCCCTCCACCGCTACCTTCCTCCATCTGGCCAAACTGGTCCTGATCCTCAACAATTTTTCTTTTGGCTCCTCCATAGCTACACCTTGGGTTTGGTCTTGGGCCTCAGCTATACTGCTTTTTTGTTGGTAATGTGGATCAGTCCATATTCCAAACCTATACTGGTAATGTTCCCCAAGTCTTTCCAAGTTACATTGATGACTGCATTGGTGCTGCTTCTGCACACATTCTGAGAGCTTATCAATTTCATCAAATTTGCCTGCAGCTTCCACCTTGCCCTCAAATTTACTTGGTCCATTTATGACACCTCGCTTTACTTTCTCGATCTCGCTGTCTCCATCTCTGGAGGCAGATTGTCTACTGATAGCTTGTATAAACCTACTGACTCTCAAAGCTATCTTGACTACACCTCTTCCCACCCTGTCACTTGGGAAAATGTTATTCATTTTCTCAGGATCTCCACCTCCACTGCATCTGTTCTCAGAATGAGCCTTTCTATTGCAGAACATCTGAGATGTCCTCCCTCTTTAAAGAATGGGTTTTCCCTTCCTCGACCATTGGTGATGCCCCTCATTCCCAACTCTTCCATTTACCTGACATCTGCTTTCACCCGATCTTCCAGCTGCCGTAGTAGATATAGAGCCCCCTCTGTGCTTAACATGAGCCTTTGCATCCAGCATGTCATTCTCCATAACATATACCACCTTCAACAGGATCCTAACACGAAACACATCTTTATCTACCCCACCCCCCTTCATTTTCCACATGACTCCCTTGTTCACTCGTTCCTCCCCACTGATCTCCCTCCTGGCCTGCAAATGGGACAAGTGCCCTACATCTCCTCCAACACCACCATTCATGGGCTCAAACAGTTCTTCCAATGACGCAACATTTCACCTGCAAGCTTGTTGGGATCATCTACTTTATTTGGGGCTCCTGGTGCGGCTTCCTCTACATCATAGAATAATCTGTAAATCTCTCCCTCCTTCCCCTTCTCTCTTTTCCCATTCCTCATTCTGCCTCCCCTCTTACCTCTTCTCTTCTCCTCACCTTTCCATCATGTCCCTCTGGTGTTCTCCTCCTTCCCTTTATTCCATAGTTCATTCACTTCTCCTATCAGATTCCCTTTTCTTCAACCCTTTACCTGCTCTACCTCCCCCTCACCTTGTTTCACCTATCACCTGTCAAGTTGTCCTCTTTCCCCTACCAACCCCACCTTTTTTCCGGATTCTTCCCCCTTCCCTTCCATTCCAGGCCGGAATCATCAACTGTTTATTCCTCTCCATAAATGCAGCCTGACCTGCTGAGTTCCTTCAGCAATTTGTTGTTTGTAGTTACTAAATTTTCATCCTGAAAAGCATATATTCATAATAAACGACATTTTGCCTCAGGGCTAACAGATTAATAGCACAACAAAGATAAAATGATTTCTGCAGCAACCTCCAGCCAATGAATATATTTCCTTATCTGTGGGGTGGCATGAAGCATATATTGTTCCACATTACACTTCCTTAGTCATTTCAGGGCTTGGTGGAGAGAGAGAGGGACCTGGCAGAGAAGGTTTTTTCCTGGCGCACTTGGGGAGCAGTTGTTCTAGAGCACCATATTGCTGTATACCTTCCTGTAGGATAGGATGGGCTGCCACTTGAGTTGGTCTACATTGTGGGGATTTGTAATTGGGGGATATATGGGTGTTTACACAAGTTCAAAGAGGACATGCTGTCTTGTGTAGTTTTCTGTGACCGCTTTTGTATCTTGGTCAATGGGAGTCCCCAGTTTGGACTAAATTAACAGGAAGCATGCTGATATGTTTTCAATACTCCAATTTTACAGATCCAATCTATATATTTTGGTCTTAGTTAGTAGGCTTAGTTTAGATCATTTAGGGAATATTTTCGCTTTTTTAGATTGAGTTAGTAGGCTTAGCTTAGACCATTTGGAGAGTTTGTTTCTAAGGCCATTTGGGGAGTAGGTTGATGTTTTAGACGTAATGTTAGGCTTAGTTTAGATCTTATGGAAGTTAGGCTTTCTTTTAGGACTAGTTTGTAGGCTTAGTTTAGACCATCTGGGGAGAGGGTTGCCAACTGTCCCGTATTAGCCGGGACATCCCGTATATTGGGCTAAATTGGTTTGTCCCATATGGGACCGCCCTTGTTCCGTATTTCCCCCGTTAAGGTAGAGCGTTCCTATGAAACCTTTTGTGCTGAAATGGCGTAAAGCGAAGAAGCAATTACCATTAATTTATATGGGACAAACTTTTGAGCATTCCCAGACCCAAAAAATAACCTAATAACACATACCAAATAACACATAAAACCTAAAATAACACTAACATATAGTAAAAGCAGGAATGATATGATAAATACACAGCCTATATAAAGTAGAAATAATGTATGTACAGTGTAGTTTCACTGTACAGGATCGCCGAAAACGATGTGTAGAAAAAAAACTGCACGTACACACATGCGCACAAAGGTGCCCGCGCAAGGCTTCATGGTCATGGTAGTCTTTCTCGGGGTAAACACATGCGTCCCGTATTTGACTGCTACTTCTGTCCTTTATTTGGGAGTGAGAAATTTGGCAACCCTATCTGGGGAGTAGGTTTATTTTGCAGGCCAAGTTATTATGCTTTGCTTAGAATGTTTTGGGGAGGGTGGTTTATAACATTTCAATCAGTTCTTCTCTGGTCTTTTTCTTTGAAGGTTTGACCAGTTCATTTCAGTTTCCAAGTCTAGGATCTCCAAAGACTGGATCCCATGCTACTGAAAATGTCTGCTAACAGGCCTGTTCAGGTCTCCTCTTGCAATATTACTGAGGTGCTCTGTTACTTGTCTCCCCTATGTACATGATCTGGCATTGCTAGAAGCAGTTGCAGACAAATATGCCCCTACAAAATTACTTAGACTCTTCCCCAGCCAAAAGCCCTGGATGAACCATGAGATGTGTAATCCGCTGAGGGTCAGATCAGAGGCATTCACGTCTGGTGACCAAAAAGTTATAAGTATGATCTCTGGAAAGCTATCCCACTGGTGAAATGGCTATTTTGGACTAAACTTGAATCAATGAAGGATGCTCGACAGCTGCAGCAGGCCTTGAATGCCATCAGCTCATACAAAGTGAAATCAAGTGACATAGGTGACAACAGGGCTTCGCCTCCAGACGAGCTCAATGCTTTTTATGTTCACTTTGGCCATCAAAACATGGAGGAATCTTCATAAACTCCCACAGCCCTTGTTGACCCTATGATTTCAGTTTCATGCCTGAGGCCAACATGAAGGCATCCTTCAGGAGGGTGAACTCAGGGAAAGCATCTGGCCCAGATGGGGATACCTGGTCGAATACTAAAGACCTGCGCTTATCAACTGGCTGGAGTGTCCACTGAGGCTTTAACTTCTCACTTTGGCAGTCTGAGGTACCCACCTGCTTCAAGTAGGCTTCAATTATACTGGTGCCTAAAAAAGAATGTCTATCTCCAGTGGCACTTGCACTGTGATGAAATGTTTTGAAGCGTTGATGATGAAATGTATCAACTCCTTCCTGAGAAGCAACTTGGATCCTCTCCAGTTTGTCTACCCAGCACAACAGGTCCACAGCAGATGCCATTTCATTGGTTCTTTACTCAACCTTGGAATGTTGGGACAGCAAAAAATGCATATATCAGGATGCTCTTTATCGATCACAGCTCAGCATTGAATACTATCATCCCCTCAAAACTAATCAATTAACTTCAAGTCCTTGTGCAAATAGATCATTGATTACTTCACTTGCAGACCCCAGTCAGTTAGGATTGGCAGCAACATCTCCTCCGCTATACCCGTCAGTACAGGTGCACCACAAGACTGTGTGCTTAGCCCCCCATTTGACCTGCTTTACACTTATGACTGTGAGGCTAAGCACAGCTCCAATGCCATATTAAGTTTGCGGATGACAACCATGGTCTTTGGCTGAATTACAGGTGGTGATAAATCAGTATATAGGAGGGATATTGAAAATCTGGGTCAGTGGTTCCACAACAATAACCTCTCACTCAATATCAGCAAGACCAACAGCTGATTATTGATTTTAGGAGGAGGAAACTGGAAGTGTATGAGCCAATCCTCATTAGAAGACCAGAGCTGGAGAGGGTTCAGCAATATTACATTCCTTGCTGTTATTTCAGAGGACCTGTCCTGGGTCCAGCACGTGAGAACAATTATGAAGAAAACACAGCAGCACCTCTACTTACTCAGAGAGTTGTGGAGATTCAGCATGACATCTAAAACTATGACTAATTTCTATACAGTAGGTGTATGGTGGGGAGTATATTGACAGGCTGCATATCTTCCTGGTATAGAAACACCAATGTCCTTCAACAGAAAATCCTACAGGAAGTTGTGGATACAGCCAGGTACATCATGGGTAACACACTCCCCACTACTGAGCACATCTGCATGAAGCATTGTTGTAGGAAACCAGCATTCATCAACAGGGACCCCCACCACCCAAGTCATGTTCTCTTTTCACTGCTGCTATTAGGAAGATGCTGCAGGACTCACACCACCAGGTTCAGGAACAGATATTACCCCTCAACCATCAGCATCTTGAACAATAGGGATAATTTTTACCCAACTTCACTTGCCCCATGTCAGAACTGTTCCCACAACCTAGGGACTCACTTTCAAGGACTCTTCATCTCATGTTCTTGATACTTACTGCTTGCTTGCTTATTAATTAATTCATTAATTATTTCTTCTGTCTGGATATCTGGTAAGATGCTGGTGTATTCAGTCCCAATGGTTTTGTCGGGGTCCGCCAAAGGTGCTATCGTCCTTGTCAAAATGTACTTTTTATGATTGCAAGACCATGTTCAACATTAAGGACTTAAAGTAGTGCAGGTCTACCAGATCAGTGAGTTGTTTGTTGTGGAGAAACTGAAGAGCTGGACGGTGCAGATTGTGCTGCTGCTTGTGTCAGAGAGGCATCAGAGGAGTTAGTGAGCAAAGGCAGTGTGCAGTCTAACAGTGAGTGATCACCTTGGTCACTTTTCTTGTGATCACAAGATCTGTTGGACATTGATAAAGTGGAATGCCGCAAGTCTGATTCACTGATTTATTGGTGGACTGCAGAGGTGGTTGGTGGGGGGGGGGGGGGGCGGGGTTGCTGCATGTTCTCGGTCATAGCAAGGACTAGGCCTTATGCCGTGGTGTCACCTGTTTACATCCGCCCAGGAGTGAGGCATAGGTGTGCTCTGCTATAGGCATTGTGCTGCAGTGCCCAAGCTGGAGTCAGTGCAACTCCCCAGTGTTTGCTCGGCAGAAGACAAGCTGTAATGGGTCCTACTGCAGACTGCTGCAACATTCATGGATGTAGGGTCTTGGACTATTATTTTTGCATGTAACTCTATTTTACTGATGTTTTATATGTACTTGCTATCTTATATGTGCTATATATGCCTTGTGCTGTGTGTGACTGTTGTAACTGTGTTTTGAACCATGACACTGTTTCATTTAGCTGTATTCATGGGTATTCATGTATGATAGAATGACAGTTAGACTTGAACTTCAACTTACTTTTTGCATTAGCATGATTTGTTGTCTTTCGCACAATGGTTGTCCAGCCTGTTGGTGTGGTTGTTCATTGATTCTTTTATGGTTATTAGATTTGTTGAGCATGCTGGCAAGAAAACAAATCTCTGGGTTGTATATGGTAACATCTATGTACTTTGAGAATAAATTTACTTTGAACTTCACCCAATCTTTTGGTGTTAGTCCATTTTCCCAGCATTCCATTTTACTCTGAAAAGTTATTCATATTTTTATTTTATTAAACTCATTATTTTTAGCTGATTTGCCTTTTAGCTAGTTTTCACTTCTAATCTAATGCCTTACCAGTTTAATGCTGTTTGTATCACTCATAGTCTTCTGCCTTCTTCTGGCTATCCACCCCATAGGATGATGATGGTTGCTTTCAGTCAGTTAGTAGGGTACCCCACTCCTCAGAAAGAAACAGCGTGTGTGTGAATGGACTTGAGGTGAGTAGGAGGTAGAACAGGTTTAGACCCACCCTCTCGACATCCCCTCCCGGATCCAGCGGCATGGTGGGGTCCAAAACGGCTGGGAGAAAGTTCACCGACATTAGTGCATTTATAACTGTATTGTACCCAAGAATATGAGGAGGAATTTAGCTATTGTTGCACAAGTAATTATGTACCCTCAGTTATCTTTCTTGGGAACTGCAATATTGTGCAGAAATTCAATCTATTGCAACCAATGAGCAAAATAAAAGCCTCAATATTATTGACAGGACACCATCTAGAAGTTTATAGAAAGTCACACAGTATTGGACAGACAGTAATTATTTCAGTGGAGCTGGTTTGAAATTTCCTGCCACACACTGTCACAACCACGGATTCAGCAGCACAGCAGATATGGCAATTGCACTCGTGATTATGCATGTGTCAGCTAATCATTACTTCATTGTGATGGTATTTAACTCCATTCTTTTCATTGTAGTACTTATCGATACTTGAACACCGCACAGCAGTCTTTCACTGCCTGCTTGCATTCGGCCTTGCTTGAGAAATTGGACTATCGAGTGAACTGACTCTGAAGGCCAGCGGTATTCGTTTTATATTTAGTTATTCCTTTCAGCCACAGTGTTGGCTTATTTTCCCATTCAGAAGTTTTAGTTAATGGCCCTATTTGGCCTAGCATTTATTGTTTCCTTTTCCCTCTAACTCTGTTCACATTAAAGTCTATGAAATTTCAACCCTCTTCAGTGTCTCTCACTCTGCTGTTGGGCAATATCCAAATAGAGAGACAGCAAGCCTTGACCACACAAAGATGGACCCAGCAGAGAAAGAGCAGCTGACTTTGGACCTGGGAGATTCATTGATCAGGTAGTGGACAAGCTACAGGCATTGGAATCTGTTCTGAGTGACGTTACAGAGGCAATGAGACAGGTAATCTCATGCCGACAAGCCCAGTCTCACCTGGAGGAACAGGTATCATCCCTAGCTGCAACAGTTGAACAGATCACCGCAGACAATTGGACTCAGGTGTCGGTGATTTCTGCTCTCATGGCTGCCATCCAAGAGTTCACTGTGGACAGCCAGTATCAACTGACAGCCGTTAACATTCTTGCCAACACAATTTAACAGCCTCTGGTTGTGTCAGTTCCACTCCCAGCATCTCACAGGGCCTTCTTTTCTGCTGCCCGACAATCTCTCCACTAATGCTCCCACTCCTGGACCAGAATTGACTCCCGCCTTCAGACCCCCACAGGATCCCGCATCTGTACAGGGACCGAATATTCCACCACCAGGTAGATATTCTGCTAATTACAGGAATTTTACTACCCAATGCGAACTGACATTCCAAGCCCAACCTGGTCGTTTTGGTGATGATGCGCGAAAACTGACATACATGGTCAATCTCCTAGATGGACCTCCACTCAGCCTGTTCAATGCTGTACAGGAACAAGGACACCCTGCAGCCCAGTCGTTCTGACATTTTGTGGCAGAGTTAAGGAGAGTTTTTGAACTTCTAGTACAGGTCAGGAGGCTGCCCACCGACTCTTGGACCTGCGCCAAGGCAGAGTAACGGTGAGAGCCTATGCAACCAAATTCCATACCCTTGCAGTAGAGACAGGTTGGAATGAGAGATCTCTCATCTCTGCCTTCCAACTCGAAGGAAGGGGTCCGACATGAGATCGCTGTCCGGGACGAGCAGGATAGTCTGAATAACCTGATTAATTCGGTCATTTGAGTTGATATCTGGGTGACTGAGTGGTGCAGGGAGAGAATGTTTCAAGCTTCCTAAGTGCTGTCTGATCACTGCCTTTCCTTGCCCTCTCTACCTCCCTCACCACCTGGCACCCAGTCCATGGAGGAGCCTATGCAAGTAGGGCGCATGTGCCAGTCTCAGGAAGAACAAGAGCGGTGCATGAGAACAGGTTCCTGCCTCTATTGTGGCAATCCAGGACATTTTCAGGTGGCATGTCCCAAGCATCCAGATTAAAAAAAAAAGGATAGCCGTCAGCAGAGAGGGGAGTCCTGATGGTTCTGTTCTCTCTTCAGTCAGCTTCCCCTAACTGTGTAATGCTTGCTGCTTTCTTGAACCTAAGGCGTTTATCGACTCCAGTGCGGCTGGGAATCTCAAAAATGGGGAGTTCCAACTCAGGAACTAAGAAAAAAGATCAATGTCAAGGTGCTGGATGGTTGACTTTTGGGCACCGGCCACATCCACCATTCTACCCCAAACCTTTCCAACTTGTGCTCGAAGGTAATCATCTTGAAGAGCTCTCTATTTGGTTGATTCACCTGAACTGCCATTGGTACTTGGTCTCCCCTGTTTATCCTGACATAACCCACAGATAGATTGGTCTCGGAAGGTACTGTAAGAGTGGGGACCAGCATGCCTGTCTACCTGTCTGGGTCCAGCTCAAGCTCCGTTCCACGAATCCCCTCCTGTGTCAGCTAAGGATGTGGACCTGTCTGGGATTCCAGCCAAATATACGGATCTCCTTGATGTTTTCAGTAAAATAAAGGCCACCACCCTGCCCTCACACCAGCCATACAACTGTGCCATAGACCTCCTACCCGGCACCAGTTCTCCCCGGGGCTGGCTCTTATCGCTCTCTTGTCCTGAAAGAGTGGCTATGGAGGAATACATCAAGGAGGCATTGAGCATGGGGTTTATCCTTCCATCAACCTCGCCAGCAGCAGCGGGCTTCTTTTTAGTGAGCAAGAAAGATGGCAAGCTTCATCTTCGCATCAATTACCACAACATTGCTGTGAAGAACTGCTACCGTCTTCCCTTGTTGGCATCTGCATTTAAGCACCTCCAGGGAACAACCATGTTTTTCAAAATTGCTCTGTGCAATGCTTATAATCTGGTTCATATGAGAGAAGGGGATGAGTGGAAGATGGCTTTCAACACCTCTAATGGTCACTATGAGTACCTGGTGACACCTTTTGGTCTGGCCAATGCCCCCGCTGTATTCCAGGCCTTGGTTAACAAAGTGCTCAGGGACATAGAAACCATAGAAAAACTACAGCACAGAATCAGGCCTTTTGGCGCTTCTTGGCTGTGCCGAACCATTTTCTGCCTAGTCCCACTGACCTGCACACAGACCATATCCCTCCATGCACCTCCCATCCATGTATCTGTCCAATATGTTGAACCAGTTTGTGTTTGCGTATTTAGACGACATCCTTATCTATTCCCACTCTCATCAGGAACATGTCCAGCATGTCCAGAGAGCTGTTGGACAGCTTCTTTAACATAACCTGTCCTCCAAGCCCAAAAAATATGAGTCTCATAAAGACCAGGTGTCGCTTTTGGGCTGTATACTTACCCCATCCAGTGTTCAAATGGACCCTAGTGTCAGGACACTGAAGCAGGGACCCAATTGCAGACCAAGTACTGTACACACTGTGATATTTACTGAGTAGCAAATCCGGGGTGGTGGGGGAGTGGGCAACAAAGTTGGCGTCAAAGTTCAGGCAGAGATAAAACCATCCAGAGAAATCCAAAAACCAGAATCAGGAAACAGATAGAGTCGATATTCAGACAGACAGAATACATATACAAATGCAGGAAAGGCTCAGGAAAATTCATTGGCACAATCTAGCAACAAATAGGTGGAAACACAGGACTGAAATACACTGAGCAATAAACAGAGAGGCAGATGATAGGTGGAGCACAATGAGACACAGGTGGCAGCAATACAGGTAATAATGAGAAACAGGTGAGAGATGGAGGACTCAGTAATACAGGGGCTGGAGTGGAGTAGAGCAGGAGTGGGGACAGGAGCACATGGCAATACAAAACCACAGACTGACAGCTAGGGGAAAACACACAAAAAGACAGAGTTCAACTGGAGGTACTGACGCCTAGTAAAGTTTAGGCTGTTACAGAGTTGCCAAACTATCTACAGTCAAACAGGTACAGTGCTTCATGAGGTTTGTGAACTTTTATTGCCGCTTCATCTGGAATTTCAGCTCTATTGAGGCGCCAATAAACATACTCGCCAAGAAGACCTCGGCAGGATTCCTTTGGATGGACAGTGCCAACCAAGCATTTTGGGAGTTAAAGTGACCTTTCACCACTGCCCCACTGCTGTCACACCCAGATCCATCACAGCCACTCATAGTTGAGGTGAATGCATCCGATGTCAGCATTGGAGCTGTCCTCTCTCAGCACTTGTCTGCGGATAGCCAGCTGCCTTGTGCCTTTCTTTTACGTTGCTTGACTCCAGCCAAGAAGAATTACAGTGTTCGGAACCTGGAATTTCTGGCTGTCAAGGAGGCCCTGGAGGAATGGTGACGCTGGCTGGAGGGGGTAGGGCATCCCTTCTTGGTCTGGACAGATCACAAGAACTTCTCCTACATTCAGGATGCGAAGAGACTCAACTCCTTTCAAGCCTGGTGGGCTCTCTTCTTCACATGGTTCAATTTCGTCCTCATTTATCATCTTGGCAGCAAGAATACAAAGGCTGATGCTCTCTCCTGGCAGTTCAGCGGATCTGAAGACAATGCTGATCCAGTGCACATTCTTCCTCGCTGGTGTATCGCTGCTCTGGTGATCTGGGGAATCGAGGCAGAGGTGAGGGCTGCCCAACTGTCAAACCCAGGCCTGGGTGGGGAACCTCCCAACCGGCTGTTTGTCCCTGCTGCAGTGCATTCCAAAGTGTCGGAAAGGGGTCAGGCATCCCATCTGGCTGGACATCTGGGAATTCAACGGACTCAGGAGTTTATAAAGAGACAATTTTGCTGGCCATCTATGTCCCAGGATGTCCATAACTTTATATCTGCCTGTCCCACTACACTCAGAACAAGACATCATGCCAGTGTTGTATGGGTCTGTTATGTCCACTGCTTATGCCCTACCACCCCTGGTCCCACCTCTCAGTAGATTTCATCACTGCTCTGCCCCTGTCAAATGGAAACACCACCATTTTGGTCACTGTGGATCGATTTTTCCAGGCTGAGCACTTCATTGCCCTCCCCAAGCTCCCATTGGCTCGGGAGACTGCCACACTCATGGTTCAACATGTGTTCAGACTCCACGGCTTCTCTCAAGACATAGTGTCTGATTGTGGACCACAGTTTACTTCCTACTTTTGGAAGGCTTTCCGCTCTCTTGTAGGAGCCACAGCCAGCCTCTCATCTGGTTTCCACCCCCAATCCAATGGCCAGACTGAGAGAGTGAACCAGGAATTGGAGACAACCATGTGCTGTCTTGCCTCTTCCAACCCCACGTCCTGAAGCTCCCAATTGGTTTGGGCAGAGATCACCCACAATAGCATCCAATCATCCTCCATGGGTGTGTCCCCCTTTGAATGCCAGAAGGGATTCCAGCTCCCACTCTTCCCTGATCAGAGATCGGTGTAGGAGTTCCTGCTGCTGAACAGTTGATCCAGTGCTACAAGCTCACCTGGAGACGAGCCGGGGCTTCTCTGCTGTGCGCCCAGAAGCAACATGCCTGGCAGGGTAATTGGCTCTGTTGACTGGTGAGGCCTTTCAAGCCAGGAGAGAGGACTGGTTGGCATCAAGGGATCTTCACCTGAAAGTCGGAGTCGCTAATTGGCCCCACACTATGTAGGGCCATTTCTAGTGGAAAAGGCTGTTAACAAGATGTTGTATAGATTGCGTCTACCAGCATCACTGAAGATCCACCCAGTATTCCATGTTTCCCAGCTCAAGCTGGTTAGTACCTCACCCCCAGCCCAGTCACCCCACCTCCCCCTCCTCCACGCCTGGTAGATGGTTCCCTGGTCTATATCAGGGGTCCCCAACCTTTTTTGCACTGCGGACCGGTTTGATATTGACAATATTCTTGCGGACCGGCCGATCCGGGGAGGGGCTGCGTGGGTAGGGTTGCCAACGGACAAGAGTAGCAGTCAAATACGTTGGGTTTACCCCGAGAAAGACTACAATGACCATGAAGCCTTGCATGGGAACCAGTGCGCATGTGTGACTTGCGCATGCGTGCACGTGCCGATTATTTCTCTACAAATCATTTTTGACGATTCTGTTCGGTGGGGGGGGGTGTTAATCAGGACCGGAATATCAGTGACAAGTGGCTAATACACTCAATTTCGTTTCTAAAAGGGTTTATTTAACGAATTTAATATTAAACACACAGCGCATACTTTCCTCGCATGAATATAGCGATAAGTCAATTATCAGGGGAGGACAGGGAAGCTTGAAGTAAGTGTTGAACGAACTTCCAGTAGAAGTGGCAGAAGCAGGTTCATATTATCATTTAAAGTTAAATTGGATAGGTATATGGACAGGAAAGGAATGGAGGGTTATGGGCTGAGTGCAGGTCGGTGGGGCGAGGTGAGAGTAGCGTTCGGCACGACTAGAAGGGCAGAGATGGCCTGTTTCCGTGCTGTAATTGTTATATGGTTATATAAGTCAATAGCATCATAACATTTTAAGTAACGTTTGGATATTAAACACACAGTGCATATTTTCCCCATATGAACATATAAAATCATTGCAACGCACCAATATCGCTGAATCAGTGGGAGCCCTGGGCTCAAGACGGTCCCATCGAGAGGTGATGGGAGACAGCGATACCCGAACGGGGTCCCTTATGTCCAGTCTATTCCGCAATTTAGTTTTCATTGCATTCATCGCAGAGATATGTTGGAAATGGAAGCAATGTTTTCGATGCTTCCGTGGCTATCTCAGGATATTGAGCCTTGACTTTGATCCAGAATGCTGGCAGAGATGTTATGTCAAACATATTTTTCAGCCCGCCGTCATTTGCAAGCTGAAGGAGTTGATCTCCTTCCCATGCTGACATGGACGACGCGCGGATAATGACCTCGCATGCGTAATGGCTCAACAGTGGGTGTGACGGGGAATGAGGAAAGGTGCAACTGACTCCTATCGCCAAATCATATTGTTTCCTCGCGGCCCGGCAGGGAATGAGGAAAGGTGCCGCCCATGACAGGGAATGAGGAAAGGCGCAGCTAACTCATATCGCCAAATCATATTGATTCCTCGCAGCCCGGTAGCGCATGCTCTGCGGCCCGGTACCAGTCCGCGGCCCGGTGGTTGGGGACCGCTGGTCTATATGGTGCAGTGCCTCCTGGCATCTCGCTGGGTATGTGGTAAGATCCAGTAGCTTGTGGACTGGGAAGTGTATGGTCCTGAAGAATGTTCTTGGTTCTTGGTGAAAGACATCTTGGGCAAATCGCTCATCTGGGACTTCCAGCGGACACAGCTGTGTGGCGACTTGGGGGCTGCGCCTATGGAGGGAGACTCGGTCACAAACACGGATTCCGCAGTGCAGCAGTTACGGCGCTCGTGAATATGCACGTCTGCTAGTTATTATTTCATTGTGATGGTATTTAACTCCATTCTTTTCGTCATAGCACTTGTTGAGACTTGAGCAAAGCACAGCAACTTATTGCTGCTGGCTTGCATTCAGCCTTGCCTGAGAAATTGGTCTGTCAAATCAACTGACTCTGAAGACTAGCGGTATTCATTTTCTATTTACTTATTCCTTTCAGCCGCAGTGTTGGCTTTGTTTTACATTTGAGGGTTTTAGTTAACAGCCCTATTTGGTTTGGTGTTTATTGTTTTCTTTTCCCTCGAACTCTGTTTGCATTAAAGCCTGCGAACTATTGACCCGCACTTGGGTCATGTCCAAACGGAGGGACACAGGCCAGTGGAGGATTATCATTATTGAATGGATACATTGGAAACTGGGTTTTGGCACCACCATTTGAGTAATTTATCTGCAACAGCTTGATGCAGTGCAGGACTTACACAAAATTTGTGCCCGGTTGTCTTAATGTCTGCAACCATTTTGTACAAGAAAACACAAAGTAATTTTTTGAGTGCTGGCATTGGTTCAAGTTGGTCATGTTGCTTAATGATGATCCGTATCACTTCGAGAGAAGATGCATTATGGCTGGAAGCTGAGCTGCATCAACCCCAGGGTACTCTGACCTTGCTGGAAGCTATAATTGACCGAGAATGAGAATGAGTGCCTAGAATCTATGATGTAACATTGGAGGTGGAGATTGATGGGTAGGAGAGGAACATGATCCTCCATTTAAAAGGTGCCAGGAAGGCCTCCAAAGAGGCAGTAAGGAGGGACAGAAATGAAGATGAATGCAAGAAGTCAAGTCTTCAAGGGCATGTCTGCAATGCAGGTAAAAAGACTACATTACAGACCGGGTTTCAAGGTTGTCAAGCCGAGGAGTGGTAGTGGGGACAAGCTCCCACTACCTAAAAGTGCTCCTCGTGGCATGCACCTCAAATAGCCTCTGATAACCAAGTTCAACTCCTGGCCTTCTAGTGTGGCTTAGCCTCTAAGCCCCGTGGAACTGTTCCTACTGACAGGAGAAGGAGTGAAGGCAGGTCCTGGCACCTTAAGACCAGTGCTTCGGGTAAATGGAGCTCGTCAGCCTGGGAAGGCAGTCCACCTAAGAGAGGAAAAGCTCTGATTTCAAACCTCCACTGCCTTGTGGCCATACCCACTCATGGGAAAGGCTTCGGAAGTAAACCCTGAGGACAAATCTGGAGCTGGAGTCCCTAAGGCAGTCGACGTTGCCCTCAACCTCGTTCTGGCAACTTCTGTGACGACACTGGTGCCAAGCTGTATCGGTCCTTGCCCATCCCTTGGACAGCAACGGTGTTGTGGAGAGGTGAGACTTGCATGGGCAACTGCCGGTCTTCCATACAACCTTGCCCAGACCTGCGCCTTGGAGAGGCCACTCCAGCGTCACCTCACCGCAGACGCTGCTCTACCAACACAGACTGAAGCAAGACTTTCCAGGCGCAGATCCATGGTCTCGCGAGAGTAACGGATGCCACCAACATTACAGACCATAAAGGCTGTTGAATTTTCTTCAACGCTATCTCCCTTCAAATGTATTGCACATCATCCAGTCACACTGCATGATACTCACTGAAATACATCCCTCCTCTTGAGGAAGGAGGTAGTGGATAACAAGCAACAACAGCTGCATATGTGAGTCAACTTCAGATCACAATGACAAATGCCATGGGCCGTGCAGTCCTGTGGCACCCTGCACCACAGTTCTCAAGAAACCGTTCGGCCTCGCTACCTGTTGTTCTCTATCAAAAGTGAATTATGGAAGTTCTGCTCTTCTGGAGAAGTGAGTGTCTGCAATCATCCTAAAAGGTGTGATGAACTGGGGGTTATTGTAGATGATCTCTGCATTAGTCAGATACAGAAACAGGTGGTTCCTGTGAGTTTATAGCCACCGGCAAGGTGGGTCTGGGCCTGCTGCCAGTTGTTGCCGAGGAATGTCACGTATGTTAGTTGGCTGAGGTGTTCTAGCTCAGACATTGCTTCCATTTGAATTGGATAGAGCGGACTTGTTCCTGAAAATCCTCTGTGGACAAGGGACCCTGAAGAAACACATCAGTCCTACAATTCATCTTCAGAAAGGTCTCACCATCACCATCTTAATGACTTCTGAGCCTGGTGTTGAATTTCCCTTCCGCTGCCTCATCCTCCATACACATGTCGTTAGCAGGGTCTTCACTGCAGACATTGGACTCTTTTTTTATTCCATCTCAGAATTCAGAATTCATTTGATTACCCTCATCCTGCCTCTTATCCTGTCTAGATCCCTTCATTACTAACTACCAAGGTAGTAATGACCAGCTTGATTTCCACCCCACCCCCACTCACTTTACCTATCTCCTCATGAAATTGCAGCAATTCTTTCAATAAGAACTAATTTTATTATCACATCTAATCAACTGACAAGGTGGTGCTGCTGTGGTTTGATGAACTGACATCCATCCTGAGGAGGCCAAATGTCAGTCCTCAGCCAACTCCTCATGGTTTTTTCTGGACCATGATCCTACCACTGAACATCAGGCCATCATCTCTAAGTAGCCAGTAATCCCATTTCTTCTGTAGATGTTCCCTCCACAGCCAGCCTTATAGTCATTCAGTCCTGCATAGGCAACTTCTACCTTTAGCCCAAGATCCTCTAGAAGAACTGTACATGCAGACCATTTATTTTAGCCTGCTATTGCTCCACCACCATTTCTTCCTAACCTTAGTTCCCTGAGTCCAGTCTCTGATCACGAATATCCACATCAACTTTTATGCTTTCCATCACTTTACCAGTTTCTAATTCTGGTTCCAACTGGCTCATCCGTATAATGCTTTACATGACCTTTCCACATCTAAATAGTCAGAGCTTTCAGCTTCTTCCTTGAATGGAAGCCTAACCAATTCTTGTCCACCAGTGATCTCACGAACTGACTGACCTGAATTAAGCAGCTTCTTCGTCAACTTTGGCTTCTTTCTCCAGCTGAAGGGTAGGTTTGGGAACTCTTATGGGCTTGATTGTTGAGTAATATATGAAGCCCCCTTTGTTTTAGTTCTAATTAGGACTCCTCCCTCGACTCTTTTTTCCCTTCCTTCCCACAGTCTTCAGCAAGATTCCACTAAAACATATATCTTGCTTTACTCTCACCTTTCAGTGTTCTGCAGGGACAGTTCCGTCCAATATTTCTAGATCTGCTCTCCTACCACCACCAACCATGGCATTTTCCCTTGAAACCACAGGAGATGCAGCATCTGCCCTTTTAGTATCCTGCACTTCCAATTCAATATACATATTGCAATTAATGCTCACAATGTTGTCTCCTCTAAATTGAAGAAAACAAGTGAAGAATGGTCAAATGTTTTGTGGAATACAGTACTTGTATTCAGTCCACAGAACGACTCTGAACTTTGAGCCACTTTACTTCTTGTCCTTCAAACCGGCCTGTCACTGTTCTCCTGGTTTGTGGTCATGATGCCCAATGTAAGCTTGATAAAGAACACCTTCTCTTCCATCTGGACATGTTGCACTCTTCCATTCTCATTATTTACAACTTTATTTAACTTGTTTTTTTTTATGGATCAGAACTGGTCAGCTCTACTGTAGATGTACCAATAAAACTCAGTTTTATATGATGAGCATTTCCAAAAGCTCTGCTGGTATTTCACAGCTTCTACACATTTCTTCGTAATTTTGAATAATCACTAACACTCCTTCATTAACACATCAACCAGATGGCTTCAAGAACAGCTTAGCATCAAAGTAACACTGCCTCACCCTGACGGAGATATTCCTATCGTCCCTTTCTCAAATATTCCTACCTGCAGTGTTAACTCTGTTTCTCAACTGACCTGCCTAGAACACAAGAAAATAGGAGCAGTAGGCCTCTCAAACCTGGTCAATCATTCAATACAATCATGACATCCGAGAAGCAAGAAACAGCATTCCCTTTCTCATTACAATTTTCTGAACCATTATATTAGCACAACCATTTTATCCTCAAGGTCAAAGTTGAGTTTATTGTCATATACACAAATGCATGTGTGTACAGGCGCAATGAAAAACTTACTTACAGTAGCATCACAAAAGGTTGGTTTGCAGGTGCTGCAGGCTATCAAGAAGGCAAATGGGATGTTGGCCTTCATTGCTAGAGGGATTGAATTTAAGAGCAGGGAGGTTATGCTGCAACTGTACAGGGTACTGGTGAGGCCACACCAGAAGTACTGCATGCAGTTCTGGTCTCCTTACTTAAGGAAGGATATACTGGCTTTGGAGGCAGTACAGAGGAGGTTCACCAAGTTGATTCCAGAGATGAGGGGGTTAGAAGGATGAGAGGAGGTCTTATAGAAACATATAAAATTATGGAAGGGAAAGATAAGATAGAGGCAGTAAAATTATTTCCACTAATAGCCTCAAGATTTGAGGGAGTAGATTTAGGACAGAGATGAGGAGGAACCACTTTTCCCACAGAGTAGTGAATCTGTGGAATTCTCTGCCCAATGAAACAGTGGAGGCTACCTCAGTAAATATAATTAAGACAAGTTTGTATAGATTTTTGCATCGTAGGGGAATTAAGGATTATGGGGAAAAGGCAGGTAGATGAAGATGAGTCCATGGCCAGATCAGCCATGATCTTATTGAATGGCAGGGTGGCTCAACGGGCCAGATGGCCGACTCCTGCTCCTATTTCTTAGGTTCTTATGTTCTTATAACATCATATAAGTAGCATTTGCAAGAAAAACATAATAAATTAAACATAAATTATTCTGAATTTTTATAAGAAAACATAATTAGAACAAAAAATACTAAGTCCATTTTAGTGCAAAGTAATCAGAGTAGTCATAGGACTGCTACACAAAGATTAAGATCTTTCTGGTTGGTTAAAGGATTGAATGGCTGAAGGGAAGTTGCTGTTCTTGAACATAGTAGTGTGGGATTTCAGGCTGCAAAAAGATGGCATGGCTTGGGTGGGGAGATCTTTGAGTATGGATGTAACCTTCCCGAGGTGATGCCTCCTGCAGATACTAAAAAGGAATACAATAGAATTTGTGAAAAATATACATAAATAGACAGAAACTGACAAGTGGCAGCCAATGTGTAAAAGAAGACAGACTGTGTGAATAAAATTAAAAAATACTGAGAATATGAGTTGTACAGTGTCCTTGAAAGTGAGTCTGCAGGTCGTAGATCCATTTCAGGATGATGGTGTTTGAAGTTATCCACACCTGTTCAGGAACCTAATGGTTGTAGTGTAATAAGTATTCTTGAACTGAGTCATGTGGGACCTAAAGATGTTGTACCTCCTGCCTGATGGTAGTAGCGAGAAGAGAGCTTGGCCTGGATGGTGTGGGTCCTTGTTAGTAGATGCTTCTTCCTTGTGGCAGTGCTCCATGTAAATGTACTCAATGGTGGGGAGGCCTTTGACTGTGATGGACTGGGTTGTGTCCACCACTTTTTCTAGCCTATTCCATTCCTGGTCATTGGTGTTCCCATACCAGGCCATGATGCTCTCTCCACTGTGCACCTATAAAAGCTTATCAAAGTTTTTGGTGACAAGCCAAATCTACACAAACTTCTAAAAAGGTAGAGGTGATTTCGTGCCTTCTTTATGATGACATTTTTGTACTGAACCCAGGACAGATCATTTGATATGCTCATACGTATTTAATGCTATGTCAAATGTCAAGGAAGTTAATGTTAGTGATCCTCTCAACCTCCCCTAATGAGACTGGCTCATGGACCTCTGTCTTCTTCCTACTACAGTCAATAATTAGCTCTTTCATTTGCTTGCAACAGCACCAAAATGAGTGACATGTATGTCTCCTACGGTTGGTACGGTTGCACTGTGTCACTTCAATTCATATTCTTCTAAATTTTTAATGGGAGTTTGGAAAAGACATTTAGCAGATTCAGCAATCCTTAACTTGTTTAATTTCAGACACTAATTGAACAGCTGCTGATAAACACCTTGTTTTCCTTTGAGATGACAGAGCTATTATCCTGTCATGAAAGCAACCATTCAGTGCCTTTTCTAATATGAGGTCTGACACATCAGATGTAGCACTTAACTCTATACAAATCCTCATTTCAGTCTCTCAACACTTTAACAGTAATAATGGCGATAGTTCATTAAGACCCCATGTACAAACTCATTGCCAAGTGTTTTCTTTCTGAGACACCAGCTCCATGTACCACATGCTATCTGTGAATAATTTTAACGAGAAGGCCAATCCCTGTCCCATAGAGCAGGATGAGTAATTATCAAATTTAATATTCTCAAGGTACAGTATAGCAGACATTTCCAATAAAGAGGAAGGACCACTAAAGCTACAAAATAGAATAAAAACATGAGGTTACTATGCAAACTGCAGTCCATTGCTTATTTATTGCATTTTACAAACATTGAGCTAATTTTGTGTTACCTTTGGAAGGATAGCTTAGCACCACACTAGAAGGAGATCCGACATTAGGATGGATTATTTTTGGTGATTATTTTAACATTAAAACCAGTTGAGAAGCCGTAACCATTTAGTATATTTGTCTAGAACACAAAAAAGTTTAGAGCGCACAGAGTATATTAGCATGGTGGGAGCACAAAAAAAGGAAAATTAGCGAATTATGTCACATCAAATCCTCTTTAATGCACACTATGTGCCTTTTGACTCATTCTTGAAAGCAAATTAACATAGCAAAATGCTATTTGCTGATTTGGCCAACACAAGGCCAGAATTTTATGAAATTTTCTTGACAAGATATTAACCTGTCATCTAATAACCGCATTTCACACACTAATCTTTGGTGATACCGGATCATCAATTAACATCATCTAAACCGTGAAGTGTGAAATGAAGTGGAAAACCAACTATAATAAAAACAGGATAAGAAGATTATAATGAAACATTTAGTTACTTAATCATGAGATCGACAATTATTAATTATCATTAACAGAACTGCTTCTATTTGTTAGCTATTTTGATCTATTTATTGTGTTGACATTGCCACAATAAATACTTACACTCACACAGAGGCTTCTTAATTTTTTCCCTAAGGAACAGAAATAGCAACTTTTTCTTAGACATCTGGCAGATTAACTGGATATTGATAAATTAATCTGCACACCCTTTTGAGAAGCATCACATCAGCTGATTGACTGAAGATAAGACTATCCTCTATTGAGGAGTGCATGGGAGACCTTCCCTGAAGATGATTCATTGCAGCCATTTGGAACCAGATTATGGGCCCATCACATTCAATTCTACAGAAAAACCAGCGGAGTTATTGAAGGCTTATTGCAAAATCATTTCCATGAATCAGGTTTAGGAGTAATTATGAACTTCAATTATCTTTGACAAAACTCAGAGGTAGAACTAAATAGCTTCTATTCATCTAAACTTTGTGAAATATTCTGAATAGCTTGTATCATTTCCAAATTGAATAACCCTATATCATGGGTCAGGATATAAATCAACAAAGGGGGAGGTGAATGCTTATTTTATCACCAGATTGAATTCAGTTTTTGACCTTCTACTCAAAAACATTGCTATTTATTAATAGTGATGATGGCCTTGTGTCATTCATTTTACCTGCCGAGGGAGGTTTCCACCATCATCCTGGTAACGGGGTACATTCCACCCCTGCCAATGTCAGACAGGCACTGGAGGAATTGAGCACTGTGATCAGCAGTCACAAAACAGTTTACTATCATTGCAGGGGGTTTCAAGCAGGTCAGCTTGAGGAAGTCTCTGACCAACTACTATCAACATATCACCTGAGGAAGCAGAGAAGCAACTTGACTACTTGACACCACCATTAAGAACACTTACCAAGCCATCCCAAGGCCGCCCTTTGTAAAGTCCTAGCACAGGCTGTTTTTCAACTTCTGGCATACAAGCAAAGACTGAAGACCACAGCATCAGTGGTGGGGACCATGAGGGTATGGCCAAGGGAGACAGAGTAGCTCTTAGAGGACTGCCTTGAGTTGGTAGACTGGACAATATTCAGGGATTCATTTTCAAATGTGAATGAATATGTTACAGTTTTCATCGACTTCATCAAGACCTATGTGCATGAATGTGTGCCTTCAAGAATGTACCGGACATAACCAAACCAAAAGCTGTGATGAACCAGGAGATTCATATTCTGTTGAGGGCTAGACTTGTGGAATTCAAGACCGGTGATCCAGAACTGTACAAAAAGTGCAGGTACGACCTATGGAAGGCTATTTTAATTAAAAAAATAATAATTTGGATTCCAAAGCTAGAGACATAATTGGATACACATCAGTCCTGGCAGGTTTTTAGGCCATTACCTCCTACCAAGCACAACCTAACTTCATGAATGCTGTGATGTTTCACTCCCAGATGAGCTCAATGCCTCTTATGCACACTTTGAAAGGGAGAATAAAGCTATACCTGTGCGAATCCATGCAGCATCTGGTGACCCTGTGACCCCTGCCAACCAATTTGCAGTACTGTTCAAGGACATCTTCTACCTCTCACTGCTGCAGTCAAAGGTTTTCACTGCTTCAGTAGGGTGACAATCATACTAGAGTCTAAGAGCAGGGTGAGCTGCCTCTGTGACTGTCATCTGTTGCACTCACACCTACTGCGATGAAGTGTTTTCAGAGGTTGGTCATGGCCAGATCAACTCTTGCCTAACCAAGGACCTGGACCCACTGCAGTTTGCCTATCACCATCATAGGTCTACAGCAGATGCCACCTCATTGGCTCTCCACTGGGCCTTGGATCACCCGGACAAAAACAATGCTGATGTTTATTGATTATAGCTAGGTGCTCAACACAATCATACCCTCAGTTGTAATCAACAAGCTCCAAAGCCTGAGTCTCTGTACTTCCCTCTGTAACTGGATCCTTGACTTCCTCTTTGGGAGACCATCATCAGTGCAGATCAGAAATAACATCTCCTCCTCACTGAGCATGTCAAGGATGCGTACTTAGCCCGCTTCTCTACTCCCTGTGCACCCATGACTGTATGGCTAGGCACAGGCCAGAAAACATCTATAAATTGTCGGCAGGATTTCAGATGGTGATGAGAAGGCATATGGGAGTGAGATAGATCAGCTGGTTGAGTGGTGTTGCAACACAACCTTGCACTTAACGTCAGTAAGAGTCAAGGGGACACACACCAGTTGACATTGGGGGATCAGCAGTGGACAGGGTGAGCAGTTCCATGTTCCTGTGTGTCAACATCTCTGAAGATCTGCAATTATAAAGAAGGCATGACAGTAGCTATATTTCGTTAGGAGTTTGAGGAGAATTGGTATCTTACCAAAAACTCTAGAAAGTTTCTACAGATGTACCATGGACAGCATTCTAACTGGTTGCATCACGTCAGGCATGGAGGGCCCACTGCACAGGGTTGGAAAAAGCTGCAGAAAGTTGCAAACTCAACCAGCTCCATCATGGGCACTATCCTTCCCAGCATCCAGGACATCTTCGGAAGGCAATGCCTCAAAAAGGCATCATCCGTCATTAAGGACTCCCATCACCCAAGATCTGCCCTCTTCTCATCGCTGCCATCAAGGAGGAAGTACAGAAGCCTAAATGCACACACTCAACATTTTAGGAACAGTTTCTTTCCCTCCACCATCAGATTTCTGAATGGACAATGAATCCATGTACAATACCTCACTATTTTGTTTCATTTTTTTGCTCTCTTTTTGCACTTATTTAATTTAATTTTTAAAATATATTTTCTTATTGTCATTTATAGTTTCATTATTATTATGTATTGCACTGTACTTCTGCCACAAAACCACAAATTTCAATACATATGCCAGGGATATTAAATCTGATTCTGATTCTGATGTTGGGGGCCAAATGGCTTTATTCTGCTCATTTGTCTTATGGTCTTATGATCTAGTATTTTCTATCCCAAACGAGGTAATAAAGAAGTTAAGAATGAGTGAGTATCTTCAAATGTTGAGAGTTCTGATTTATTTTATGAATAGGCATGTCAACAGCTGCTTTCATTGTGTGCATCAATGTCAGACCTTGCGGGGTAACAGATAACCAGATTGATCCAAGGCCATCCAGGCAATGTAGAATTGGAAGGTCTCATCAATCACTCCTTTTGGAAAACCTCCATGGAAGACCCCACACCGATGATCAAACAAGGAAAACAAACCTGGCTGGATTTGACAACCACTTTAGACAGAAATCTGAAATATGAAAACAGCTCCATGCTATATTAACCCCCACCCAATTGTGATCATACTGTTTAAAGAAAAATCAGGTAGAAGTACAGAGCTTCCTCTGGTTTTGAGGTGCAAAGATCATTAGCAGAGATTGGCAATATGTTATTTGCATTTCAGAGTAAAGTTTCTCTGCAGTAATTTGTAGCAGTTATGAGATGCTGATATCTGCATGGATGCACTGATGTCATGGTGCTTCACGAAGCTTTTTAAGCTTTCAACCTTCTGTGAGGAATGAGAGAGGAAAGTCTAGGAATGAGAGATGTTTAGTTTTTGTTTGGAAGAATCTCTAATACACATGCCCTATTAGATACCCACAAGCTTCAGTTTTGCTAGATGCTCTAATTAGCTTAGGTCTGTGCTAGCGAAAACTGTTAGAATAATGTTTATTGATTTATTTCACTAGTAGGTACAATGAGTAATGCATGCTGCATTTATTGTCCATGATTTAAGAGCCATCTTGATTCCACTCTGCTGAGGCTGGTTTAGTTTCAGAATGTTCTCAGTGCTCTCTCACAAAATGGTGTGTTTAACAAAGGCATCAGGAACCAATTTATCTGTAGCCGTACTTGGAATGATTCCCTTTAACTGAATATGTCATTGTGACCGCTTATATAAAACCAGCTTTTTTTTCCCCGTTGTATCTTCCTTTTCTTCCAGTCATCAGACCTGGTAGAATTTCCAGTAATAAGCATATTGGGAAAGTTATTAAGAAATCTATGGCAGCCTCTTGAAATGCAGGGTTAAAGAAATAAATTGCAGCAAATGCAATGGTCTAGAACTTGCTGTGGATCCAGTTTTGAGTATTCGTCAGGTCGGAGAAGGAGGTCTGGTGGTCTAGGGAACACAGCTTTCATCTGAATGTTGAGAACCAAGGCACGTGTGAAGTTGGATGTAATCACAGACATGTATATAATGCCTTTAAAGCAGCAAACTTGTCTTAAACTGGCTTACTAATGAGGAGGTGTATGAAGCATGATCACTGAGCCTCAAAGGGAGAGATTAGTGTGAAGGGCTAAAAGCTCGGTCAACAGGATATATTTTAAGTGATAGAGGGGAGGACAGATTTAAGGAATGAATGTTGAATCCAAATGTACAGGCTATAAGCGTGGAGCTTGTAAATTCAGAATGCTTACAATTCTGGCAGCAATCACTATTGAGATGATAGCGGCCAGGGGAACTTGGCGGGGCAGTAGGATGGAAAATCTGGACATGCTCAGGTTAGTGACTATTAAGCACAGAAAACATATCATTGCACATATAAAATGATCTGCTTATTCAATATCACTCATATCACAGTTGAAATCATCTTCTTTCATTCTTCTTGAGAAAGAATGCAGCATGATGCTTCCTATTTCAGTGAGTCCAATGTTTTACTAATATTGGTAAATAGGAGAAGATACTTTTCCCAGTAATGAGATAAACTAAAATAGGTCCAGTAAGGGGAGAAGACTAACAGCTGGCATATCCCAAAGTTGTGAACATGTTGCTGGAGAAGCAGCTGGTGTTAACTGAAGTTGAAGGACATTTCATTCATATTTCTGTAGCTAAAAGGGATAGCTTCTAAGTGTGGCCCAATGCAGTAAGTTTTGATTATAATTGTTTGCAAGCTCACAAAATAACACTTCTGATAGTGAAATTATACATATTATATTGGGACTATTATATGACGCAGTGAACTAGAACAGCAATTCTTTTAACCACTAGAACTTAGAATGCACCTGAACTCTTCTGTTATGTCATGATGAGATTTCAAAATATTGGCTAAGTGTAAAATTAACATTGAAAAGCCTGAACTTTGGATCAATGAAAGGGAAAATGGTTTATGTATATAATTGACTGCCTTCCATTAATGTTAAATATTTTCCCTTAGAGTCTAGAAAGTTGTACATTTTCTTCAAACCTGCTGAGTACATACACAGCCAGCCAAAGAGATTAACCAAAAGAGTGCCTGCCAAATATTAAAACACAAACACATAATGAGACTTCAAAGCAGCATGTCTCTATTGGCTGGGAGAACAATTACCAACCATGTACCAACCATTACATTGCTATAATGATGACTGGATACACATATCTGTACAGAGTTAGTGTGGACCTGGGGGGAGCATAGGGAGGACCTTGTAAGTGCAGGCAATATGCTGAAATGAGCATAATTCAGCCTATCAAAAAAACAAACATTTCAGAGTAGATTTAAATTAATATTGATGAGTAGGGGGATGGGATTGAAGATGCATGCAGAGTAAACATTTTAGGAAGGAAAGTACATGCAGGAAAGTAACAGAAATTTTCAAGGAGGTTCTACAATATAGATATAAGAAGAAAATACTGGATTAGAATGAAAGTAAATTAAGAGAATTAACTCTGATACATCACAGAATACCAATGACACGGACAATAATATTTGGAAATTAGTATCATTCATTTTAAAATTAAAATAATGATAATAGAAATAACTGAAAACTGACTACCATTAAACATTTCACATAAAATCTTCAGGAAGGATAGGGAAAGAAGGACAAGGGTAGTGGCATTTATTAGAAAGAATATCATGGTAAATAGATTATGATAATTCAAGTAGAGAAATTTTCATAATAGGATCCCAGCTTTCAACAGAATTGGGATTAATCTCATTACCGAGAGTTTATTGTAAACAGTCGAGCCACAGAAAGAAATTGAAACAGAAACAGATTCTTTAGGGAAGCAACTACTAATGACAGCAGAATTACAGGAGATTTTAACTATTTAAAACTGTTGCACAAGAGTGGGAAAGGATTTTATTTAGTAGTGTGTTTGAGGTTTCTTTTTCTCAGTCTTTGTGTTACAGTTTGAAGAAGGATGCAACCCTTGAGTTGGTTCTGGGTAATGAACTGGAATAAGGAAGAAAGTCATATCAGTAATGGGAAATATATAAACAGGAGACAGAAAGGGAAATCAATTATAATCAAATAAGGAAAAGAAGATGGATCAACAGCTGAGGATCATTTGACAGAATCTTAGTGGAAGTCTGTTCCTCCTTCCTACATACCATAAGACATTTGTCTTTCAACTTCAACAGCCTTGCCAGACAACTCTGAGATGGTTTTTATTAATCTCATTGGTAATATCAACTCCTTTTTTTCTGCAGATTGCTGATTAAGTCAGCATTCTGCTAAGTTAAAGGTTAATCATTAAGTTAAAGGTTAGGCAGGATTATGGTCAAGTGGAAGTATTAGGCCAGAGCTTCGTCACAACTGCAAACTACCTGTGCTCCCTGCTGACACGGAGAACATTTGAAATGGGGTTTTGTAGATCTCTTAATGAAAACTAATTGAAAGTAAAGTTGATCTTAAATGGCAAAGCACTGATCAACAGAGGGTCTAATGGAATGAAACAGAGTCCACATGTGGGCCAGAATAAGTCTCAAGAAAGGACTGGAAACTCTTGGACCACAAGCCCAGGCATAAGTCAGTTGGCAAAGGTGTTATGTTTCTTTGGATGCTTTGGCCTCAGGAGTTGCTGAAGGTTGTACTGGTGGTTTCAACAGAAATAGTTAGTGACCCACTCTTGTTGCATTAGGGTGTGATGGAACACGTAGCCCAAGAGGGAGAGAGAGTGGACACACTTACAGTACCTGTTCACACATGTGGTGAGGGTTGACAAAAATGGCTGGTACTAAAATGTATGTGCAAATTCTTTTGGGGAAATAAATGTAAGATGCTTTTATCGGGGAAAAGAAGTGTGATGAGCTGTTGAACCATAGGATGGGAATTGGAGAATAAAACACCACTGTGGAAGAAACAGAAAAGGATAAAGGGAAAGCAGTTCTGGCTAGATTAAAAAATGGTTTATTTATATAAATGCATTTTAAGAATTAGCTTTCCTCTGGATCCTAAGAAGAGCGTTTACTGTTTCCCTTGTAAGGCACTACGTAGGAGCAGGCCAGATGTTACTAAATGTACAGCAGTTATTTGACTAAGCTCCTCTAATAGCACATCCCAAACCCATCATGTCTGCTACCATGAGCACTTGCAGTAGGTACTGGGAACATTTCTGTGTCATGCATATCTGGATGTGGAAATACATTGCTGTTCCTTTGTTGTGACTGTGTCTCAGTTCTGGAACTTCCTATCCAACTAACCTGTGGGGAGGAGACTTCCATCACAGGGACTGCTGTCATTCGAGAAAATGTCTCACCTCCATCTTTGCAAATGGGATTAACTCACATTACTCAGAATTGTTGCTGGACAGCAATGACAATTTTAATACGTGGGAAAGTGGTTGAATTAGTTTGACCGCAGTCTTAGACATTGTCCATTTTGTGTGGAAATCAAAAGATGTGTAAAACTGCAAACCACATAGTCTCAAGAATACTGTTCAAATTTTCTTGGAATGGTGTTTGGTTAAAATTACCCGTACAGATTTCTAATAGATACATCACAGGTTAACATAATAAGATACAACAGCCTTACCTCTTGTAATGAAAATCTTTAATTTTTTTTCACTGTCATCATTACATGTGTGATGATTATATTTCAGAATATGTGAAAAGTGCCCGGCGGAAACTGTGAAGAGGCAGAGCATATACTCACCTATTGTTTAAAAATAGAATAGATTACAGAAGCTATGGCAAGGACAGGTCTCAACCAAACAGAGATCACATCAACTGACTGCCCTTTGCTCCGTAATGTGGGATATTTAGGCCACCTCTCAGCAGTTACATTCACAGGGCAGGGCCACACTCGTCTTCATACTCTATCTCCACATGTCAGTAAGTTGGCATATTGTGCCGACAATCCACTTTAAAGAAACATACTTAAATCTCTAACCCCCGAATGCCTGAGCATTAATTAAATGTTACCTCTTCTTTCAGAAATGCAGGTTTTATAGTTGGCAATAAAAGGTTGGGAAGTATATGGACCGAGAAAGAATAATCATGGTACAATGAATGGTACAATAAAGAGATATTTTTGGTTAAACAAGATGGTTCATTAGAATAGAACATAGAACATAGAATAGTACAGCACAGTACAGGCCCTTCGGCCCACAATGTTGTGCCGACCCTTAAACCCTGCCTTCCATATAACCCCCCACCTTAAATTCCTCCATATACTTGTCTAATAGTCTCTTAAATTTCACTAGTGTATCTGCCTCCACCACTGACTCAGACAGTGCATTACATGCACCAACGACTCTCTGAGTAAAAAACCTTCCTCTAATATCCCCCTTGAACATCCCACTCCTTACCTTAAAGCCATATCCTCTTGTACTGAGCAGTGGTGCCCTGGGGAAGAGGCGCTGGCTGTCCACTCTATCTATTCCTTTTAATATCTTGTATACCTCTATCATCTCATCCTCCTTCTCTCCAAAGAGTAAAGCCCTAGCTCCCTTAATCACCGATCATAACGCATACTCTCTGAACCAGGCAGCATCCTGGTGAATCTCCTCTGTACCCTTTCCAATGCTTCCACATCCTTCCTATAGTGAGGTGACCAGAACTGGACACAGTACTCAGTGTGGCCTAACCAGAGTTTTATAGAGCTGCATCATTACCTTGCAACTCTTAAACTCTATCCCTCGACTTATGAAAGCTAACACCCCATAAGATTTCTTAACCACCCTATCCACCTGTGAGGCAACTTTCAGGGATCTGTGGACATGTACCCCGAGATCCCTCTGCTCCTCCACAGTACCAAGTATCCTGCCATTTACTTTGTACTCTGCCTTGGAGTTTGTCCTTCCAAAGTGTGGATAATCAGAGGCTTTTTCCCAGGGCTGAAATGGCTAACACGAGGGGACATAGTTTTAAGGTGCCTGGAAGTAGGTACAGAGGGGATGTCAGGGGTAAGTTTTTTACACAGGGAGTGGTGGGTGCATGGAATGCATTGCTGGTGATGGTGGTGGAAGCAGATACGACAGGGTCTGTTAAGAGACTTTTAGATAAGTACATGGAGCTTAGAAAAATAGAGGGCTATGAGGTAGGGAAATTCTAGGCAGTTTCTAGAGTAGGTTACGTGGTCGGCACAACATTGTGGGCCGAAGGGCCTGTAACGTGCTGTAGATTAGATGTTCTATATGTTCTATGTTCTGGTTTACTCCCTGATCCCAAAGACATCCTGGGAAGTTAATTGGCTGTGGAAAATTGCATTAAGTGTGGGTAGATTGTTTGAAAAATGGAAGTATTTGACAGGGATATGAGAGGGAATGGGTTTCAGAGTAATAAATGGGGTAATGGGGTAGTGGGTCTGCCTTGAGAGTCAGCAGAGACTTCATGGACTAACTGGCCTCCTGCCATGTCCTAAAAGATATCTAGAAACATAAGACACTGAACTTGATTCCGGGATTGAAAGGCTTATCATATGAAGATCATTTGATGGCTCTAGGGCCTTATTCACTGGCATTCAGATGAATGAGGGGTGACCTCACTGAAATGTGTCAAATATTAAAAGGCCTCGATAGAGTGGATGTGGATATGGTGGGGCAGTCTAAAACCAAAGGACATAGCCTCAAATTAGAGGGTGTCCTTTTAGTATGGTGATGAAGAGGAATTTCTTTAACAAGAGAATGGTGAATTTGTGGAATTTATTGCCACAGGTGGCTGTGAAGGCCAGGTCATTGGGTGTATTTAAGGCAGAGGTTGATAGATTCTTGATCAATCAGGGCATGAAGGGATACGGGGAGACGGCAGGCGATTAGGGCTAAGACGAAAATGGATCAGCGATGATGAAATGGTGAAGCAGACTCGAAGGGCCAAATGGCCTCATTCTGCTCCTATATCTCATGGTCTTATGGACTCTTGTGTTTTTCTTTTGACTAGTTTTGAGAGTTACAAAACATAGCAGAAGTGTTTCTCAGAAATCAGGAATGATATAAGTTGACCCCTCCACACTTCAGAATAAAGTCCCAGTGATGAAGTTCTTGACTTCTTATGCACACAAGCAATAAAAGAACAGCAGATGTGCTAGTCATTAAGGAAACCTCTCAGAAGAGGTAGGCCTAAGAAAAAGAATTTAATAAAGAAGCAAGGCAGACCTTAAAAGAAATCAGCCTTTGTGTCTGTATCACCTTTGTGGCAAGGATCAGTCTCCTGCTGTTGGAACTCAAAGGCAGTTTGTAACCGCTGGACATCTGGAAATAGTGCTGCTATTGCTTTGGTGCATGTGTGATACTCAGATAGTTGAGCTGAAATTACTGGCAGTACTGCTGCGGTAATAGCACTCTTACCTTGAGGGCAGATGGGTTTTGGGTTCAAGTCCTACTATGGACTTAAATGCAAAAGGCCAATGTTCCGAGGGGTGTGCATTGTTAGATCTGTTACTTTCTGGGTGAGACTTTCATTTAAGACTCTTTTACATACATTCAGGTGCCTTGCCGTTCGGCATGGGTGATCATGCCTCTGCATCCATCACGGTCCCTGACCCTCCGAATTGTAGTTGTTGCCTCCCCTGTTTTTAACCATGATGTTACTCCATCTATCATTTTCATTCTCTGTCTGCCTCTGCTTCTTTTCCCTTCCAACTTTCCAGTTGTTTCCTATATTGATGTATGGCATTAAGTCAAGGACCATCACAAATGCAATGAAAAAAACAATCAATGCAGTAGAGATGTGGTTCCTCAGAAGAATTCTATGCATGTCATATACGGACAGGATAACCAAAGAAGAAGTTGTACAGAGAATGAAAACAAAACGTACATTCTGCTCTTTTAGGTAGATGTAAATAACATTTTGAAGAAATGCAAAGGAGTCCAGACCAATATTTATCCTTTAGTTAATCTGAATAAACATGGGGTTTCTGATCATTGCTATATTTCATTAGTACAATTTGCCCTGGCACCACAATAATGTTCTGACCCATGGCCTCACAGCTCACAGCTGTGTCCCTGTCCTACCAAAGACTTCAAGCTTGTCTCTGCAGAGATGATGGATTTCTTGCCCTATGCTCCTCCAAACCACAGATATCAAGTCTCCACTCTGTGGTTTTAAACACCAGCAGCTTGCTGATCAATCTCAAATACTTCCCAGACATGGAAATAGTTTGGGCCTCTCACTATACCTACAACCACTGCAATCACTCCAATTGTCAAGTGCTAGAAATGAAAACTGTCCCTAGTGTGCTTAGAGTAAGCTGTTGAATTCCAAATACAAATTTCAATTCAACAACAAGTAGTGATACCATACATGACCTCACTTTCCCAGCAAGGGGAAGAGGAAACAGAAAATAGCTTAAGCAAGACCTATATGCAGTCCTGACTGACAGGATGAGGGTGGGTGAGGAAGGGTCTTTTCACATTTTCACATTTTCTACTTAAATTATAAACATTAATTATTAATTTATAAGCTTCAAATCTGCAAACTAGGTGGTTAATTCAAATATAGAACAATCTGTTCCAATTAAAAATTAAAATGCTATGTGACTGTACCTTGCATATATTTGAAGCACAACAAAGAAAATTATGTCACAGTAAATCAGTAAATGTCTGCAGAAGAAAACTACTTCACAGTTGTAAAAATCATGCCTCCCAACATGATTTGATGACTTAATTACTTGATGATGACACAGGTGGAACACTCTTTGTCTTTATTTGTGAATTCCTGGCTCTGCGATACGTTTTTCAAATTGAACAAAAACTTTGTGCAAAAGCTGTTTTTTTAAATTAACTCCTTCCTAATTCAAGGTTGCATGTACTTAATAAATTCCCTTAAGCATATAGAAAAAATGATTGAGTGCTCAGCTGAAGAACCTAGGATTAATTGAGAGTATCTTGTTGTCCGTGAGAAATTTTTCTTTGCCTGACATCATTGTGTTCATATAATTACTTTAATTTCTAGTTTGCTCCTATCCAACTAGCTCCCACTGGTAATTTGCAGATGTTTGCAATTAGTATCTGCCTTGAGAAATTATTTACGTTAGCTGATGGGTGACCAAGGACTGTAATTATAAATTAACCCAAGAATTATCAGCAGCCAGCCTTGTTGTGTCAGTTTCTTTCTTGCAGTTGCTTTTTTGACTTGAATGACGATTCGTGTGCAGAACCTCACTGTGTGCAGAGACGTTCATGGCTGTGCTGAGCACAGATTTGTTGTTGCTAATGGAAATTATGTATAATGTATATTGAGAGCTGGCTTCTTCTGTTCTGGTTATGAAGCATCCCAATCAATATCAGCACAAAAAATAGAAACCTATTCTCAATTGCTTAGACTGAAGATGCAATGCAAAAGCATTTGGATATTGAACTTCATTTTCACAATTTGATTCTATTGAGGTGAATTTTATTGGTAAAGTATAGCAGTCATATTGCTTGTCAGAGCACATTGCAAGGGATAAATTTTTAACAGTACAGAATTCACAGTTGAAGGATAATCCTATTTTTGAATAAGTACTCATTGCCTACTTTTTTTTAAAAGAAAAGGAAAGCTTTGCAAACATTATGTGAGAAGTTACCCAAATGATCCAATGGTTGAACATAATGTATGGAGTGGCAATGAGTCAACAGGCTCTGATAGATGCTGATATAGAAGTCATATTTCTTTAAATCTGCAAAATAAACAGAAAATGATGGACATATCCAGCAAATTGGGTGGTGACAATGTTTTAGGATAGTGATCCTTTGTAGGAACTCAAAAAAGTTGTGAGTCTGGGATCGAGAGGGCTAATAAATGAGTTATGATTGAATGGCAGAGCAGATTCAATGGGCCAAGTTCTGCTCCTGTCTTATGGCCTCATGGCTGACAGCATTTCAGTAATACAGAGGTAAGGAGAAAACAAAAGGAAGCTCTGTGGGATGTGTAAAGCAGAAGTGATTCCATTATCAAAATGAATGCAATGCAAATCACAAGAAAGAAGTATCGGGACAAGTAAAATAAAAGGTAGGTTCTGAGGAGGTACAAGTCCAACACTTGTTTGAGAAATGGTGTTCTGCAAACACTGAAGTCAACAATGAGTCTGGAAAGCTTTGGACTGCTTTCGATCAGAATCAAGTTTATCATCACTGGCATGTGTCGTGAAATTTGTTAACTTAGCAGCAGCAGTTCAATGTCATAAATAATATAGAAGAAGAAAAAATACTAATACAGTAAATAAATAAATCAATTACAGTATATGTATAACGAATAGATTAAAAATTGTGCAAAAACAGAAATAATATATATTAAAAAGATGACGTAGTGTTCACAGGATCAATGCCCATTTAGGAATCAGATGGCAGAGGGGAAGAAGCTGTTCCTGAATCGCTGAGTGTGTGCCTTCAGACTTCTGTACCTCCCACCTGATGCTAACAGTGAGAAAAGGGCATGTTCTGGGTGCTGGGGGTCCTTAATAATGGACGTTGCCTTTCTGAGACACCACTCCTTGAAGATGTCCTGGGTACTTTGTAGGCTAGTATCCAAGATGGAACCAACTAAACTTACAACCCTCTGCAGCTTCTTTTGGTCCGTTGCAGTAGTACCCCCCCCCCCACACCCCTCCATACCAGACAGTGATGCAGCCTGTCAGAATGCTCCCCATGGTACATCTATAGAAGTTTTTGAGTGTATTTGTTGACTTGCTAAATCTCTTCAAACTCCTAATAAAGTATAGACACTATCTTGCCTTCTTTATAACTACATCGATATGTTGGGACAAGGTTAGGTCCTCAGAGATCTTGACACCCAGGAACTTGAAACTGCTCACTCTCTCCACTTCTGATCTCTCTGAGGATTGGTATGTGTTCCTTCATCTTACCCTTCCTGAAGTCCACAATCAGCTCTTTTGTCTTACTGACGTTGAGTGCAAGGTTGTTGCTGTGGCACCATTCCACTAGTTGACATATCTCGCTCCTGTATGCTCACTCGTCTCCATCTGAGATTCTACCAACAATGGTTGTACCATCAGCAAATTTATAGATGGTATTTGAGCTATGCCTAGCCACACAGTCATGGGTATAGAGAGAATAGAGCAGTGGGCTAAGCACACACCCCTGTGGTGCACCAGTGTTGATTGTCAGCGAGGAGGAGATGTTATCACCAATCCGCACAGATTGTGGTTTTCCGGTTGGGAAGTTGAGGATCCAATTGCAGAGGGAGGTACAGAGGCCCAGGTTCTGTAACTTCTCAATCAGGCTTGAGGGAATGATGATATTAAATCCTGAGCTATAGTCAATGAACATCATCCTGACCCAGGTGTTTGTGTTGTCCAGGTGGTCTAAGATCATATGAAGAGCCATTGAGATTGCATTTGCCATTGACCTATTGTGATGATAGACAAATGGCAATGGTTCCAGCTCCTTGCTGAGGCAGGAGATTAGTCTAGTCATGACCAACCTCTCAAAGCATTTCATCACTGTAGATGTGAGTGCTACCGGATGATAGTCGTTAAGGCAGCTCACATTATTCTTCTTAGGCACTGGTATAATTGTTGCCTTTTTGAAGCAAGTGGGAACTTCTGTCTGTAGGAGTGATAGGTTGAAAATGTACTTGAAAACTCCCGCCAGTTGGTTGGCACAAGTTTTCAGAGCCTTACTCGGTACTCTGTCGGGATCTTCTGCCTTGCGAGGGTTCACCCTCTTTAAAGACAGCTTAATATTGGGCTCCAAGACAGAGATCACAGGGTCACTGGGTGCAGCAGGGATCTTCACAGCTGTGGTTTCTCCCTATCAAAGCGGGTATAGAAGGTGTTGAGTTCATCTGGTAGTGAAGCATTGCTGCCATTCATGCTATTCGGTTTCGCTTTGTAGGAAATTACGTCTTGCAAACCCTGCCAGAGTTGTCGTACTTCCGGTGTTGCTTCTAACCTCATTTGAGATTGTCTCTTTACCCTTGAAGAAGCCATCCGCATGTCATACCTGGTTTTATGGTACAGGCCTGGGTTGCCAGCCTTGAATGCCACAGATCTAGCCTTCAGCAGACAACACGCCTCCTGGTTCATCCACGGCTTTTGATTTGTGAGTGTACAGCAAGTCTTTGTAGGCACACACTCATCCACACAGGTTTTAATGAAGTCAGTAACAACTGCAGAATACTTATCCAGGTTTGAAGATGAATCCTTGAATACAATGCAGTCCACCAATTCAAAGCAGTCCTATAAGCACTCCTGTACTTCCCTTGTCTATACCTTCTTGGTCCTCACTACTGGTGCTGCAGTTTTCAGTCTCTGCGTATACTCAGGGAGTTGAAGTACAACCAGGAGATTAGACTTCCAGAAGTGAGGGCATGGAATAGCATGGTAGGCAGTCCATATCTTAGACAAAATAACTTCGAATGAAATGTCACTGAACCAATATGTTAAGCTGGCTTCTTTCTTGTCAGTCACAGTTTGCAGGATTTTCCACTTTTATTTCAAATTGTCAGTATCTGAACTATTTTGCTTCGCATTAGGATCTGCTGCCTAGAAATTGGATCGACACATTTTTGTGGTGCTAAAGTTAGCACTAACACCAAATTTGAAATCAACTAATAAATATTAGGACATTTTGAAAGAGCATGAGTATTATTTGAATGCCTTGAGAGACAATACATCCATTTTCTTGACTCACAGGTACAATGACACTTCTGCAATGACACATGCTACCATTTATTTGTGTCAAGCTGGCTGCCATGGGGTTGAGTGAAAATGGAACAGTAGGGTGAGAAATTGGAGGGGGTGGGGGGGTAAGCTATCAATGTTGTAGTATCTGAGCTATGGAGTATTCATGATTAGTTTAGGTGGGTCAGGGAATGAGTTGAGGTTTATGGTCTCATTCCATGTTTTGGCTAATTAACCTTTTCATTAATAAAAAATCACTTAAAACACTGACTTCTATAGTAGATGTAGAATTAATGTTCGGTTAACCACTCCTGGTATCATGTATTCCTTGCTGAACAGTGAACTACTGACATTAATGATTTGGGTTATTAATCTTGTATTTCTGAAACAATTTCTGCTGTTAAGCAAATAGAATGCTATGAGGGTGTCACCATGAGCTGTGAAGCTTGAGTAACCTACAGCTGTCACATCAAGTCCTTGGAGTGCTTCCACATAAGCTGCCTCCAGCGCATCCTGGGAATTACCTGGCGTGAGTGGGTGCCTCACACTGAAATACTTGTAAAGACCAACTGCAGGAGTATTGAGGCCATGATCACCCAGTGCCAGCTGCAGTGGCTGGGGCACATGATAAGGATGCATCCATATCGGCTACCCCGCAGAGTGTTATACGGCCAGCTACATCATGGTTGACGCTCAGCTGGAAGGCCAAAGAAGCGCTATAAGGATCAGATGAAGAATGCTTTAAGGAAGTGCAAGATCAGACCGGAGGACCTGGAGGACGTTGCTGCTGACTGTACCACTTGACGACAGCTGAGTAGGGACGGGGTTCGTATTCTGAAGATGGAAAGAACAACCAAAAGACAGCAGAAGAGAGCCAGGAGAAATGCAGCCATGGTTGCCACCACTACTACATATACATGTCCCACCTGCAATAGAGCTTGTGGGTCCAGGATAGGACTGTATGGTCATCAAAGATCTCACCGGTAAAGGAACGGACATCATCATCGGATTTCAATGGATAACTGAAGAAGGAAAGTATGGTAGGGAAATTATGTTGGCATTGGGATTATTGCTCTAGCAACTTCTCAGTCCGATTTTCTAAGGGTTGGGATTTCAACAGGAATTGTGTGCAAACAGAGCAAAAGATGGTCTCAATTAATTGAATGCACCATAGATGTATAAAGAAATGGGCACGAATGGATTTCCTTCAGTTCATTGTTAAGGCAAAACAGTTATTTATCTGCACTGAATTGTAAAATTTGAGTGAGCCTTTTGTAATTGAAGGGTTTATAAACCCTCACAGGTGAAAAGTGATAGCTTGGTCATAATGCCAAGATGTTATGGTCTATTGGGAACCAGGAGTACTTAGCTTAAGAAAACTGAGTGATATTCATAGGATGGGGGTGGTGTGAGGTGGGGGGGGGGGAATAAAATGTGAAGGTGTGATGGATCTGGTAAGAATAAGGTAGAAAAATATTGATGATGGAGGAAGGGAATATTGCAAGTGCAGGGACAACCATTAATGCAAGATGTCAATTCAATAACATTACGAAGTGAAAGGATATACAATAATTTAGTGTTTGAGATGTATTTGATGCAGGTAGATTGCTGAGGTATCCTATTGACTGTGATCCTGGAAAAAGCTTGAAGGTTAATTTGCACTCTATGCCTATCAGAAAATGCTCTCAGTAGCATAATTTGTGATGTTCACAATCAATATCAAGTTAAAGAAATTTCCCTTTAAGATAAAAGTCCAGGATATAAAGAAAACTATTCTGTGACGAATACTGCCAACTGTAAACATACAGTATGGACACGTGAGGCACAGCTCATGATGGAAGACACCACTTGGACAGAGAGGGATCTTATGATCAAGTTAAGATCAAAACATAACATTATCAGCTCAAGAAAATTTAAAAATTAGAGGAATAATTTACTATTATGAATAAAACCACAAGGTCAATTTTAACTGGTGTTTTAGGTCCATGAAAAGGAAAACGATCTTGTATAAAATGATTGCCGATTCATGGAGACAGCTTCCTGTTAAATTGAAACTAATCTGGGTTTTTCACATTGATAGGCAACCAATTTGCAACAATAAAAAGTGGCCTGGACATATCTACTATGAACTCTCTGTCTACTCAAAATGTTACATCGTAGTCAAGCTTTCTTGCAGAGATTTGTACAGTAAAAGGTGCTACTGCAAATGAGTTCCCAAATTTTCCAAAAAGCAGTTTTTATCCCCAAAGGGCTGAGGTAGAAGTCAATGTATGCCCCTTGAAACTAAATGAGAATCTGCTTGGATGAATGCTCAATCCACTTTAATTTAAAGACTGTGCTGTAAATATTACAGAAAGCTGGATTAATAGGGATCTCATTGATTACAACCATGGAGCAGGGCAAACCTTGGATGGCAGCTAGGAGCTAGTGATATGCTTCCCTGGAGAATATTCAGTTAATTTGCTCAGCAAAATATAACATTACACAATGGTGCATCCGTAAATGTAACTGCATTTGAACAGCAGAGCAAGTATGAAAGCAACGTGGGAACACACGTTAAGTGCTGTCAGAACATGGTGCATACAGCAAGTGAGTGTACTGAAACACTTGACATTTAAAGTGGGATCTGAGTAATGTGTCAGCATGATTAGGGGCAACAAGGGACTTATCATCACTTCCTGTTCTTTTCCTACTATGTTCAAATTTAATCTGCTCTTCTGATCAGGGACGAAGTGTATCAAGTTCCAGTTCAAGTTTAATTATCATTCACCCATATTGGGATGCCCATGAATACAGCCAAACGAAACAGTGTTCCTCTGGGGCCAAGGTACAAAACAAACAGTCATACACAGCACAAATCACATGGAGCACATATAAGATAGCAGTAAACATATAGTCACACAAACAATATATAGTCCAAATCCCTGAGTGACATGTCCTGTAAATTGATGGTGTTTGGGTGTTATCAGCAAGAACAAGCAGTTCTCAGAAGTCCACAGAAAAACGTATGCATGCATGCACGCAATATCCAGTTTGCAATTCCACTAATCAAACACTGGAGGGCAGAACCCATGGAAGGGGCTAGTCCCCAACCCAGCATGCTAACTTGATATTTTAAACATCAGACTGAGTGAATGGACGTGATGAGGAAACCCTCGCATCCATGTGGGCGCTGATTGCTTTTCTTGATTCTGAGCAAATCCATTAAATTTTCCCTGTGGCTTACACCGGAAGTGAACGACAAATTAATTAAAATGGAATTGGACACTGGCTTGGTGGTTTCAGTCATTCCACAAAATGAGCGTGAATGGCATTTTAAAGATACAGAACTGAAGCTTGCGGATGTTCAACTAAGAAGGTACACTGGAGAAAAGGTAACTCTGATGGGAATGGCATTTGTAACAATGAAATACAATAACCAACAAGCCACATTGGGTTTGTATGTGGCAAAAGCAGGAGGGGCAGCATTGTGGGACATGGCTGGCTGAGACAACTACAACTTGATTGGAGATCCATCCACCATTTGCATGCCACATCCCCTGCAACAGAGTCAACTTAAAGTGAATTGAGAAAGGTACTGGATGATGCCACAGTGGTGTTCATGGATGGTATTGGAAGACTCAAAAATATCAAAGGTGAAATAGTGTTAAATGAAAGTGCCACACCCACAATTTGCAAAGCTCGTCCAGTTCCTTATACCATGTGTGATAAAGCAGCCACTGAGCTAGATCGCACAGAGGCTGAAGGAAATTTTTCAATGTTGAGTGGACAACACCATTGATCCCCGGAGCCAAGAAGAATGGGTCTATCAGAATCTCTGGTGATTTTCAGGTCACTATCAATCCAGTACCTCTCCCCATGATAGAGGATATCTTTCTGGAGGGAAACACTTCAGCAAAGTGCATGTAGCTGAGGCCTACTCGCAGATCAACATGGAGGAAGAGTCCAAAGAGTTTCTCACCACAGACATTCACAAAGGGCTTTATCACTAATAGGCGTAGTTTTGGAATGGCATCTGTACCTATACTCTGGCAGAAGGCTGTGGACCATGTGCGAAAAACCTGCCCAGGTGCTCAGTGTTATCTGGATGACATCAAAGCCACCAGAAAGAATGACAAGGAATATCTTGAAAATCTCAAGGCAGTGTTAAAAAGATTAGAAGATTATGAATTCAGAGCGTGATGCAACAAGTGTGAATTCTTTAAACCAAGCATCACTTACTGTGATCATACCATTGATGCACATGTATTACACAAGTGTGCTGAGCCCAAGGTCAAAGAATGTGTCACAGTTGTGGTCCTTTTTAGGATTTGTCAATTACTATAACAGGTTCCTGCCAAACCTGGCTACCGTACCCACCCTTTAAACTCATTACTGCAGATCGGGAAGAAATAACAATGGATAAAGCAGTGTGAGGTGGCTTTCAAAAAGGTAAAGAAAATGGTGATATCAGACATTGTACTCTACGTCATCCTGTGACACCTGGCTACATGGTATAGGTGCAGTCATGTCACATGTTATGAATGATGGAAGTGAATGTCCCATAGCCTTTACATCATGTCCCCTTAGCACTGCAGAAAAAAACTACGCACAGATTGTCAGAAAGGCCTTAAGTCTGGCTTGGGGTGTGAAACATTTCAACCAGCACCAATTTCCTCCTAGCATACTGCAGCCCAGCACACTACACAGCCAACAACTCACCGGCTATGCTGTTCCCGGGTTGTCCCTCGCATCCATGCTTGGATCTCCTCAAACCCAATCTGAGAGGGAGCATGCAGAACAAACAGCTGAGACAAATTGAAGGCTCCTCAAATAAGATGGTTTGATGTTTCACTCCTGGACAAGTAGTCCTGGTGAGGGATTACAAAGGTGACCAAAAGTAGGTATTCAGTAAGATTAAAGTCAGAACTGTACCACTCTCCTACACGGTGAAGATTGCATTTGATATGACCTGGAAACAACATATTGATTAGTTGAGGAGAGCAGAGTCAATTGTTTGAGAAGAAAGGTGGCCAGAGCTGTCAGAATGACTTCCTGCAGTCTAAGAGTCAACTCCTACAACCACCTTGGATGAGGCCTCAGAACCTGAGATTGTTTTCACAGCCGCAGGTCTCACCTGCCAAGCAGAGTGACCTCCCTTGTCAGGAAAGACACTGTTCTACAAGAGTAAGAAATCCTCCACAGTCATTAAATCTTTAGGCCTGAATGGGACAATTTAATGTTTACTAGGCTCTGGATGTCTGTATATAGTAGTTGTATTATATAGTATACTGTATACAGAGTTGCGTTAGAGTTGATAGGTAAACAGGGAGGAGTGTTGTATATTTAATATTTCAGTAATATCTGAGTAATATTGTAAGTAAATTGTTTAAGCATTCTTTGTTGTTTACATAATGCATCGTGGGTTATCTGTAAAAGTACATAAATAGGTTCCTGGTTGTCAGTATCTCTGAGGATCTATTTTGAGCCCAACATATCAATGCAGCTACAAAGAAGACATGACAGCGGCTAAATTTCATTAGGAGATTGAGGTGATTTGGTATGTCACCAAGGACGCTCAATGATTCAGGAATAGCTTCTTCCCCTCTGCCATCTGATTTCTGAATGGACCCTGAACCCATGAACACTACCTCACTACTTTTTTTCACTTTTATTTTTGCACCACTTATTTAACTATTAAATAAGTATATATATATATATATATATATATATATATATATATATATATATATATATATATACACACACTTATTATAACCCACAGTTTTTAAAATTATTATGTATTGCAATGTACTGCTGCTGCAAAGACAACAAATTTCATGACATATGCTGGTGATATTAAGCCTGATTCTGATTCTGATGACACAGGTCATCACAGCACCACATGTAATGAGCACGCCTCACTTAAAGTGAAAAACACAGTTATACTCACATTTCCGGTCCCGTGTCTTTCTTTTAACTAGTTTAATGTTTTGAAGTTACAAAACGTAACAGTGCGATAGTCCAGCTGGTCAACTGATTCTCACTGTTCTCTAAACATATCTGAAAATGAAAATGTTTATTCTATATCCTCTCTCCTGTACCTTGTCCATCCCTCTTCCTGCATTAAGTGACATTTTTTTGTACTCTCTCGACCACTTTTTCCCTCCCTGTTCCGTCAACCACTTCATTCTCTATTCAGCTGAATTGACTTGTCATCATTCAACACTGACAGGTTCTGTATGGATCAGGCTGAGTTACAACCTTGATCTTGGCCAGCTACCTTAAATTCTCTATGTTTGACATGTACCTACAGTTTCAATAAGGCTACATTTATGAGGTACATTGGTGCTAGACCACTTTTGTTGAGGAAATCAATACAGTTTCACCTTTCATGAATAACACAGGATACTGAACTAGAATTGAGGTGTTACAGTATATTACAATACCTTTAAAAATAATGAATTTAAATAATGACTGCTGAACAGTGATCCTTTGTATTGACTTGCTCCTCTCAATTGATGTAAATGTATAAACTGATCTCAACTTTTTATAAATATATATTTTTTTATTCAACTGCTTGATTCAAATAAAAATTTCTTTCCTTTGTCACTTCTCATGTGGTTAAGCAGCAGTTCGTGATTTTTCTTTTGCTTGATGATAATTCTGTCTGAAACTCTGCGTTAAATCACAAATGGTACCTGGTCAGGAAAATCCATGTGGAGCTTTTTTAAAAGTGTTAAGACATGTCGTAGGGGGAAAAAATGAGCTATGTGTTGTTTAAGCACTGCTAAAACACAATTTTGTGTTGTCGGTGGATGTACACCAATTCAAACAGTTTAAAAAGAAATCCTTACTTGACAAGAGACTCAACAATTAAATGACTTTCTTGAAAAGATACTACAGATACTGCAAATACAAAATGAAGATAGAAAATTCTGGAAGTATGTGACAGGTCGTGCAACATCAGGTTGAATCACGGGATAAGCAACAAAATATTTCAGGTGAAACATTTACTCTCTCTTTATTTTCTCGCTCCTCTTCTAGTATTTTATATTACATTAACCTCCTCCAAATCTCATGTTTATACCTCATCGAGATTGACCTTTATTTATTCACTAAACTTTTTTTAACACTCTTTCAGCAGGTACTAGCACCATCTGGATTATTTAATACTTTCTGGTCGCCTGCCTGTCACAAAACATTTTCCTTGTGCTCATCTACTTTTCCTTTGATTCTTTGAAGCTAAGAACTTGTTCTAGTTCAATTTTTTTCTTAATTCTGATGAAAGGTAGAGTGGTGATGCCAACAGACCTACAGTCCATGAATTGGAAAGTTTCAAGTCTGATCTTCAATCAGTCAAAATGTGCTTGTGTTAAGAAGTGAGAAACAAATGCAAGGATTTGGTGGATTACTATCTACTAACTACCTGGGCTTGTAAGCATTTTGGAAAAAATAACATGCCAATCCACAGTCATGAGGAGATTGAGGCTTGCAGAATTAATGTTCTGATGTGCGAATTGTGTTTCTTTTTAAATGCATGAATGTAATTTAGTTTCCTCCTGTGTATATCACTTCAAATGTATTTTTGAATACATCCAGAAGTATATAATGAAGCAAGTTTAAAGTGTAGTTGATACTGAGAAATTAGTGCAAAGCTCTCAAAAACCAGTGGTTGTTGAAGTATTGACTGAGGGGTAAGTATTTGATGGTATACCAGGCTTGTGGGTACCTGTCCTCCTTTGAATTGGTGGTATGATGATATTCTTTCAGATGCACTTGAAAGGCAGATGCCCAATATAAATGTTTTAGTAATGGTTAATACTTCATCAAAAATGTGGCATGTTTCCCAGTGAGGTTTTCTCTCAGTACTTCATTGGATGCTCAGCTTAGATTTTTGTGTCAAATTTACTAGAACAGGAATTGATCCTAGAACTTCCAAACTTGAATCCAGAGTACAACCAACTGAGCACACCTACAGGATTTTGGAATTTACCTTAGTGTATGATAGTCATGTTTATGCATGAGTACAATTTCAATTATTGCAGATGAGGACTGGAAGGTGTTGCTCATCTGTGCAAAGGTGTATTGAAAGACTCATATCATTAAGAGGGAAAACAACAGAATAATGAAAATAAATGGGATAAACAAAATGTCTTGAGTATTGCAGATGAACCAAACACTGTATTTGTAAATTTCCAACTGTGAATATAGGCTTGGCTCTTTCTTAGACCACAATGCTTTAGGACAGGGGTTCGCAACCTTTTTTATGATGTGGACCCCTACTGTTAACCGAGGGGTCCATGGACCCCATGTTGGGATCTCCTCTTTGATCACAAATGCTAAATAGGTATACAATCGTGGTTGTTGTGCCCTCCTGAAGTTTACTTTATTGCGAACAATATGAATTGGTCTTAGCTATTAAATGATTAGGCGGAAATAATATGCATTTATTGAAGTGAAATTATGTTTACTAAATTAATTACTGTTCTTTGATTAGATAATTAGCAAAGTAAATTTGGGGGGTGGGGGGCGTTGGATGAAGAGTAAAAAAAGAAATGTATTTTTTAGCCTGGACAAAATTACACATGCAGGACAATAAATAATTCTTCGGGTCTTTAATTCCTTTATCTGTTTTAGATGTTCTAATGTAGAAAGAGGGTATCGAAATAAAGATGACAGAATGAATTTTAAAAAGCAGTTCCTGCTGTTATAATCTCATCTTAATTTTGGACCACACCCTTCTTACATATGCAGTATGAAAATGAATACAACAAAATATACAAAACCAATTTGGTAGAGGCAATTCTAAAAAACAATACCAACAACATTAGAATCCCACCAACCCTGTACCTTATACACAATGTGAATAAATACATCTCATCTTAACTAAGAGATATACTCACATTTGACACACACGTGCTTAACTTCCAAACATATATAGGCTAGACCTTGAAATGAGTTCTCCTCACTCACGTAACGTGAACAGAGATTAACACATTCACATTACTCTGTTACACTCATATTTGGTCGTGAAGCAATAAAGAAAGACAAAAATAAACTTTTACAATATATTGCCTTGGAGTTTAAATTACTAAAAATGACTAACCTACTAGGCCGATAAGGAGATTCACAGAACCATAATCCAATGCTGATCAATTTACTCGCTAAAATCTGAATCATCCACATGTAAAACATTTCAAATTACCGACATTCTAGATTTACAAACAAGTATAAATGAACTTACATGGATATTTTCAAATATTATTCACCTTTCCTCACCAAACCTGGGGAAGGCACTTGAATGTCATTCTCTCTAGAACATGGCAACTCTTCGTTCTACTCCACACGTGCATAATGGCATCTCCACTTTCTCTTAAAGGCACAGGCAGCTATTGTAGCATTATCAGGGTAAATACATGTGCACTTTAACAATAAAAATTATATTCAATGGTCACCTGGTTACATGTATGTCAGAAGTAGAGAACTAAAGGCACGGAGGTCTGTCAAGAGTATAGAATGTGTAAGGAGGTGCTTAAAAAAGAAATTAGGAAGGCAAAGAAGGGTCACAAAGTATTACTGGTTATCAGGATTAAGGCAAATCTGATGGCAGTTTACAGTATAAGTATATTAAAGGTGAAAGAATAACCAGCAAAAGAATAGGACCCATTAGGGACAACAAGTAAAATTTGTGTATGGGGCCAGAAAGTATAAGTGAGGACTTAAATGATTACTGTGTATTCGTATTCATAAAATTGGAGTTTTTATTTGGAATATTCAACAAAGGAGAAGGTGAAATTCTAGTGCTAGTTTTCATAAAAAAGTGAGCACATGATGCCTTAGTGGGTTTAACATTGGATAAATCCCAAGGGACAGATGAGACTTATCCCAGGTTGCTATAGAAGGCAAGGGAAAACAATGCTGGAACTCTACTGTTTTTTAAAAAATCCTCACTGGCTGCATTTGAGGTACCAGATGACTGGAGGATAGCAGACCTTGTTCCTCTTTACAAGAAGGGCACCAGGGAAAGGTTGACAATGGGAGACCCATGAGTCTGACCATAAAGAGAATGGAAGTGACTGGGAAAAAAAACTGAGGGACAAGATTAATGATCATTTAGAAATGGTAGGTCTAATCAGAGATAGCTACCATGGCTTTGTCAAAGGTAGATTCAGACTGCTGAATCTGAATTATCTTTTTGAAGTGGTTTATTAATGAAGACAGAGCAGCAGATGTGGTTTATGTGGACTCCAAAAGGCATTTGACCAGGTAACACATGGAAACTAGTGGAAAAAGTTTCGGTCCATGAGGTCCAAGACAAATTGGCAAATTGAATCCGAAATTGGCTTGATGATAGAAGTCATGGGATGATATGAAAGGATATTTGTGGCTGGACGCCTGTGGGTAGTAGTGTTCCACAGGGATACGTTCTGATACCCTTGCCGTTTGAAATATACACGAGTGATTTGTATGTGAATGTAGGAGTCGCATTCAGTAAATTTTCATATATCATAAAGATTGGTGCAATTATTGATAGTGTGGAGGATAGTCTTAGGCTATAGGGTGAGATCAATGTGATGGCGAAATGGGCTGAGAAATGGCAGATTAATTTTAATTTAGATGAATGTGAGGAAATGCCTTTTGTGAATACTAATGAGGTTAGGACATACATCACATCTTAGGGAGTATCTTGGAGAGTGAACTTGGTGTAGTTGTCCTAAGATCTTTGAAGGTGACAGCATGTGTAAGTAATGCCTTTTGAACATTGTCATTCTAATTGTACCTGCCTATATTACTCTGTCTTGGAGCTCATTCTATGTACCCAATTTCCTCTGTGTGAAAAATGTGTCCCTCAGCCACCTTTAAATCTTTTCATTTCACGTTTGAACTATCCTCTCTAGCTTTAGCCTCCTCTGTCCTGGGAAGAAGACAATTATCGTGGCTCGTATGATTTTATAAACTTCTACAAGGTCACCCCTCAGCCTCCTCTGCTCCAGTGAAAACTGCCTCAGCCTATCAATATTGGCTAACGGACAGAAAACAAGAAGATATATACATATGTATGTATGAATAATTTTCAGGTTAGTAGACTATTATTAGTGGGTACTTTGAGGATTGATGCTGGACACATAGGAATTTGCAATTGATATTAATGACAAGTAGTTAAGTAGATTTCATCAATATTGGTCAACATGTTAGTCACTTACGACAGGAATATTTTTAGACTAATGTTAAATTAATTTAACATTGTTTCTGTCTATGCATTTATAAGCAGTAGAAAATATAAAAGATTGGAGATTTACTCAGTAGTTCTGAATATCCACCTCAGAGGCGAGGGAACAAACATTGTTACACTCCCGAATTACCCTGTCACATAAGTAGGGTCCAGTCAGCTGAACGATAGAAAAAATAAAACCAGAAATGCTGGAAGAACTCAATTTGTCAAGTGGTATCTGTGAAAAGAGCAGACATTCTGCTGGAAGAACTCAGTGGGAGAAAAGGGATTGTCAACATTTCAGGTTAAAACCCTGCATCGGAACTGCAGGTGGAAAAGTGAGAAGGCCAGTGAAAAGAGGAGAAGGGGAAAGGTGAGAAAGGATTCTGAGGTGATTGGTGGAGTGAGGATGGGTGTGAGATTACAGCTAGTGCCAGGTAGTGCAGATGATGGGGTTGGCGTACTTCCACCAGATCCTTTTTGATGCTCCAGATTTCAGTATCTACAGTCTCTTGTCTTTGAAGAGAGAGAAACGAGTTAATTTTTCAGGTTGAGGAATTTTTATCACTGTGCTCCCCCATGATACTCTTTGACAGGCTGAATTCATTTTTGTTCTCATTTCAGATTCCTTTGTCTGCTGCTCTGTTTGGTTTCCAATGGAACAAATCTTGTTGGCTGCAACCAGCTACTCTGCTGAGAACTGTTGTTGTTCAGTCATGACTGCCACCCAGCTCCACAGCTGGACTCTACGACAGTCCAACATCAGAGTAATTCTGTGCACCTGGATATGCTCAGCAGGTCAGGCAGCATCTTTAATGATAGAATTAGTTAAGGTTTTTGTTTGATGAGTTTTCATCAGGACTGGTGAAGTTTTTCTCCTCCCTTCCCCCTTTTCAGCATCTTAAAATATTTTATTTCATTTTCTCATTTCTTATGAAATGTCATAGATGCAACTTATCAAATGTTTCTTCCTCCACAGTTGCTGTCTGATTTGTTGAGTACTTGCAGCATTTTCTTTTGTTTTATTTCATACCAGTTAGCATCTGTCTACCTAACTAGCAATGATGACTTCTTATTAAGAGTTGCACTGATTTTTATTGTTTGCAAACTGGACATTTAAACAATGAAATACTGAATATAGAAGTTGACAGATTTAACTTCCATTCAATTCAAAGCAAAATTAAAATCAGCTGGATTCTGGGACTGCTGTGCATCCTTTCATGTTAAAGAGTAAGTGTCTTATCTGGTATTTAATACTTGGGTAGTGGAGACAGAACTCTAACACCATACCTTTCTGAAGGAAACATTTCCACTGCTTGGACGTATACCTATGGTACACAAATTTTATCTTCTTCTTCAAAAATAACTCAACTTATTTCTTCCTATTTTTGGAACCATACTGTTTTGCTTAATTATCACCTTACATAACTGTAATAAAGAGCTATTGAAATGCAAAGCAGGGTGCAAGGTCAATGTGGATGCTGCCAGTGGTTACACATCATAATTTTAAAACAGTCAGCAAAGAGGAAGAAAGGTCATGAAGGATGTTTCGAGCCTGAGTTACTTTTCAAATGCCACTTGTTTGAAAAAGCTGAAGAGTGAACTGAGATATGAAGCATGTGCAGAGTATTATAGGGTGAGAGGAAAGGTTAAGGAGCAAATGAGATGATGTGTGAAGTAGGGTGAATAATGAGGTACCAAGGGGATACTGGACAGAGCATAGGTAACAATGTCAGTCGAGGTGATTACAAAGGATGTGAAAACGACAGACAGTGGAGGTGACAGCATTAGCTGGAGATGGCAACAAATAAACTGAGGTGATGAAAGGTAATACTCAAATTTGCAAGGCGTGGACAATGGAGGGACATAATTGGGTCTCTTCAAGCATTATTTCAAACTTGACCCTTGATAAAACATCTTGGACCAACATAAGACTTCTATTTGAAAAGCAAACAACTGCAGACGCTGGTAATCTGAAACAAAAATAGAAAATGCTAGAGATAGTCAGCGGTTTCTGTGGAGAGAGAAGGCTACGCTTTGTCCCCAGCCTTGCCTCCTCTTCAAGGTTGTATGACCTGCTGAATATTTCCAGATTTACAGGTTTTATTTTAGGTTTAATTGTTAATCAGGTGTATATCTGCTTTCCTAAAAGATTCCTTGGATACTTCATCCATCATATTTTACTTTACTGCTTTAGATGCAACCCAGTGTAAAACATTGAAGCTTGGAGCATATGTTTCAATGCTGTGAAATTTACCTTGTTAATGGAGTTATAACACACTCATAATTGGGAAGAATAATCATAGCATCCTCTTTGACTCTAACAATGCTTAATTGGGGTAGTTGGCTCTTTGGACAATCAAATCAATGTTCAAAGATCTTCATTGCTCTGTTCAGATGAAGGGTCTCAACCTTGTTTCCACAATTTTGATTCCACAGTTGCTGTTTGGCCTGCATCTAATTCCTCCAGAAGTTTGTTTCTTGTTCCTTTGGGCTGAGATTTTTAGGTGTGTGAATACTTCAGTTACTGCTATTTGAGCCAAAGTATTAGCTGGTTGTTTTCTATGATCTGGAGAACACCCCCCAGCCCCCGCATCTGCCAGAGATCGATGCCTTTTTAAAATTTAGATTCTAAGGGGTGTCTTTCTGTCTACCTTGCTTTGAATTTTTGAGTACAATAGGCTTGCTGGACCTTCCCTAACCACTTCAGTTTGTATTTTAAAACTGCAGGGTTTCCACAAGAGGCTCTCTTCTCAACATTCATTTGATGATCTCTGTAGCTGCCTAAAGTAAATTAATAAGGTTAGTCCTGTGTCATATCCCCTAAAGCAGTTTGGCTTTAGTATATACTGAAAGGCTTATATGAATAAACTCTTCACTGCTGTGAATGTTGTGTAATAAATTTTGATAGGCACCAGCTGCAGCTACTGATAATCTATTGGGCATATCTGAATAAAGGCAACCATTGTCCTCAATGTAATAGGGCAATACCCTTCATTGGTTCATCAAGGGTGGTAATTTTGAAAGTGTCATTAAACCCATACCTGTATCTATTTCAGTGTGTCCAGATGTAGATAAACTTCAAACCCGTGCCTGACAGAGAGTCATACTCATAGAGTCATACATATCAGAGAAAGGCCCATTGGCCTAATTTATCTATACTGATCAAGGTGCCTCACTGAGCTGGTCCCACTTGCCTGTGATTAGCCCATATCTCTCGAAACCTTTCCAATCTATGTACAGTACTTGCCCAAATGCCCTCGAAATGCTTAAGTTTACTTGTCTCTACCACTTCTTCTGGCAGCTTCTTTCATATAGCCACCATCCTTTGAGTGAAAAATGTACAAAGTAGGTTCATTATCAAAACACGTAGATGTCGCCGTATACAACCCTGAGAATCATTTTCTTGGGGGCATACTCCATAAATCGAATAACCATAATGGAATCAACGACAGACCACAGCAAAACACGGCAGACAACCAGTGTGCAAATCCAAAAGGAAAAAATTAGAAATAATAACAATAATTAAACAATAAATATTGAGAACATTAGATGAAAAGTCCTTGAAAGTGAGTCTACAGGTTGTGGGAACAGCTTAGTGATGGGACAAGTGAAGTTTAGTGAAGTTATTCCCTACTGGTTCAAAACGCTGATGGTTGAGGGGTAGTAACTATTCCTGAACCCGGTGGTGTGAGTCCTGAGGCTCCTGTACCATCTTCTTGATGGCAGCCATGAGAAGAGAGCATGACTTGGTTGATGGGGGTCCCAGATGATGGATGCTGCTTTCCTGTGATCAAGCTCTGTGTAAATGTGTTCAATGGTGGGGAGGCCTTTACCTGTGATGGACTGGGCCATATCCACCTCATTTTGTAGGATTTTCCATTCAATGGCATTGGCTTTTCCATACCAGGCTGTGATGCAGCCTGTCAATATATGCTCCACCACACATCTATAGAAGTTTGTCAAAGTTTTAGATGTTATGCCGAAACTTTGAAAACACTTAAGGAAGTAGAGACACTGCTGTGCTTTCTTCAACATTGCACTTAACGTGCTGGGCTCAGGACAGGTCCTCTGAAATGATAATAACGAGGAATTTAAAGTTGCTGACCTCTCCACCTGTCATCCCCTGATGAGGACTGGCTTATGGAGCTCTAGCTTCCTCCTCCTGAAGTCATGTCCTCAAGAAGTCCCATCAGGTTTTTTTTACTCTTGCTGTTTCTTAACTCTACTCACAAGGATTCTGCATGTTCTAATAGTCAGGCCTGCACAGGCAGACTCCTCCCAGCTAACAGGAATCACATGCTATTCATTTCCCACTCATCACCTGCAGCCTATTTAAACCCAGCTTTCATTCACAGCCATTCTTCACTCATCAAAACAGCCAGCCTCAGCCAGTTGCTCCTAGCCTTCAGTTACCTAGTTGTCAGTTGTGTTTAGTATCTGTTGTCTCTTTTTTTGTGGCCCCCTCATGGCTTGTTATTCTGCAGTTTATTTGTAAAAACTATTTACTGCTGAATTGTCTCTGAACCTAACAACCTCGCTTTAAATATACCCAGCGACTTGGCCTTCACAGATATCTGAGGCAATGAATTCTATAGACTCACTACCATCTGGCTAAAGAAATTCTATGAATACAGCCAAATGAAACAGCATTTCTCCAGGGCCAAGATGCAAAACACAGTACCAACAGTCATACGCAACAGAAAGTACATTCATGAAGTCAGGGTCTTGGATGATTTTTTTTGTGTGATTGTAGTTTACTGATATCTTATATGTGCTTGCTATAAGATAGCAAGCACATATAAGACATCTGTACAAAATAGTCACTCAAAAAAATATCGTCCAAGACCCTGAATCCATGAATGTTGCAGCAGTCTGCAGTCAAACACAATACAGCTTGCCTTCTGCTGAGCAAACACTGGAGGCAGCACTGACTCCAGCTTAGATGCTGTGCCACACCATTTCCAGTGGAGCGCAGTGACTTCTTGCTTTTCTCCTCGGTGGCTGTAAACAGTTTAAGGCCTAGTCCCTGCCATGACTGAGGGCATGCAACTCCCCAGCCACCGTCCCTGCCGTCCGCCAATAAATCAGTGAACTGGACTTGCAGCATTTCACAATAGCTATGCCCAGTAGGTCTTGTGATCATAAGAAAAGTGATTAAGGTGATCACTCATTGTTAGTCTGCACACCGCCTTCATGCACTGACTCCTCCGATGCCTCTCTGACCCAAGCAGCCACACAATCCACACCAAATCCAATTCCTTCAGTTTCTCTGCCAACGAGCAACTTGCTGATGGGGTAGACCTGTGGTACTTTAAATTCTTAATGTCCAGCAGGGTCTTGCGATCTAAAGAATACGTTTAAAAAGGACAACAACACATTTGGTTGACTCTGTAGAAGCCACTGCAATTGAACATGCCACCATCTTACTGGAAGTCTGTAAGTCCTCACCCCTATCTGGTCATCTAGAGGTATGGAAGACTCTGGATTTCCTGCAACACTTGTTCTGGTGGCTCTTCATGGTCACAGATATACGTCAGTTCACCGCTGGCTGCCCTCAATGTACCCAGTCCAACTAGCATCCCTCCAGGATTCTGTGGTCCCTACTGGGCCTTCAGCTCCATTGGTCCCACATCACCCACATTTCGTCACTGGTCTGCCACCTGCTGATGGAGCTGTGGTGATCCTGGCAGTGGTGGATTGGTTCTCTGAGAGGCCCCACTTCATTGCCCTTCCCAAACTTCTGTCAGGTGCTGAGAATCAGGACCTAGTTCTTCAACATGTGGTTCACCCCCACTGCTTCCCTGAGGGCATTGTGCCAGACAGGGGCCCATGTTTTGCAACCCCTTCTGTTGAGCCTTCTGTTCCCTCCTCTGCATCTCAGTGAGTTTGCTTTCTGGCTATCATCCACACACCAGCTGGCAGTCAGAAAGATCCAATCAGTAAGTGGAGCAGTTTCTGCCACGCTTCCGCGTGGAAGAACCATCTGCTCTGGGCCGAGCTTTCTCACAACTTACACACCTCCTTTGCTCCAGGTACATCGCTCGTTAAAGTGCTTCATGACTGCCAAACCCCGTTATTCCCCAATGAGGAACCAACGGTGGAGGTCCCGTCTCCCAGGGCCCTGTTTGCCCTGCTGGAATGCTTGGAAGAGGGCACCAAGGGTAATCCTAGCTGTCCACTGCAGCTACTGCTGCCAGGCCAATCACTGGCAGCGCCCAGCCAAACAACTCCAGCCTAGGGACCGTGTCTGTCTGTCCACCTGAGATCTGTCCCTGCACATCCCAAAAACTCTCGTCCCAGTTCACTGGTCCCTTCAGGATTACCCTCGCATCATTCCAGTTACTTACTGTCTCCAGCCATGACTGTCCCTCAGGATCACACCTACCTTCCACGTGCAGTGCCTCAGTTCATGGCCTACTCACCGCCAGAACCTAGGTTGGTGGAATGTGGTCCAGTCTACGTGGTTTGCAGGTTGATGGATTCATGTCATGGTCGACGGAATTTTCAGTGCCTGATCGACTGGGAAGGGACAGCCCAGAGGAGAGGTCTTGGGTGCCATCGCTCATTGAGGAGTTTCATCGGACCCATCCAGATTGCCCTGGGCCATTGGGTGCCAGCAGTAGGACGGAGATCCTGTCAGACCTGCACAGGGAGGCTCTTCCCTGTCTCCACTCAGCTTAACAGGAATCACGCTCCACTCATTTCCAACTCATCACCTGTAGCCTATTTAAACACAGCTCTCATCCACAGCCCTTGTTTACTGATCGAAACAGCCAGCCTCAACCTGGCTTTCCGTTACCTTGTTACCTGTTGTGCTTAGTATCTGTTCTCTCTTGCTTTTGTTTTCTGGACCCTGGCTTATTATTTTGCAGTTTATTAGTAAAAGATTGTTTACTGCTAAATCGTCTCTGTTGCACAACATTTGGGTCAAGCCTCTATGTTTCCTGACATTAATCCTATGTCACCTCTTTCTAATGATTTGATTTAATTTACTTTTACCAACAGAGTCACCCCACCTACGTGTGTATCCTTTTGATACAACAGGTGTCTTTGGATATTAAGCTCCAATTATGATCTTCTGAAGTCTGTTGGATGGCTCTAGGCCTGTATTCACTGGAATTCAGAACAATGAGGGGTGACCTAATTGAAACCTATCGAATGGTGAATGGTCTTGATAGAGTGGATGTGGAGAGGATGTTTCCTGTGGTGGCAGCATCTAAGACAGAGGACACAGCCTCAGAATAGAGGGGTGCTGTTTTAGAACAGAGATAAGGATCAGCCATGATGAAATGGTGGAGCAGACTTGATGGGACAAATGGCCGAATTCTGCTCCTATATCTTACGGTCTTATGGTCTTCTTTGAGCCACAGCTCAGTGATGCCCACAATGTCATACCTACCAATCTCTAACTACGCTACAAGATCATCTACCTTGTTCTGTCTACTGTGTGCATTCAAATATAGCAGCTTCAGTCCTGTATTTGTTATCCTTTTTGATTTTGCTCCCATGTTACACTTCAGTGCATCTGACTGACTGAAATTTTGCGCTATCATCTGCCTGTCCTTCCTCACAGTCTTAATACACACTGCATCTACTTGTATACTTTCTGCCCCATCCTTAGCCCTATTACGAAGGTTCCCATACCTCTGCCAAATTAGTTCATGGTCTCCCAACAGCTCTAGCAAACCTGCCCACAAGGATACAGGTCCTGCTTGGGTTCCGGTGTAACCTGTCCTTTTTTGTACAGGTCATACCATAAGACCATAAGACCATAAGACATAGGAGTAGAATTAGACCATCTGGCCAATCAAGTTTGCTCCACCATTCAATCATGGCTGATCTTCTTTTTCTCCTCTTCCTCCTCAACTCCAATTCCCGGCCTTCTCTCCGTAATCTTTGATGCCATGTCCAATCAAGAATCTATAAATCTCTGCCTTAAATACACCCAACAACCTGGCCTCCACAGCTGCATGTGGCAACAAATTCCACAAATTTGGCTGTGCTCTCTTGTCCGAGACTTTGCCACCATGGGAAACATTCTTTCCACATCTACTTTGTCTAGGCCGTTCAACATTCGAAAAGTTTCAATGAGATCCCCTCCCATCCTTCTGAATTCCAGTCAGTACAGACCCAGAGCCATCAAACGTTCCTCGTATGATAACCCTTTCATCCCTGGAATCATTATTGTGACCCTCTCGAATGCCAGCACATCTTTTCTAAGATGAGGGGCCCAAAACTGTTCACAAGACTCAAGATGAGGCCTCACCGGTGCCTTGTAAAGTCTCAGCATCACATCCTTTCCCAGAGGAGATCCCAATGATCCAGGAATCTGAAATCCTGTCATCTGCGTCAATTCCTCAGCCATGCATTCATCTGCCAAGTCATCCTATTATTGCCCTCACTAGCACATGGCACAGGTAGCAATCCAGAGATGACTAATCTGGAGGTCTTTCTTTTCAACTTTCTACCTAATTCCCTATATCCTCCCTTCAGGACCTTCTCCCATTTCCTGCCTATGTCATTGATACCAAAATGTGCCATGACTTGCGGCTGCTCACTCTCCCCCTTTGGAATATTGTGGACCCGATCCGAGACATACCTGACCCTGGCACCTGAGAGGCAACATACCATCTGGGTGTCTCTTTCATATCCATAGCATCTCCTGTCTGCTCCTCTAACTATGGAATCTCCCATCACTACTGCACTTCTCTTCTTCGTCAATCCCTTCTGAGCTGCAGAGCCAGACTCAGTGCCAGAGACCTGACCATTGTGACTTTCCTCTGCCATGTCATCTTCTCCAACAGTATCCTGTTGTTGAAGGGAACGGCCAAAGTGGTACTCTGCTCTATCTGCCTATCCCACTTCTACCTCCTGATGGTCACCCAGTTACCTTTGCCCTGCAGCTTGGGTGTAACCACCTCCTGTTGATCAACCCCTCTGCCTCCCAAATGCTCTGGATTTCATCCAGTTTCAGCTCCAATTCCTTAATATGGTCTGAAAGAAACTGTAGTTGGATCTACTTCTTGCAGGTGTGGTCGTCAGCGACACTGGAGGTCTCCCTGCCTTCCCACATCCTGCAAGGGGAGCATTCCACTATCTTGTTGGGCATCTCCACTACTGTAACTGCAAAATGAAAGAAAGAAAGAAAAATTAAATGAAAAACCTACCTACCACCTTTGCCTCTCTTCACTAAAGCCACTATGAGATAAAGTCTGAGCTCCCCACTCTGACACTGGTCCACTCACTCAATGACCATTCCACAATGTCCATTCTGCTTAAAACTAACTTCTTTTTATTGGGCCTTGCCAACAGACTAGTTATGCATAATCCGATATCTGCTCGGCGCATGGAGTGTCCTGACTACTCCTTTCACTTCTTTTGATCTCTCTTTCCTACTACACAATCTAACGTCTCCTCAGGAACTGTGACACACAGAATGTCCTGACTTCCCCCACTTGCTTCTTTTGAAATCTCCCACTATGCAATCCAATGTCTCCTCAGGAATTGTGGTGTGCAGAATGCTCCGACTGCCACCGCTTGCTTCCTTTGTACTCTGTCTCCCTCTACGTAATCCAACGTTTCCTCGGGAATGATGGTGCCCTGTGTTATGGGGCTAAAAGAACACAACCCATCAGATACTGTCAGGTCTAACATTTGTCGCTCCAATAACACAATTTCTGCTGGAGTTCCTTCAAATGCTGAGGCATTCTAACAGTGAAGCTTAGCTAACTCTCCATAGATGTTGCATGGCTTGCTGACTTCCTTCAGCACTGTGTGTGTGTGTGTGTGTGTGTGTGTGTGTGTGTGTGTAACTCTCTAATGGATTTGGTTATGTGAACTGGTCCTCAGAAAATCTGTATTCACCTTAGAATGAGCACCTAGTAGATTTGCCAGAATGATAGCTGGATTTAAAGAATATTATCAAGATTTTCAAATCCTATACTGTGGATACATACAAAATATTTCCCCTGTGACTATCCTTAGAGACAGGACATAACCTCAAAATTGGAGTTAGGCTTATTGGATTGAAATTCTAAACACTTTTGCACACGAATGGAAATAGAAGCTGAGAATTCTCTTTTCCAAAGATTTATGGATACTAAGAAAATGAAATTACTGACACTGGTGTTAGCAGATTTGTGTTGAACAAATGTGTCAAGAGAATTGAGCTAATGCAGGCATATGGTTGTATTTGCGGGTATTTCCCACGGGAGAAGGCTTGCATGGATTAAACAGGAGATCTGTAATGAACAGCAAGCTGCTAAAAGAGTGGGAGGCAGAAGACTCTCAGAATTTGGCCATTCATGGCATATTTCTCTTGCCTAATAAATGAGAGCAGGAGTAGGCCGCTCAGGCTCTCAAGCCCACTCATCATTGAATCATATCACATCAGATTATCTCCTCTCCTCTTCTGTTCCAGTTTCCAATAGCTCAAACTTCCCTTACCTTTCAAAATTTTATTCACATCCCTTTTAATTTTTTCAAATAATTTAGCCTCCAAAAGTCACCGGGGTAGAGATAGTTACCTCTGCAAGAAGAGGTTCCAGTGCACCTCATTTTAAATGACCGCTCCGTAATCTTGCTCAGGAGGGCAAGGCACAAAACGTGATGTCTGCATACCCACGACTTCCTTGTTAAAACCCATTACTTGCTGCTACTGAAGGAACAATTAACAATGCGTAATAAACACTGGCTTTAACAGCAATGAACAAATTGCCAAAAAAAAGTTATTAAGACTATTCTCACAGTGCTTAATGTCTTCGGGAAAATGTCGCTGGCCACCTCAGCTCGTGCTGGTGTTTTCCCAGATCATCATCAAACTCAGGTCAATAAAGAAAACTTCTCAAAATACCAGAATACTCAGTGTGCCACTCTTCAAAAATTGTCTTTTTAGTACACTTGGTGCCCCCACTTAACACAGTCGTGTTCCATTGACAAATTCTTTGTTATGGTGCAGTCTTACAGCTTATCTGGAAATATATCTGATATGGTTATCCTGTTCAAAATGCTTCAATATGCTTCTTTTACAATCATATCTTCTAGATATCATATCTGTTAAATAGGGGCCGTGGACAATTCTGATTTGATGGAGAATGGACGTGAAAGCACAGAGGAACACCTGGAGGAATTTCTGAAACGCTCGTTCGCTGCTGTCGTTACTGTGTGGTCGGGAATCTTTTGGAGGGTAGGCCTCAAAATCCCTGGCCTTGCCTGCTTTTGGTGACCTAGAAGGAGGTCGAATCGTTCGGACAGAGATGGCGCTCAGTACTCGGCGTTTTTGGATGACTCAGAGTCGGATTGTGGTCGGCATGGCAGGAAGAGTTTTTCTTCCTTCTCCCATCTGCGTGAGATGTAGGACATTTGAGAGACTTTGAACTTTACTGTGCTCATGGACTTCTTCATCAAGTTATGGTATTGTTGCACTGTTGTAACTATATGTTATAATTATGTGGTTTTGTCAGTTTTTTCAGCCTTGGTCTGTCCTGTGTTTTGTGATATCACACCGGAGGAAATAGTGTATCATTTCTTAATGCATGCATTACTAAATGACAATAAAAGAGGACTGCGTGTCTTCATAATCTAAAAAAAAATTGTAAAGGGTCATATGTTAATTTTAATACGTAGACATGCTTTCAGTTCTTCTATCTGAATTCTCATTTGGTAGTCTCAATAATACACCAATATTGAATTTTGTTTAGAAATGTTATATTTAATCTTGCATTCATTATCAAGAAAAGAGAAAAGCCTACTTTTGTATTTGTATACCATTTATTGCTAGTATCACTAATATACAAGCACAAATCAATCATAAGAATTTAAGATCTGTGACCTTAATGAAATGTTTACCCTATTGGAGTCAATAAACCTTTTCACTCCAAAAAAGAATCTCTAATAACTCTTTCTTGGTTTAGAATATCGAGTCGCTCACAAGCACAAAAAGCTAGCTGACAGGTCCAACAAGTAGCAAAGAAGATAAAAAACATTTTGGACTTCATTTCAAACAGATTGAAGTTTAAAAATAGGAAGGTTTTGTCGCAACTGTGCAAGGTTTTGGTGAAGTAAAAGTAAAGTAAAGGTATCCGTTAGTCTTCACTCTCCAGGGCGCAGGCCTGGGCAAGGTTGTATGGAAGACCAGCAGTTGCCCATGCTGCAAGTCTCCCCTCTCCACAACACCAATGTTGTCCAAGGGAAGGGCATTAGGACTCATACAGCTTGGCACCAGTGTCGTCGCAGAGCAATGTGTGATTAAGTGCCTTGCTCAAGGACACAACACGTTCCCTTGGCTGGGGCTCGAACTCACGACCTTCAGGTTGCTAGTCCAATGCCTTAACTACTTGGCCACGTGTCCACCTAGAATACTGGATACAGTTTTGATCTCCTTACCTAAAATAGGATATAGTAGCATTCAAGGCAGTCTAAGAAAAAACACTAAATAGTTTGGGCTTCTAATCCTTGGAGTTAGAAGAATGTAGGGTAAATGTTTTCAAACATAAGATTTTTAAGGGGGCTTGATGGTGTATTATTTTAGGATGGTTTTCATTGTCAGAGAGTCTCAAATAAGGGATAGAACTTCAAGATAAGGGGTGGTCATCTAAACCTAAGATACATAGAAATTTCTCTCGCAAAGGGTGGTGAATTCTAGAATTCTCTGTTCAGGCAGGAGGCAGAGCTTGATCATTGGAAGTATTTAAAGTGGAATGGATAAACATTTAATAGATTGAGGCATAGAGAGCCATGGAAAGATGAAACAGAAGAGAAGCTGAGGCCTGTGTAGATCAGTCATGGTCATATTAAATGGGTGGGGTGTGGGGTGGCAGGCTTGAAAGGCCTGATTATTAATTCTTGCTCCAGTTTTCGCTGCTCCTCTTGTGTTTTCTGTCAATGCAACACACTTTGTTTTACTTCACCATTATGCTCAACATCACAGCTCCTTTTCCAAAATACAAAGCATCACACATGAGCATAAATACATAAATGTACCCATTGCATTATAGCCAATGATCAAAGATTAAATTCCCAGACTTACTGTAAGCAAGACTTGCAACACTTTCTGCTCTTGCTTCCATCCCTTTGTTTTGTTTCTTCAGTAAGTATAGCAATGAGATATATGTGTGTGTGTGTGTGTATATGTGTATATGTGTATATATATATATAATTATATATTGCTGCAAGATCTGACAAAAATGTATTTCCTAATCATCTACATGAGAGGAGCAATTACAATGATTACAATAGGCAATTTTTCTTCCACTGTATATCGTTGGAGTGTGTGCGGAAACCACCATACGTAACGATTGTCCATGGAAAACGTGAGCATTCCATACAGACAGCACTTGAGGTCAGGATTGAATGCAGTTATCTGCTGCTGTCAGCTAGTGCCACTGTGCTGCTTAAGTGTATAAAATGCAAATGATGTAAATTCCTTTGAGATGATCAAAGCAACAAACTGTGAATAAATTAAATCTTAAATAAAGTGAATAGGTTTCTCTTTCCTAAAATACTGATCATGTAAAGGTATGATGTAGAGCAGGGGTGGCCAACCTTTTACATTCTATGCATCAATTTTTTCACCCACGAGGTCAGATCCACCATACAACTCTTGTACCCCTGCAATTCTTGTAAAAATATGTTATATAGAACTCGTGTGTGAAAAGATCGCATCTGAACTCGTGCGTGAAAAAATTGATGCATAGAACCTATAACATAGAATAGTACAGAACAGGAACAGATTCTTTGGCCTACAACGTTGTAGCAAACCAATTAAATTAGTAATCAAATAGCCAACTAAACTACACACAGAAAATGCTGGAGGAAATCAGCAGGCCAGGCAGCATCTATGGGAATAAAGTACAGTTATCGTTTCGGGCCGAAACCCTTCAGCAGGACTGATTAGTTGTGATTTGAGTCAACACAATTTTGCCTACACAATGTCCATAATCATTTAAATTTCCTCACATTCATGTGCCTATCTAAATGAATCTTAAAAATCCATAATATTTCTGCCTCTATCACTACCACAGGCAGCACATTCCAAGCACCCAGCTCAATTTATGTAAAAAAAATTGCCTCTTACATCTCGTTTGAACTTATCCCCTCTTGCCTTAAATGCATGCCATTTGGTATTAGGCATTTCAACCCTGGGAAGAAGATACTGCCCGTCTACTCTCTCTCTCTCTCTCTCTATACCTCTCATAATCTTGTAAGCCTCTATCAGATCTCCCCTCAGGATCTGCTGCTCCAGAGAAAAATCTCAAGTTTGTCCAACCTCTCATTATAGCACATGCCCTCTAATCCAGGCAACATCCTGGTAAATCTCTTCTGCACCTTCTCCAAAGCCCTGACAGCCTTCCTATAATGGGGCAATCACAACTAAATGCAATACTCCAGATGCAGCCGAACTAGAGTTTTATAAAGCAGCAACTTAACTTTCTGACTTTTGGACGCGGTACTTCAACTAAATAAAGGCAAGCATGCACATTGCTTTCTTAACCACCCTATCTATCAACCTGTGTAGCCACTTCCAGCGAGCTATGAATTGGACCCCGAGATCCCTTTGCTCATCAACACAGTTAAGGGTCTTGCCCCTAATAGTGTACTGTCTCTTTACATTTGACCCATCAAAGTGCAACACTTCACATGTACAAACGTATTTAAATAATGTATGAGTACACACACACAAAGTAGGTAGTGAACAAAAAGTAGTTTTAACAGCTGTCCATACCTCTTGAAGTTTCTTCAAATTCCATGCATATGAGATGTTGCAATGTGACTGTGAAGTAATGTTCGTGAAGTCAGTGGTAACCTCCAAGGCCTTTAGGTTGTTCTTACCACTTTCTCCTTCCACAAAGCAGGATGGGATATAACAATTGGTTTTAAATGTGGAAACTTGTGACCTGGTTAATATGGTGGACAGAAAACTGAAACTTATAAACATTGTGTCTGGCATGCAACTTAAGAGGAGAACAGTACCCTGGGTATGCTGGGCAGATAAGGCCCACCGTCGAGAATCCTTCTCCTCGCCTCTGCACTTCTCTTGGCCTATTTTCTAGTTCTATTTTCTCCTGATTATTCCATTCAAGCCTTCTCCCTCGGGAAATTCTCGGTAATGCACCTTTATGCCTGCCTTAGCTCATTTCCTTTAATACTTTGTCCAACACAAACCTATTAATATCAGGGTTCAGAATTTCAATTTCTAGATATCCATAAATCTTTAGGAAAAAAGAATTTCCACCTCTATTTGTGTGCAAGAATGTTTTATGGTTTCATTCCAATAAATGTAACTCTAATTTTGAGATTACATCTTGTTGTTACTGATGGCCGCAGAGGAAATGTATTGTTTATATTTACAGCATAATATTTGAAAACCTTGATTAAATTCCATAATAGTTTTCTAAACACAGGGGACACAAACATGTTTTCACAATTTATCCACATTGTACCCACTTTAAGGTTAAAATAGCCTTCCTCAGCTCTGGTTCTTACAACTGAATAAATTATAAAGTTAAGCTTTAACATTTGGAAGGACAACTTCTCATAAGTCTGGAGTGGTCCATAAACATATTAGATGTGATAGTATCTAATTGACCTCGTGATTTTCCCGGAATGGACAAACTCAATTGTTTCCTGCATTTCCTGCATTATAACGGTAACTCCACTTCAGCATTTCTTCATATTAGTATTCCAAGATTAAAGCCATGGAAGTATTGAGACTGAAGCAACAGGGATAAAATATTAGCTAAGTAAGGACGAGATTATTTATCAGACTGAAGGGAAGTACTGCGGAGACACAAGAGATTCTGCAGATGATGGAATCTTGAGCAATTCACATTAATTGCAGGGGGAGACTCAACAGGTCAGGCAACATTTGTGGAAAAAAAAGATATTTCAGGCCAAGACCCTTCATTAGGACTGGAAAGGAAGGGGGCAGAGTCAGAACAAAAAGATAAAGGGAAGGGGGAATAGCACAAGCTGACAGTCATTAATATATGTTAATAACTTAGACGACGGAATTAAATGCAGCATCTCCAAGTTTGCGGATGACACGAAGCTGGGCGGCAGTGTTAGCTGTGAGGAGGATGCTAAGAGGATGCAGGGTGACTTGGATAGGTTAAGTGAGTGGGCAAATTCATGGCAGATGCAATTTAATGTGGATAAATGTGAGGTTATCCACTTTGGTGGCAAAAACAGGAAAATGGATTATTATCTGAATGGTGGCCGATTAGGAAAAGGGGAGGTGCAACAAGACCTGGGTGTCATTATACACCAGTCATTGAAAGTGGGCATGCAGGTACAGCAGGCGGTGAAAAAGGCGAATGGTATGCTGGCATTCATAGCACGAGGATTCGAGTACAGGAGCAGGGAAGTACTACTGCAGTTGTACAAGGCCTTGGTGAGACCACACCTGGAGTATTGTGTGCAGTTTTGGTCCCCTAATCTGAGGAAAGACATTCTTGCCATAGAGGGAGTACAAAGAAGGTTCACCAGATTGATTTCTGGGATGGCAGGACTTTCATATGATGAAAGACTGGATCGCCTAGGCTTATACTCGTTGGAATTTAGAAGATTGGGGGGGGATCTTACTGAAACGTATAAAATCCTAAAGGGATTGGACAGGCTAGATGCAGGAAGATTGTTCCTGATATTGGGGAAGTCCAGAACGAGGGGTCACAGTTTGAGGATAAAGGGGAAGCCTTTTAGGACCGAGATGAGGAAAAACTTCTTCACACAAAGAGTGGTGAATCTGTGGAATTCTCTGCCACAGGAAACAGTTGAGGCCAGTTCATTGGCTATATTTAAGAGGGAGTTAGATATGGCCCTTGTGGCTAAAGGGATCGGGGGTATGGGGGGAAGGCAGGTACAGGGTTCTGAGTTGGATGATCAGCCATGATCATACTGAATGGCGGTGCAGGCTCGAAGGGCCGAATGGCCTACTCCTACACCTATTTTCTATGTCTATGTTTCTACGACAGGTAATAGGTGAGTCCATATCGGAGGGGGAAGGTAGATGACTGGGGGAGGGGGATGAAAGGGAGTAGTTGTTTTCCCTCATTCCCGTAATTCCCTCATCACTTCTCTTCCCCTCCCCACCCTCACAACCTGTCCATCTCATCTCTTCCCTTTGTTGCATGGTCTAATGCCTTCTACTATCAGATTCCTTCTTCTTTAGTCCTTTACCTCTTCCACCTATCAACTCCTAGCTTTGCACATTATTTCCTTTCAAACACTTACCTCCCTCTCTCATCTATCACCTACTAGCTTGTGCTCCTTCCCCTCCCCTAGCTTTTTATTCTGGCTTCTTCCTTTCCAGTTCTGATCAGAATCATGTTTAATATCACTGGCATGTGTCAGGAAATTTATTGTAAAATCTGATGAAGCGTCTCAGCCCAAAACTTCGACTGCTTATTTCCCTGCATGGATGTTGCCTGATTTGCTGAGTTACCCCAGCATTTAGTGTGTGTTGAAAGTACAGTGAAGTTCCCCAGGGTCACAGCTTTTAATAATATATATTAATCATACCCTGTGCATCCAATCACCTCACACAAAACCCGGAGATCTAGTGAAATGATAAAGATGTGACAGGTTTGGTGGAGATATTGGCTGGCAGATGGGATAGGCAGATGAACTTTATTGCTGAGAAATGCAGAGTGTTACATTTTGGTAGGTAGAATGAAGATGGCTAATGAAATTAGAAGGTATATTTCTAAAAGGTAAAGCAGAACAGGAGGATCTGGGGAATATATATTTTGTTGAAAGTTGCAGAGCAAGTTGAGACAATGTTTAATAAAGTATACAGGATCTTTATTACTTCAAAAGTGAAAAGCAAAAACCTCATGTTGAATGAACTCTTTCAAAGCACAAGCTTCATCGCAACCAGATTACTTTGCCATTTCTTGACACTATGCTGTACAGAGAGGACAGAGAGATCTACGAAAGTGATTTCTGAGACAAGGGAATTAGCAATGATTGGAAAACTGGCATTGCATTCCATGGTGTAGTAGAGGTTGCAGGGTATCTGATGGATACCTTTAAAATCATCAAGGCTAAAGATGAAGTGGATAGATAATCCGTTCTATTGCCAAATCTTCTTCAATTTATGTTCCCTGGTTCCTAACTCTGCCATTGGTAGTGTGGTCAAAAACCAAAGGAAAACATTTTTAAATGGCAAGTGGTTAAGGTCCAGAGTGCTTTGCCAGGGTTTGACATGGAGGCAGATCTATTATAAAATTCTAGAGGAAGCAGGCTTTGGAGTGAAAAATTGCAGGGTCAAGGGGAGAGAATGGGGGAGTAAGTCTGGCTGGATTGCTATTATGTAGAGAGTTAATAGAATTGTGCTGCAGCCATTTATGTGATTTTAAGTGTAAGTTGAGGGAGGACATTACATGCACTACATTAATGCAAATCATTCTGCTGTTTTGTTTTTCTAGTAATCAGCATGCAGCAAAAAGTTCCCATGATATTTTTATACTTTATTGGAGCATAAGATCAGACATCTGGAGGGTCTAGTTTTCTTCCTTATCTTGTTTTAGCCTTGTTAATGTTTTGGCATTACCGTTAGCAATGTCATAGTGGCACAGCCTTTGTTTGTGGCCCTCATTCTTCAGTCTGCTATTCAAGCATCAGAACTTCTTTTCCATCAGAACTACCCTTAGCACAGATAAATTGGATTGGCATAGGTGCCTTTATTTTACAGAAATTTAGATCCCACCTGACTTATTTTCCATATAGCTTATCATTTGATTGAATTTATTAATTTTAGTTACCACAGAACAATCATTCAATATAAAAATGCAATGTACATTGACAATCCATAACATTAACTTCACCTTTTACTTCCAACGATTCTGCTGGATTCACTGAGTGTTCTGTTTTCTTTTGTTTCAGATCCCAGTATCTGTAGTCTCTTCTGTCTCCATGTTACAAACTTTTCTAATGCGTCTTGTCTTGTAGTCAAGGTCTGATTACTGAAAATGTGTGCTGGTGATTGATATCTGTACACCTATTGTGAGGAGATATATTTCCAAGGACTGTCACACCGTTGCCTGAGCCTTGCGTGCAGCCAGCAGAGCAATGGAAAGTCAGAGTGGCTGTGCACTTTTAATGGTGGGCAATACGCCAGCCATTTTTCTAATATAGATAGGATGAATGCAAGGTCGTGTCATCAGCATGATATCTGTTTCCCTGATGATTCAATGACAAATGTCTTTGGGTGTATTGGGGACCGGTTTGATTTGAATTTTGGTGATGACAAAGGACAGGAGAGGGGCTAACGTTTTAGGGAGGGGTAATTATGGGGTATGAGTAGATGTGAGGAATTGATGTATGTTCACTTTATTAAGAAGGGTTCCAAGCCATTGTGTGTTACTAGAAATGCTTTGGATGTAACACATCTATGAGATAAGACCATAATATCACAAGGCACAGGAACAGAATTAGGTCATTTGGCCCATTGAGGCTGCACCATCATTCCATCATGGTTGATTTATTATCCCTCTCAAACCCGTTCTCCTGCCTTCACCCCATCATCTTTGACACCCTTACTAATCAAAAACCAATCAACCTCTGCTTAAAATAAATCCAATAACTTGGCCTCCACAGCTGTCTGTGTCAATGAATTCCACAGATTCATCATTGCCTGGCTAAGGAAATTTCTCCTCATTTCTGTTCTAAAGGGATGACTGTCCTCTGGTTCTAGACTCCCCTACTACAGGAAACATCTTCCCGATGTCCACTCTGTCTAGTCCTTTCAATATTTGATAGTCAATGAACTCTTCCCTCATTTTTCTAAGATAATTCAATGGAAGTAATAAATGCAAAGTTATCCTGTATTACAAACTATTGTTCAGGGTTTATCACAATCCACTCAGAAGGCAGCGCAAATGACAAATGTGAAAAAATTGATTAGTTAACCAGCTGAATGAGATTAATGTTAAACATGAACAAAACAAAATGTGCTATTGATAAATGTTAACGAAGTGTAGCACCTCTATTGTACACAACCAGTGCATGTCTTTTTCTGCAGTTCATCTATATTAAATAGTCAGTCGTATCTCTCCAGAAGTCAATGCATCAAATGATAGATGCTGCCTTTCTTTCGTGTAGCTAATTTTGTGGCATGTAAGTAATGCCCCACTATCACACAATCAGAGGTTGCACTTTGCCACACACACAAGATCAGTCCAATATTTCAAATTCAAAGTCATTTCTCCAACACAGCCAATGTCACAACACCATCACGCTAAATACAGCCACCACTTCATAACATTCAGTGGGTTCACAGTTTCACAGCCTTTTCTCCATTACACTCATTGGCATCTTGTAAGTGATATCGTATCATAGCGTGGACAGCACCTCTGCCTGCTAAATTACTAGAGTTGTCAGTTCATGGCACAAGCAACAATTCCCTTCACACACTGTAAATATTGTTGTCCTCTTATGGCAGTGTAAATTAAATAATATTGGATCAACAGCCCATTCTAAATCTCTGCCCATTTTCAGTTCCATTGTAATGGGTAGTATGGGCCAATACCATTCACTACCCCATAATTTCCAAATTACCCTTAATATATACTGCATCCCCTGCATCCAGTAGGATTAATTGTTCTGTTTAGGTTAGTGAATGAGGTAATATCACATGACTGCATCAAATATTTGTACAATAATCTATATATGTAATTTATGGCCCATTCTGAACATTGTACATCCATGGCCTAGTTGTTTTGAACTTTGTGAAACATCCACCATGACAAATAAAATTATAAAAGCTTGAAAGTGGAAATGGTCTGATAATCATTTGCATCACATCTAATTATCAGAAATTGAACAAGTATTACTTTATGAAATGCGTTATAAGATACAATTGTATTTTTATTTACTACAGTGTGGAACACACTAATTTAAGGAAGAAAAATATAGCATTTACACTCAGAAGTATAACAGACATTAAATAAGGCTGAATCTTCCTCTTGTAGATAGTCATTTCAAAGGGAAATGCCAGCACCCAGCCACCTGAATGAAACAAACCCTGGACTTGTGCATGAGTTGTGAATCCACGACTCGGAGATTTATGGGGCTGAACTATTACATCTATTAATAAGGTATGGACACAGAATTGCTTCATCAGTTAGAACTAAAAGAGTTGAAGAACTCCAGAGGTGAGATGAGAGTGACTTCCTTATTCATCATAGAAATATTTGACCCAGTATAGCATTAAAGAACTCTGATAAAACTGAAACAAAAGAATATCAAAGTCTAATGACTTTAGTCATACCTCACACAAAAAGGTTGTGATCATTGGAAGTCAATAATCGCAGCTCCCAGGGCATGGCTGCAGGGCATGTCCTAAACCCAGTTATGTTAAATTATTTTATTGCCCATGCAATCCCTCTGCAAATGTGCAGCATATACCCGCGTGCAGTGAGACCAAGAGAGCTTTCAGGCATGGGCTAGTATGTGGCAAGTACCATTTGTGTCATGGAAATGAGAGGCATTTATCATCTAAAATAAAAGAGAACAGAGTATCCTGGTAGCATAGTGGTTAGCACAACACTTTACAGCCCCAGAAATCTGGGTTCAATTCCCACCGCTACCCGTAATGGGATTGTACGATCTCCCCATGACTGCATGGGCTTCCTCCCATGGTCCAAAAACATACCAGTTGGTGGGTTAATTGGTCATTGTGAATTGTCCCGTGACTAGGCTACAGTTAAGTCAGGGATTGCTGGGCGGTGCAGCTTGAAGGGCTGGAAGGGCCTATTTTGCACTGTATCTCAATAAATAAATAGACATGAGGTTAATCTGATGATGGGAGACACAATCATGCAAAAACTCAGCTGGACCAACTGCATAGATACCTTGGGTGCATGAGTAGGTGATAGGCTGGATATCCTCTAAGGTGTGGCTCACTCCTGGTACCCGAAACTTTTCCACCACCCACAGAGAATAACCAGAAGTGTGTTCGAATAGTTTCCAGTTACCTGGATGAGCGTAGCTGTACTTACATGAAACAAACTTGATGCCATTCAGTATTTAAATAAAAACTGTTTTGGAGGGATTCTAATCGCCATTCTACATATTCATTTCTTCCCATCATTGGAGCATGTGGCTTCAAGTTGTATAGTAATTAATATCTTTGCCGCTCTAAGCTACCTCTAGGCCCATGACTTCTACAAACAAGAATGATAAGAGCAGTAGGTTGATGAAACATCTCAACCATTTCACATACAACTTGCTATTTCATCTTTGCTGCTAAATCCAATCCTTGATCTTCCTAGTCAGGAGCATGATGGAATATCTTGAAACAGGACAACAACCAACATTTCCTTTAATTTTATTTATAGCTGTGTGGACCAATATTGCTCTGACCAGGAAATTTTTACATGGCCTGAAAAACGCGTGGCACTTGAAAGTTTTTTTTTGTAATATGCGTATTATGAATACTTAGAATGAAAATTGAAAAAAACACATACTTTTGATTTTATTAATTGAAAGGTATAACAAAATACAATAAAACAAAGAAAATCTTTCGCATTTCATAGCTTTTAAACTTAGGCGGTGTCTGTGTTCAGCGGGCCGGCTGTTTATTAACATTCCATTCCATGTTTATTGTTAAAATTTATAACAGTGTTGTAACTTGAAACACTGGAAATGTAAAAACATTGAAGCTCTAAAATGTTTCAAAGAAAAGGTTGTAATATGTTTATTATTTAGAAAATTTATGAATTATATTCATAAACACATAATTACAAGGTATTTTGCAATTATATTAACATAACTTAAAATTACATAAACATTTTATGAAAGAAAATTCTAGCTGCGCGGCAACAAAGGCTATGTGCGTGAGACTATTTCAGTTACTCTGTGGCTGTGCACCCCCACAGCTTAGAGAGAACAGTGACAACAACACTTCCGGAAGACTTCTCTGCATCACCTCTCAAGGTCAGTCATGGAACAGCAATAAATATTGAGAGGAATCAACAGTTGACATTTTGGGCTAAGACCCTTCATCAGATTTGGAAAGGAAGGGGATGGTGATCTCCAGATTATTTCCAGTGCCACATGAAAGTGATAGAAGGATAGACCATATGAATCTGTTGTGTGGAAGCTGATGCAGTGCATTGCGATTCGAGTTCTTGGACCTTTGCTATCTCTCTGAGCATAGAGGCAAGCTGCCCAGGAGGGACGAGTTGCACTTGAGCCAGAGTGGGTCCAATATCATTGCAAAGAAATTTGATGGTGCTACACTGAATGGTTTAACCTAGATAGGAGGGGGTGGAACTCTAAGCATGATCATGTGGTAAGCAGTAGCCAGAAAGAGCAAACTTAGTAATAGCTCTTTAGGATAGTAGGGGTACTATAAAGGCGTGGAAAAGAATATTCAGTCAAACTACATTTATTGCAATACACAAGGTCAAACAGGTATGGTTGATGGATTCAGATCATGGATTGGTTCTGAGAAATGGGATGACATAACAGAAACATGGCTGAGGAAGGGGCAGGACTGGAAGCACAATATTCTAGAATACAGATGCCACATGAGTAACAGGTATAGGTAACCAGGAGGGAAGTTATCTTTTGATAAAGGAGGACATAATAACAATACATTCTTGGGGGATCATCCAGTGAGGCTATATGGATAGAACTTAGAAAACAGGGGAGGGTCTCTCGAGTGGTGTGGTATTATAGAATGCCAACCCCTCATTAGTTAGGAACTTTAGGAGCAGCAATGTGTAGAGAAATTGCTCATAGTTGTAAGAAAGATAGGGTTGATTTTAATTTACCTGTTATGACTGGACTGCCCAGTGTGTTAAGGGTGTGATGGATGGAATTTCTAAAGTGTGTTCAGGAAAGATTTCTGAATCACTATACAGAGGACCCAACTCAGGAAGGTGCAATACTGGATCTCCTCTTAGGGAATGGGACAAGCAGGAAACTGAAGTGGCAGTCAGGGAGCAACTTTCCACTGTGATCATAATTTTACTAGTTTTAAGATAGGGTTGATAAAAGTCCACAGGTGAGTGTACTAAACAGGAGCATGGTTAATTTTGGGGGAATTAAGCAGGATCTCGTAGATGTCTATTTGGTGAACCTGCTTGAAGGGAAAGGAACAAACGGGAGGTTTTAAGAGCAGTATCAAGAGTCCAGGAGGAACTTGTTCTTGTTAGGGTGAAGGAAAAACCTGGCAAGTTAGGGAGCCTTGACTGATGAGGGATGTTGAGTTTCTCTTCAACAAAAAGTAGGGCTCTTGCATTGCATTTAGGAAATCAAGGACAAATAACTCCCTTGATAACTGTAAAAAGATAAATAATACTGTCAAGAGAATAATCAGGGGGGCAAAGTGAAGGCATGAGATGGATCTGCAGGTAAGGTTAAGGAAAATCCCTAAAGGTTCTATTGCTATATTAAGAGTAAAAGGGTGTCCAGGGAGAGAATAGGTCCCCTTAGAGATCAGCAGGTCTGTCTGTATCTTCAGCTGCAAGAGATGGGCAGGATTTTTAACAAGTATTTCTCCACAGTGTTTACTGAGGAGAAAATCAAGAGATAAGGGAAACAAGGGGAAATGTTTTTGAAGACATTTGTGTTACAAGGAGGAAGGTATTTTCAGCCTTACAGTGCATTAAGGTGGATAAATCTACAAGCCTGAGTGAATGCACCCTCAGACTTTGTGGGAAGTCTGAGGACAAATTGTGGTGGCCCTCTTGAAGAGATATTTGCTTTAGATTTGCACCAGTTAGCTACTGGTGAAGGTCCTGAAGATTGAAAGGTGGATAATGTTGTTCCGTTGTTCAAGAAGTGAAGTAAGAACAAGCCAATGACTACAGGCCAATTAGCCTTACATCAGGAGTGGGGAATTTGCTGGAGGGAATTTTGAGGGACAGAATCTACCAGCATTTGGATAGACAGAATATGATGAGGAGAAGTCAACATGGCTTTGTGCATGGAAAGTCATGCTTGATCAACCTTTCAGAGATTTTTGAAGAGGTAACCTAAAAGATAGATGAGGGTAGGGCAGTAGATGGTATGTTTGGACTTCAACAAGACAACTCATGATAGGCTAGTCTGCAAGGTTCGGTCCCATGGAATCCAAGATGAGCTCCTTAGATGGATTTAGGTGGTAGGAAGCAGAGGATACTGGTAGGATGTTGTTTCTCAGAATGAAGTCTGGTGACTAGTGATCCGCTGCTGAGGTTGGCGTTGGGACCTTTGTTATTTGATATTTATTTACGTGATTTGGATACAAATGCACAAAACTTGATCAATAAGTTTGTGGGTGACACAGAATTAGGAGGAGTTGATAGTGAAGAAGGTTCTCATAGATTATAGGGGGATTTTGATCAGGTAGGGAAGTGGACCAAGGAGTGGCAAATGGATATCAATGCAAACAGTGTGAGGTGATGTTTTTAAGAAAAGTCAAGCTTATTCAATGAACAGTAGAGCATTAGGGAGTGAATGGAATTGAAGGACTGAAGAGTACAAATGCCTAGTTTTCTGAATGCAGCATTCGGAAGGTGGGGGTGGATGGCAATTAGCACAGAGGCCTTCATCAGTCAGGGCACTGAGTATAAGAGCTGGAACATTATACTGCAGTTCCATAAGTCATTGGTGAGTATACACTTGGAGTATTGTGTACGGTTTAGGACACTCTGTTATAGGAAATATGAGGTTAACTGAAAAGAGTGCAGAACAGATTTATGAAGATCTCGAAGGCCTGAGTTATAGGGAGAAGTTAGCCAGGCTAGGCCTTTATTCCTTGGAGTATTGGAGAATGAAGGGTGACCCTACAGAGATATCATGAGCAGTAAACAGTAGATAAGGTGGATGGTAGCAGTCTTTTCCTCAGGGTAGAGGAGTCCAAAATTAGGGAGCATAGAATTTGAAAGAGAGGCGAAATATTTTAAAGGGGCTTGAAGGCAACTTTTTCATGCAGAGGATGGTGGGAATATGGAACAAACTGCCAAAGAAAGAGGCTGAAGGCAGATTCAATTGTATCATTTAAGAAGCACTTGGATAGGTACGTGCAGAGGTGGCATTTCAAGGTATATGGGGTGAATGCAGGAAATTGGAACTAGAGCAGTGGGCATCATAGCTGGGATGGACTCGATGGGCTGAAGAGCCTATATCTGTGCTGTATTGCTCTATGACTGTAACGCTCAGCTACTTACTCCAATGCCATTTGTTGCCTAACTACGAGAATCCATAATTTGAATTCAAATGGAAAAGCATATATAAATGCTTTTTATATATGATCTTTGAGCAAGTGCTTGTCAAGAGGAAATTAGAATTCACAAAGTGAGGTTTTTGAAGAAAATATTATTTGGATAATAAATGGCTCTGGTTTCCCTTGTTATGAATGTGGATTGTTTGGACAGGCATAAAGAGTGTGATATTGAACACTTTGGCTCATTCATAAGTAAGGGGGTTGTCATGGTCCAGATCGGGGTTCCTTTAAATTTACCTTGGTTATGTTACGATCCGGACCGTTGATTCCCTGTTTTCTCGTGTCCCTCGGCTATGGTGATTAGAGGCAATTAACACTTGGCTAAACCGGTAGTTTATAGTCTCCGGCTTTCAGCCGTTCGGCGTGGGAGCATCTGCAAAGTCACCAAACGTATGGCACGCCAATGTCATCTGGCCAGAGCAAGCCTAGTCTCCACCCGAAGCGAGTGCCGGTAATTCGCCTTTCCTCACTGGAGCAACCCTGTCAAGTTACCTTGCCAAAGCGAGCCTGCAAAGTTTCCTTACCGAGGTGGATCCATCAGTTAATCCGCTGGAGGGAATCAAGAACCACTGTCTAATGTTCCCGGGCCGAGTCGAGAGCTCGCCACTACCCGGAGGCTCCAAGTCGAGTCCTGGCCCTGGTGGCATTCAAGCACCAAGTCAAGTCCTGACCCTGGCGGCTTCCCAGTTCTGAGTCAAGTCCTGGCCATGGCGGTCTGTGATTCCTGTCCTACCCCCTTGTCTGAATCCCTTCTCTGCCTCTCTCGCCTCTAGCCCTCGTCTGCAGCCCCCGCCTGCACTTCGGTCTAGTTCCATCGCTGGAGCTAGATAGGTACTGTCCAGTGTTCATTCATGCTGGTCTTGTCTTGTCTTGTCCTCGCCTCCATGGGGTAAGTCAGGCTGTCTTGCCATTGCTCCGCGGGGGGTCATGTTTTTTTCTTGTCTGGTCCTCGCCTCCATGGGGGTAAGTCTGGCCGTCTTGCCGTTGCCCCGTGGGGAGTCATGTCTTGTCTTGTCCTCGCCTCCGTGGGGTAGGTCAGACTGTCTTGCCGTTGCCCCGCGGAGGGTCATAAGTCCCGGCCCTATGTCCTGTACCCAAGGAGAGGTCCCGGCTCTCTGTTCTGTGTGTGAGTCCCGGCCCTATATCCTGTACCCAAGGAGGGGTCCCAACTCTGTGTTCTGTGTATGTGTCCATGGTTCCATGTACCTGCTTTCCCGAGACCGAGGCTCTCTGTTCCCATGTTCCTCCTCTCCCTAGCCCATGTCATGTCCATGCCTGGTTCTGGGGTCCGAGCCCAAGGCAAGACCCAGGTACTGGGTCCTTGCCCAGTCTCTGGCTCGGAGTCCATACCCTAGCCTCTTCATGTCTCCTCTAGTTCTGGGAGCCGGTTCCGAGTCCAAGCCCAGACCCTTGGTCCCAGCCCAGTCGTAGTCCTGAGTCCTTGTCCAGTTCACTACTCCTGCTCCTGCCTAGCTGTCCAGATGTCGAACAATAAACTAAATTTAATTAACCTCACAAGATGTGTCTTGCATTTGGGTCCACCCTTGCTCCCAATGCCCCACCACTGTGAGAGGGGCGCTCTTTCTCAGAGGAGTTTCACCTCCGTCTGCAGTAGGATGTCTCCATTTGACACTAATCTTTGTGGCCACTCGGCTCCCAATGTCTTGGGGGCATCATTACTGTGGTCATTCGGAGAGGTGTTGTAATCCACAGGCAGCGCAGACTGAAGCTGTTTCTCTGTACTTTCCATCTGAAAGTTCATGATAAGAAAGATACTTAGAAATATTAGAAATATGTTTAAGTAATCAAAAATCAGCTTTTTGGGAATTATCCAATAAAATTGTTTATTTTAAAACACACCCAGCTTGTTTTAGTTCATTGGAAACATAAAAATAATGAAGAAGAAAACAAGCAACACACGTGAAACGCTGGAGGAACTCAGCAGGCCAGGCAGCATCTACAAAAAAACGTACAGTTGATGTTTTGGGCTGAAACCCTTTGGCAGAGCTGCCTGCCTGGCCTGGTGAGTTCCACCAGCATTTTGTGTGTGTTGCTCAGATTTCCAGCATCTGCAGATGTTCTCGTTTGTAGGAAGAAAACAAATCCCATGAAGTTGACTCTTTAGTGAAGGTTGGTGAGCTCATTGAAACCGATGGTGTTTGTGTTAGATATGCCAGTTGTTGCCCGTGTAAAACTGAGGGGCAAATACTCAATAACATTGGACTCACCATGACCAGAAGCCTATAGCTAGCCATCTGCATGATCCTTCACATTGGATGAAAAAAAAACAGTGAGGAGCTCTATAGGGAGGATGTCGCAGGGTTAGTAAAGATGTACATGATACACAACTTTTAAACGAATAAAGTGTGCAAACAACTATCTGCAGTAGAAGGGAACAACTGGACAGTTTGTGGAGAGTATTAGTGGCTACAGTGTGCTGGAGATTATGCCAGGTGGTAGTGATCAGAATATGGGGGAGAAGAAGTAATTGATTAGCAGTGAAGTACTGTGATCATGAGTGGACAATCTCTAACTCCTTGGGCAATTATTTATTTACTATTCTGCAAAACCTCTTCAAGTTTATAGCTTCAATAGAAATAATATGATTGTTTGCCTCAGCAAATGAACATTGGTCCCTTGTATTAGTTAATTTGCTGTGTTTGTTGCTACCTGTAATGACAGCCTTGAATTTTTCCAAGGTGTGAAATTGAACTTCCCAGATTTTAACAATACTGACCTGGTGCCAAAGGCCAGATTCATCCATGTTGCATATCTATCTCATTAGCAGTGTGGCATCACAAAACCTCTCGAGGCGCTGTTTCATTTCTCACATAGAACTTTTACTTCTTTGACTGCAGTTGTGGCTGTGATGGGATTTGCAGATGGGGACAGAATCCTTTACTGCAATCTGACTTAACCACTAAATTTATAAAAGAATAGTTTGCAGCAAGAAATGGCAGTAGCCTAATAATGATCCAATTAAATAGACAGCAAAGCAAGCAAAATGGTAAAGGTTCTGAAATAGCCTGAGGATGCTCCCTCAAAATGTCATACAGACTGGTCTAAACCAATGTTAAACCAATGCCCATTCCCTAAAATCCTCGTGTGTCTGTTTTGTTGGGGAATTCACAGAAGTGCTGAAAAATTGGCTGAAGGATAGGGGAGCAATCAAATTAATATTGTTCTTTAGAATTTTTTCCTTCACTAATGAGGATTGATTTAAATGACTTTAACAGGGGTATGTTCAGAGGAGATGATTGCTGAAAATTAAAACCTAGAATGGTGTGAGTCTTTGCAAAGACCTTTACTGATTTCTGCTGATTCATTATTGCCCCTAACAACATCTCCTCAACAAGATCAATCAGTCAGTTTGAGAATAAAAAAAAGTCTGCGTGTTGAGAAATTATGCCGCTAGTTTGTGGAATTTTGGCAAGCTTTCACTAACTGCCCATTTTCTGGGGTTCTGAAGGTTTTCATAGAGCAAGGCTTTTGTGATTAGTTGTGAGCTTTTTTTTATGGATCTAAAAGATTATTAAATAATAAAATATGTATTTGCTTGAAATGAGTGGTATACATTAATGAAATCAATTCTACACAGATATTTTAAAGTATTCTAAAATTGGGTCATACATAAATGTTGGACAATTCAGTACAATTAAAAGTGCTTATCTTTTGTTGAACTTATTTTCAGTTGCATTAGCAGCATTATCTCCATTACTTTTAAATATATCAGGGAAAATTTTAAACAGAAGAGAAAATATAAACAACAATATAGAAACATAGAAACATAGAAAATCTACAGCACAATACAGCTGTGCCGAACATGTCCTTACCTTAGAAGTTACCTAGGGTTACCCATAGCCCTCTATTTTTCTAAGCTCCATGTATCTATCCAGGAGTCTCTTAAAAGACCCTATCGTTTCCGGCTCTACCACTGTCGCCGGCAGCCCGTTCCACGCTCTCACCACTCCCTACGTAAAAAACGTACCCCTCACTTCTCCTCTGTACCTGCTTCCAAGCACCATAAACATTTCAGCCCCTGGAAAAAGCCTCTGACTATCCGCACAATCGATTCCTCTCATCATCTTGTACACCTCGATCAGGTCACCTCTCAGCCTCCGTTGCTCCAAGGAGAAAAGGCCGAGTTCACTCAACCTATTCTCACAAGGTATGCTCCCCAATCCAGGCAACATCCTTGATAAATCTCCTTTGCACACTTTCTATAGTTTCCACATCCTTACTCTAGTGAGGCAACCAGAACTGAGCACAGTACTCCAAGTGGGGTCTGACCAGGGTCCTATATAGCTTTCAGCTCCTAAACTCAATCCCACGATCGATGAAGGCCAATACATCATATACCTTCTTAACCACAGAGTCAACCTGCACAGCAGCTTTAAGTGTCCTATGGACTTGGACCCCAAGATCCCTCTGATCCTCCACACTGCCAAGAGTCTTACCATTAATACTATATTCTGCCATCATATTTGACCTACCAAAATAAACCACCTCACACTTATCTGGGTTGAACTCCATCTGCCACTTCTCAGCCCAGTTTTGCATCCTATCAATGTCCCACTGTAACCTCTGACAGCCCTCCACACTATCCACAACACCCCCAACCTTACTGTCATCAGCAAATTTACTAACCCATCCCTCCACTTTCTCATCCAGGTCATTTATAAAAATCACAAAGAGTAGGGGTCCCAGAACAGATCCCTGAGGCACACCACTGGTGACTGACCTCCATGTAGAATATGACCCATCTACAACCACACTTTGCCTTCTGTGGGAAAGCCAGTTCTGGAAACACAAAGCAATGTCCCCTTGGATCCCATGCCTCCTTACTTTCTCAATAAGCCTTGCATGAGGTACCTTATCAAATGCGTTGCTGAATCCATATACACTACATCTACTGCTCTACCTTCATCAATAACCCATTCGAGTTATTGACCCCTTCCTGTTCCTAACTTTCACCCACAGAGACTCCATAGACAATCCCTCCGTAACTTCCTCCTTTCCTGCAGCCGTGACATTATATCTGATCAACAGTGCCACACCCCCACCTCTTTTGTTTCCCTCCCTGTCCTTTCTGAAACATCTAAAGCCTGGTACTCGAAGTAGCCATTCCTGCCCCTGAGCCATCCAAGTCTCTGCAATTGGCCACAACATCATAGCTCCAAGTACTGATACATGCTCTAAGCTCATACGGTCATCAATATGTAAAACATTGCCCCATTGCACTGGTTTATGGCTGTCATTATTCAAATGAAAGTAGAGCAGAAATCTGAGCCATGCTTTCTCTTCAGATATCTTGCATCTGAATTCTTATTTGCATTTTATGTGGAAATTGTATAACATAGAAGAAGAACAGAGAAAGAAAAAGGGATCTATTGGCAGACTATGTCCCAGTAGGGCTGATGGGCTTAAGAAGAAGATGAAACGACAATAGGAAGTGCTTCAGTGGAATATCTAATGGCTTGGCAGATATGAAATCATGTGTTTTATATTTCAACAAAAATCAGGACAACCTACATTGAGTTAACTCATTTTATCTGGTGTAATAAAGATAGAGAGTTTAAATCACGCATGAGCTAGAAAAAGGGAAGAAATTCTTTTGGGTGCTGATTATCTGTACTTTTGGCAGAGTTTCTGTAACCACAATATCTAACATCTATTGTCTGAAAAGATACAGCCCGACCTTCAGGTGATTCTTGCTATTCATGCTTTAGTTACAGATTTATTTTTAAACAAGTGTCATTTTTCAGGATTCTTGCTCCTGACCGTTACCTGATGAACCCTGGTGAGGAGGATGATCTAAATGGTCAGGTATAAAAAGTTGCTTGGTGGTGATGCACTCTGCTGTCAGAGAGCCTACTGATATCCTCTGGAATTAAAGAATGAATAGAACATTAAAATGGAATTAAATAACATAACATCTACACAACAAGGTCAAACATTTAGTTTGGGAGTAAAATGGAATCTTCACATGCTGGATAAGTATGGACTAATGCTGTTGTTCATTAAAGCTGACTATGTCTTGATTAAACCATCTACCTCGAGGGTATATTCTCATCGCTGTGAGGCAGGATGCTGTTGACTGTGGTGTGCAGTAATTCTGGTTTTAGATAGGAAAGAGCAAGCATTCTGTTACTTTTAAAGAAATTAATTTCAGAAACAACTTTCACTTCACAATGAATTCATGGTGAATTTTCATTTGCAGAAAGATAAGACCAGAATTCCAACTTCCGGTGAATTTGCTATACAACACCCAGGTTCCGTAATGGTCTAGTGGTTAGGATTTGGCACCTTCAGTGCTGCGAGCCGAGTTGGACTACTGGTTAGGGAAGATCGTTTTGGATGACATGGTAGTATAACCGTTAACGTGACTCTATTACAGCTCAGGGCACCAGAGTTCAGAGCTAAATCCTGGCATCCTCTGCATGGAGTTTGTATGTCCTACCTTTGAATGCATGGGTTTTCTCCCACAGTCCAAAGATGTAGCGGTTAGTTGGTTAATTGGTCATTGTAAATTGTCCTGTGGTTTTTTTTTTAGGCATCTGTTAGTAGGCTTGTGAGACGACAGATTTGCGCCTTGGAAGGCTTCCAAGGCGCAGGCTTGGGCAAGGTTGTATGGAAGATCAGCAGTTGCCCTTGCTGCAAGTCTTCCCTCTCCACGCCTCCGATGTTGTCCAAGGGAAGGGCACTAGGGCTGATACAGCCTGGCACTGGTATTGTTGCAGAGCAATGTGTGGTTAAGTGCCTTGCTCAAGGACACAATATGCAGCCTCAGCTGAGTCTTGACTAGTGACCTACAGATCATTAGACCGACACCTTAACCACTTGGCCACGCGCCACGTCCTGTGATTCGGCTAGGGTTAAATCAGGAGTTTCTGGGCGGCGTGTCTCGAAGGGCTGGAAGAGTCTATTCTTCACAGTATCGCTAAATAAATAAATATTATTATTCAGTAAGAGTCAAATGTCAATTATTTATATAGGTCCTGGAAAGGTCAAGGATTTTATTTTTGCCAAAGGCAGAATACCATGGTTACTGGTGCTCTAACTACCAACTCAACCATGAATGAACAAAGATCACCCAACTGATGCAGCTAAATTTGAGCATGCTATCATTTTGGGATTAAACCTTATAACCTTCTCCTTGGGCATTACACACTCAAGCATTTAGGCTAGTGGGCTACCTAATGTTGTTAGTTTTTAGTTACTTTGCTTTGTATGACTGTGAAGGTCAAGATATTGTCTCAGTTAAAACTACTGACTTCTGGACAACAGCCCAAAAACTGTAAAATAACATCAAGCATGGAGCTAAAATATCAGATTGAAACATGCGAGCTCAGAAAAATTATACTCTTCCTACATAACCGAAAAACAAAAGATAAAGTGAACCGTGTGACAGAACAGAGGGTGTTTATACAGGAGAGGATGGAAAAATGAGCTAGGAAGCAAAATATATGCTGTGTGAACCAGGATGAATAATGAAGTACTTAAGAGTGTGAAAGAGACAGAAGACTGAGAGGAGGTGGCAATGATGGGAAGGTGAAAATAAATATAAAGCAGATTGAAGACTTGGCTATAAGCATAAAGGAACAAAAGAAAAAATCTTGAACATATGTAATGATTTTTATGGCCTCTGTATAGCCCAAAGTCCTTTATGTTGGTCACTTTTATGATGCAGAGAAATGCAGCTGCCAAATTGTGCTCAGCAAGATTTCATAAACAGCAACAAGTTAATGACCAGATGAACTGCTTTTAGTGGTGATGCTTGAGGACTGCAATCAGCTAGGGAGTGGAAGAACTCCTGTACTCTCTTTTTTCTGCAACAGAATGTGGAATATTTTACACTGACATGACAGGGCAGATGGGACTTTGGTTTCTAATCTTATCTAAAGGAAGACAACTCCAACAGTCCAACTTGAGTCCATCAACCAAGATGATTTAATTAAATCTTTGGCATTGGCATTGAACTTTCTAATTTAGCGGTGGTAATCTCATCTCTGACTCAGCCTGTGCTGTATGTATTGAACTAGCAGAATGTTCAATAAGCTTCTGAGTGTTAAGTTATTTTTGGTACATGGGCATTTCATTGAATGGGACTAATGCTCTATTTTCTTAATGAACAAAGTGGTGGCTTAAATTTGTTCTTCCTATCTAAATTTCACCAGATGTCCTCCCAACTGACTCCAGTAATTTTTGTGGAAAATCAATGGAAATCCTCTTTGTGTATGTTTTAATAATTCCCATTGGCAATCTGCTGCAGTTATGCCTAACATTAAGCAGAACTGTAAGCAAGAAAATTCCCAACAGATTTGCTTTATTCAATCTTGGATGGATTAGGAATCACCTGCATGATCAGTCTCAATTACAAATTACCAATCCTCATCTGGATCTATCAATCGCTTGCCAGTTGTTTACTCCTCCCCCAACCTCTTTACACTAGCCACCTCTTCTCTTCTCTTTCAGTCCAGATGAAGGGTCTTAACTCAATATGTCAACCATCCATTTCCCACTGGAGATGCTGAGTGACCTGCTGAATATCTCCAGTATCTCTATTTTTGCAACATTCTCAATTAGCCTGTTAGTCAACTAACCAGACAGCAAAGGAAGTTCATGCATTTTGTGGAAGTATCATGCAACTTCTTTGAATGGTCTTATTAGGTGATCATGAACAATTGCACTGACTAAGGTAAAATCTGAAGCTCTGAACCACAAAATGGAATCTACTAGGCTGATTACTGAAGTAAATGAAGCTAGACCAGGGAAAGTCAAGGTGAAGGGGGATGAGTCAATGACAGGCAATCAAGCATCCACCCAGACTTCACGATTCAGCAGCAATGAGGAGTTTAACTGGACAGTTTACAATGCTGATGCCTAGAGAAAGCCGTCAGAATAACAGAGTAACCATTATCGAGGAGGTAAAATGCACACCATTGATGCTTTTTCTCTGCCAAGACATTCCTATGCATTTTGGTTCCTCTCACCTCATCTTGTTTGCCATATCATAGTCTGTGTCTTTTGACAAGGGTACCTAATTGATTGAAACATCCTTTAAGGCTCTTCAGAAATGGACTGGGTTGTTGTCAATTCCTTGTAGAAGTTATATTTAATTATGCCCATCCCATTGAACCAATACACAGTTTTCCTTTAATGATTTTATTCCTGCAAATACCTGAGTTAGCACTCAGAGCTGTCAGTAGATATAGGAATAATTTGATACTCTGGATGGGGGATCGCATTTAATATCACCAAGAGAGGATTAGCCACTGCACTCCACTTCATCCTGTCCCATTTGGAAAGTGGTGCCTCATATGCCAGGATGGTAATTATTGACCTTAATATATATGCAAGGTTACTCAGATTTTACTGAAATACTACATATACACCATGCCTTCCTCTTAACTATAAACTCCAACTCAATATAGAATGCACCTCAACTATATACACAATAATACAACTACTATACAGACATCCACAGCATAGTAACTTTTAAGTAGTCCCATTCAGGTCTAAAAGTTTAATTGCTGTGGAGGCCTTCTTACTCTTGTGGGATAACGACTTTCCTGACAAGGGGGATCATTCAGCAGGTGAGACTTGTGGCTATGAAACAATCTCAGGTTCTGGGCCGTCCTCCGCTGATGTGGTAGAAGATGACTCTGGGACTGCAGGAAGTGGTTCTGACAATTGACTCAGCTCTCCTCAGCTGATTGATGTGTCATCTCCAGATATTAGACTGTATAAGAGAGTGGTCCAGTTCTGTCCTTAATCTTTCTGAGTACCCACTTCTGATCACCTCTGTAGTCTCTTGCCAGCACCGCTTGTCTGGGGTAAAATATCAAACCTCCTTGTGCGAGGAGCCTTCAGTTTGTCTCAGCTGTGTGTCCTGCATCCTCCTTCTGAGACTGGGGTTGGAGGAGATCGAAGGGACGACCCAGGAACAGCATAACTGACGAGCTGTTGGTTGTGGAGTGGGCTGCATTGCAATATGTGAGCAGGAAATTGGCGATCTTCTGATTCCGTGCCAGTGAGATGCGTTCCACTGACATTGCTCACCGTGACTCTGGACAAACCTTTCCACCACGTCATTTGTATCTGGGAGCTATGGTGCAGAGGTAATATGTCTTATTCCATTCATTTTTAGGAATTTCTGAAACTGTCACCCACAAACAGTGGTCCATTGTCACTAAATGTTCTAGTACACCAGTCCTTGAGAAAAAGCTTCTCAATACATCAACAGTGTAGTGAGGCTGTAGTGGAAGCTACAGGTGTCTCCCGCTTTTCGAACGTTCGCTTTACGAAACCTCGCTGTTACGAAAGACCTACATTAGTTACCTGTTTTTGCTAACAGAAGGTGTTTTCACTGTTACGAAAAAAGGCAGCGTGCACCCCGAGCAGCCAAGCTCCTCCCCCGGAACTGCATTCTCGCCGGCATTGCTTAAACACGTGTCTGTGAGCAGCCGTTAGCAAGAAGAGTTCTAAGGCTTCGGAAAAGCCTAAAAGAGCTTGTAAGGGTGTTACACTTGGCGTAAAACTAGACATAATTAAGATTTCGATTGTGGTGAACGAAGTAAGGACAAAGTGAGCTTGGCTTGTGGAAGCTGACGAAGATGATGTTGAAGAGGTTTTGGCATTCCATGACCAAGAACTGATAGATGAAGAGCTGATGCAATTGGAAGAGGAAAGGATAACAATCGAAACCAAATGCAGTAGCGAACGGACCGAAAGTGAAGTCATCCAGGAACTGAACGTGAAGCAACTGCGAGAGATGTTCGCTGCAATTGACAACAATGATTGCAGAAAAGTACGACTTTAATTTTGAAAGGTTACGTAGGTTTAGGGCATATTTGCAAGATGGTTTGAGTGCTTAGAAGGAACTGTATGATAGAAAAATGCGCGAGGTTAGCTGATTGCGTCGCCTCTGATCTAGGTCGACATTTATGTGCCAGGCGGCACTTAATTAATTAGCTTGTTTATTTCAGCTTTTTTTCTTAAAGATGTGCTGGGTGCGTCCTGGCTACCGCTGTACCCCTGCATGCTTCGCAGATCGGTATCGGTCGGCGGCCTGGAGGTTGGGAACCACTGCACCACCCCAACCTCCGACGACTTAGCCTAACACACCATCATCAGTGCGCTCTGCGCTGACTTCTCGATCCTGGTAAGTGATACTACACTGTACACACATTATTTCTACTTTATATAGGCTGTGTATTTTTATGTGTTATTTGGTATGATTTGGCAGCTTCATAGCTTAAAGGTTACTGGAGAGAGTGTTTCTGCCGAGAGCGCTTGCGTGTGATTTTCACTACGGAGAACAGTGCAGGAATGATTGTAGAAAAGTATTTCTACTTTATATAGGCTGTGTATTTATCATATCATTCCTGCTTTTACTATATGTTACTGTTATTTCAGGTTTTATGTGTTATTTGGTATGATTTGGTAGGTTATTTTTTAGGGCTGCTAATGCTCACAAATTTTTCTCATATAAATAAATGGTAATTGCTTCTTTATTTTATGACCTTCTGGCTTACGAACCATTTCATAGGAACGCTCTACCTTCAGGTGACGGGGGAAACCTGTATTGCATCCACTACTACCAAGAAATTTATGCCCAAGGATGGTCTGGAAAAATTCATATGAATACTCTACTGGAGAGTTGCTGCTCTTGGCATCTTCTGGACGTGTTGGCGTTCTGTACGGTGCATGGCAAGCTGCTCGATCTGCTGATCTATCCCAGGCCACCAGACAAAGCTTTGAGCCAACACATTCATTTTAACCACACCCAGCTGACTGGTGTAATGTATGGACTTATTTCATTAAGAGCAATGATTCTCCTTAGCACCACGAATGGACTGCAAATTCACCTATGTGCACTGATTTCTTGTCTACGCATGCGCATTGCTTCCTCTCTCTCTCTCGCGCTGCAAATAAAGCCATCTCCTGTGTGCGTCTTATATTTTAATTGATATGTAGTTGCACAGACACAACAAAGTGGCGATGAGTATGAACCTGAACGCCAGCAAATATCACCAATGGAACCGACAGTAATGGGATAACAGACTTCAGAAGGAGAGAATTAGTGAGAGGAAAGAGTTAAACAGTACGGAGAAAGCTGTTATGGATGCAAACAAATGGATGTGTGAATAACTGCATAGAACACAGTGGAAGATGCACAGCTAGCGAGGTTAAAGTGAAAATAGTGTGATGATGGCCTTAGTTGGTAAAGTTGACAAATTTTATAGCACTAATGAGGACTGGAAATTGTATATCGAGAGGGTAGAACTGTATTGTAATGCCGGTAATGTGGATGATGAAAAGAAAGCTTAATGAGTGCTAAAACGTGAAAGCTTTTATGCAACTTTGCAACTCTTGGAAAACCAGCAAGCAAGATGTTTGACGAAATTGTTACAATTTTATGAAATCACTTGAGCTGGTAATAGCTCAAAGATTTAGATCTTACAAAAGGAACCAATCAAAGGATGAAAGCATTGTTCAATACATTAAGAACTGTGCCAATATTCCCAATTACTGTGACTTTAGAGATGGACGTTCTGATGCATTAAGGGACAGGCTTACAGTAAATGTGGCATGCATAGTCAAAACTCTCAAAAGAGGCTACTGGTAGAAAGAGACCTAACCTTAGAAGGGGCATTGACTATTGCAATATTGTTAGAGACTGCAGCAAAAGATGCAGCAGAACTACAGCAAAAGAGTTTAGAATGTGAAACACACAAAATGTCTTTGAAATGCAAAAAACCAAAAATGTTATTGATAGGTCAAATTTTCCCATGATACAAATGACTGTTGGTTCAAAGAAAACATTTGCAGAAAGTGTCACAGACAAGGCTAAATAGAGAAAATGTGCAAGTCAAATAAAAAGCACAACCAAAGAGAAACACCACACAGAGTAAAAAGCTTCAAACACAAAACCATACAAATGTATAAGGTGACTCAATGTGCAACTGAATCAGACAACAAAGAGTCTGACAAAGGTGACCTGTCATGCCTAGAACTGCATAACATTTCTGAAGCAGATCACAAAATCATTGGGATCACAATAGATATGTCTGGTGTACAAGTGAATGTGGAGCTGGATTCTGGGTCAGCTTCTTCTATAATTTTAGAGGCTGACTACAACAGACTGTTTCTAAGCTATCATTATAGAAGACCTCAGTAATGCTAAAGACCTACACAGAGAGCAAGTGTCTCCCAAAGGCAAACCGAAAGTAAATGTGATATATGGAGGCAAAACACAGCAGTTAGAGTTTTATGTGTTGAAAAGTGGAGGGCCACCAATTTTCAGACGTGAATGGTTAAGAAAAATCCAACTAGACTGGCACACAATCAAAGCTCTCAATGTGTCATCAACAGGCACCTGCAGACCAAATGGTAGCGCTAACCAGAGACTGCTTAATGCTAATAAGAAGGTGTTTGAGAAGGGTACTGGTAAACTCAAAGGCATGAAGGCCAGAATTGAACTGGCAAGCCGGGCTTACATAAGTAACAAGAGAAGATTGAAGGAGTGCTGCAGGCACCAAACGGAAAATGTGTCACAACTCAGGTCATACTTGGGCCTTGTAAACTACTACCACCAATTTCTCCCAAACATTCCAAAGGTGTTGCATCCATTGAATGCCCTGTAGCAGACAGGATCAAAGTGAGAATGGTCAGAAAGTTGTGAAAGAGCATTCAATGAAACAAAGAGTCTAGTAACATCTGATGAACTACTCACCCATCCCTGCCCATTAGACTACCATATTATTTGTCCCCTTATGGCACTGGAGTCGTTTTTTCACACATTATGAAGGATGGATCTGAACGAACGATTGCATTTGCTTCAAGATCACTGATGAGTGTAGAATGCAACTACGCACTGATCTACTGAGAGGCCCTTAGTCTAGTATGAGATATAAAGAAGTTCCACCACTACCTCTACAGGCGAAAGCTTACTCAAGTGACAGACCACCAGCCCCTTGTGTCCACTTTCAATGCCAGGAAGGAAATCCCAGTGATGACTGCTACTTGGTTACAACCTTGGGCACTTTCCAAGGACCCCACTCTTATGACATAGAGTTCAAGGGTAGCAAACAACACACAGCAACACTGACAGCTTGTCACGTCTTCCATTGTTGGCAACTGAAGAAGAAAAGTGTTAATTCTGTGACCCAGCAGAGATATTCCATGCAGCATTGATGGACCATCGGCCAGTAACGAATTCTAAAATGCAAAGAGAAACGAGGAGTGACCCGACATTGTCAATAGTTATGACATCACTATGCAAGGATGGCTAGATCATGGAAATTCCCTGTTTCCAGAGTTCTCAGTGAGACAAGACCAACTGTCTGTAGGTCAAAGAACATTGATGTTTGAATCTTGTGTTGTGGTTTCCTCAAAACTGCACACTAGAGTGTTAGAGAATCTGCATGAAGGACACCTGGGTAGAGTCAAGATGAAGAATTGTGCCCGGAACTATGTGTGGTGGCCAGGAATGGATAGACAGATTGAAGACTTGACCAAAAGCTGTTTGGGTTGCCAAAAAGTTCAAAATACACCTCCATAGGTACCATTATACCGCTGGGAGTGGCTGTCTTCGCCGTGTTAAGGAGTGCATATTGACCTCACTGGGCCATTCATTGACTCCATGTTTCTGATTGCTGTGGATGCTCATTCAAAGTAGCCTGAAGTCATTCCAATGAAGTCAACAACCTCAGAAAAGACTTTTTGCTCTGAGGACTATCTTCACCAGAAATGGCTTACCAGAACAAATTGCTCAAACTATTCGTGAAGAAAAATGGCATCAAAAATTTAAGTCAGTTCCTCGTCACCCAGCAACGAATGGATTAGCTGAAAGGTTTTTCCTAGTTTTCAAGGTCCATTGAATGCAATGGACAAGGAGGACATTTCTCTACAGCACAAGGTGGATAACTTCCTTTTTGTGTATTGAAACTCTGTTCACGTGATAACAAATTAAACACTTGCAACGCTGTTCACGAGCAGGAATCTGAGATCTAGCACAGACCTTCTGAAACAAGATCTGCAGAGGGAAGTGCAGAATAAACAGTTCAGCCAGTTGCTACGTGAATTAGCAAGGTGTTTTGAGGTCGGACAGGAAGTCTTAGTGCATGATTATTGAGAAGGCAAACAGACATCTGGTAGGATAGCTCCAAGTACTGGATCACTGATATACACAGTGGGTGTTGAAGATGATACATGAGAAGTCATGTGGACTAGATGCTGGCTGCTCAGCCAAAGAACACACCTGAGCTGACTACATCCAAGAAGACAGACACATTGCAGCCACTGGGATTACCTCTCAGTGATGTTCATATCATTGACAACAACGGGACACCTGGAACAGAGGAAGTTGTCCTTGATAAAACACCTATCAAACCTGATGCCACTCCACAGGTTCAAACATGTTATCCTGAAAGAAACAGACTGCCACCCAAAAGATTGAATCTTTAGTAAAGTGAAGTTAGCTATGGATTGCTACTGTGAAGCATGTTTATTTAAAGAGAACTTTAATTTTTTTACATACACAGTTTTATGTTACATTCATCTAAAGGGGGAGCAAGTGTAATGTATCGGTCTATTTTTTTAGAGCAATGACTCCCCTTAGCACTCTGTATGGACTGATAACTTACCTATGTGTATTGATCTGTTGTCTATGCATGTGCATTGCTCTCCCTCTCTCGCTGCAATGTGAAGACAGCAGTTAAAGCCATCTTCCACGTGCATGCTATTATTTTAATTGATAAGTAATTGTACAGGTACAAGAACTGGCATGTATCTCCTCCAACACTTTAGCTCTCAGCTTGGATTGTACAACAACTCTCCATTCCCACACATGGCAACCTCTGTCAAGGGCAAGTTCATCTTGGTGCTGACAAAAATAGAGGAATATTCCAGCCATTTTGGGTGGCCGAGTAGACCTGAGAGAGTTCAGGGTCTTTTCTGGTTTCCTTTTCGATCATCTCTGCGTAAAAAGGAGACTTTGGATTTGTGTTAGGGTGAATACGTCAAGAAGAGTGTCTTAGTTTGTAAATTTTTCCAGCCTTTCCTTTTCCAAGGCTAAACAGGACAATCGATTAGCATTTCCATGATTAGTCACCCTCTTGAATTCAATCTAGTAATTGTGTCTTCCAAGAAACAGAGCCCATCTCTGCATTCATACTGCTGTGGTTAGTGTAACATCCTTCCCTGGATTGAAAATGGACACTCGTGGTGGATGATTAGTAACAGGGAGAAACTCTCTCCCATAGTAGTACTGGTTAAAATATTTTACCAGACTCCAGGCATATCTGTCAATCTGTGCGTAGTTTTTCTTTGCAGTGGTATGGGAATGTGATGCAAAGGCTATGAGGTGTTCACATCCATCACTCATAACATGTGACATGATTGCACCTATACCAAAAGGCGGTGCAAAAGCTTTACTTGACAATGCGAATCATAATGTATGAGTACAGTCTGATGTCACCATTTCTTTTATCTTTTTGAAAGCCACATCACACTTTCTTGCCTATTGCCATTTCTTCCCAATCTGTAAGAATCAGTTCAAGGGTGGAGCGCAGTAGCCAGTGGGCTCCACTCAACCTTGGAAAGAATTATATGTCAATGATTTGGATGGTGGAATTGATAGCTTTGTTGCAAAGTTTTGAAGATAGGTGGAGAGGCAGGTAGTTTTGAGGAATTAGAGGGGCTACAGAAGGACTTAGACAGATTAGAAGAACAGGCAAAGAGATGGCAGATGGAATGCAGTGTTGGGAAGTGTATGGTCATACATTTAGATAGAAGAAATGAAAGTGTTGCCTATTTTCTATATGGAAAGAAAATACAAAAAAAACTGAGGCCCAAAGGGAGTCCTTGTGCAGGATTCCCTAAAGGTTAATTTGTAGGTTGAATCCGTGGTAAAGAAGGCAAATGCAATGTTAGCATTCATTTCATAATATAAAAGCAAGGATGTAATGTTGAGATTTAATAAGGCACTGGTGCGGGCTCACTTTGAGTATTGTGAGCAGTTTTGAACCCCTTATCGTGGAAAGGATGTGCTGAAACTGGAGAGGGTTCAAAGGAGGTTGACGAAAATGATTCCAGGATTGAATGGCCTGCTTATGAAGAGTGTTTGATGGCTCTGGGCCTGTTTTGACGAGAAGTCAGAAGAATAAAGGGTAACCGAGATGAAACCTATCAAATGGTGAAAGGCCTTGATAGGGTAGATGCGGAAGGGATGTTTCCTATGGTGGGAGAGTCTAAGACCAGAGAACACACCCTCAGAATAGAGGGATGTCCTTTTAGAATGGAGATAAGGAGGAATTTCTTTATCCAGAGAGTGGTGAATCTGTGGAGTTCTTTGCCACAGACAGCTGTGGAGGCCAGGTTCTATGTATATTTAAGGCAAAGGTTGATAGATCCTTAATTGGTCAAGCATGAAGGCATATGGGGGGTAGGAAATTGTGGCAAAGATTAAGATTGGATCAGCCATGATGAAATGGTGGAGCAGACTCAATGGGCCAGATGGCCTAATTCTGATTCTCTGTCTTATGATCCTTCAGCCTCCATATGATCTAGCTAACTGGCTAATTATCATGGATAGTGTAAGGAACTGGGCAGGCTTTGCAAAACTTGTGTGTGACATTTGCATTTAACACTATTTTACCCTTGGTGTTTTAAGTTTTCCAATGCCACCCTTGAACACCATTGTGGCATCATCCAGTACCTTTCTTTATTCGCATTTGGTTGGCTTCATTGCAGGGGATGTGGCATGCAATTGGTGAAGGGATCTTCAATCGAGTTGTAGTTGTCTCAGCCAGTTATGCCTTCACAATTTTGATCCTTTTGCCTTTACTACATACAAGCTCAATGTGGCTTGTTGGTTGTTGTGTTTCAGAGTTACAAATGTTATTCCCACAAGAGTTATTGTTCCTCCAGATATCTGCAGACTTTAGTTTGGTATCTTTGAAATGCCATTCAACCTCATATTGTGGAATGACTGAAACAGCTGAGCCAATATCCAAATGCATTTTAATTAATTTTCCAATCACTTCTGGTGTGAGCTATATTGCTTGTCTGTTTATAATTTTCATATTGTAAATAACAAGACTTATAGTCCTGAGTCACTCTCAACATTATCAGATTTTTCATTAACAGCTTGCAGATTAGTGCACTTTGAAACTGTAACTTGACTTTTCTCTTCTCTAAGCAATCTATTTATTTTTGCATGCTCTTTGTATGTGTCCTACTTTGCTGCATTTTCTGCAAGTTTCAGCTTTAAATCTCTATTGATCTGGTGTATGTGCGTCTCTGCCACAATGGTATCATAATTTGTTCAGCCAGACTGGTTTCAATTTGATGTTGCAATTTTATTCATGTTCATTTTCATTCCTGACTGCAACTCAATTGCATCTCTGTGGTTTCCATTGAAACAGTGATTTCAACTGCTTTTTTAAAAGTAAGTTGTGCTTCAGTGAGGAGGCATTCTTAAATGATTTCATGTAAGATTCCACAATCTAAGCAATCTCTCAGTGCATTTTTAAGCTATTACTGAACTGACAATGCTCAGACAACTTCTCCAATTCAGTCACATAAACTGAGATGGGCTCCCCTTCCTTTTGATTCTGCTTATGAAACCTAAAACATTCTGCAATCAGCAATAGCTTTGGTTCTAAATGCTCCTGCATTACTTTTCCAATAACAGCAAAGTTCATCTCTGCTGGTTTGGTTGGAGCAGTCAAACTTCGAAGCAGACGGTATGCCTTTAAACCCAATGCACTCTGCAAAATTGGCCATTTAATTTGCTTCAAAATACTGTTCAATTAGCTCAGTATGCATTAACCTGTTACCCATTGAGCAATCAAATGTGTCAATCTTTCCGATGTAGCTAGCCATTTCTGCTTTTATTATCACCTGGTACTCACTGTCCATGCACCTATGAATTCATCAATTTTCTGCCTTTTTTTAAACTTAGTCATGTCTTCCCTTCTGAAGAATGCACTCTGCTCTTCTGTCTTTTAAACTTGCCTGCCTCTGCACACGCTGTGCTGCGCTGTCTTTTTAATCACCATTTATCGTAGCGTTTTTTAAAATCTGAACATCTTGTTGCACTTCAACAGGTCAGTAGCCATCTCAGGTTCATTTTAAACATACCTCATCACCACTGTTACGTTTTGTAACTTCAAAACATTAAGAAAATTCAAAGGAATTCATAGGAGTCCGAAATGAAGGGGTGCGTGCACATATCACAATGGTGGCATATGCAATTCATGTATTTTTACATATGACCTGCAATTAATTATTTAAATGAATGAGAATGCTTAATCAAACAATATATATGCAAGATTACTCAAATATTACTGAAATATTAAAAAGACAGAACTCAGCACCTCTCTCTGTAACAGGATCAAGGACTTCTTGGCAGGTAGACCACAGTCAGTCGGTGATGACAGAGGCATCCCTTCCTCCATCACAGTGAGCATCAGAGCTCCCAAGGGCTGTGTGCTCATCTCACTGCTGTTCATGCTGCTGAGGTATGACTGCATTGCTAGATCCAGTTCAAACCGAATTGATCCTTCTCATCCGTCCAACAATCTCTTTGACCCCTATCATTAGGCATTAGGACAAGAACTGTTGGATGGGAGTACTACTGAACACCCTGTCATCACCCAGACCTTATCATGTATGAAGTGCCAGTAGTGTTATGCTGTCTATTTTTTAAACTTGTATCATATATGCACCTTACTATTTGTTAATTTATTTGTGATAATATTACTTTGTGTTAGTTGTGTGAGTTACAGTATATGTATTGTATTGTGCACCTTGGTCCAGAGGAACACTGTTTCATTTGGTGTTCGATTGAATGACAAAAAAACTGAAGTTGAACCAAGTGCCACACAAGGATTGTGTCTGTCGATCACCTTAATCATTGATCTTGTCTAAGGATCAATGGGACGTTGCACCCTGGAGCACATCCCCTGAGGGCTTAAAAACATTCTGCAGAAACATGTCAGGGTTAAGGGGATTGGAGCTCTAGAACTCTATTAGAACAGTCAATAAAGACATTCTAAGCCCCTTTCCCTTTGTAGCTAGATATCATTTTCAACAAAGGAAATAGGAAGCAAGTTGGAGAGAGATGTTATGACAGTTTGATGGGGATAGTGTGACTTAAATCTTAAAATAGAAGAACCAATCCCCAACATTTTATTATCCTTGTGGGCATTGAGAAACCCCCTACAGTAGAAATATCTTGTTGGACTGGGATTTTTCAAATGTTGGGGAGCACAAGAATGAGGAGCTGAGAGTTGCTGGCTCAGCATAACTCAATTGAGGCTTTCAGCGTCCCTCTGCTGCCTATGGCTTCTCCCTTACCCCAACAATGTCAGCGACATTCCCTCTGGAAATCCAGCTTGCTACTCCTAAAGTTGTTGCCTGCAGCCTCAGAACATACAGAGTTTTGTTTTGTCCAATCTGCTTATCAATTTGAATGACTGCAGAGTGAGAACTGTTGGAAAAAAAAACATTTTTATATATACGCATTTGACAGGACCTCTGCTTCCCTAGCCTTGCTGAGTTTTCTCCACACTCGCACAAGTTCTGTTTTCCTGTAACTATCTGGAGGAATTGTTTTGTAGAAAATACTTGAAAATGGACAATATTGATGACTGACAGAACATTTCTTTTCCTCTGTGCTCTTTTTCAATGCTTCAGGTTGGAAGATATATGTGAAAACTGTCCCTGAATGATAAATTTCACTTGGGACAGTGAGTATGAGAGAGATTTTAATTAAACAAACTGTATTTTGATAATGCTTCAACTTGTTTTTGAAAAAGCAATTCTAGTAGAAAAAAAACAAAATATATAAACTAGAGGACTGAAAAGAGGGCCAGGAAAGACTGCTTGCAGGAAAGATAATAGAAGAATTATTAGATATCTGGCATTTCAGTAGAGAAATAGAAATGCCCGAGGGTTGGCATATAACTAATATTATTCCTGTATTTAAAAAAACAATAGATAACAAATCCAGGGAACTATGAACCACTTAGTTTTAACCTTGGTGGTAGGAAAGACTTTAGAATGTCTACTCAAAAAGACACAACAGAAAAACATCCAGCAACGGAAAATGCGAGGAAGTACAGATGACGTGGATTTGAAAAGGAAGGTGCTGCGTTTTCTTCCCACATCCCAAACACTCGCTGTTGGACCAATCCTGTCAAATTCTTTGAAATAGCAGCTGAAAATACAGATAAGAATAATACTGGGTCTGTATTTCATCTTGAAATTTCAAAAGGGCTTTGATAAAATGCAACATATTAGCTACTTGACTAAGGTGAGAGCATGTGTAGTCAGGGGACCATTAGCAGAATGGATACCAAGTACTCTTTTAAGTAGAAAATGGGGGATAGTGGCTATTACTTCTTTTAATGGAAGACAGGAAATGACATTTCATCAGGTTTGGTGCCTGGGCCAATGTAGCTCATTATTTACCTAAATGTTTTGGATTTCTTTTAAGCTCAATGTCAAAATGTACAGATAATTCAATTTGGACAGGTATTAATAGCATTGTGTATAGCTGTGACAAGATGTTTGGAGACATACAGAGTGGGGGTGTAAATGGAAATTAATTTCAATACAGCTCAGAGTACGGTGACACATCTTGTCAGCAGAAAAAAAAGTGGGGCATTCTATTCCTTAGAAAATAAATGTCTAAATGAGGCAGAGCTGCAAAGGGGGTCACAAATCATTCATAGTAGTAAAATGTGTTAACAATGCTATAAAGCAAGGCTGCAATGCACTGGAGTTATGTTAATTTTATTCATATTTTTGCCTGGTTCATACTAAGACAGTTATGAACACTTGTGGTTTCCATATTATGAAAGTGGATTTATTAAAAAACACAAAAAAATTAGAAGGATGATACCAGATCTGCTAAATGCATGTTTCTTATTAAGTCATGCCTATAAAATATACAGCTGAGGACGTTCCTCTCTTAATATTTCCATGCATGGGAAGTGCAAAATGAGATTCCATAAATAAAACAATGTCACTAATAATTTGATATAGAATTCACGACAAAATCATTCTTCTGGGACTTACAGAAACCACGTAATTTGCTATCATTTAGATTAATTGAACCAAATAGCCATAATATATTTTCTGTGATGATGAGGTGAGGTGAAGCATGGTGGGTAAAAGCTGATGTGTAGCATGAACACTTGTTAATGTGATGTTATTTAGAGGTAGGAGAGAAATCTGAAAAAGAACATTTAGACTCCGGAATTGAGTTTGAGTTTTCTCATTTCTCCCAGTGGACCAACAAGTGGCTACTGTCACAATGCGGGGTGCTGGGAGCAAGGGTGGACCCAAATGCAAGACACAAGCACCTCTTGTGAGGTTAACTTAAATTAAATTTATTGCTCGTTACAAGGAGAGCAAAGCAGAAGCAGGAATAGCGTACTAGACAAGGACTCAGGCCTTGGACTAGGCTGGGACTAAGGGTCTGGGCTAGGACTCGGAATCACGGACCGCCAGGCAGGACTCAAGACTTGGAGCCGCCAGGGCCAGGACTTGATACTTGGAGCCTCCGGAGCCAGGACTTGAGACTTGGAGCCTCCGGGGCCAGAACTTGATACTTGGAGCCTCCGGGGCCAGGAACTCTTCTTATTCACGGGACAGACTCAGACACAGGACATAAAACACTGAGCCGGGAATCCTCCTTAGACACAGGATGGAGTCGGGACTCTTCTTGACACAGGGTCAGAACCCTTCCAGAGTACAGGGCCGAGACCCCTTTTAGACACACGACATGGATACGGAAACCAAACAACAATGGACAGAACTATAACTGGGCTCAAGTACGTTCCAATCCCTGGCGAGTTCTTGACTCACCCCGAGCTGGTTAACTTTGACTGACCCATACTGATAAGGGAAGGTGGCTTGCTGGCACTTGCTTTGGGAGGAGACTAGGCTTGCTCCGGCCAGATGACATTGGCTTGCAGTACCTTCGGTGACTATGTTAACACTCTCGCACCGAACAGCTGAAAGCCAGAGAATTATAAACTGCTGGTTCAGCCGAGCGTAAATTGCCTCCAATCACCAAGCCCGAGGGACACGGGAAAACAGGGAACCAAAGAGAAACAGGGAGTCAATGGTCCAGATCATAACATAAACAAAGTAAATTTAAAGGGACCCCAATCCAGACCATGACAGCTACGGGATTTGAGAGATGGCATAGTCATGCAGCAAGTTGACCCAGATATAACCCTGGCCATGTTCTATTTGTGCTATGTCTGAGTGGAATCCCTCCATGACTCTTGGGTTTTGTTCCACATTTCAAAGCAATCTATGTTAAAAGTTTATCTGATTACTATAAAGCAGTCAGTGTGCAGTTGATGTACAGGTGAGAGAGACTGGATTACAGGAAAATAAGCATAAGAATGGGATTGCTCTGTGATCATGTCTGAATTCCATGATGCAAATGGCCACTTCATATGTCAAAAATATGAAATACAAGTGTTAGACCAAGAAGTTCCTTAGAGCTACAGTATTCCCAATGTGCTGTTGTATCTTCCACAACGTGAGTGACAGATGCCTTATGTACATGTAAATGTATAAAATGGGTGTTCTATAATGACGCTGGTGAAATTACTCTGGTGCAGTGGAAGTTGATTGATGGGATCTCTGGGCCTTAGTCTTTATATTTTATGATGTCCTATTTCTTCTGCTCAGTGACAAAGCAACAGCACTGGGTTCTCATCATGCTGACTGGTTCCCACAATAATTTTTCAGGCTTTGAGCAGAAAATTATTCTACTCAGTTATTTCATGTGATACAACCCTCTCTATAGTACTTGCAAGGCAAATGACAAAACTGCACAATAAAATAATGGTTCTGCCTTACACTTCGCTTCTAAAGTTCAGAACGAGATCTTGGAAATATTGTAGTGGATACTTCGTTGCACACTGATCTCTATTCTGCAGAGCTTAGAAGCATGAAGTATGAAACATTAAGTATATATTAGATTTGAATTATGTATAAATCACAGTGATTTGCAAATATAGAAGAGCTTATGAAAGACAGGTTAGAGATAAACACTATAAACATCAGAAAGAAATTATTTTAACTTTTAAATGCTTTGAAATATCTACAATGCTATTTATCTTCTGAATGATTGAGACTGAGCTTCTAAAATGAAAGAAAAACCTCAGGATCGGGGGTTATGAGAGAGTGGAGTGGAATAATTACTACTTGAAAATAAAAAGAAGATATGCAGAATATGGACATTTGAAATAAAACATGGGAATTGCTCAGCAGGTTAGGCAAAACCTTTTGAAAGAAAAATAGAGTTGAAGCTTCTGGTATGCGACTATTCTTCAGAACCATAGACGACAATTAACAGGATGGTTTTTCCAGAATTTTCTGCTGTATTTCAGATTTACAGCGTCTGCATTCTTAAAATTCTGTTTGAAAAAAATAAATTCAGTTTTTATTTGCAGAGAAAGTGGGGAAGAATTGGACAGAACAAAGGGAATATCTGTGATAGGATGAGATCAAAGAATTAATGTGCAGTTAGAAGTAGATAATGCTTCATTCTGTGTGTAATTTGTTCCTAGTAACATGGTTAGTGATTGTGCTGGGAGATTAGGCCATATTAATGGAGAGGGGAAAACTGAGCCAAAATCAAAGCTAAATGACAGAAATTGATGGTTGTGATACAGACACAGCAAAAGAGTGAGTTACCTATAGTTGAAGAATTTGATATTGAGTCCAAAATATAACAAGGTTCCCAGGCAAAAATAAGGTATTGTTCCTTGTTGTAATGGGGCACCAGGGCATAGACATACAGTATGTCAGATTTGGAGTGGGATGGAGAATATGGAAGACACCTGCTCTAACATATTCCATTATGTCTGATAGGAACCTCATGGGCAAATACTGCAATGCTATACCTTAGCATTGATTTTGGTATTGAGTTTCTTGGCAAGGACATCTGGATTTTCATGTTTGACTCCATATGTGGGACAGCAGAAGTTGCTGCCTGATTTACTCCATAATAATACCGAATCCTGTTAGCCAAACCATTATAAACCACACAAGATTCTGCTTAATGTTTTGTTAATAGAGACAACAGCTGCACTTTTTTAATTTAATGTGTCTGAAGTTATTCTACTGAATTCTCAGTAGAAACAGTGACTAGATGACTGTATCATTAATTTTTTTTTCTAAAGAGCATCTAAATAAAAGTGAATTTAAATGTTTAGCTCTATTTTTCCATCAACAGGGACTAATGCAGAGATATTTGATAAAGAAAGAAATGAAGATTGCTGTAATCTTTATTTGACCTATCTCTCAACAGATGGAGAGCAAACCAAAGTGCCTTTATTTATGTAAGTACAGCATCAGGAAAGAAATACTTTTATTTATCAGCCTGCAGCAGTAAAAAAAATTAACAACTTAATTTCCCAGAACTAATCAAAAATTTTTTGCATTACGGGCTCTGGCGGGAAATATCTCAAACCTTATTCCCCATTCTTTCCCAGGAGATATGCACCCCTTCTCTGTGTCATGTGACCCACATTGGCAACTCTTAATGAGGCTAATGATCCTTGTTAATAAATGAGGTAAAATTGTCCTAATTATTTCTCTAGGTTTTGGACCAGCATCGGGTAAAATGCCAGAGGAATATGGATATAAAATCTGATTGTCTTCAAGTTTATTTCCAGCTGTTCTTGCCAGACTGGTTATACATACTTGATACTTAAAGGACAGGTGGACCGATTAAAGATTATTTCTTTTATTGAACTTGTCAGTGTAAGATTAAGCAAGCATTTATTCTGATAAGCATATGTTTTCATCCATGTTGAATAGCACTTGAAAGAAGCAGTGAGGGTAGCAGGGGTGGGGGAAATGTACTCTGGGTGGGGTGACTTCAACACCCACCAGCATGATGCACTGAACAAAATGTAGAGAACATACTGTCGAGACCAGCCTAGGTCTTCAGCAGGTTGTGAATTAACAAATATGTGTGATAAACTTACTTCCCCTCACTCTAATCACTAAACTACTTCTGGTAATTGCATCAGCCAATGATCTTATTGTTAGATGTGACCATGGTTTAATTGCCCACACCAGATCACAATTAGCTCTGCCAAGGCTACAGGTCTTTGATGTGATCAGGCGGTTGTAAGATCATTTGTGAGATCAGGTATCTGATGCAGGCTGTCTTTGCTGTTTGCCATGCATGTTGTAGCTTTATTAGGTTGGCACCTTTTTATTTTTGAGCACGCTTGGTGCAGTTCCTGGCATGCTGCTGTCCTGAATTTCTATTAATAGTACAATGAAAGATATGCTGGGCTATGAAGTTACAGATTTGGCAGTGTACATTCTCTTCTTCTGCCCATGGCTCACTGTACTTCCAGATGCCAGATCTATTTCTTGAGCCTAAGACCTAACTTCACAACTCATAAACCTCCCATTGTGTTGTGTGTCATGACAATGGGACAAACTCAGAACGTAAGATCATAAGATATAGGAGCAGAATTAGGCCATTTGGACCATCGAGTCTGCTCTGCCATTTCATCTTGGCTAATTCATTTCCCTCTCAGCCCCAATTTCCTGCCACCTCCCTGTATCCCTTTGTGCCCTAATTAATCAAGAATCTATCAAAGTTATCTTAAGTATACCCAGAGACTTGACCTCCACAGCCTCCTGTGGCAACAGATTCCACAGATTCACCAGCCTTTGGCTAAAAAAATTCTTCCTCATCTCCTTTCTAAATGGACACCCCTCTATTCTGAGGCTGTGTCCTCTGGCGTTAGATTCCCCCACCACAGGAAACATCCTTTTCACATCCACTCTATCGAGGCCTTTCAACATTTGATAGGTTTCAATTAGATTTGCCCTCATTCTTCTGAATGCCATCGAGTACAGGCCCAGATCCATTAAATGCTCCTCATATGATAAACCCCTCACTCACAGAATCATTTTGGTGAGATTCCTTTGCGCCCTTTCCAATGTCAGCACATCCTTTTTTAGATAAGGGAGCTGAAACTGCTTACAATATTCCCAGTGAGGCCTCGCTAGTGCCTTATAAAGTTTCAACATTACATCTTTGCTTTCATATTCTAGCATTCTTGAAATGAATGCTAACATTGCATTTGCCTTCCCCACCATTGACCCAATCTGCAAATTTACTTTTAGGAAATTCTGCACAAGGACTCCTAAGTCCCCTTGCACCTCAGATTTTTAGAAAATAGTCTCTGCTTTTATTTCTTCTAACAAAGTTCATGACCATACATTTCCCGGCCCTGTATTCTATCTGCCACTTCCTTACTCATTCTCCTAGTCTGTCTAAGTTCTTCTGTAGCCTTTCTGCTTCCTCAATACCACCTGCCCCTCCTCCTATCTTCATATTATCTGCAAACTTGGACACAAAGCCATCAATATTAACAAATAACATAAGAAGAAATAGATCTGGCATTTCATGAAGTACAGTGAGCCATGGGCAGAAGAAGAGAATGTACACTGCCAAATCTGTAACTTCATAGCCCAGCATATCTTTCATTGTACTAGTAATAGAAATTCAGGAGAGCAGCATGCCAGGAACTGCACCAAGCGTGCTCAAAATAAAGAGGTGCCAACCTAATAAAGCTTCAACATGCATGGCAAACAGCAAAGGCAGCCTGCATCAGATACCTGATCTCACAAATGATCTTACAACCACTTGATCACATCAAAGACCTGTAGCCTTGGCAGAGCTAATTGTGATCTGGTGTGGGCAATTAAACAGTTAACAGGGGGAGGAAGCCTTATTCCTGATGATAGTGAGTCCCAAATAAGACAGAACTATTCACAGCTTTGTTCAGCCAAGTATTAAATAGATGATTCATCTTAGTTTCCCTTTAAGATCCTTGTCATCACAGAAACCAATATTATTCGCTCCATGTGCCATTAGGAATGGCTGAGTACAATGAATATAGCAAAAAGTCATGGACTAGGCAACTCCAAGCTGTACTACTGAAAATCTGTGTTCCAAAAACTTGATGTGTCTTTTGTTAAACTGTTCCAACAAAATTTCAATATTGGCATCTATCTGGCAATGAAGAAAATTGCCTAGATATATTCCATTCACAAAAAGCAGAACAAATCTAGTCTGGCTAACTTCCACCCTATTATTCTACTCTCAGTGATCAGCAATGTGATGTATGTTGCCTTTGACAATGTGATCCGGTAGTACTTACTTGCCTATAACATGTCATCAATATCCATTTTGAAATTTGTCAGGACTGCTCAGTGCAGCATTGGTCTAACCATAGATCAAAGAACTGAATTTCAGACACGAGATGGTATTATCTTGACATCAAGGCAGCATTCGATCAAGTGTAAAACTGAAGTCTATGGCCACTCATGTGATAACACTTTGGAGTCATACCTGTACAAAGGCTGATAGTTGTTGAGGGCTATTACCCCAGCGAAAGTTTCCACTACAGGAGTTACTCAGGTAGGGTCCTAGCCCATCATCAGCTTCTTCATCAATGACCTTCTTGTTATGATTATTCTTTAACTTAGACAAACTTTCGTGGGTAAAAATGCTAGAACTATATTGTTTATAGATTTACCGAATGGCTTCAACTCAACCACATTTCACTCGGGACCTTCAGCCCACCAAGAGCGTGTGTGTCCCATTCACCAACGCCATTTCTGGTTCCAGATGAACCGCCTACATTACACACTGGGAACTGAAGTTCTTTATTACGTACACACATAATAACACACTTCCTTCCGTCACGAAGTCAATAGTAGGGATTTTAACTGATCATTGTGCATTATTCAGTTTCATTCGCAACTCCTTAGTAATGAAGCTGCCAGTGCTGGCATATAGTAAGACATAGACAATATTCAGATATAGGCTTCCTTTTATGGTAATATTCACACCATAAAAGTGCTTGGAAATTTCCATCTCCAAAAAGAAAGAGTCCAATTGCTATACCTGCATTCCTGGATATCCAAAGATATTATCATCACCAAGAGTCCACGATCATTATTCTGCAAGTTAGCACTGGGCAGAATTTAAACTGGATCAGTCGCAAAAATGTGGTTGGAAGAGCAGATCAGAATCTTGGCATCCTGTGGTGAGTAACTCACTTCCTGACACCTCAGAACCTTTCCTTCATCCATAAAGCGCAAGCCAGAATTGTTATGCAATACTGTCATGTCAACATCTTTCAAGATGACGATCTGAGACAAAGCTGGGCTTTTGATTGACATCTCATCAATTATCCTGAACATTCATGCCCTCACAGTGTGGATCATTGACAAAACGTGTTGTGGTTTCTCACTTGGCTTCTTCACAGCAGCTTGCAAGTCCACAATTTCCACCACAAGACAATGACATCAGGCAAATTGGAACACCACCATCTACAAGATTACTTCTATACTCAACCCATATTCTAATTAGTCCTTCTAGGTGAAGCAGCAGCACACTTGCACATCTTCCTTTACAATGTGCTGCACTTGGTACTCTCAATGCAGTCTCCACCACGTCGAAGAAATCTTAAGCAGATTGAGTGACTGCTTTGCTGTGTACCTCTGTTCAGTCTCCAAGGGAGGCACTGAACTTCCAATCAACCATCATTTTAATTCTCAGTCCTACTCCCATTCTAATCTGTCTGTGTGACTCCATCAATGCTCTCTATAAGCTCAAAGAACAGCACTTCATTTTCCACTGGGTATACTAGTTTTGGGTCCTGTATCTAAAAAAGAATATGCTGGCCCAGAGGAGGTTCCCTAGGATTATCCCAGTAATGAAAAGGCTAGTGTATGAGGAACATTTGGTGGCTCCAGGCCAGTATGTACTAATTGGAATTTAGAAGAATGAAGGGTGATATCACTGAAACCTAATAAATATTGAAAGGCCTAGATAGAGTGGACGTGGAGAGGGTGTTTCCAATAGTGGGAGCGCTTAGGACCAGCAGTCACAGCCTCAGAATAGAAGGACATACCTTTAGAACATAGATGAGGAGGAATATTTTTAGCCAGAGGGTAGTGAGTCTGTTGAATTCATTGCCACAGTTGGCTGTAGAGGTTGAAGACATTGGATATATTTAAAGTGGAGATTGATAGTTTCTTGATTAGTAAGGGTGTCAAGGATATTAGGGAGAAGGCAGGAGAATGGGGTTGAGAGGGAAAATAAATCAGCGATGATGGAAAGGTGGAGCAGACTCGAAGGGCTGAATGGACTAATTCTGCTCCTGTGTCTTATGGTCTTACTGCAACCTGCTGGATTTAATGTTGAAGTTAACAATTTTGGACAACCACTCTTTATTTTCCTCTCTGCATTTTAGTTACACCCTTCCTTTTCAATTTGTTCTTTTTTCTCTTTGATTATTAATATGTTGCCTTGACCAACCTCTGTCTCCAAACTACCACTGTCATTCTCTCTGTTCCTTCCACCCTTACTCTCCAAGCAGATTAAAAGTGATTTGCCTCCTTTCCTTTCCAGTTCTGACATAAGGTCCTCAATCTAAAACATGAACTCTTCTCCACCAATGTCTAACTGAATGTTCTCTGTATTTCCTGTGGTTTCAAATTTCCACCTCTGCAGTCTTTTGCTTCAGGTGTTCATTTATCTCATGGCTCTATGTGGGGACCTGCTGTATGCAGCTTTGAGTGTGTTTGCCTACATTGCAACAGTGACCACAATTCAATAAATTTTCATGTGAACAGCTCTGAGGCATCCGAAGGTCATGAAAAGTACAATACAAATACGAGTTTGTTCACTTAAGGGCTTTGATGATTTAGTGACTTTTACATTTCTGAAAGATCGAGTAAGAAAATTTCCCTGTGATTCTATGTCATAGAGCTGTAATCAGTGAGACTTCCATGAAGATAGTGTCAAAATCTTTTTCCCCACAAAAATCTTTAATAAATAAAAGATAAACAATCTGATCATAAACTTTTACTTGAGTACAAAATTGATCAGGACAAGTATAATATGAATTATAGCCTGATTCTCTCTTTAGCTGCCTCTTTGTGCAAGCCACAGTCAGAGGGCGAATGACAAAACAGAGCAGCAGGTAGCAGTGCTTTATCAAAACTCCGGTGACTGGTTTCCATCCTCGGCTGCTAGCTGGGAGGAGTTGCATATTCTTTCTGTGACCATATAGGTTTCCCCTGGTGCTCTGGTGTCTTCCTGTATATCAAAGACATGCCAGTTGGGAGGTTAATTGGCTACTATGAACTATTCCTGGTATGTTGGGTCAGGAGTTGATGGGCAAGTGAGACGGATTAGGTTACAGCGAAATAAGAGTACGATTGATGGGATTGCTCTCCGAACTGGCATATACATGACAGACCATATGGTCCCTTTCAATGCCATATGGAAATGAGATATAAAATAAATTTGATTCCATAAAGAATGCAATGGACTGCCAAGCATTATATATTCAGCACTGTTGTTATTTTTGGAAAAATGATGAACCGGAAAGTGATCTTTAGGGAATTTCCAACTATGTAGAATTGGAACATGTAAATTAAGTCTGGGTTAAGGAGTGCATATGATGCACATTCTAAAGCTTCTACCAACAACTTGCATTCTCCAGTGAGATGCAGCTCGAGGGGCTGTATGCTTGGCTGAGGATTGAAAGTTGTTTAGACTCAGATCCTCTTGTCACACATCACAATTAATTTGAGGATTTGTTTGAGGGTCGGCAAAATGTAGTATTTAGTTTTATCCAGCAATTGCTCGGGCAAAAGACAACCCAGCTGTTTCCAAGCAAGCCGTTTTCTTTATCCTTTCTGCTTCATACTTACAGAAGGTTAAGCTTTTGAAAAATGTAAGGTGAAGTTTTGTTTCTAATTATAATACTACAAGCATGGTGGGAAAACAAAAATATAAAATGTAATGCGCTGATGTAATGGAAATACTTCACTTAAAATGTCAAAGGACCATTTTCAAATTACATGTAATTAGTACCGGTGGGAAACTTCATAAATTAACAAAAGTTATAGACTCATGAAATGTATTAATAGTGTAGTGTATCTGGAGTTTCTCAGGAACAACAGGGTATATGAGCTTTTGCTCCTCTTTTTTTGACTTTACTAGTTTAAAATTTAGGCAATTTCCAGCACTGCTAAAGACATCCCTGTAAATATTATACACAATTTTGAATTCCTTATAATATTACCTGCATATACAGTATGTCATTTTTTTTAAAGCATGAGATGTTGGCATCACAAATATGTTACTGTTTCACACTCTAGAGATTAATAATCCAGAGAAGACAAATTCAAATACCTTCCACTCTGGTAGTCTAAGAATTTAAATTCAATTAAGAAAAGCTATTTGGAAGTAACATACCAGATTAACAAGGGTGATGGGATGCTAATTGGGGTGTTTTGATGCTTAAGGGAATTGATGGAGATAAACAGTTTACCCTAGTAGAAGAGTTCAGAACAGCCTTACATTGAGAAGCAAGTTAACATCGGAATGCTCTTCATCACCCAAAGAGCAGCTGGAATCAAACAATTTCTTAAAGGTAGCTCAATGGAAAATTTGATAACTGATATACAGTGTTGTTAATGGTTACAGAAATAAGGTGATTCCAGTTACGATAAAGTGTCGACCACATCTAATAAAGTGTTGAAACAGCCTTGAGAGACTTATGGAGCTATGCCTGTTCTAAAGTTGCCATAGAATTATTGTAAGATATGAACTGATTCACTAATATCTTCAAGGAAGAAAAAAAACCGCAGATGTTATTTCTTCAGTGGTTTGATTGGGGTACGACTATGCGAGCACGTGGTTGTCAGGCAGTGAAAACAGTGAGAAGAGTTTAAAAGGAGATGGTTATTTCTTCAGCGGTTTGATCGGGGCACAACTGCACAAGTGCGTGGACATCAGCCAGTGAGAACAGTGAGAAGAGTTTAAAAAGAAGATAGCTTTACAGAGCAGGCGTCAGAGTAGAAAGAGACAGAGTAGGAAGGCTTTGGCCCAACGGGGCTTCGGCAATAACGGGTCAAGGAGAGGTACATTACTTGTGTAGAATACAGACAGGAAGTATGTGTGTGAGGCCGGTTTTCTGTGCTTGGCGTCAGATATGGGAGGTCCTGGAGGCTCCCAGCCTCCTGGACAGCCTCTTCTGCACCAGGTGTGTCAAGCTGCATCTCCTTAGGGACTGCATTAGGGAAGGGAGGGAGAGGAGGTGATGGAGAGGAGCTGTGGGCAGGTAGTCACTCTGGGGCCTCGGGAGACAGGTAAGTGGGTAACAGTCAGAAGAGGGAAGGGCAAGAGGCAGATGTTAGAGGTAGGAAAAGGGAGGAGGTCCTGAAAGCAGAATAAGGAGAGTTAGGAAGGGAGTTGAGAAGCTGGACTTCGAAGGTAGTAATCTCGCTGAGTATAGGAATAGAATGAGGTGGAGGATAAATGCGTGGCTGAAGGATTGGAGCAGGGGGCAGGAATTCAGATTTATGGATCATTGGGACCTCTTTTGGGGCAGGAGTGACCTGTACAAAAAGGATGGGTTGCACTTGAATCACAGGGGGACCAATATCTTGGTGGAGAGGTTTGCAAATGCTATTGGGGGAGCTTGAACTAGAATTGCTGGGAGGTGGGAACCGAACTGAAGGGTTGGAGGAAAGGGCAGTTGGCTCACAAATCGAGAAAGCTTGAAGACAATGTGAGAGGGAGGATAAGCAGGTGATAGAGAAGGGACGCGCTCAGACCAATGGTTTGAGGTGTGTCTATTTTAATGCAAGGAGTATTATGAACAAAGCGGATGAGCTTAGAGCATGGATCGGTACTTGGAGCTATGATGTGTGTGGCCATTACAGAGACTTGGATGGTGCAGGGGCAGGAATGGCTACTTCAAGTGCCAGGCTTTAGATGTTTCAGAAAGCACAGGGAGGGAGGCAAAAGAGGTGGGGGTGTGGCACTGTTGATCAGAGATAGTGTTGTGGCTGCAGAAAAGGAGGAAATCATGGAGGGATTGTCTACGGAGTCTCTGTGGATGGAAGTTAGGAATAGGAAGGGGTCAATAACTCTACTGGGTGTTTTTGGAAGACCACCCAATAGTAACAGGGACATCAAGGAGCAAATAGGGAGACAGATTCTGGAAAGGAATAATAATAACAGGGTTGTTGTAGTGGGAGATTTTAATTTCCCAAATGTTGATTGGTATCTCCTGAGAATGAGGGGTTTAGATAGGGTGGAGTGTTCAGGAAGGTTTCTTGACATAATATGTAGATACGCTTACAAGAGGGGAGGCTGTACTTGATCTGGTATTGGGAAATGTGTAGGTACGTTCCAATAAGACAGGGAAAGGATGGTAAGGTACAGGAACCATGGTGTACAAAGGCTGTTGTAAATCTAGTCAAGAAGAAAAGAAGAGCTTACAAAAGGTTCAAAAATCAAGGGAATGATAGAGATCTAGAAGATTATAAGGCTAGCAGGAAGGAGCTTAAGAATGAAATTATGACAGCTAGAAGCCGCCATGAGAAGGCCTTGGCGGACAGGATTAAGCAAAACCCCAAGGCATTCTACAAGTATGTGAAGAGCAAGAGGATAAGATGTGAGAGAATAGGATCAATCAAGTGTGACAGTGGAAAAGTGTGTATGGAACCGGAGGAGATAGCAGTGGTACTTAATGAATACTTTGCTTCAGTACTCACTATGGAAAAGGATCTCGGCGATTGTAGGGATGACTTGCAGTGGACTGAAAAGCTTGAGCATGTAGATATTAAGGAAGAGCATGTGCTGGAGCTTTTGGAAAGCATCAAGTTGGATAAGTCGCCGGGACCGGATGAGATGTACCCCAGGCTACTGTGGGAAGTGAGGGAGGAGATTGCTGAGCCTCTGGCAATGATCTTTGCATCATCAATGGCGACAGAAAAGGTTCCAGAGGATTGGAGGGCTGTGGATGTTGTTCCTTTATTCAAGAAAGGGAGTAGAGATAAGCCAGGAAATTATAGACCGGTGAGTCTTACTTCAGTGGTTAGTAAGTTGATGGAGAAGACCCTGAGAGGCGGGATGTATGAACATTTGGAGAGGTATAATATGATCAGGAGTAGTCAGCATGGCTTTGTGAAAGGCAGGTCGTGCCTTACAAGCCTGATTGAATTTTTTGAGGATGTGACTAAACACATTGATGAAGGTAGAGTAGTAGATGTAGTGTATATGAATTTCAGCAAGGCATTTGATAAGGTACCCCACGCAAGGCTTATTGAAAAAGTAAGGAGGCATGGGATCCAATGGGATATTGCTTTGTGGATCCAGAACTGGCTTGCCCACAGAAGGCAAAGAGTGGTTGTAGCCGGGTCATATTCTGCATGGAGGTCGGTGACCAGTGATGTGCCTCAGGGATCAGTTCTGGGACCCCTACTCGTTGTGATTTTTATAAATGACTTGGATGAGGAAGTGGAGGGATGGGTTAGTAAATTTGCTCATGACACAAAGGTTGGGGGTGTTGCAGATAGTGTGGAGGGCTGTCAGAGGTTACAGCGGGACATTGATAGGATACAAGACTGGGTTGAGAAGTGGCAGATGGAGTTCAACCCAGATAAGTGTGAGGTGGTTCATTTTAGTAGGTCAAATATGATGGCAGAACATAGAACGAATGGTAAGATTCTTGGCAGTGTGGAGGATCAGAAGGATCTTGGGGTCCGAGTCCATAGGACACTCAAAGTTGCTGCGCAGGTTGACTCTGTGGTTAAGAAGGCATACAGTGTATTGGCCGTCATCATTCATGGGATTGAGTTTAGGAGCCAAGAGGTACTGTTGCAGTATGTAGGACTCCGGTCAGACCCCACTTGGAGTACTGTGCTCAATTCTGGTTGCCTCACTACAGGAAGGATGTGGAAACCATAGAAAGGGTGCAGAAGAGATTTACAAGGATGTTGCCTGGATTGAGGAGCATGCCTTATGAGAATAGGTTGAGTGAACTTGGCCTTTTCTCCTTGGAGCAATGGAGGATGAGAGATGACCTGACAGAGGTGCACAAGATGATGAGAGGCATGGATTGTGTGAATAGTCAGAGGCTTTTCCCCAGGGCTGAAATGGCTAGCATGAGAGGGCATAGTTTTAAGGTGCTTGGAAATAGATACAGAGGAGATGTCAGGGGTAAGTTTTTTATGAAGACAGTGGTGAGTGCGTGGAATGGGCTGCCAGCGGCGGTGATGGAGATGGATACAATAGGGCCTTTTAAGAGACTCCTGGATAGGTACATGGAGCTTAGAAAAATAGAGGGCTATGGGTAACCCTAGGTAATTTCTAAGGTAAAGGCATGTTCGGTACAGCTTTGTGGGCTGAAGGGCCTGTATTGTGCTGTAGGCCTTCTGAGTTTCTATGTTTACCCTGCAATCCACACTAAAGTGATTGATTCTTGAGTGTCCTCTAACGCAAGCTAGCAGGCTATTTCTGTGCAACCCAGTGAGGGTAATAAATGAATGCTGTGTGTGTAATGCCTACAGAGCATTCAGAGACTGACATCAGTGATAGTGTTTCTAACATATATACTGTATGTACATTAGGATCAAGCCCACTGAACCCACAAAGCCTGCTCTGTCTTTTGACAGGATCAATACTATTGCAATTCAATTCATGTGTTTAACTACCCAAGCATTCCTTTGCTTATCAAGAATTTATCTACCTCAACCTTAAGGGGTCAAACAAATGCATTCATTTACCAAGTAAAACAGTTGTAATGGCACTGGTTTAAATATCAATTCCTGAAAGAGAGGGGGTATGCAAATTCTACACAGAAATAATGAACCTGGGTCTCTGTGCTGTTATTCCTTTTAGTTCTGTTACTGTTTCCGTTGAGTCTTCCTAACCCATTAGGAATCTCCAGCATTATAGATTTCCAGGCTTCTGTGCTCTATCTACCCTATTCTGTTGGGTTCAGTTGGCTTGATGAAGGGTGATTGAGAGATACTCTTCAGTACATAACAAAATGGATAATTAAAAACTTGTTTTTGCAAAAATTCATAGAGCTGCCAAATAAACATGCAGGCAATTAAAACTCTCTAAATGGATCTAATATTTGTACTGATATGTAAGCAATCCAAATAGTTTATAACTGAAATTACTTAATATTTCCATGTTTGTGTGATGCCAAATCATCTCATAAAAGAAGAACATTAATTATTGATACTTGTTAATCATCTCATTCCACTCTTGTATTCTAGTCCCATGATAACCTAAGACTAATAGATTGGTGGTGAATTTGACACAGGCAGAGGAAGTTGAATGTCTCATACCTTCCATAAGCAAAGAGATAGTATTTTCAATGCAGCAGTGTCATTTGGATTTGAAAGCCGTAAGACCCATTGACAGGGGTATACAGTAATTATTGTCATCACATAATGTTTGTTTTGTAGTCCTGTTTCCTCACACACAAATAAATTTAATCAGTAAAAATCACTATATTACTTAGATATTCTGCTTCTATTTTTACAGAGCAGGAGAAGAGGTTAAAGAAAAACACAGGAAACATCAGTTTTAGCTTGAGTAGCAGAATATAGCCCTAGTCACCCTATTATGGGATGTGGTGTCTATGGAGAGGGTGCAGAAGAGGTTTACCAGGATTCTGCTTGTATCAGAGGGTATGTGCTATAAGAAGAGATTGGACAAACAAGGCTTGTATTCTCTGAAGCACCAAAGGCTCTGAGGGAGACTTGGTAGAGGTTCATATAATTTGATAGTTGTATCTTTTTCCCTGGTCAAAATGTTTAATACTAATACTTGCAATTAAAGACATATGTATAGAAAGGTGACACAAAACCACCAGTGACATCGTGAAGGATCCCACCCATCCTGCTCATGGACTGTTTGTCCCATTCCCATCAAGGAGGAGGCTATAAAGCACCAGACTCAAAAACACTTTCCCCAAGCAGTAAGGCTGATCAACACCTCCACCACTAATCCACCCCTCAACACTTCCCCTCTACTTTATTTTTTCCTGTCAGAGCTGCCTTAAGTAGAGACACCCCTGTGCCTGGTGTCACTTTGTGGATATACAATCAATCTATATATGTATGTTTTTTGTTATTGTGTTCTTTATTTAATTGTGTTTCTGTGTGCACTGCATCAGATCTGGAGTAACAATTATTTCATTCTCCTTTACACTTGGATACTAGAAATGACATTAAACAATTGTAAATCTTTTTGAGGGCATACATTTAAGGCGAAAAGGGGAAGAATTCAGAGATGGTGCAGAGGTAGCTCTTTAACAGAGCTGTAGGTGCCTGGAATGCATTTCCAGGAACGCTCCTGGAGGTAGCTATGTTTAAGAGACTCTGAGAGAGGCACGATGTTTCTGCAGAGAATGAACCATGTGCAGGTGGAAGGAATTAGGTGTCATTAATAGTACAACATTGTGAGCTGAGTGATCTGTTTCTGTGCTATGTTCTATTAGCTCTTGGTTTGCTGAAATATAAATAAATGAAATGTGAATTAGATTGCTGATGATTTTTATTTTAATCTGTTGTGGCATTTTACAAATTTTGCTCTATTTTTGACATACAATGGGAGGAGTTTTAATTGCAGGAATTTAATTAGAGGAATTTTTACTACTACGGTAGTAAAGCAAAAATGGAGACATTGTCCAATCTGGCCCCTCTCAACCCCTATACAGCTAATTATTTCGTGGGACACTGCTTAGTTGCATTTGTGTGACTTGCGCGATACATTAAAGACCTGAACTTAAAGTGCTGATGCAAGTTTCAGTGCTCACAACCAATTTCTCAGATCCTTCTGGTAAATATCTTGCTTTGAATTGTGATGATATAACATGTTTAGGGCTTCAGATAGACCACAGTAGGATGGCAATATGTAGAAAGGAAGCAGATAAAGAAGAAAATTCTTCAGCACATCAGTGACTTTGAATATTATGATATCTAGAGAGAAGAAGAGGTGCTAAATAAAATGATGCAGGAGGTCTAGACAACGGAAAGTAAAGAACAACACCACCCTGGGCAATGTAGATTCGAAGAATAGGGTAGACACCATTATTAAAAGGGCAGAGAGGAGAATTCAGGGACATTGATCATAGCAAGCACTGCCTCATAAGAGGGTCTCTAGACAGTGGTTAATATTCAAGAGTTTCCGAATAATGCAAACATCCTTAGTGTCTTCCAAGAACATTTCCTGTTGGACCTGATGGCCAGGCATTGGAGTAATGAAAATCACCACTGTTTTTGTTTTTGTTTGACTTTGGATCTTTCCTATATGCATCACCAGAGATATTTCAAGGATTTTCCATTCAACTGCACATTGACATAAAAGATGAGTTATTAATTTTTTTGAAAGGACAGCTATATTTGCAAGCGGCATGTTTTAGACACTAGAGTCTTAATAGAATCTCCAGACTGGATTCTCAAATGTATCACTCTTTCCACATGGCTTCCTCCTCTATAGCTTCAAAATATAGTACATGGTCAGAGTCAGAGGGTACAGCACAGAAACAGGCCCTTTGGCCCATTTAGTTCATGCTGAACCATTTAAACTGCCTAGTCCCATCCACCTGCACCCGGATCATAGCCCTCCATACCCCTACGATCCATGTACCTATCCAAAATTCTCTTAAATGTTGAAATCGAGCTTGCATGCACCACTTGTGCTGGCAGCTCATTCCACACTCTCACTGCCCTCTGAGTGAAGAAGGTTCCGTAATGTTCCCCTTAAACTTTTCACCTTTCACCCTTAACCCATGACTTCAAGGTGTAGTCACACACAACTTCAGTGGAAAAACCCTGTTGTGCTTACTCGAGCTATGCCCCTCATAATTTTGTATACCTCTATCAAACCTCCCTTAATCTTCTACATTCCAAGGAATAACATATTCAGTCTTTCCTTATAACTCTAGTCCTCCAATCCTGGCATCATCCTTGTAAATTTTCTCTGTACTCTTTCAATATTTACATCTTTCTTGTTAGTAGGTGACCAAAACTATATGCACTACTCCAAATTAGAGGTATACAAATTAGGCCTCACCAAAGATCCCTGCGGCACTCCACTGATCACAGGCCTCTCGTCAGAGAGGCAATTATCAACTACCAATCTTTAGCTTCTCTCACAAAGCCATTATCTATCCAATACACTACCTCATCTTGAATGGCAAGTGACTGAACCTTCCTGACCAACCTCCCATGCGGGACCCTGTCAAATGCCTTCTTAAAGTCCATGTAGATTACATCCACTGACTTCCCTTCATCAACTTTCCTGGTAACTTCCTCGAAAAACTCAATAGGATTGGTTAGATATAACTTACCATGCACAAACTACCCCTAACTAGCTATTCATTAACTTTCCTGGTAACTTCCTTGAAAAACTCAATAGGATTGGTTAGATATAACTTACCATGCACAAACTACCCCTAACTAGCTATTGTCTATCCAAATACTTATATATCTGGTCTCTTAGAATACCTTCCAATAACTTTCCCACTACTGGTGTCAGGCTTGCTGGCCTATAATTTCCTGGTTTACTTTAGAGCCTTTCTTAAACAGTGGAACAACATTAGCTATCCTCCAATCGTCTGGTACCTCACCTGTCACTAAGGATGATTTAAATATCTTTGCTAGGGCTCCGGCGATTTCTGCACTTGCCTCTCACCAGGTCCGAGGGAACACCTTGTCTGGCCCTGTAGGTTTATCCGCCTTAATTTGCCTCAAGACAGCAAACAGCTTTTCCTCTGTAATCTGTATCAGGTCCACGACCTCACTGCTGCTTTGCCTCACTTTTATAGACTCTGTATCTGTCTCCCAGGTAAATTCAGATGCAAAAAATTCATTTAAGATCTCTCCCATTTCTTCTGGCTCCACACATAGATTACCATTTAGGTCTTCAAGAGGACCATTTTTGTCTCTTGCAATCCTTTTGCTCCTAACATATCTGTAGATTCCTGAAGATTCTTCTTCACCTTGTCTGCTAGGGAAACCTCATGCCTTCTTTTAGCCCTCCCGATTTTTAAGTGTTTTCTTGCATTGCTTATACTCCATAAGTACCTCACTTGTTTCTTCTTTATACCCGCTATGCACCTCCTTTTTCTATATATCTCTTGAAAACCAGGGTTCCTTAAACATGTTGTCTTTACCTTTTATTGAATTTCTCTTGTCTACTCTGTCTTCTTTAACCCTTGCATGCCCTTTTCAGAACCAGCAAAAGAAAAGACCTGAGAAAACTGAATGACGAGAGATACAATTAATGAGGTTAATAATTTATTTTCTTGAACTTTTCCGACCTGAGTTATCCAATCTATCAGGTGAATGAATGTCTCTCATTCACCTGATAGATTGAGTTGATTCAGTGATGTGCATATACGACAGTTGCATCACATTTAGGGAGACTGAGCTGAGTGGCAATAGTGGAAGTGTAATTGAAATGTTGAGGGAGTAGAAGCGAAGTGAAAGGATTTTACTACTGGAACTTGAGTGAGTTTGTGGTTCAATGTAATGGAATAAGTTTGGGTGAGTGTGCTGAGCAGTTGTATAGGAGAGAAAGTAAGTAATTCAGCAATTGTGATTAATAGTACTAGATCCCAGTATTGAACAAATCCTCAAGCTTCCATGTACTTCTATTTTTTTTGCATTGTTCCTTAAAATCATTAAGCAGACATTGTGTTAGGCAGATACTGATCATGCATGTACTCTTTGGAATCGAGAAACGTGGAAGTAAAAATGCTGTCATGGTCCAGTCCGTGAAATCTGGATTCTGGTTCACAGTCCGGTCCATCGTTCCTTATTCCAGGTTTTCTGGTTTTCCCTTTTCTGTTGGGTGCTCTAATTGAGGCAGCTGATTCACATTTTGGGCTGGCTACATAAATAGCTCCTTGGTTCAGCTGCAGTTGTGGCTGGCCAGGGCTTTGGTGTCTGGTGGGCTGTGTTTTGCTTGATGTGTGAATGTGGTTTGGAACCTGTTGAGGGAAAGAGAGTGGGGAAGGAATGGAAATTGCTGGGAGGGGGTTGTGTGGGTCTGGTAATGGTGGACAATATAAGAGGGGGGGTTGAGGGAAAGAAAGTGGAGAAGGAGAGGGATAGAGACTTGGGACCAGAGGTAGGCAGCTGGGGAGAGGTGGATTATTGTGAAGGGAGAAATAAAGGGAATGAGGAGGTAGTGAGTGGTTGGATGAATAAAATCCAAGACAAAGGGAATAAAAGAATAAGAAATGATAGTGGAGAAAGCTCTGAAAGTGAGGAAGATGAACAAGCTCAGAGAGGAGGTGTTGTCATAATTAGGTTTAATGAGAAGGCTCAGGGACATATGAAGAAAATTAACCCTTTTGTGCTAACAACAACTCTGACAAATAAGATAGGGGAAATAGTATTTGCAAAAGTCCTTAATGATGGCAACTTATTGGTAAGATGTGTGAATGAGGAACAACTTGAGAAAGCACTCAAGCTAAAAGAGATAGGAAAATGCAAGGTGGAATACACTGGGAGGGTGGGAGCACAAAACTGGTTGTAAAGGAGTGATCACAGGGATACCAATGAGTATAAATATGGAGGAGATAAAGAGGAATATCAAAGGAGGGAAAGTAATGAATGTTCAAAGACTGAAAACAACAAAGGAGGGAGTGAAAAAGGAAAGTGAATCTGTATTGATTGAATTTGAAGAAGAAGGAGTGCCAAGGAAGGTGTTCCTGGGTTTCATGAGTTACCCAGTAAGGGTGTATGTGCCAAAGCCATTGAGGTGCTATAATTGTCAAAGGTTTGGACACGTGGCTAAAAACTGTAAAAGGCAGAGGAGATGTGCTAGATGTGGGGGTGATCATGAATATGGAAAGTGCGGAACAGGAGTTCAACCAAAATGCTGCAATTGTGGAGGAGCTCATAATGTTGCATATAGTGGGTGTGAGGTTGTGAGATGGGAGACTAAAATTCAAGAAATAAGAGTGAAAAGAAAGATCACTTATGCAGAAGCTGTAAGAATGTCAAGAGAACAGAATAATGCTCCTAATGAACAGGGAGCAATAGGGATATGAGAGATGCAACAAAGAACAAATGACAGGATTTATGTAGACAAAAAGGCTCTAGTAACATTCATTGCAGGAGTGATTAATAGTACTGCTGAGGTAAAGTCAAAAAGTGACAAAATTCAGCTGGTGGTAAAAGCAGCAGTAAACCATTTAGGGTTAGTAGGACTGACATGGGAGGAAGTGAGGGAGAACCTCAGTAATCAGTCAAGCCAGGAAGTGTCATGTGTTGGTTAATACTAATTATGGTGATTCTTTTACAACGGAATGCGAGGAGTTTACTGGCCAATAGCCAGGAATTCAAGCACTTTATTAAAGAAATGGTTGTAAAACCGGATGTAGTGTGTATTCAGGAAACTTGGTTGAAACCAACTTTAGACTTTGTGGTATATTGGTATACAATGATAAGGAAAGATAGAAATCTAGGGGGAGGAGTGGGTTGTGCTATGTTAATCAAGCAAGGTATACCATATAGGGTACTGGAAAAAGGAGATGATCAGGAATACATAGTGGTGGAAGTGTGGGAGAGAGGGGAGGGAGTAGTTATAATTATCTACTACAATCCATGTAAAAGGTTGGATTTGGACAGCCTATTAAAGATACAAGGACAAAACAGACATAAAGTAGTGTGGTGTGCAGATTTCAATGCTCATAGCACAATATGGGGGGATCAGATTACAGATCCAAATGGAAAGGTAATTGAAGATTTGATGGAAGAAAGGGATTTGATGTGTATGAATGATGGTAGCGGCACAAGGATAGATATAACAACAGGAACTGAGTCAGTGTTAGATATTACGTTAGTGTCTAATACCTTGGCTGGCATTAGTAACTGGGGAGTTTGGACTGCTTCACAGTAGGCAGTGATCACTACCCAGTTTTGTGTTCAGTGGGTGAAAGAGTTGAAGTAAGACCAGGTGGCGGAACCCCAAAGTGGGTGTTTGAAAAAGCTGATTGGGGTAAGTTCCAGAAGGGTGGACAAAGATTGATATTTCTGGAAATGTAGATGAATTAAACAGTCAGGTGACTTCAGCAATTATCATGGCAGCAGAAGGATCTGTACCTTGGAGTAAAAATAGGATGAATAGAAAACTAGTACCATGGTGGACAGAGGAATGTTGTCAGGCTGTAAAAAAAACAGAAATAGAGCATTCAGGCTAGTTAAAAGAACCCATAATATGCAACATTTGGTTCAATATAAGAAAGCACAGGCAGTGGCGAGAAGAACTATACGTCAAGCTAAAAGGGCAAGTTGGAGGAGTTTTTGCGACAAGGTAGGAAGAACAACACCTGTGGGAGAGATATGGGGAATGATTAAGAGGATGGGAGGAGATAGAAGGGAATGGGAATATCCAGTAATGATATCTGAGGAGAAAACTGCAGTTTCCAGTAGGGATAAGGCTGAGGTCATGGCCAAGTCATTTGTACTGATACACAGTTCAGAAAATTTGTCTGAAGAAGGGAGAAGAAGAAGGGAAAGAATAATGAGCCAACACCCAGGTGTGTTAAGCAGGAGGGAAGAAACAGATGATATAATTGATGATCCATTTACATTAGCAGAAATGGTGAGAGCAATAAAGAGATCGAGACCAACCTCCCCAGGGAAAGATCTGATATGCTCTGTGATGCTAAAAAATCTAGGAGAAGGAGCGCTCTTGAAGTTGCTGCATTTTTATAACATAGTGTGGGAGGAGGGAAGATTACCAAGTGCATGGAAAGAAGCAGTGGTAATTCCAATAAGGAAGCCTGGCAAGGATCTGTCAAAACCCACTAGCTATAGACCAATTGCATTAACATCAAGTATATGTAAGATAATGGAAAGGATGATAACAGAAAGGTTATCATATGAGCTTGAGAAAAGGGGAATGCTGGCAAGTTATCAGAGTGGTTTTAGAAAGGGAAGGAATTCCATGGACTCAGTGATTATGTTAGAGACTGATATAAGGAAGGCCCAGGCAAATAGAGAGTCAGTAGTGGCAGTGTTCTTTGACATTGAAAAAGCCTATGATATGATGTGGAAGGAAGGATTATTAATTAAACTGCACAAGATGAGGGTTGGTGGGAGAGTTTTTAATTGGATTAAAGATTTTTTGTTTGGTAGAAAAATTCAAGTTTGGATTGGATCAGAATTATCAAAACAGTACATAGTGGAAAATGGCACACCTGAAGGTGGTGTGATTAGCCCGTTACTTTTCATCATTATGATCAATGATGTCTTCACAAAGGTACCAGTGGATATGGGTAGGTCACTGTTTGCGGATGATGGGGCCTTGTGGAAAAGAGGCAGGAACATGGACCATATAATCAGGAAACTACAAGAAGCAATTGATGAAGTGGTGGAGTGGGGTTATGATTGGGGATGTAGATCTTCAGTAGATAAAACTCAAACTGTATTTTTTTACCAGGAAAAAGGTTGAGGTAGGGAAGAGGTTAAGGATGTATGGGGTTGAATTAGAAAGGGTTGCATCATTTAAATTTCTGGGAGTTGTATTTGATTCACGATTAACATGGGCAGACCATATCAGGAAAGTTGAGGAGAAATGTAAAAAAAGTAATAAATGTGATGAGATGTTTGACTGGTAGGGAATGGGGAGCAAGTTGTTCAGCTTTGAAGAGAATGTATGTGGCTTTAGTAAGATCTGTATTGGATTATGGAAATATAGTATATGGATCAGCAGCTAGGTCTCTTATAAGGAAACTGGATGTGATTCAGGCTCAGGCCTTGAGAGTGTGCAGTGGAGCTTTTAAAACGTCACCAGTGTCAGCCCTACAGGTAGAAATGGGAATAATGCCTTTGGAACTAAGAAGGATGCAACTAATGGCAAACTACTGGGCTAATTCGCAGGGGCATAATGATTCTCACCCTACTAAAGGAGTGTTGCAGGAGTGTTGGGAAAATGGGTTTCAGAGGGATACCTTTAGTCGGGTAGGGAATGATATTGGGAAAGAATGTGGAGTATTTGATCTGAGGATAAGTCCTTCAGTAGTTTATCCAGTTGTAGCTCCATGGAAGCTTGTATGGCCTGACATAGACTGGCATTTGTTAGAGGTAAAAAGGAAAGAAAGATATAAAACAGATTTGGTAAATGCATTTAACTGTCATGTGATGGAAAAGTATAGAGATTATACTCACATTTATACGGATGGTGCGAAGGAACCTGAAACAGGAGTGACAGGGTTTGGGGTGGTAATACCAGCAAAAGAAATTGGAATCAGCAGAAGAACATCTAATAAGTTAGGGGTGTTTACAGTGGAGATGCTGGCAGTGTTGGTTGCGTTGCAATGGGTGCAGAAAGCCAGACAAGCCAAAGCATTGATATGTTCAGATTCATCCTCAGTTCTAGCAAGTTTAAGGTCTTTTCACACAAACAGTCGGCAAGATGTACTTTATGAAGTCCTTCAGTTACTTACAAGAATTGCAAATCAGGGAGGTCAGGTAAAATTTCTATGGGTTCCAGCACATGTAGGGGTGAAGGGGAATGAGAGGGTGGATGAGTTGGCAAAGAGGGCGTTAAAGAAAGAAAATGTGGAAATGCACATTAGTATCAGTAAAGCAGAGGTTAAGTGTGTAATCTGGGAAAAAGTCAACCGAATGTGGCAAGAAAGATGGGACAGGGAGGGGAAAGGGAGACATTTGTATCAAATACAAAAGAGTGTTGCAGTTACTAGGGTAGGTAATGGAAACAGAAGAGAGGAAATTATGTGGACTAGGTTAAGGCTGGGGCATTGTGCATTAAACAAAACATTGAAAATGATAGGGAAACACCAGACAGGATTGTGTGAGGAATGTCAGGAAGAGGAGTCAGTAGAACATGTAGTTTTGTGTTGCAGGAAGTATGGGATACAGAGAGAGATGATGAGAAATAAATTAAGGGAGTTAGGGATGCAGGAATTCACATTAAAAGGGTTGCTGGGCATGGGTGAGAGCATAAGTCCGGGTATTTTTAGCGTTTTTAAGGGGTACAGGGGTTTTTTTATAGAATATGATGAATAAACAGGAATAGGATACTAGGATTGTCAAAGATGGGAGGGTGAAGTGTAGGTTTGTATATATGTGTGCGTGTGCGCGCATGATTGGGTGAAGGGATTTAGAATGTATGTCTAGTGCACATTCTGGAGCAGAGGGTGGCGATAATGCACCATTAAGCTGGATGCCAACCGCCGTAAAACAAGATATAGACAGACAGCTTCAGTTGCTGGTGCCTGAGTATAATGAAGGTGACTTATTTGTATGGGACAAATGAAGGCTGATTCCTAAGTTGAGTTGGCTGGAGTTGGATTGTGTTGAGATGAAGTGTGCTAGAGACTATGATTCCCAAGGTGCCTTGCAGGTCCCTGCCAGGGGCCGAGCAACAAGATGGTTAACGCTGCTGAAGGAACTGTAGAGTTGGAAAAGAGCATGGAGGCTGCAACTGCTGAGTTAATGAAGAAAGTATCCTGTAGGATGAACAGGTTGATGGATAGTGAAAGTGAGTTTGAGATGGAGGAATGGAGTGAAGAGAGTGAGGAATGGAAACAGAGGTATGAGATGTCAAACTCTAAGGAGTCAGGGGACAAACAAAATAGGATAGCAAAACAACGGAAAGAAGATGAGATTAAAGCAATTACAACACCGAGCGAAGACGGAGCATCTTTTGGGGAATGGAACCCAATTCATTTGACGAAGGTAATCAACAACCTTATAGATGAAGTCAAAACAGCAAAGATTTTATGAAATGGATCGCTATTAGTGATTTGTCGGGATAGTGCTCAGATGCAAAAAAGTACAGTGCTCAATACCCAACAATAGAAAGTGGACTAGAGGTGTTATTTTGGGGATGCCAACAGAAGTTACTATGGATGAGATTAAACAGAATATAAAGGGAGCAAAAATTATTGCCAAACGTCTGAAAGTTACAAGAAACGGGAAAAAGTGTGATAGTTTATCGGTTATGATCAACTTTGATGAAGAGAGATTGCCGACTAAAGTTTATTTAGGGTATATGTGTTATGAGGTCAGAATATATATACCACTGCCTTTAAGGTGCTTTAAATGTCAGAAATTCTAGCATATTGCGGTAGTCTGCAGAGGGAAACAAAGATGTGCTGGAGAACATGAATATGGGAAATGAGAGGCGGGAGCTAGGCTGAAATGCTGCAATTGTTGTGAGGAACACAGTGCAGCTTATCAAGGGTGCATTATTAGCAAGAAAGAAGCTGAGATACAATATGTAAAAGTAACTCAAGGGATCAGTTACGTAGAGGCAGTGAAAGCATTTGCTGGAAAGGAGAAGGCTATCAAGCAAACAAATACGGGGAATAAACCAGTGAACTATGAGGGTTGTAATATGATAAATAAGGATACACTAATTATGAATAAGAAGGATTTCGTACTGTTTATGGTAGATGTAATTAACTGTTCAGCGCAAACAGACAAAAGAACCGAAAAAAAATTAAAATTATAGTCAAGTCTGCAGAAAACTATCTTGGTATTGCAGGGCTTGGGTGGGAAGCAGTCAAAGATACGGTGAATGGAGGATCAAACCGTCCACAAACAGGAGAGGTGGGAAATTAATGGCTGTATATATACAAACGGTATGTCTCTCAAAGGAATGCAAGGAGTCTTATCACAAATGATCAAGAATTTACGAAATATATACCAGAATTTAAGGGAAAAAACCTCAGATTTTATGTTACAAGAAACATGGTTGAAACCCAGGGTAAATGTGCAGAACTCCATCAATAAATAGAAGTACTCAATAAGAACAACTGTGAGTTGGAATGAGATTGGACGAAATGGTACTGCATTTAAAGGAGACGGTTTCTGAAAAAGATGCTTGTTATCAAAAATTCAGTGACATGGAAAACAGATTAAAAATGGAGGAACTTATTCCAAAGTTACAAAAAGAAAAAGGAATTTGTTGCAAAGTGAATTATCTACATTCAGATGATAAAATGAGAACATGGAAACAACTGAGGAAGAATTTCAAGATCTCAATAAACAACTACAGGCTTTTATTCAATAAAAGGAAAACTTGGAAATAGCAGATAGACTTGGAAAACAACAATTTTAAATATTAAGCATGTGATAATGAATATTCTCAAGCAAGAAGCTTTTAGTTTTACAAGTGATTCAAATGAAATTAATGTAATTTGAGGCAATGCAATTATTTGGAGACCACGTGACAAAATTTGAGAAGGAAAACAATCTGTGGCATTGCTATTTAATGAGCACATACAGCATTTGCAAGTGAAATTATAATTAATTATACATCCTGCGGAGGGCAGTAATATGCCTAGATGCGTCTAAACTGCCGGAAATAGAAGAAGACGCTTCAGTTGCTGGATTGTTCCTGTCCATACCCCCTGTCTGAATCCCTTTTCTACCCCTTCCTCCTGCAGCCTCGCCTGCATTGCTGTCAAGTTCAGCTGCCGAGGCAAGATAAGGAACTATCTATTGTTGTTTTGAACTATCTCTGTGTCATGCCTTCGCTAGGTAGGTCTGGCTGTTTGCTGCTACCTAGTGTTGAGAACTGTCTCTCTGTGTTCTGTGTATGATTCCCGGCCCTACGTCCTACTCCCTAGGAGGGGTCCTGACTCTGTGTAGAGCCCCAGCCCCAAGTCCTGTTCCCAAGCAGGGGTCCCGGCTCCATGTTCCATGTCTGTGTTCCTGTTCTCCCTTGACCAAGGCTCTGTGTTCCTGTTCTCATCCTGTCCATGTGCCTCGCCCAGCCCAGTGCTGGAGATTCCTCATCCTGGGCTGGAGTTCCCTTGTCTTGCCCAGGAGTCTCTCGTTTTGTCCTGTAGCCTCGCCTAGACCTGTCTCCCAAGACCACGTCATGTCTTTGCCTAGTTCCGGAGTCCGAGCCTGAGTCAAGATCCAGGTTCTGGGTCTTTGTTCAGTCTCTGGCTTGGAGTCAGAACTCAAGCCTTGTCATGTCTTCGCCTCGAAGAACCCAAGCCTCCTCATGTCCTCCCCTCAAAGAACCCAAGCCATTTCCAGTCCTGTAGCCACATCATGTCCTCGCCTAGTACCGGGGTCCGAGCCAGAGTCAAGACCTAGGTTCTGGGTCCTTGCCCAGTCTCTGGCTCGGAGTCCAAGCCCAGGCTCCTAGTTCCCAGTTCCTTGTCCTGGTCCCGTTTGCCTAGCCAGTGTCCTAGCCCAAGTCTGTGTTCTTATCCCAGCTCTCTAGTCAAGTCCTGTTCCTAGTACTTCAGTGTCTGTGTCTTGCATTTGGGTCTGCTCCCTGCACCCCCCCCCCGTATGACAAATGCAAATTGAAAACAGACATTTTGACAGACTTTTTTAAAGAAACAATAGTTATCTCTCTCAGAACACACATTTACTCAGTGTTGGGGCCTTTGTTCTTCTCGTCTTTTCCTTCTGTTGAGCATTCTGAGGTGAGAAGACAGAATAGTGATGTTACTCCTGAGAGAGAATGAGAGTTCCGGTGAGGAATGGAGACACAAGAGTAATTTATTGGAAGAAAGAAAGGAGGTAGTTCTTGTAGGGGCTGTCTAATTTTATATTTACAGATAACCAAACCACAGCAATTCTTGAATATTTCTTACTTGGAAAGAAAAGGGTGCTTCATCATTAACAATAACATGATCTCAATTTATTGGGTCCAAGTTTGACATTGACCATGCTAACGCAAAGGATGAAGAATCCTTGTGGTGATCACAGAAATACCTTGAAGAGAAACAGCTGTGACATAAGATTGGTCTTGGTAATGTCTATGGGACTTTGCTGCCAAAGTTTCCTCAGGTATTTGTAGACAATATTGCAGGAAGGAATTATTGGCATTATTGATCCAAGAATAAGCGTGACTGGGAGAAGATCGCATGATTTGTCTTGTATGGGAAGGAGTAACCAGTCAATAGTTTGGGATGAGACCTGTCTTTATGAAGGGTCTTGTCCAAAAGTGTCGACTGTTTGTTCCTTCCCATAGATACTGCCTGACCCACTGAGTTCCTCCAGCATTTTGTGTGTTGCTTGTTTCCTAGGAATTTATCAATTTATTATGTCCACTAGATGGCACTGTTGTAATTCCAATGAAATCTGGCATCTCTCAGGCATATGGTGAAATGAACCTTAAGGTCTGGACATTGATTTTCCCAGTTAATATAAACAATATGCAGTTTTTGATTTTTTATTATTAGTCTTTATTTTTTAATTTAGAAGTAGTTTGACACATGCAATCTGGGAATAGTTTCCTTTATGAAAATATGATTTTCTATTTATACCTAAATAATTTTCAAATTAAACTATCCAGCAATAGAACACAAAATATGAAATGGAGGAAAATGCTAATGGGGTGAAGTAGCTTTTCAATATTCACAGTGCATGAGAAGAAATGCTCCGGTTGGAAGAGATCAAGAAAATAATTGATCAACTTCATTAAATATCTCTTGTCATTCAGTTTCAAGGTCTGACCTTCTATCTTCGATCATTGCCATATTGACCTGACATCTAGAGGAAGTGGGATGAGGTGTCATGGGCCCACTGGTATTTTCATGGGATCCTGAGGTCTGGGAGCAGTAGGAGAACAATGCTGTTGAGAGGAAATCTGGCATTATTGGTTAAAGCCTAAGAATTACTGTTACTGGGAGAAGATTGTAGGATTTGCGCTGTATCAATGGTGCTTGCCAGGATCTGGCAGTGTTGAGAGTGGAGGGTCTAGCAAGTTTCCTGAGATTGATAGGACAGACAAGTGAATGAAGCCCAAGTGCCTTTAACCCCTTTTGTCAAGGTCCTGTGCAATCCATTCGCATTTTCATAAGTCTGCCTCTGATTTAAACCCTTCATGATGCAGTTCTTGTCACTACAGATCCATCACAATACACTTTGCTGTTAACCAGGTGTTCTCTTTCACCTTGGTTCAAGTACTAAGAGCAATACTAAACATTTTGTCTGTTGAATGTTTAATTTGTTGTGCATTGTACTACTGCTGCAGAATAACAAATTTCACATCATAAAAAGACAGTGATAATAAACCTGAGTCTGATTCTGCTTTAATGCTGGGGAGCAGCTCATAGCTAAGATCAGCATGTCGCATGCAACAACCTAAGGCAAATTTATGTGTATTGGGTATTGGTCTCATTGAAACAAATATATTTTTGCACATTAATGCAGGGTAGGCATAGACAGACAAGTTCAGATACCGCAGGTAGAGTGGATATGCAAAAAGGCAACTTTGCCACTGTCAGTGATTAACACTGTATTTAGAAATGTTCAGGAAACCCAACCTTTGTTTTAGCTTTTCTTCAATATCAGTCCCAACCCACTGGATATGAATTTCAAAAACATTTTTCTGAAAATTGTCCTGAAGTTTTTGAGTTGGGAGACGGTCACTGACTGGATATGGTCCTCAGGGAGAGATCTTATCAAAGGATTATAACGCATGTAATGTGGCAGTTCACTTTATCTCATGGTAATCTGCAGACAAAAGATGAAAAAGCAAAATTCTTGTTCTGGGCTGATCATTTATCTGTCTTGTCACGTGAATGTTTACAAGTCAAATATGTTTATAAAAACACAATTCATTTGTTCAGTGAATTAACAAATCTCTTCAAAAGAAACGAGTACATAGCAATTCATCAATCAATCACCTTTTCCCATGCAGTGAATCTCTAAATAATTATTTTTCAGCATTTGAGGAAAATCACTTATGCAATGCTAAGTGAAGAAAGTATGAAGATAAAATATTTTTTGAGAAATGTGAATGTAACATTGAAAAAATTTAATTGATATTTTTCTATTCATCTGCTTGACTTTCAAGTCCAGTTTTTGTGGAGAAGAAAATTAATTGCAAAAATGTAAATTGCCATTTAATTAATATAGAAAGCAAGTGTTTCTATGACCTCTCTGTCCCACTATCACTCGAGGACTGATGTACTCCAGAATACTGAGGACAGGAGGATGCTGTATCTGACACCCAAACCCAAATAATAAGTCATTTATAAATCTGAATGTATTCACAGCAGTGGTTAGTAATGTTATCAACACAGGTGATTTTGGAACTACTTTCAGTCATAGTTGGAGAAGTGATACTAGTACTAAGGCAGCTTTAAGAAGATGTAAATGCCTGATGAAAATGTAGGCTCTCTGCCAGATTTCCCAGCTGATACTGCAGAATCCAGAGTGAAGGGATTGTGATAATATAGTTCAATAACCGAAGACTTTAATATTTTACATTGATGTAAGAGACAATGAAGGTATTATCATTTGTTGGCATTTCTATATGTCTGAAAAAAATTGAGATGAGGTACATGGAAATAAACAAATTATATGTGTACATATGGTCTGTTCATATTTGTTATTTTGCCAGTTTCAATGTGTAGTTGTTCTTTTAGCTATGGGTGCTTGATTCCTTTTGCACTGTTAATGTAAATATATATGTGAAAATATCTTTAGCATGCTGGCAAAATACTAATCTGCTTTATCAGCAAAGGTGGCTGATTAGTGAGTTGCTGTGCTTTTTCTTCTTTTGAAGGGGAATATGTATTGTGCTGAATAGTGGAATTAAATTTTGGTATAAATATAAAATCATGGAATGATTACAAGATGGAAGGGGAACATTCAGCCCTTTGAGCTTATGTAAGAGGAATACAAATATTGTTATACTCTGCCCTTGTTCAATAGTCCTGCAACTTTTTACCCTTTCAAATACTTATCCTGCTGCCTTTTCAATTATCCTCCACTACCACTACTGGCAATGCATTTGAGTCCCTAACCACTCCCAGACGAAATCAAAAACCCCTCTATTGCCTTTGGTTCTTTTGCCATTTTTCTTCATTCTATGTCCCTTTGCTCTTGACTACTTCACCAATGGACTGTTCCTTTCTGTCTGCTCTGCCAGTGCTATTTTTAATATTTTGATACCTCTGTTGCATTCCAATGCAGTTTCTTCTGTTCGAAACAGAACAATCCCAACTTCTTCAATTAAATTCAGATATGTTGTTTGTGTTCTTACAAATTATGTTAAAATTCAAACTAGATGCAAGGCCTAATGGAAAAGTTTCACTAAAATGGTCAATGTATGGATATGCTAATTTGAAATTCACTTGAAGTGGCCTGTATATTGATATGCTAATTTAAAAGGCCTCTTTCTTTGCTTACCTGCAGCTTCCTGAACGTTCAGCACATCCTCTTCTATTATATACTATATTCACAGATGGGGCTAGTCATCTGTGGTTGGCAGCTCGTCTAGGAGAAGGAAAACTCTGATCTCAAACCTTCACTGTCTTGTGGCTCTATCTACTTAGGAGAGTAAACCTCAAGGGAAAAATCCAGAGCTGGAGTCCCTGTGGCAGTCCTACATTGAGTTCAATGTTGACTGGCAATTCCTGTGGTGCTGCTGATACCAAACTGTATCAGTTTCTGCCATTCCTTTGGGTTCAGAGAGGATTGGAGAGGGGAAGCTTGCTACCTGGGCAACAGCTTGCTCTCCATATCATACTGCCCAGGCTTGTGTATTATACAGCTAGGACGCAATGTCCATGGTCAACTCTGATGGACGGAGGCCTCGGGTCAGATATATCAGTATATTACCTGTCTTTCAAAATAACACATCCAGCTACTTGCTAATCATTTTCAGCCATTCAGATTTTGTATGGCAGGACTCTGACCTCCTAAAATTGGGTTAAAGAGAGGAATGCAGGAAATCCTAAATGTAGAGAAGGAAGACAGACTAAAGTTAGCAGAATGCTGCAACATATGAACAAAGGTCATGCTCCAAGAGACTTGAAAGCAGGAACCATGTAAGCCAATCTTTCTGTGTATGTATTAACTTTGTTGAGTATTGACTTTGTATATCTTTATTAAATTCTCTGACTTCATTGTAGAATGAGGACATTAGCAGGTTAAACTGGATAAGAATCCCATGTGAGATGGTTGGGATGTCCTCAATCCAAAGAGATCAATTCTTCCAGATTGTACAGTTACAATGGTCTGTCCATATAAGTGAAGTCTGTCATCCCTGGAATTATTTTGGTAAATCTTTTATGTGTCATCTTGAAAGCTTTTACATTCTTGAAGTATATCTTGGCCAGCAAACAGTGTGAGACAATAAGGTGAACGATTTGGGGGCATAAGAGGATGCAGATGCTGGAATCTGGAGTACAATTCTAACAAGATCTGATGGAGGAAGTCAGTGGGTCAGCCAACATCAGAATAAAGAAATGGGCAGTCAACATTTCAGATTGGATTGAAAAAGTGGATGGCAGATGGCCAGTATAAAGGGGAGAGGAATAAGCAGGCAGATAACAGGATGAATGATTTATTTAGCCAAGCACTTTCTTTTGTGTTGAAGTTCTATATTGTGATACTAAAACAGTGATACATGTCACAGTAATAAAAATGTTGGAATTTGTCTTGCTCAGTTTAATCTTATCGGAAATGGAGGTGAAAAGAAAGTGCTCTCCTGCTGAACTGGTAATTTGCATCAACATAATTGAGTTGTGAAAGCTAAAGATGTGACTGACTACATAGCCTGAAATGTTCTTTGTGAGACCTGAATCTGTAGACTTACAGTTGTAGGATTGATTTGGACTTTGCAACTTCCTCCTTCCTCTTCATTGCGCAGTCGTATGATATATAATTTTAAAACTAAAACTGAAAAGCCATTCATGAATATAGCTTGAAGGAATAAAACAATTGTTTTAAGCAATTTGGAGCATCAGTTGACAGATATTTTAAATCAATACAACAGTTAACAAGCACACACATATCAAATGTATGTGTGTCTTCACATTTACACATTAACAATATACTCTCTTCGGACATCCTGCAAAGTTATCCTAGGTTGTATTTATAAGGATTATGTAAATCACAATATCCCTGTATTTCTTTTGGAGAATGGAGACTGGTCTGTAGGATCCTGATTCGGTTATCTTCTAGTATGTCATTTACCGTTCACAAAAGCAAGCATGTCATGAAAATAAATTCAATATGTATGTTGAGGCAAATAGGAGGACAACTTGGATGATTTGGAGATAATGTAATCTGACAACCCAAAACAACCAGCAGCTGTAGGGCAAACCTCAAATGGGACCAAAGACTGGAGACTTGTCACATCAGTTCAGACCCTTCACAAAACTAGTTGGCAGAAGATTACATAACATGAAATAGACACATCAGCCACAGTTGTTAGCTGATAATGATTGAACTTCACCATATCAGACAACATGAGTTGGTACAGAATATATCACTGTAGCCATGAACCAGTTACGAATTAGTACTGAAGATACGGAGACAGTTCTCACCTTCATCAATAGAGTGGAAAAGCTAGTGAAGTGTCTATCATGGGACCTGGAAAACAAACAAAACTACAGAGGCTGGAATATAAAACAAAAACAGAAGTGGTGAAACAGCTCAGCCAGTCAAGCAGCATCTGTGGAAAGAGAAGTGTTTTGGGTGAGGGATCCTTCCTCAGAACTGGGGGAAGCGTGGAAGGGTTACAGTTTTCAAAACAGCGCAGAGGTTGTGAGTAAGGTGTAAGACAAGACTGTGTGGAGATTAGTTAAGACAGAGTAGGTGATAGGAGTAAATGAATTGCCTGATAGGGAGACTTGCTACGGAAAAATAAATAAAGGGACATATCTATGTTAATGGAAAACATCAAAAGAGCAAGATACCTGAAGTAGGAAAATTCAATGAGCAATAAGCTTTCACTGGGTCCACTTTCCCCATTTGCCCATTCCACCTTCCTTATTCAGTTCCACTCTTCAGTGTCCTCTCCTCTCAGATTTCATTATCTGCCATCCTTTGTCATCTTCACCTATCACCTCCCAGCTTCTGTTGCTTTTCCCATTATTCCCTCCTCCATCTGCCTATCACCCCTACCTCACCTGGATCCACCTATTGCTTGCTAACTCTTGCTCCCCTTTTCTTCACCTCTTTATACTGGCTATCTCCCCCCTAGCTTTTAGTTCAGACAAATGGTCTTGACCCAAGTTGTTGGCTGTCCATCTTCCATCCACATATACTACCTGACCTCTCGAGTTCCTCCAGCATCTTGTCAGTTGCTTCAGACTCCAGCCTCTCTTCAGTATCTTGTGTATCTGGGAAAACTCAATGTTAATTCCAGGGGCTGGACAGAAGCACAGAAGTTGTTTAATTTTAGTTGCAGTTGAAAATAGTTGGAAATTGTCAAATAGCCTGTCATCTGGGAGTTAATGAGACAAGCTTTGAAATCTCAATAGCCAAAGCAATATTTTTATCTGAAGCTCATTCTGTGCAAATTCTTGGCACAGATTTTGAGAGAAGTTACTCTTATAATGACACTATAAAAGAGCTCTTAACTGAATGAGATCCAGCAAGAAATTTATGTCTTGGACTGTGGCAGAGCTAAAATGGTGCAAATTGAAGACAGCTTGGTGAAATGGGGATTGAAGGAAAGACTAATCTGGGTAAGATTCTGAAACATTCTGTGTTAATTGATAGAGGAGGCCTTTCAGTAATATTAACGTCTCTCTCTGGCACTTATATTTAGTTGGTTATGGGTGCTTGATGATGACGATGCTGATCATGTTTCAAAAGCATCATCACTGAGTGGAAAAAAACTGTAGGAGAAATAATAGTGAGTTAATAGCACTTATTAAAATTAGATTGTAAATAGGCCATTTGCTTATGGCAAAGAAATGTGTTATGAATTTTGATGGGTTACAATTATTCAATAATTGGGTGTACCATTATTGCGGCAAAATTTTTTTAGAAAATGCAACTTCAGCAGAAGCCTCCCACTGAAATGAAATGGATATTGTGAGATTGCTTGATGTATACCATTAATGCAAATTAATCTCGCTGCTACCATTTAAGGCTGGTTATTCATATCATAAAGAAACTGTTGATAGTGTGATTAATGTTTCAGTCATAGTTTTGAAGGCCCAGAAAGAGAGCTGTGAAATTATGATGTCTCAGTGAATTGCTCCTGCAAGATTTTAGAAACTTTTTGTCAGCTGGATTCTGTGCTGGTTTTGACGTCCTTAATTCTGTTTATAGAATAATCGAGGTTTACAGTACAGAAATGGGTCACATGTGGATTTTTGAAGGAGCTGTTCCATTTAATCTTAGTTTACTCTCCATGACTCTGAAGGTTAGTCTTCAAATAAATGTCTGTTGTGTGTTTAACAGCATCTTTTAACTGAAATAAGTTTAGCTCACAAGCATGACTTTGATAAATTGTGGTAGCAGACACCTCGGGTTTGTCGAGAGTTATTGCCTTCAATAAGAGATTTTCTGTTGATAGCTTTTCTGCTAGTTGCCTTTGAAATCAGCAAAACAAAAGAGCCCACAGACACTACAAAGCCCAGCTACTTTCTTTAAGTTCCTATGCTCACATCTGACATTCTCTTCCAACTGTAAAAGTACTGTGTGGAAAGAGCATCCCCATTTCCCTAAAGTTCTTTTGCAAATTATTTTAAATCTGTGACCTTTGGTTATTGAACCAGCTTTGTGGAACAGATTCTCCGTACTTACTGTACTTCATCAAATGCTGAATACCTTACTTACATTAAACCTTAACCTTTTGGTATTCTAAGGAGGCCAGTCTTTTGCTTCTTCAGCGTCTCCACATATCTGAAGTCCCTTATCACTGGAAACTTTCCGTTAGCATTGGAAACCAATTAAATTGTGGAGGCAAAGCTATGCTGATAGATTTAAACGCAGATTTGAATTATTGCTTTCAGATATTAACTTTTGGTTATGACATAAGTATAATGTGATAAGTGTAGCCTGGCTGGAAGGAAAAAAAATAAATAGTAGCTACAGCACTCCATCGCTGGATGTTTTATTATGTGTCTGCCCCCACTGTAAACCATTTACTGGTAATTGTTTGCTATGATTAGTCAACAGCTCAATTACTACCTTAATGTGCAATAAAGGGCTGGGTGAACAGAATACTGCATTCCCCTAAATTTTCCTATAATCTCATACACTTTTATATTGTTTCTCATCTCATTGGAAGGATGCAACACACACAAATGCTAATGAAGGGTCTCAGCCCAAACCATTGACTGTTTACTCTTCCATAGATGCTGCCTGGCCTGCTGAATTCCTCCAGCATTTTGAGTGTGTATTGTTTCGGATTTCCAGCATCTGCGATTTCTTCATATTGGTAATTTTATGTCTAATGGACGTAGCATGATTCTCAAGGAAGAATCATTCACTCTTTAACTTTTCAAGCAGAGGAGTATACCCTTCACACACCACATCCATGTGGACTATTATATCTATCTGTACTAACCCCATTTGCCTGCATTAGGTCAGTCGTCTTCTATATTATGCCTATTCAAGTGTCTGTTTTCATGAATGCATCTACTTCCACCACCTCCTCTGACAGTTTCTCTCCAGAAGTGTAGTCAATTATGAAGTCTAAATAAATCATCAAAAAGGCAAAGAGTTAGTTTCCTTCACACTCCATGAAGTGCTGTCACTCCTGAGGCGTTCTTGGGTATATTGCCTTGCTTTATTCTTCTGGCCCCAGTTTGTAATGTTTTGGCAGATAGATGGTGGCTTGTCAGTTGCCAATGAATTTGTGATCATTTGCAGCAAACTGTGAAATGCAATAATTATAACACTCTAATATGTGCCATTTATTATTTACAAAAAAAATGACTTGCAATTAGATCTGTGATGCAGGGCTGCTTCAATTACAGGGATTGCGTTGAAAAATCTGCAGTTGCATTATTGACATGTTATGCTCTATGTTCTTGAAACGTGAAGGAAACCTTATCAAAATTTAAACATAGTCATGTACAAAGCTTCTTCAGTCTCATATTCTTGGAGTCAGCCAGTATAAATGCCTCATAACCCCTACATGCTTACCTTTTCAGCACATTTTGTTGCCTTTTAAACACTTTGCAGTGTTAATTTCCCCGTCCACCCTAACTCTTCCTCCTGTCTCTGGATTGGAGGAGTTTCTTAATTTTGGAAGCTGGGTAATATGATGATCCATTAAATAAAATGTTAAGTTATAATCAGTAGAAGGAAACTCCTGTTGTTCTATCTATGACAGACATGATTCTCCACCACCATGGATTTGTATAAAACAATCATTGGTTTATACCCACTGAGCAGAACAATTCTGTGCTAACATGGTTGCAAAAGCATCTTTATAGCAGCACAAATGGTGGTCTGCATAGTTCCTGCTGATCATAACATTATTTCACTAATTGCTCAAAATACAACTACTATGACTCAATGTCGCTGGAAGAAGCCAAGCTCTCTTTTAAAAAAAAATTTAGTTTAAAAAAAAGTCTTTGGTGATAGCCTACTACTCGCAGTGTATATATACAAAAAAATACAGTGAGTCAAACACCTTCACAAAATTCACCCAAGATGGAAGCTTCCTTCAGGGCTTCTAATAATATCTTACTTGTGAAACTGCAGAAAGTTAAGTAAAATATGAATTAAACTCAATACAGAATTGTCACATCAGAATCAGGTTTATTATCACTGGCATGTGTCGTGAAATTTTTTTAACTTAGCAGCAGTACAGTGCAATACATGATATAAAAAGAAAAAATAAGTAGATCAATTACAGCAAGTATATATATGTATGTTAGATTACAATAGTGCAAAACCAGAAATAATATACATTAAAACAAAGTTAGTGTTCATGGGTTCAAAGTCCATTTCGGAATCGGATGGCAAAGGGGATGAAGCTGTTCTTGAATCGCTGAATGTGTGCCTTCAGGCTTCTGTACCTCCTTCCTGATGGTAACAATGAGAAGAGGCCATATGCTGGGAGAAGAGGGTCCTTAATAATGGACACTGCTTTTCTGTGGCACTGTTCCTTGAAGATGTCTTGGATACTACAGAGGCTATAACCCAAAAGGAGCTGACTAATTTTACAACTTTCTGTAGCTTCTTTTGGTCCTGTGCAGTAGTCCCCTCCCCCCACCCATACCAGAGAGTGATGCAGCCCCTCAGAATGCTCTCTGAGGTTCATCTATAGAGGTTTTTGAGTGTTTTAGGTAACAAATCAAATCTCTCCAAACTCCTAATGAAATGTAGGCCCTCTCTTGCCTTGATATGTTGGGGCCAGGTTCATTTTGACACCCAGGAACTTGAAACTGCTCACTCTTTCCACTTCTAATCCCTCCAAGGATTGGTTTGTGTTCCCTCGTCTTCCCCTTCCTGACGTCCACAATCAGCTCTTTCATCTTACTGACATTGAGTGCCAGGTTATTGCTGTGACACAACTCAACTAGCTGGTATATCTCGCTAGTACACCCTCTCGTTTCCATCTGACATTCTACCAATGGTGGTTGTATCATCAGCAAATTTATAGATGCCATTTGAGCTTTACCAAGCCACATAGTCCTGGATGTAGAGAAAGTCAAGTAGTGGGCTGAGCATGCACATCTGAGGTGCGCCAGTGTTGATCGTCAATGAGGAGGAGATATTACCACTAATCTGTACAGAATGTGGTCTTCCGGTTAGGAAATTGAAGAACCAATTGCAGAGAAAGGTAGAGAGGCCCAGGTTCTGTAGCTTATCAAACAGGGCTGTGGGAATGATGGTGTTTAAACGCTGAGTTATAGTTAACAAACAGCATCCTGACATACGTATGTGTTTGTATCGTCTAGGTGACCTAAGGCCATATGAAGAGCCATTGAGATTGCGTCTGCCATAGACCTATTGTGACGTCAGGCAAATTGCAGTGGGTCCGGGTCCTTGCTGAGGCAGGAGTGGATTCTAGCCATGACCAACCTCTCAAAGCATTTCATCACTGTAGTTGTGAGAGGTACTGGATGATAGTCATTAAGGCAGTTCATACTACTCTTCTTAGGTACCTACATAATTGTTGCCTTCTTGAAGCAGGTAGGAACTTCCAACTGTAGCAGTAAAAGGTTGAAAATGTCCTTGAGTACTTCTGCCAGTTGGTTGGCACAAGGTTTCAGAACCTTACCAGGTGCTCCATTTGGCTCTGCCATCTTGCAAGGATTCAGCCTCCTGAAAGACAGCCTGACGTCACCTTCCGAGACAGATCACAGGGTCACCAGGTGACCAGCGATCTTCACAGGTGTGCTTATATTCTCCCTATCAAAGTAGGATTAGAAGGCATTGAGCTCATCTGGTAGTGAAGCATTGCCTGCCATTAATTGCTTTATTGGAAGTAATGTCCTGCAAACCCTGCCAGGGTCGATGTGCATCTGACGTCACCTTCAATCTTGTTCAGAATTTTTTCTCTGCTCTTGAAATAGCCCTCTGCAAGTCATACCTGGTTTTCTTGTCATACCCGGGTCACCTGAATTAAATGCCCCAGATCTAGCCCTCAGCAGATGATGAATCTCCTGGTTCATCCACAGCTTTTGGTTTTCAAACGTACAGTAAGTTTTCGTAGGCACACACTCATCCACACAAGTTTTAATGAAGTCACCTGAATATACTAACACTATTTATGATTCTCACAATCGATGTTAACCAAAGTGATACATGTACGCAGTACTCCATAACTATGTCATGGAAACTAGAGCAACTCTTGGTGTTACAATGTCTTAATAATGATAAACGATAAATGTAATACTTCAAAGTACTGTATATCTACTATGTGTTTACCGATATTAACAAAACTTAACGCTCTCAGATATTGCTTTTTCACGGGCAAATGAAGAGTGGATGGAGATGGATGTCTTTCTGCTATGTTTTTCAAGTTAGGTCCAAATTAAAATGAGATTAAAAAAACAGCTCGCGTACAGGAAGTAATGTTCATGCAAAACAAATTGCACCTCTAGAGGCCAGAACAGATAGAAAAGGCTGAAAAGTTCCTCTTGCAGACATGAAAGAATGGATAGTACAATAAACAATATGCTGGAAACATTCAGCAGGTCAAGTAGCATTTGTTGGAGGAAAAGAACTGTTGACAATTCAGATTGGAACCCTGCTTCAGCACTGAGAATGGGGAGGCAAGATACCCAGTATAAATAGAAGAGCAGGGAGACAGGATTCTGATGCAACTCGTAAAGTGAGAAGTAAGATGACAGGTAGGTGTTTTCAGGTCAAGGAGGTGTGCAGGGATGGTGTTGGAAGACAATGGCAAGTGTGGTCTACCTTGCTCCATTCGGTTTCTCTCTGTCTCCATCTATCATTCACTTGCCTCTGTCTTCTAACTATATACCTTAATCACTTGCCCTATCTGGCTTGCTCATGCCTGCCATCTCACACCCCTCCTCAGTCAACCAATCACCTCTGACTCCTTTCTCACCACTCACCCTCTCTTTATACCGGCCATCTCAATTCTCCACTCTGTCTTAATACAGGGTTTTGAACAGAAATGCCAACAATTCTTTTCTTCCCACACATGCTGTTCAATGTGCTGAGTTCTTTCAGCGAGTTGTTTTTTCTTTGCTCTTGAAGTCATCCTGGCCTGCATTTTTCTCTCTCCTTTCCTACTTGGGGATCAGTTGGTTCACACACCAGCTCACTATTGCAACCTCCAAAGGATATAAGAATCTTCTGTATCCAAAGGAATTGACACTTTGTCACCTAGGAATTCAGTGAAGAAGTTACCATTGTATGTAAGAATTTTGTGTCACATCTTTGATTTCCAAAACAATGACAGGTTACCAACACTCAAACTTACAGCCTATATATACAAGTGAGTGTGTGGGGTACTGGACGGATGGATGGTGATGGATTTTCCAGCTACAGTGGGTCTGTAGGAACCTCCTGCTCGGTGGGAACAGGGCATATCCACGTACCTCCTCTCCCAATGCCCAGCTCCAGCATTCGGGTGCTGGGCAGAGCTGAGCAGTGCTGGAACCACTGTGCAGACTCCCTCTGAGTCATTGAGGCCAATTGATGACCATTCTTCCCATCCCTGTGCCCTCTCCTGTCCTGCTGTTTCTGTGATCCTCTCCAACAAGCTCCTTCATTTCCAACCTCCAAATAGTTGCCAGGAATGAATCCTGCCATAGCCTGTTGGCTGCCTGCACTGCTATGCTTAAATATGAAACTTACCGGCAATCAAAGTTGAAAAGAAAATAAGAAAACACTTACTTGACTGATCAATCCCTCTGCAGGCACAAACACTGACCCATTCCCAGATTTCATGAAGTGATACTTTCTCCCTTTCTTCCATGGTCTTCTATCCTCTTCCATGATTTCCTCTTCTCCAGCCCTTTATCTCTTTCACCAATCAAATTTCCCACTCTTTATTTCACCTCTTCCTCTCTCCCGGTTTCACCTGTCACCTAGTACTACTTCCTCACCTCCCTCTACCTCTTGCTCTAACTTCTCATCTTTTTTCCAGTCCCGATGAAGGGTCTCAGCCCAAAACGTCGACTGTGTACTTTTTCCCCATAGATGCTACCTGGCCTGTTGAATTCCTCCAGCATTTTGTGTGTGGCCATGAATAAGTGTCAGCTTCTGGAGATCCAGAGGTCTACATGTTGATCACCAACTACACCCTAAGCCTGCTGCAGAGACTGAAATTTTCCATCCTCTTTGTTTGTAATGGCTCCCTCCTCTGTGGCATCCTTGTGCTTCACTAAGCATATCTCTTCTGTACCACTCTGCCTGCATTCAATAATCATAATGTCAGCTTCTGCATGTGCAACATGGACAGATAGAGCTTCAAAGAGTAGGAACACTTGCATTGTCACTCTCAGGGAGGAATGCATCACACCTTAGGATCTCCCTGTGTAGTATTGTTCCTGAAGACCCTGCTTTATGCTCTAAACTTTCATCATGTATTTGATTTCACAAAAAGTATTACCTCACACTTGGCAAAAGGAGTCATTTCTTTTCCCAAATTTCCAGTTGATCTACATCCCAAGGTATCATTTGACCACCTTCTTCTTTATCCACAACTTCAGCATTACATCCGCAAACCTGCAAATTAGACCACCTATAGTTTCTTCTATATATGTATGTGTGTGTGTGTGTGTGTGTATATATATATATATATATATATACACACACACATTATTTTAATATAATGTATATAATACACACCGATCTATGTGGAATATTACTGTTCACAGGCCTCCAGTCAGAATTACACCCTTTTCACCACTGTCTACCTTCTATAAACAAGCCAATGTGGTATGCAAGTTACCAAGTCACCATGGACTTAACCTTCTGGACCAGCCCATCATGGAGGTCCTTGTTAAATTCTTTACTAAAATCCATGTAGACAACGGTAGTACCTCCAGTCTTAGATACTGAATATAGATATTTTAATTGAAATACTGCCTCGATGCCTCAGTGAACCTACCTTATCTTGTTCTGAATTCCTTCATGAATTAGAAGTAATGGGACAATAATTTAAGAAAAATATCTGTGTCTGTGTTTTGCTAATCTTCACAGTTGGACACTACACTTCCATTTTTTGACTACAAATTATATTTGAGGAGCTTGTTGGTCAAAAAAAGGTGGCAATTATTTCTGATTTACTGCTTCTGCTCTCAGTGATACAGCCTCCTAGCTCCTACTGATTCTTACAACTGCCTTGCCAAGGACTTTGGCATAGGAGTGAAAATACACAATTCAAAACATTAAGGAAGGTAGGCAAAGAAGGATGTCCAACATCTGACAAAATGGGAAATGCAATAATGGCTGAGTGTTCCAGTTTCAGAATTTTCTCACCACACAGAGATGCACAATGGCACTAAAGTTCATTGAGCCTGGTACAGCAGTTTTCTGAATCTGCTTTCATCCCTCAATAATTTGAAACTCCATTCTCTTTGTGGATAACTCTTTCCAGAGTATATTCCTTGAGGAGGGTGCCATTGACTGCCATATCAAGAGGATTGAGAGAGCTGAGGGAGAAATGAGGACTCAAGGAGAATACCGACTGTAGGGTTGGTGAGTAGATTTGAGTAAGGGCTAGTTCAGTTCACAAGGAGTGTTGCTAACATTTGCTTCATGCTGCGGTCACTGCCTTCCATCCTGAGGCTCAAGAAAAAACAGACGACCAGTACTTGCCCCAGTTTCTTCTCCCAAGCTGTTAATCTGATCAACCACTCTAGTTAGCACACCACTTCCCCAAATTACTTCAGTCACTGTATTGCACTGTAACCACTTTTTATATGATTGTTTGTGTTGTAAATACATGCCCATTTCATTTCCATATCTGCACTACTATCTTTATTTTATATAATTCTTTACAATTGTTGAATGTCGTTGTATTTTGTTGCATGTCAAGCCAACCCACCACATCAAATTCCAAGTACTTGTAAATGTATATGGCAAATAAAGTTAATCCTTAAAGCTGAAATAAATAAAGAGGAAAAAAAAGTGGGATGGCTTGTTTACCCACGTACTACACACAGTATTTTCCCATCCAATACATCTGTTGGATTTTGGCATTTTTAAGATGAATAATAAAGTTTATTAGCAGATAGGATACCGTTCAGGTGACTGCCAAATAACAACAAGCCTATCACCATTCTGACCCCTATCTGTTGCTAAGTCAGAAAATTTAGAGTGAGCTGGAAGAGAAGATTTAGCTATGCATTGCACTGCAGCTTTAAGTACAAATGCATACGGTTTCTTGTCTGTTACAGACAACAGCTTCCACAATTCAATAGAGTTTGATTTGGCAGCTTGCCTGGAAATGATAACACCTAATCCCAGTAGTGAAAGTAGTTTCTGGTTCGAGCTTCCTTATCACTTCCTATGTGTCAGTAATTATTAAGTAAATTCAGACTTTAAAACCAATAATGGTCCACACATCCAGGAATTTAGTGTTTAATGAGAGCACAGTTTGGTTCTAACTTGGTTCTTGCTATGAGGCATATAGTTCCTTTTCCTTATCCTCAGAATGAGTATGATCATTTCTGTTGATTTCAAGGGTTGAAATGTTGTTACCTTTCTGATGTCTCAATAGAGTTAGTGAAAGTGCAGTGTTAAGGTTAGCTTGAAGGGCCAGGCCTTATATTAAAGATTGCTGCTGTCTTTGTCTCTGACAGCAACATCACTAAGTAAAACCCTGAAGAGGCCAGGGCAAAAACAGGGGAGGCAACTTCCTCAGTTGAACAAATTTATAGGCTTGGTTTTTGAGGGTTAACAGAGCTTTGATGCCTGACGTGCAGAAAGTAATGTATTGACCATTTCTAAGACAGTCAGATCTGCCTAAACTCCTGAAACTATGTAATGTTGTAAATTAAGCAAAACATGTTGTTTCAGCTGTTCTTCCTGTTTTTAGGACCTTCCAGTACATACAATTATAATGAAAGCAGGATTGCATCAGATGAATACATTTAATGATTGTCAATAGAGATAGTCATAAAACAATATGGCTCAGATACAGGCCCTTCAGCCCAACAAGTCCCTGCCAACCACTGTACCCACCCAGTAGTCTTAATTTCCTGCATTCAGTCTGCATCCCTCTGTCCCCGCTTGCATATACCAGTCCAAGTGATTCTGAAACAACATGACTGAATCTGCATCAATCACTTTCTCTGGCAGCTTATTCCACATACTCACTACCGCTGCTTGAAAGTGTTGTCCCTCTAGTCCCTTTAAAATCTTTCCCCTCTAACCTTAAACCTATGTCCCTTAGATTTGTGCTTTCCCCCACTCTGGTGAAAAGACTGCTACTATCCACCTTATTCTTGCCCCTCATTCTCCTACACACCAAGCAATAAAGACCTAACCTGTCCAACCATCATGCATCTCTAGTCCTGAAAACATCTCCAGGTCCTTTCTGCACTCTTACCAGTTTAATTCCACTGTTTTTACAACAGGGCGACCAAAACTGTACATCAGTGGTCCCCAACCACCGGGCCGCGGACTGGTACTGGGCCGCAAAGCATGTGCTACCGGGTTGTGAGGATACGATATGATTTGGCGATATGAAATGATATGAGTCAGCTGAACCTTTCCTCATTCCCTGTCATGCCCACTGTTGAACTTTAATGCACGTGAGGTCATCAGTGACCCAAGCCACAAATGATCCAAGACGTGCAAAGGAATGGGTTTGTGACCCATTTGTGAATGTTTCCGGTGAATCATCCATGTCAGCGCGGGAAAAAAGATTAACTCCTCGAGCTTGCAAGTGACAGTGGGCTGAAAAGTGTGTTTGACATAACATCCCTGCTGGCATTCTGGAAAAAAGTCAAGGCTGAATATCCTGAGATAGCCACGAAAGCACTGAAAACGTTCCTCCATTTCCAACATCATATTGCTGCGAAGTGGAGTTTTCTGCAATGAATGCAATGAAAACTAAATTGCGGAATAGACTGGACATAAGGAATCTCCTTCGAGTATCGTTGTCTCCCATCACCCCTCGATGGGACTGTCTTGTTGCAGGAAAACAAGCCCAGGCCTCCCACTGATTCAGCAATATTGGTGTGTTGCAAAGATTTTATATGTTCATACGAGGAAAATATGCGCTGTGTTTAATATCCAAACATTACTTAAAATGTTATGATGCTATTGACTTATAAGTGACTTATAATTCAGTGGTCCCCAACCTCCGGGCCGCGAAGAATGCAGCGGTACAGCGGTAACCGGAACACACCCAGCACATCTTTAAGAAAAAAGCCGAAATAAACAAGCTAATTAATTAGGTGCCACCCGGCACGTAAATGTCAGCCAAGATCAGAGGCGATTGCCGATTGCATTGCCTCTGATCTGGGCTGACATTTACATGCCGGGCAGCACCTAATCAATTAGCTTGTTTATTTCGGCTTCTTTCTTAAAGATGAGCAGGGTGCATTCTGGCTACCGCTGTACTGCTGCATTATTCACGGCAATGTATCAGTCCGCGGCCCGGAGGCTTGGGAACCACTGTTATAATTGACTTATCACTATATTCATGCGAGGAAAATATGCGCAGTGTGTTTAATATTAAATTTGTTACATAAACCCCTTTAGAAATGAAATTGAGTGTATTAGCCACTTATAAGTGACTTATAGTTGACCTATCACCTATATTCTGGTCATGATTAACACCCGCACCCCCCCCCCCCACCCAGCCCTGGTCGGCTGGTCTGCAAGAATATTGTTAATATTAAACTGGTACGTGGTGTGGAAAAAGTTGGGACCCCTGCTGTACATCATACACTAAGTGTTTGCTCACCAACAACCTATCGAAAAGCAACATAACGTCCCAACTCTGACGCTCAATGCTATTCTGATGAAGACCACTGTGCTAATTTCTTTTTTTAAGCCATGTTGTTGACCTGCAATGCTGCTTTCAATAAACAGTGCACTTGTAGTCCAAGGCCCCTCTGCTCTGCTATAGACCTCTACTATTAACAGCAGAGTTCCCAAGGAGCGAAAAGGAACAACAACTAACTGACTCCTGCAGCACATCACTGGCCATTGGCCACCATTCTGAGAAATAACTTCTTTAACTACCACCATCTGTTTCCGACCTTTGGGGAAGTTTTGAATCCATCTAACTAGCTCTCCCTGGATTTCATGAGAATTAACCTTCCAGACCAGCCTATCATTCAGGCCTGTTCTTGAATGTTGTCCAAATAAACAACAACTGCTTAACCTTGCCTACTTTTTTTTGAATACCTCTTCAAAGAATTCTATGTTTTATCAACAATGACTTTCCTCATACAAAGCCATGCTGATATTTTCTAATCAGACTGTGATAGATCCTGTCCCTCAGATCCCCCTTCAGTAACTCCCCACAACTGACATCAGTCTGATTAGCTTGCAGTTCCCTGGTTTGTCCTTGCTACCCTTTTATAATAACTCGAACATTTGTCATCACTAGCTTGAAACTAATAAAGTTATGCTCACTGGAGCCAAACTGCCACTTCAGTTATTGGTCCTGCATCATACCCCAAGAGGGGGTCCAGTATTGCATCTTGCCAAGTAGGCCCCTCCATATATTGGTTCATAAAATTTTCCTGGACACAAATTCTACTCATTCCAATTCCTTTACATTCTGTGTTGTCCAGTCAATAATAGGGAAATTAAAATCTCCCACTTATACAACTCTATTATTCTTAGAACAATGAGCAATTTATCTGCACACTTGCTTCACAAGTTCCCATTTGCCATTTGGCTGGGGTCTATAATACAGCCCAGGAGTCACCCACCCCTTCTTGTTTCGAAGTTCTACCCAGAGGCCTCTCTGGTTGTGATCCCCCAGAATGACATTGTCATCTACTATTACATCCTACCTTAACAAAAAGGGAATGCCCCCTCCTCACTTATCTGTACCTCTGTAGAATTTGTATCTTGGAGTATTGATTTGCCAGTCTCTCAGTTATGTTTCTGTTAAAGTTATAACATCCCAGTCCTCGGTGCCTAAGTTCATTAAATTGATATTCTACAGTTTAACTGGATATTCTTTCCCCTACTTTTACTCAGCCCCTGTCTAACCTGATTACTAAACTTGCTCTTATTGCTTCCACTCTAGTTTGAACCCTCTTATATAGCCAGTTTCCTTACAGGAATATTGGTCCCTCTTTGATTCAAGTGGAACTCATCCCTCTTGTACAGGTTAGCTCTACCCCAGAGGAGATCCCACTGATGCGAGAACATAAATCCCTGCCTCTTGCACCAGCTTTTCAGCTACCAATTCATCTAGCCTTTATTTCACACCTCATTAGTAGATGGCGCTGGGAATAACCTAGAGATCACTACCCTTGAGGTCCTGCTTCTAAACGTCTTACCTAACTCCCTATGCTCTTTTTGCAGAGCCTCATTCCTTGTTCTACTCGTGTTGTTTGTACCAAAATATACAACGTGTCTGTAACACACAGAATGCTAGAGGGACTTAGCAAATCAGGCAGCATCAATGAAGGGGAATCAACAATCAATATTTCAGACCAAGACCTTTCATTGGGCTGCTGATGTGCTGAATTCCTTCAGCCTTTTGTGTATTGCTCAAGATTTCCTGCATCTGCAGAATCTCTTGTATTTACAACTCATCTTCCTGTTCAACAGTTTTCAAGTCACGGAGACTTTCTTGGCTCAGCCATCCAGGAGGCGACACACCATCCTAGCATTTTTTCCTGCAGCCACAGAATCTACTGTCTACCGCCTCACTATCAAGCCTCCTATCACTATCAAGTTGTCTGAGTGCACCGTTTCCCCTTGAATCTCATAGCCAGTCTCTATCCCAGAGACCTAACTGCTGCTGCACCTTGAACAGTATCCAAAGAGGTTTACATGTTTGAGAAGGGAATGGCCACAGGGGATTCCTACTGCCAACTTCCCTTACTTCTCCAAGTGGTCACTCATCTATCTAAAGTCTGCACCCTGGATGTGCCACCTCAGTTATAGTTTCATCTGTGAAGTTCTCAGCTTCCAATATGTTCCTGAGCACATACAACCCCAGCTCTAGTTCCCTGACCCAGTCTGTGATGGGCTGCATCTGGTTTCATTTCCTACAGAGGAATTGAAGTTGCGGTGTCAGAACAGTCTATCCACCCACTTAAAATGCAAAGACCTCATCTAAATAACATTTAGAAATCTAGCCCTTCGTTACATCAGAATTGAATTAAGTACACCAAGCGCCATTCTTTGTAAGTAGCTTTGGCATGTACTTGCCTCATTTTATTATGGCCTATTTTCTAGGTCAAGGCAAATGCTGTTTCTTTCTTGTTTTCCTTTAAGGCAGAGGTTCCCAACCTTTTTTGATGCCATGGACCTCTACCATTAACCAAGGGGTCCATGGACCCCAGGTTTGGAAGCCCTGCTTTAAGGTATTTCTTAAAACTTATCTTTTTGATTGAACTTCTATCCCACATCCTGTCCTGGCCTTTGATATGCTGTAATCAATACATTCTAACATGTTTCAATGCCTTTTTTTTAGAATGCTTTACAATATAATTTATTGTTATAGTTCTCCTACTGCAACACTACAAATATTTCCAGAAAGGTGAAATGTCCCAGTAGAAATTCATCCACCAACCTTTCCCTCAAACAAAATGACTCATTTACAAGTAACCTTGTTCATTTTTGTAAAGGGACAGCGGGTAAAAAGATAAATCTGATCTTTAAGGAATGAGGGGTCAAAAATTCAAGCTCTTCTGCTTGGCTTGTAAGTTAATCAATCAGTCTGAGGGGGAAAATTCTTCTCACTTCTTTGTACTTGGTCATTTTGCATTTGTGCTAAATCCCATGTTAGGTTTGATATGCTCTGTATAGTTAAGTAGCTTTGATGCTACTGATAGCTAATATTTACATAATTCCCAAATGAAGAAACCTAACAAAAGAACTCAAACTAATACTGCTCCTTTCCCTACTGCCACATCTAGAGGATGGATTTTCTGTGGGTAGAAATAAACTTTCAGCATTGTTTCTTCAGAATCAGCACCAATCTTTCAGCAATTTTACCACATGGTATCTAGGGAGATTCAAAGACCATCCTGTGAATATCCAAGTATATGCACTTCAGTGCAAACAACAACACATTTAAAATCAAAAATCCACGCACAGAGGTGTAGTTGGTCTTAAACTTTCTTGGTATTGTTTATGATCTATTCCATAAATTTGGTTGTGAATTATCTCCGATTTATAATGGAGGTATCACATTTCATTACAAGGCAAATGATTGTCTAAAGATAGGAATGGGAGTTATGGTCCTCATGACAGAGGGGAATAGGTCGTGCTTTAGTATCAGCCTCCATAGGTACCTTAAAAATGTTTTTTTTTGTGATACGTATGGATGGGTCTCAAGAGTATAAATGAGGCTTGACAAGCACACCAGAACAAATAATTTTTAAAAATTGGAAGAGTCTCCTCCCTTGGAGGTTAGCTCCCATAGCAGGCTGAATTGGGCAGAGGGATGGGAAAGGTCACTATTTCCTGCTTACGTATAGATTATAATGTGTAAGGTGGAAGAGAAACATAAAATCTAAAAATATCCAACTCTATCTTTAAAAAGTATCATTGGTGCTATTCTAATTGGATCTGACATCACTGTCTTTACACATGTGTAGTAACAGCTTACTTAGCTTAATCTGCAGCTTCTTTTTATTGCATTTGATGGATGTTACTATTAATATTTAAGTATTTAGTATTTTAACATCAGTAAAAATGTACCCCAAGTGTAATGCATTAAATATCAGTGTTTCAGTTACAGTGGCTTCATTAGCATAGTATAATATCTTTAGCTATTGTAAGGTCAATAAACCCAATGCCTGATAGAGTAATACTGTTTCCTGCAGACTATGGCACCATTAAATGCATTAATTTCTATTATTATTGCTTTCCTTTTGTTGAGAGCCCAATGATCAGCTGTCAGATTTATGTCGCCTGTGCAAAGGAAAAACACATTCAGCTGTTTTATCAGCTGCCATACATGAAAATACAGCCTACACACTGAGAAAGAACATTATTATTCTTCATCAGTTCTTGGGGTTTTGAATTATTCATCATCAGCAATTCTTTAAAACTCCTTTAAAATCTCAGCGGTATTTTGCCCGATTAACTCTTGAGTAACCAAATCTTTAGGGCTTCTGGGAACTTTACAGAAAATATCTGTGAATATTATATTCCTGCAGATATTTGTATTAAAATTTCTAGACCCAACGGTAGTTGTGAGTGAGCCTTTGTAGAATCAACTGATTTTAGATTTTTCGATTAAATATAAGAAATTCAAGTAGCTGCATAAAAAGATCTGCAAGATGTGTCTAAATTGATGCTCTGGTAATAGCTAACAACAGTAGCTTGTTTTTCTTCAATTCTCATCTGAAGATACTACTAATATTGCAAGGAGTTAGTTGAATGATGGTCTGTTCCATGGGATAAAACCAGCTGCATGACAGATCAGTCTTGTGGAGAATGAGCCCATGGAAAGCATCCGGCTCATGCGGAGACCCTGACTGTGTCCACAGATCCTGCACAGATCAGCTGGCAGGTGTATTTGCAGGCATTTATAATCTCCCACTACTCGAGATACCCACCTGCTTTAAGGTTCACTATCATCCCGGTGCCTAAGACAAGGAAGGTAATGTGTGTTAATGACTATCGCCCATTGGCTCTGACAGCCACCATAATGAAGTGCTTCATTATGTCATGGCACACATCAGCTTCAGTCTGCCAAATAACCTCAACCCACTAAAATTTGCCTACCACTGAAGGAAACTGAATGCTTACCACATGTTAAATGAAACCTCCGGGTTCTACACTAATCACGTAGATAATACAGACACCTACTGTACATCAGCTTATACACACAAAATGCTGGAGGAATTCAGCAGGTCAGGCAGCACCTATGGAAGTGGATAGTCAACATTTCGGGCTGAGGCCCTTCTTCAGGACTGCAAAGGAAGGGGGAAGATGCCAGAATAAAAAAGGTGAGGGAAAGGGAAGGAGGCTGGCTAGAAGATGATAGTTGAAGCCAGGTGGGTGGGGAAGGTGAAGGGCTGGAGAAGAAGTCAGATAGGAGGGAGAGTAGACTACAGGAGAAAGGAAAAGAAAGGAGGTGGGGACCAGGGGGAAGTGATGGGCAGGTAAGAAGAGGTGAAAGGCCAGAGAAGGGAGTAGAAGAATGGGAGAGCGGGGGGGGGGGACTTTTCCCCCATCGGCTTACTATTTATTGATTACAGCCCTGCCTTGAATACTACAATTCCAGGCAGACTCATCTCTAGTCTCCTGGACCTGCGGCTCAGTACTTCACTTTGCCTTCCTGACCAATGGGTCACAATCAGTAAGGAAAGGCACCAATACCTCAGTCATGATTATAGAACATCGAACATAGAATAGTACAGCACAGTACAGGCCCTTCGGCCCACAATGTTGTGCCGACCCTTAAACCCTGCCTCCCATATAACACCCCACTCCCACCTTAATTCCTCCATGTACCTGTCTAGTAATCTCTTAAATTTCACTAGTGTATCTGCCTCCACCACTGACTCAGGCAGTGCATTACACACCAACCACTCTCTGAGTAAAAAACCTTCCTCTAATATCCCCCTTGAACTTCCCACCCCTTACCTTAAAGCCATGTCCTCTTTGTATTGAGCAGTGGTGCCCTGGGGAAGGGGCGCTGGCTATCCACTCTATCTATTCCACTTAATATCTTGTATACCTCTATCATGTCTCCTCTCATCCTCCTTCTCTCCAATGAGTAAAGCCTTAGCTCCCTTAATCTCTGATCATAATGCATACTCTCTAAACCAGGCACCATCCTGGTAAATCTCCTCTGTACCTTTTCCAATGCTTCCACATCCATCCTATAGTGAGGCGACCAGAAATGGACACAGTACTCCAAGTGTGGCCTAACCAGAGTTTTATAGAGCTGCATCATTACCTCGCAACTCTTAAACTCTATCCCTCGACTTATGAAAGCTAACACCCCATAAGCTTTCTTAACTACCCTATCTACCTGTGGGGCAACTTTCAGGGATCTGTGGACATGTACCCTCAGATCCCTCTGCTGCTCCACACTACCAGGTATCCTGCCATTTACTTTGTACTCTGCCTTGGAGTTTGTCCTTTCAAAGTGTACCACCTCACACTTTCCGGGTTGAACTCCATCTGCCAGATTCTTCTCTGACTTTAACTACAAGTTTGCAGATGACACCAGTGACTCAACAGATAATGATGAATCAGAATACAGGAAGGAGATAGAGATCTTGGTGAAATGGTGTCTTGAGTGCAACCTTCCCTCAATGTCAGCAAAACAGAAAATCTGGTATAACACCCTGGGAAAGGTTTCACTGCTAATGTAATGGTCTTTCTGTCGAAGCAGTGTTTGGGTTATGGCTAGAGATAACGGGGGCTTTGGAATGTGAGCTGTCCAATGAAGGGAGTGCTTTTTTCTTGTTGTGTGCTTGAGACCGAGGTGATATGGTTCTTTTTTTTTTGGCGAAAGATGATGAGAGAAGATGTCAGAAAGAAGAGGTTTTAGACACCAGAAAGGAGTGAACTTGGTTGTGGGGCCAGGAGTCCACGAAGCCCAGGGAAAGCGGAACGGAAACTGTAAGCTCCAACTTGTGCACATTAGGCTGTTTCATTAAAATGGTCCTATTTCTTTTTGTTTTTCTTCACTAACCCTTTAGTCAAATTAAGAATTATAAAGCTAAATCGTTTAATTGCATATGGTGTACTGTTTGTAGTTTCGTGGTACTGATTTGTAACAGGGGAACACATCACACACCATCCACCCAAACAGGAGGTTTTGCAGCTCAACCTCACACGTTTGGTGGGGCCAGAGATTGTCTTCCCTAGACTTACGCAGCTGACAGAACCTGGGGGTTACTCTGGTCACTGACTTCAGGAAGCAGGTGGTGCTTCGGGCTACAGCAATGGTGTTGAAGTTGAGGGAGTTGCGAGCTTCAAGTTCGTAGGCTAAGCACATAGAGACAATAGCCAAAAGAAAGTGGACCAGACCTCTACTTCCTCAAAAGCTAAATAAGTACAGCATGTCTTCTCACTGATTTTTATAGATGTACTATAGTAAACAGCTTATCCAGATGCATCACAGTTTGGCATGGCAAATGCATTGCTCTTGACCACAAGAAGCTGCAGAGCTCAGCACATCAGGAAGACCAGCTTCCCCTTTATGGACTCTGTCTGCACTTCTTGCTGCTGCAGCAAAGGAGCCAGCATAATCAAAGATCCTTCCCATCCCGAACATTCTCTCATCCCCCCCCTTCCATTAGGCAGAAGAAACAAAATCCTGAAAGCACATAATACCAGCCTCATGCAGCTTCTATCCTCTGTTATTAGGTGACTGAATGGTCCCCTTGAATGATAAGATGGATTCTTGATGTCATTATATACCTTGTCATGGCCTTGCACATAATTGTCTGTCCGCACTGCACTTATTCTATAGGTATATCAAGCAGTAGGAAATCAAGGCAACTAGACTTGCTGTGTTGTCTGGAAGACACTGCACCACTCATCCGAGAGCCCTCTTCAGTTCTGATCCATGATGGGTAGTTTTCCAGCTTATAAACTATGTAACTTGTTTATAGGTATAACAATCACATACGGGTCATTAAGAGTCATAGAGGTAATGAGAAGGTCATTAGTCTTATCTTTACATGAATGGAAGTTGGAAATGCCGGGGTAGACATGTTAGGACTGCATTGTAAGTAGCTGATTGGTGGTGTCGTACCCCACCCCCTCTGTTAAATCTGCTCAGGGATGGGTTTTCCAGTTTGACAAAGATGGTTGTTTGACCCCTCTTTCAAACTACCTGTCCTACCCACCATAGATTAGAACTGAAGAAGCCTCTCAGATGAGTGGTGAAATGTCTTCGAGACAACACAGCAAGTCCAGTTGCCTTGATTTACTACTGCTTGATATACAATGCCTAGCTGACTGAGAACCTTCATAGACATATTCTCTGCAAGTGTAACAATTTATACCGCATCCTGTTACTTCTTTTCCCTTCTACTACCTGGATGTCCTGATGTAATGAACTCACTTGGATAGAAGGAATCCAAAACAAAGTTTTTTCACTGTACCTCAGTACAAGTGACAATAATAAACCAATTTATCATTTTATTTTACATCACATCATTTCGAACATATACCCCTGGATCTGAAAGGGTAAAGGTATTCTTCATGTTGGTAGAAAAAGAATAGTCACAGGCATAAAAGGCCGAACTGGCTCAACACGTCAACAACTGCACATTTCAAGGCAAATAGGACAGAGACGAATGAGGGTTTGAAAGGGCTGTAAGGGACCGAAGAGTAGTTTATTATAAACTAGATAAGGTAAGAGAGGATCAGAAAGGGAATCAAGGGAATGTGGGTCTGTGAAGGATTCAGGAAGGGACTGGAAATGGCCGTGCCTGTATTCAAGACCATGGGTGGCTGATGATGAGATTGCAGCTTAAGTGACCATGAAAACTGGTGCAAAATTTGTGATGAAACAAGATGAAAATGAACCAATGATAGTAAGGTTTGATTTTCAACCATATGGCAACGAACAACTCATCTGCTAACACTTGATAGTAAAATGTTGTTGTAACGCATGTTCAATTACTGATTTATAAGGCCTGTTACTAAAAAAGTCAATGTAATGTATTTTTAAACGTCCCTATGTTGAACTATCTCACTTAGAGCTTTGCCACATGCAGGATAATTCAGTTAATTCATCTAGCAGCACAGAATATTATAGAAACATAGAAACATAGAAAATAGGTGCAGGAGTAGGCCATTCGGCCCTTCGAGCCTGCACCGCCATTTATTATGATCATGGCTGATCATCCAACTCAGAACCCAGCCTTCCCTCCATACCCCCTGACCCCTGTAGCCACAAGGGCCATATCTAACTTCCTTTTAAACATAGCTAATGAACTGGCCTCAACAGTTTGCTGTGGCAGAGAATTCCACAGATTCACCACTCTCTGTGTGAAGAAGTTTTTCCTAACCTCGGTCCTAAAAGGCTTCCCCTCTATCCTCAAACTGTGACCCCTCGTTCTAGACCTCCCCAACATCGGGAACAATCTTCCTGCATCTAGCCTGTCCAATCCCTTTAGGATCTTATACGTTTCAATCAGATCCCCCCTCAATCTTCTAAATTCCAACGAGTACAAGCCCAGTTCATCCAGTCTTTCTTCATATGAAAGACCTGCCATCCCAGGAATCAATCTGGTGAACCTTCTTTGTACTCCCTCTATGGCAAAGATGTCTTTCCTCAGATTAGGGGACCAAAACTGCACACAATACTCCAGGTGTGGTCTCACCAAGGCCTTGTACAACTGCAGTAGTACCTCCCTGCTCCTGTACTCGAATCCTCTCGCTATAAATGCCAGCATACCGTTCGCCTTTTTCACCGCCTGCTGTACCTGCATGCCCACTTTCAATGACTGGTGTATAATGACACCCAGGTCTCGTTGCACCTCCCCTTTTCCTAATCGGCCACCATTCAGATAATAATCTGTTTTCCTATTTTTGCCACCAAAGTGGATAACTTCACATTTATCCACATTAAATTGCATCTGCCATGAGTTTGCCCACTCACCCAACCTATCCAAGTCACCCTGCATCCTCTTAGCATCCTCCTCACTGCTAACACTGCCACCCAGCTTCGTGTCATCCGCAAACTTGGAGATGCTGCATTTAATTCCCTCATCCAAGTCATTAATATATATTGTAAACAACTGGGGGCCCAGCACTGAGCCTTGCGGTACCCCACTAGTCACCGCCTGCCATTCTGAAAAGGTCCCGTTTATTCCCACTCTTTGCTTCCTGTCTGCTAACCAATTCTCCACCCACACCAATACCTTACCCCCAATACTGTGTGCTTTAAGTTTGCACACTAATCTCCTATGTGGGACCTTGTCAAAAGCCTTTTGAAAATCCAAATATACCACATCCACTGGTTCTCCCCTATCCACTCTACTAGTTACATCCTCAAAAAATTCTATGAGATTCGTCAGACATGATTTTCCTTTCACAAATCCATGCTGACTTTGTCCGATCATTTCACCGCTTTCCAAATGTGCTGTTATCACATCCTTGATAACTGACTCCAGCAGTTTCCCCACCACCGACGTTAGGCTAACCGGCCTATAATTCCCCGGTTTCTCTCTCCCTCCTTTTTTAAAAAGTGGGGTTACATTAGCCACCCTCCAATCCTCAGGAACTAGTCCAGAATCTAACGAGTTTTGAAAAATTATCACTAATGCATCCACTATTTCTTGGGCCACTTCCTTAAGCACTCTGGGATGCAGACCATCTGGCCCTGGGGATTTATCTGCCTTCAATCCCTTCAATTTACCTAACACCACTTCCCTACTAACATGTATTTCGCTCAGTTCCTCCATCTCACTGGACCCTCTGTCCCTTACTATTTCTGGAAGATTATTTATGTCCTCCTTAGTGAAGACAGAACCAAAGTAATTATTCAATTGGTCTGCCATGTCCTTGCTCCCCATAATCAATTCACCTGTTTCTGTTTGCAGGGGACCTACATTTGTCCATTGCAAGGATTTGTGGGGAATCATAATGTTGAGCTTGTGGTCTTCCAACATGCACCAGAAACAAAAGAGGATCTCAACCTGCAACACGTATGTAAATTTAAATGTGTGCATTTTGCTTTTATGGTACTCAATACTGTGTAATAAACCTCTTTGTTAAGGAGTCCACAACTGAACACTGTCTGTTTCATTACCTCATTGATACTTAAATGTACTTCAATGTAGAATGATGTTTTCAAAGTTGCAGCCATGTGAACTATTTCAAGTATTTTATAGTTAATTTATATGTTATTCATCATTTTGCCACCGACATTTGGCCATCTGTATGGTGTTCTGCCTGTTTACAGGCAGAGAAGTAGGTGTACAAATTTAATAAAGAGAAAAGGAAGGCATTTTTTGTAGTGCATTTGAAGACATCAGAGTGCCTCCAAAGGTTTATTAATATATAGGGCGGAATAGGACATTCCGGGCCATTGAGCCGTGCCACCCAGCTGTCCACTGAATTAATCCTAGTCCAATCACGGGACAGTTTACAATGACCAATTAACCTACCAACCAGAGCATTTTTGGACTGTGGGAGGAAACCGGAGCACCTGGAGGAAACCCATGTGGTCACGGGGAGAACGTACAAACTCCTTACACATAGCGGCAGGAATAGAACCCAGGTCATCTGTACTGTAAAGTGTTGTTCTAACCACTACACTACTGTATTACCCCAACATTTTAAGTTTTATGACATATTAAATATTATTGCTTGTAATATAAGAAATGTCGCAACTACTATGAATCCTAACAGACTACTTTTAGATGATATTTTTAAACAATAGAAACTCTGTTTAAAATCTAAGGATCCGTGAATAGAATTAAATTAGTATAATGTAAAAATGGTCCATCATCAAGGACCCCAACCACCCAAGACATGCTCACTTCTCACTGCTGTTCTTAGCACTCACACCACCAGGTTCAGGATCAGTTATTACCCGTCAACCATCAGGCTATTGAACCTGAGGAGATAATTTCACTCATCCCATCAAGGAACTGTTTCCATAACCTATAGCCTCACTTTCAAGGACTCTTCATCTCATGCTTTCAATGTTCATTGCTTCTTTCTTTCTTTCTTTCTTGTTTCCACAGTTTGTTGTCTTTTGCACATTGGATATTTGTCTGTCCTATTTAGTACGGTCCTTCATTGATTCCATTGTGTTTCTTGGGTTTACTGTGTATGCCCGAAAGAAATCAAGTCTCAGGGTTGTTTGTGGTGACATACATGTACTTTGATAATAAATTTACTTTAAACTTTCAACTTCGAACAAGAGACTGCAGCTGCTGGAACCTGGAGCAACAACCATGGTGCTGGAGGAACTCCGCAGGTCAGGCAGCATCTGTGGAAGAAAAAAGTTGATATTTTTAGTTGAGGCCCTTAATCTGACTGAAACATACACTCAGTGGCCACTTTACCTAATAAAGTAGCTACTGAGTGTATGTTCGCAAACACGAGGAAACATGCAGATGCTGGAATTTTAAGCAACACACATAAAAATTGCTGGTGAATGCAGCAGGCCAGGTAGCATCTCTAGGAAGAGGTACAGTCGACGTTTTGGGCCGAGACCCTTCGTCAGGACTAACTGAAAGAAGAGCTAGTGAGAGATTTGAAAGTGGGAGGGGGAGAGGGAGATCCAAAATGATAGGAGAAGACAGGAGGGGGAGGGACGGAGCCAAGAGCTGGACAGTTGATTGGCAAAAGGGATATAAAATGATCATGGGACGGAAGGCCTAGGGAGAAAGAACAGGGGAGGGGTGAAGCCCAGAGGATGGGCAAGGAGTATAGTGAGAGGGACAGAGGGAGAAAAAGGAGAGAGAGAAAAAGAATATATATGTTGTCCGCCAGAGAAGCAGAATCTCCCAGTGGACACACATTTTAATTCTACGTCCCATTCCCATTCTGATATGTCTATCCACGGCCTCCTCTACTGTCAAGAGGAAGCCACACTTAGGTTGGAGGAACAACACCTTATATTCCGTCTGGGTAGCCTCCAACCTGATGGCATGAACATTGACTTCTCTAACTTCTGTTAATGCCCCTCCTTCCCCTCGTACCCCATCCGTTATTTGTTTGTTTATCTATATATATTCTTTTTCTCTCTCTCTTTTTTCTCCCTCTGTCCCTCTCACTATACTCCTTGCCCATCCTCTGGGCTTCACCCATGATCCTCTCATATCCCTTTTGCCAATCAACTGTCCAGCTCTTGGCTCCATCCCTCCCCCTCCTGTCTTCTCCTATCATTTTGGATCTCCCCCTCCCCCTCCCACTTTCAAATCTCTTACTAGCTCTTCTTTCAGTTTGTCCTGACAAAGGGTCTCGGCCCGAAACGTCGACTGTACCTCTTCCTAGAGATGCTTCCTGGCCTGCTGCGTTCATCAGCAATTTTTATTTGTGTTGATTGAGTGTATGTTCATAGCTTTCTGCTGTTGTAGCCCATCCACTTCATAATTCCACATGTTGTACATTCAGAGATGCTCTTAGTCACACTACTGTTGTAATGCACAGTTATTTAAGTTACTATTGCCTTCTTGTCAGCTTGAACCAGTCTGGCCATTCTCCTCTGACCTCTCTCAGTAACAAGAGTTTTTGCCTACAGAATGGCTGCACACTGGGTGTTTTTCATTGTTTACACAATTCTCTGTAATATCTAAAGACTGTTGTGTGTAAAAATTCCAGGAGATCAGCAGTTTCTGAGATGCTCAAACCACCCCCTTCTGCTGCCAACAATTGTTCCACTGTCAAAACTACCTAGGTTACATTACTTCCCCATTCTGATATTTTGTTTGAACACCAACTGAACCTCTGGGCATTAAGTTGCTGCACATGATTGGCTGATTAGATATTTGCATTAATGAGCAGGTACAGAAATGTACCTAATAAAGTGGCAATTGGGTGTAGAGTAGAGATAGCCAGTGTAAAGAGCCGAGGGGAAGGGGTGGTGTTGGCAAGGAGAGGAGGATGGAGGAAAGAGTGGAAATGGTGACAGAGGATGGGAAGTGGGGCATGGAATCAAAAAAGATGGTGAGATGGGAGGGTGGTGACAATAGGGGTGGACACCCAATGGATGAAGTGCGTAAGTGAAAGGCAGATGGAGTGGATGGAGGAGGGGAGGAAGTTGGGATAAGGGGAACTAGGTAGATTAGGGGAGAAGAGAGAGAAAGGACAGAGTGGGAACAGTTTGCCTGAAATTGGAGAATTCAATGTTTCTGTTGTCTGTTTGTAGAAAGTGCTACATTAGATTTATGAATACCATGGAACATCTGGACAGCAAAAGTACATACATCAGGATGCTCTTTGTTGACTACAGCTCAGCATTCAATACCATCATCTCCTCAAAATTATCAATAAGCTTCAAAACCTTGGCCTCAATGCCTCTTTGTGCAATTGAATCCTCCATTTCCTCACTTGCAGACCAGCGTCAGTTTGGATTGGCAACAACATCTCCTTTATGATTTCCATCAGCACAGGTGCACCACAAGGCTGTGTGCTTAGCCACCTGGTCCACACTCATGACTGTGTCTGAGTACGGATCCAATGGCATTTTCAAGTTTACTGATGGCCCCACTGACATAGGCTGAATCAAAGGTGTTAACGAGTCTGCATATAGGAGGGAGATTGAAAATCTGGCTGAGTAGTGCCATAACAACAAATTCTTACTCAATATCAGCACGACAAGGAGCTGATTAGAGACTTCAGGAGGAGAAGACCAGAGATCCATAAGCCAGTGCTCATCAGGGGATCTGAGGTGGCGAGGGGTAGTAACTTTACATTCCTTGGTGTTATCAGTTCAGAGGATCTGTCCTGGGCCCAGCATATGTGCAATTATGAAGAAAGCATGGCAGTGCCTCTACTTTCTTACGAGTTTGTGAAGATTCAGTATGACATCTAAAACTTTGACAAACTTCTATAGATGAGTAATGGAGAATATATTGACCGGCTGCATCACAGACTGGTATGGAAACACCAATGCCTTTGACTGGAAAATCCTATAAAAAGTAGTGGATATACCCCAGTCCATCATGGGTAAAGCCCTCCCCACTAATGAGCACATCTACTTGAAGCCTTGTTGCAAGTAAGCAGCATCTACCATTAGAGACCCCCACCATCCATGTCATGTCCTCTTTGCACTACTGGCATCAGGAAGAAGATATAAGAACCTCAAGATTCAGGAACAGTTGTTACCCTACAACCACTGGGCTTTTGAACCAAACAGGATAACCTTACTTAATTCCACTGCCCTATTATTGAAATGTTCCTACAGCCTATGGGCTTACTTTCAAGGACTCTCCATCTCATATTCTCAAATTTTATTGTTTATTTATCATTATTATTATTATTATTATTTCTTTCTCTTTGTATTGGAGAGTTTGTTGTCTTTTGAACATTGGTTGAACACACAAGGTGGTGTTTTCTTTCTTTGATTCTATTATGGTTGTTATTCTGTCATGGATTTATTGAGTATGCCTGCATGAAAATGAATCTCAGTGTTGTATAATGTGATAGATGTGTACTTTGATAATAAATTAACTTTGAACTTTGGATAGTGTGAAAACTAAAACAACTTTGGAAGTTATAAATGATAATGTTTTACTGAGGACCGAGAGCTTCTAAGGAGAAGAATTAATAAATAATAATAACTTCCTCTGAATTAGAAGGTTGTGTTTTAATTAAACAAAAAGTAAAACCATTATTTAAAAAAATACTTATGAAGCATCTTAGTGTCATACTAAACAATTAAAGTGGCATACAGTTATATATTGCCATGATTGCTAAGTATTTAATATTATAATATATAAATGGGATTACCTGAAATTGGCAATATTTATTAAAGACAAGCATATATTTGCCTGAGCAGTTTCATCAAGGGCCAAAATCGAGTCAGATTTTCTGTTAAAGGAGGAGAATAACAAGCAGCTAATTAATTATGTATTTGGCTCGAATATCTTAGCTCTGGCTGGCAGTTTGAAAAGGCATTGCCAGAATTCAGTAGCTTGTTGGTTAGTACATCTCAGCCTTACGCAGCCCCAACAAGATCTCAGGACAAGCTGAGACATGGTAATGTCACATCTTTCCCTGATCTCCTTTATTGAACTCTGTAGTCCATTGGGTGAGCTGAATTGTGCTGGGATTTACAAACGTTTATGTGAGGAAACCACCTCTGTAATTCTATACTGGCCACACCTGGCATAGGATTAATATAAATTGTCATTTGAAAAAGAAAACTTAGAACCAGAAGAATATTAGAAGAGAAACTAACACATGCTTTAATTTTTAAGTAAAATGTTCTTAATTTTTAAAAGCAGTTAATGCAATTTTAATACTTCTTCATGCTTCTCAAGAGACATTTTAAATCATTTAGAAAATTTTATTAGTTTAGACTCCACCCCAGACCATAAGATATAGGAGCAGAAGTAGGTCATTCAGACTGTCAAGTCTGCTCTGCCATTCAATCATGGGCTGATCCAACTCTTCCAGTCATCCCCACTCCCCAGCCTTCACCCCATACCCTTTGATGCCCTGGCTAACCAAGAATCTATCTACCTCTGCTTTAAATACACCCAATAACTTGGCCTCCACAGCCGCCCGTGGCAACAAATTCCACAGACTTACAACCTTCTGACTAAAGTAATTTCTCCTCACCTCTGTTCTAAAAGGGCGTCCTTCAAACCTGATGTCATGTCCCCTTGTCCTAGAATCCCCTACCGTGGGAAATAAACAGAGAAGGCCTGCTAGATTCATAGCTGAACTGTACGAGTTCAGAGGCATCACCTTGCCTTACATTCCAACCTCAAGATTGGGAGGCTCAGGAAAATTAGACCAATATTTCCATACATAGCAGGTGAGGGGAGACTACTGGGGGAGAATTAAGACAAGCGTATATTGAACTGGAAGGTGGAAGTATGGTTATTAACAACCAAGAAAGATTGCATATTAGCCATTTTCAGTCACGGTAAGGACTACCTGAAAAAAATCAGTCTGGCTTTTTGTAATGAACTAGTAAGGCATTCCATATTTCACTTTGTTGTATTCTAGCCATGTAGCCTTTCTTTCCCTCTGCTAAACTGTATCTCAACAATATATCTGTCCTTCCTTGGGAGAAAGAATGAACCATCAACCAGTGTCATTTTTAAATGGTAGTGACATGAAGCAGATAAAACCATTAGTTGCACAGAATAGGGTATTATGGAGATCACAAGCTGGGAAGTCAACCCTTGCAGTGGGAATCATGAGGTTTGTGTAGGTGACTGTGATCCTTGCTTCTGTGAGGGTAATCTCATTTTTCACTGTGACAAATGACTTTCACATTCATCTTACTCAAAAGAACTTTTGTCCTTCACTCTCAAAACTTCAAGGCTGCACTTCTAAGTATTTATGCTCCTTTTTCCTGTCATGCTTCAAGTAATAATGGACTTGATGCTGCAGACTTCAGTGAAAAATTCCAGCTTTAACAAATTACCCTGTTCAGTTCCAAATCTGAAAATTTGCTGGCTTGTTTCAGAGTTTTACACTTGCTTTAAATTGAGAAAATTAAAATAGCATTCCAATTAAGAAAATTATAAGCATGTTCCACCTTATTTGATGTTTTAAAGGAAGTTAAACAAATGACTAGCAGTGACAGATTCAATATTATAAGAACCATTAACAGTAAGTAGCATGTTCAGAAGTGTGAGGAAAATATAGATGATTCAATTGTTTGTCAAATTTCAAAGTTATACCCTTTCTTATACAATAAACAATGTGCTAGCTCTAATGCACAAAGCAAATTAAGGCAGATGATGGATTTTTGATTTCAATCATGTCAATTGCCAGTTGAGGCCCAGGTATTTTCTTTTGGAAGAAGGAAAATATAATAGAGTTGATAGGCCTTTCACTTGCTCCAGGGTTGCTAGCTTCCTAATAGTTCTCTCTTGATTGTCAAGTAGCAAGTCCACCAAGAGACACAGCTGAAGGGCAGGTGGCACAGCTGTGTATTGTAAATACCAGTGTCATAAGCAAAAATACAACTGGTCCTCCTTCTATTCAATCTTACAAATCCCCTCCCCATGCGTATGTATAGTTGAAAACAAAACTGGAGTAACTGTTATTTAAATAACCATGTAAAAGAAGGTCATAGTGTACTATATTTTGTATGCAGAATACAAACAATATTGTTCCTTACTCTGGAGAAGAATTTTCTGCATTAGTTCTGACCTAGGTTAAATTGACACTTTCTCATTCCCTTGCTGAGATTAGTGTCAGTTATTCACGACAATTCCATTTTCTGCAAAGGAATGATTAAAAGGTATTATTCAAAAAACACTTCCAGTTTAAGATGGAGCTCGTGAAGCCCAGTGACTACTTATCAGCAGCAAACAAAACAAAGAATACAACTAAATCAAAGGTTCAAAGGTTCGTTTTATTGACAAAGTATGTACATATAATACAACTCTGATATTTGTTTTCTCCAGATAGCCATAAAATACAGAAAAACCATGGGAAATGTTGAAAGAAAACATCAACTCCCCCACCAACAGCCCGGCACGAAAATGAAAAGGAATCAAAACTCACAAACTCTGAAAGCCACCCTCCCTCACAGAGAAAAAAAACAGTGACAACAGCATCAAATCCCCAACCCCTCAAATAAAAAGCTAACAGATTGTCCATGCAGAAAAATGCCAACAAGAAGATCAGACCCCAAATACCCAATCCCACCCTCTCACAAAAACTAACATCACCCACAAGAAAGAAAACACTGGAAAACTGAAGGAAGAAGAAGAAAGCCCTTAACTCTGAGTGGAGTCACCGGGATGCTGTCATGACGGTGTTTTTTTTAGCAGGCTTTCTTATTTTTATGAGGCTGAGTTGCTAGCTCTACACTCAACCCAGCAGGGATGGAAAGTATGCAAGGGAGCTGGCTGGATTTGAACTCTGGAGCCTTTGCTCCAAAGTCCAGCACTGATGCCACTATGCCACCAGCCAGCCAGGGAAAACTGAAGGAGGCCAATATAAAGTACAGTCCAATAATCACATAAATCTCAGAACACTGAAATCATCTTTCTGTCAGCAGTCAAGGAGAGCGGCCGCACAATCTCATCCTTCTGTGAAGAGGGTCCACCACTCTGGGTCTGACTGCCACTGACCTGGCTACTGATCGTTGCCCCAGTGGCCTCTGTTGAGAGTGATCACTGACCCCCTCCACATTCACCCCGATGTTTCAATCATCCTCAACGCTTCAAAATGGAGTCATTCATAACCCTGCACCCCATCTCTGTTCTTTTCCATGAGTCAGATTGTGTTCTCAGTCCTTTTTGGGTGACCTCTCTGGCCTTCTTCATGAAGCAGCTCTCCGGCCACAGCAGAGCGCTAGATCACTCCATCAAATTCAAAACTGCATGGCACTGGCTCCAAAAGTTTTCATAACACAGTCAAGGTAAAAAGAACAAGCAGAAGACGTAGAGAAAGTGAAATAGTTGAAGAGATTCTTAACTGAAAGATGTCGCCTGAGGAATCGTTTGCTGTCACCATTTTACTTTATTATTAACACTTCTTCTGCTAAAAATTACTGGTAAAGATCACCACAAACAATAGAGAAGCAAGTGAAGGTGAGTGGAGGCGAGGCAGATGAGGCAAGCAGAGGGAAGGCCTGCCCACTAAAACTGAGAGTGAGAAAAGATCTGAGGTTTAGTTGGCCTAAATGCTAGGCCCACTTGGAAAGGCCAAAACGTGGCGGCGAGGTCCAGGCCCAGAAAATATCGAAGTGACAGGACCTGGATCCTCCAGCGAGGAACGACCTGATGTTTGGATAATTTAAATGCCAAATTGAAAAGGCAGGGTGTCAGGATCAGAGGCGGGGTTGGGCCAGTTCTGCTCGTTGCTCTGCCGCATTTACTTGGCTCTGCGCTGGACTGAGGTTGTGGCCTTCTCTGGCTGCAGTGATACCCGGCTTCGTGTCTGTGGACTCACTTTCATTCTGAATGCTATTTTGCTTACTATTATTGTTTGAATGATTTGTTTATTTTCTGTCTCTGCACATTGGATGTTTGACGGTCTCTTTTTTAATGAGTTCTTTTGGGTTTCTTTGTTTAGTGGCTGCCTGTAAGGAGATGAATCTTAAGGTTGTATATAGAATACACACTTTGATTATAAATGTACTTTGAACTTTGATACGTGCCATTGACACATTATGTCAATGTATAATATTGATCTCTGTACCAGAAGTAATAATTATGCTACAATTTGGTTCTTCTTTGGTATCTGCCAAATTGTCAACAATTAATAATTATGATTGCCAACAGCCAACCAAAGGTTTAACATTACTCAATCTTAAAGCTCCTGTCTTTTTAGCTGATATTACAGATTGAGTACCCCTTATCTGAAACATAGAAACATAGAAAATAGGTGCAGGAGTAGGCCATTCGGCCCTTCGAGCCTGCACCGCCATTTATTATGATCATGGCCGATCATCCAACTCAGAACCCCGCCCCAGCCTTCCCTCCATACCCCCTGATCCCCGTAGCCACAAGGGCCATATCTAACTCCCTCTTAAATATAGCCAATGAACTGGCCTCAACTGTTTCCTGTGGCAGAGAATTCCACAGATTCACCACTCTCTTTTTGAAGAAGTTTTTCCTAATCTCGGTCCTAAAAGGCTTCCCCTTTATCCTCAAACTGTGACCCCTCGTTCTGGAGTGCTTGAGGCTGGAAGCATTTCAGATTTTGGATTTTTTGGGGGGATTTTGGAATATATAATGAGACAGCTTGGGATCGCCATCATTTCTGACCCTGAATTTGTGTGCTACAGTCATGCAGTCATTGTCTTACACTTGTTCACCACATATAACAGTACAAATTATTACATATCATTACTAGAATGAATGTAGGGAAACAAAAGCATCACAGCAGCATCAGGTGAATACCTCACCCAACTGTTGAACAACAACAAACAATGCCAGGCTTTCTGTCTCCACCTGCAACACCATGTTTTGATTAACAGCTTACAGTACACTGTATTTGTGTTTTACTTTTTTCCCCAGTTTTATTTAAGGTATACAAACAATTAACAACCTATGGTGACAACGTCATTGACTAGAATTATTATTGCCACTATTGTTCAAGTGCTAGATTTTCATCAGTGACAAACTTGGCAAACTCATCAATGAATTTCTCTGCTGCTTCGTGATCAGTAGACACTTTAAAAATTTAATGCCGTGTCTTTAAAAATGCTTTTTCAACCAGCCTGCTGAATATTCACAAATAACTTCAATCTTCAGTTTGTCATGATAGATCTTTACTTCTTTCATGATCAGCACACTGTTAAGCAGCCTATGTTAATCCACTCTTTCAATACACGATTGAGATCTTCACTTGTTGCTTTATACGGTGTTTTTCTATTTTTCATTAACTTCTGTTCATTACATTTGTGAGGTCACTTTTCAGAAGCATCTGTGGTGTGCAGAAACCTGCACATCACCTCGGAACCATCCTAGCGTCTTGTGGAATTTTCTAATTGTGACGTCATGTCAGCGCTCAAAAAATTTTGGAGTTTTTCGGATTTGGGATTTGGGATTGTGGATAAGAGGTACTCGACCTGTAATACTTGATAGTATTGTAACAGGTGGATAACAGCATTCTTTGCTTCAAAGCACAGGAGACAGTTATAATGCCATAGCTTTTTTAAAATACAGGCTTCATTCACTGCTAGTGGACTAGAAATCCATTTCAGTGGGTGGATTCAAACTACTTAAGTGCACCATGTTTTGCAATATTGAATCCTTTATGCACTATGAGTGACTTACTGTGGCTTTATTGCCACTCCCACACTGGAGTTAAAATGCATTAACTGTAATATTTCCCTATTCCAAAAAGAACTGGTTATTTCAAATAAGTTTGAAACTTTCCTGATACATTTTGGCAAATTACAAAACAATATTAATTATAGCAACAGACTTTAGCTCATGTTTTAACTCTTCATGTGCCAATTTGCATTGTACTGTGATGGTACAGTAAGGCTGTTTTTACCAGCTTAGAAAGTTAATTAAATTTTATAGCTGACGGAATCACGGGTATCTTTTGTATGAATGAATTAGTGCCAATAGGATCTGAAGGATCCATAGAATGGAAAAATAAATGAGACTTTGCGGAAGAATAGCTCGGGAAAATGCACGATATCGAAAGATATGGACCAGCATTTCCAGAGGTATGTGTTCAATGTGTTCTAATTCCAGCATGGCAGTTGGTGAATTTTAGATCAGTTAATTAAATAATCCAATATGTTCTCTATATGCCTGGTAGCTGCACGCTCAACAAGTTTGATATCACTCATTACAAAACGTCCTGCTTGTTTGGCACCGTATCCTCCATTCTAGATGCTTGTTGCCTCGACTACTAATTGGCTGCCAGTGTACCAGCTATAAAATGCTCTGCCTCTTCAACTAATGACTGCTATAGGTTTGCTCCAAGCCATGTATCAATTTGACCTGGACATACTATATATCATTTTTCCTTTATTGTTCCTGGTTCCAAATCCTGGAACTCTCTAATCAACATGGTGATGTGATTATCAAAAGGACACTAGTTCTAATCTCTTATCTTACTGTTCTAATCACTTTACACTCAGGATTGAAATGCACAGCCTAAACAACATCTACAAATTCGCAGATGATACCACTTTTGGCAGAATCTCAGATGACACTAGAGAGGCATACAGGAGAGAGAGAGATCAGCTGGTTGAGTGAAGTCACAACAGCAACCTTGCACTCAACATTAGTAAGAGCAAGGAATTGATTGTGGATTTCAGGAGGGGTAGTTGGGAGAACAAGCACCAGTCATCGTTGAGAGGTCAGTAGTGGAAAAGGTGAGCAGCTTTAAGTTCTTGGGTCTCAACATCTCGGAGGATCTATCCTGGAATCAGCAGTCTCAACACATTGATGTAATCATAAATAAGACAGGCCAGCAGCTATACTTCATTAGGAGCTTTAGGGTATTTGGTATGTCACCAAAGACTAGGAAATCTCCACAGATGTACGATGGAGAGCATCCTGACAGGTTGCATCACCAATGCACATGACTTAAAGCAGCTGCAGAGGGTTACAGACCCAGTCAGATCCATCAGGGGCGCAGCACTCCCCACAATTGAGGACATCTTCAACAGGTGATGCCTCAAAAAGGCAACAACTATCATCATGACTCTCACCATCTGGGACATGTCACCTTCTCATTACTACCATCAGGTAGGAGGTACAGGAGCCTGAAGATACACACTCAATGTTTCAGGAACAGCTTCTTCCCCTCTGCCATCAGATTTTATGAATGGTCCATGAACATTACCTCGCTATTCTTCTCTCGCACAATTCATCCATCTATCAATCTGCCTATTGTTGTAAGTTACAGCAGTTTTTTGTCTTGCACTGTACTGTTCCCAAAAAACAAGAAATTTCATTCAAATGTTAGTGATAATAAACATGATTCTGATAGACTGATGATTCATGAAAATGAGTCACCACCACCACTTCGAAGGGAATTACGGATGGACAATAAGTGCTGCTGTACCCAGTGAAGTCCAACGCCCTCATGGAATTTAACAATAGTTATGTTAGAACAGTGTCATCTCTCTTTTTTTGGTGTTATCAGTGCTTAAAGATTCACAGTCCACTGTCAATAGGGATCTAAGCAAACATCTTTACACATTAAATGTTCTAATTTTACACGTTAGCTCCTTGGACAACAGTGGATTCCTTTCATTCAGAAACAGCATTTTAGGAAAATTACAGCTGTTCTGTTCAGCAACTTTGGCAGTAGATGAAGGGAAAGCAAAAATCCACTGATTAATTGGCAGTCCAAAATTTGCCGATCATAGAATAGTGTCAACATTCAGACTGTTGCGTCTATGCTAGCTCATTGCAATATCAGGCAGCTTGTCATGACCATGACATGACAGGTGGAATATTATGAGGAAAAGAAATGGTAAATCATCCACTTGGTGGTCTGGAAAAATGTGGCACATCGTTGCAAGTAACAGAGCTGCTGCTTCACAGCTCCAGTGACCCATGCCTTGACCTCAGGTGCCAGCTGTGCGGAGTTTACACATTCTCCCTGTGACTGCATGAGTTTCCTAATGGTTCTCTGAGTTCTTCCGCAACCCAAAAGAGATTTGCAGATTGATAAATTAATTGGCCAGCATAGATTGTCCCTAATGTAGGTGAATGGTCTTGCTGGGAACTCTGCCTTAGAAACTTTTGGACCAACCTTGTGATTGTCTTCTTTTTTAATATTTTTATTAACTTTCAAGTTCATAAACATAATAACAATAGTGATACAAAGAGATTCGAATTACCTTATTGTTAATAAACATATACAAAAAGACTACAAATAGTACAAGTGTAATAGACTTCCAGACTCTCGATATAGTTAATCATAAAGAAAAAAAGAAATAAAAAGAAAAGGATATTACAAAGAAAAACCCCAAAAAACAAAAAAAACTAAAAAAAATGAACTCATGGCTAAACCCAAAAAAGCAAACAGAACAAAACAAGACTAAACCAATATATTAGATCGAATACATTCATTAATGTCATCAACTCCGCTCCTCTATTCATATAATCTAACTCAATAAAAAGGATTTGGAAAAGGATGAAAATGTTGAAGAAATGGCTTCCAAGTCTCTTCAAATTTAACTGAAGGATCAAAAATGACACTTCTGATTTTTTTAAAATTTAGACATGACATAGTTTGGGAAAACCATTGAAATATAGTGGGGGGGTTGGTCTCTTTCCAATTCAATAAGCTGGATCTTCTAGCCATTAATGTAACAAATGCAATCATCCAACAAGCTGAAGAGGATAAAGATCTATGTTCCGTCATTGGCAAACCAAAAATTGCCGTAATAGGATGGGGTTGTAAATCAAAATGCAAAACTGTTGAAATAATATCAAAAATATCTTTCCAAAATTTTTCCAAGAGAGGGCAGGACCAACCTTGTGATTGTCTTGTTACTTTGTCCCAGCAAAGGAGTTTGAATATTCAAAGGTCAAGATGGCACCGAGTTGCCATGTTCATCGAGGTCATAGCTTAGACTTAGTTGTTTTTTTAGGTTCATTGGGATGGATTTGGGTCATGACAGGAAGTTAGGAGGCAGGTTAAGGTTTGGGGAAAGGTATGAAAGAAATTCGAGATTAAGGAGAGTACATGTAGAGTTTGGACCAAGAGATAGTGGTCGGTGATCAGAGTGCTTGTGCTCAGTTACTGAGGTCAGTGGGCCCCAAAGGTGAGGGCGAGTGAACCCAAGGTCAGCGAGTTTCCTCCAAGTTAACAAGTCCTAAGATCAGAGATGGAGATCTGTGTGGGCAAGAGGCATGAGGGCTGGTGACAACAACACCCCCCACCAGGCTGTCAAGTCCTGGGGGTCGAGGTCCATGTGAGTCCAGAGGTTGGGGCCTGGAGGTCAAAATCCCGTGATCAGTGAGTACTGATGTCGATACTCAAAGATCAATGATGTCTGGAGCTCGAAGTCCAGGGATCGGCGAGTCCAAAGCACAAAGATTGAAGACCAAGGTCAGCGAGACCAGAAGTTGACCCCCAGAGGTCGAAGCCCCAGACCTGAGGTTAGAGGTCTGTGCATCTGAGAAAACTTTTGGCACATAAGACCTAGGAGTTAAAAGCAATACCCCTGTGATTGCAATTCATATGGATTTCTGGTAATTTTTTCTTTGAATAGAAGTAAATAAACACTCAAACTTTCTAAAGAAGATATCAACAATAAATGAAGCTTATTAAAAGCAAAACCTTAGTAACAGTGAAAAACCTGTATAACAGATTTCAGGTTAGCGTCTAGCTAGCTTTTCAAGTTTTTGAACTCTGTGAAATAATACTAATATTTGAGAACTAACTACAAGCCACTTTGGTTGAGAATTGCTATCTTATTGACAGCCCTACATTAGAATGAACTCCCGTAATATTGTTAAATTCAAAAGCCCGACATACTGTATGTGCATACATTTGTTCCTATGAATACCTGAAGTTGTTCCCTTTCTCTTTCCACTTTAAGTTATTGTTCTTTTTTTTATCAGTTATATGTGTTTTTAAGCCATTCTTTACAATACTGTAGAGCGTTGGTTACCATATTTAGTGTTTTTTTTGTAGTTACAAAATTAATTTAAGGACACCCATAAAAATGGAAGCCATTTGTTACCCAGGTATTACCTGCAATTTCTTCTGAATCTCCCGTCTCTCCACAGATGGGTAGACATGGAAGTGAAGAGCTGGGAGCATGCTTTCTGATAAGCCCCTCTTATATTATTTTAACTATAGCTTGGGATACAGGAAATCAAAATTATCTGCCTCAGTGGGACATTAGTGATTGATTTAATGTGTGGTTACTGATTTACAATAAAGTACTGGATATAATTCACTTGCACCCTATAATGAACCATTTACTTTAAATGGAATACTTGCAGGATAAAGTAAATAGCCTATGATTCCTGCTGAGAATTTTATGATGATGCAATGCACAAGGAAGCTTACTGGACTTTCTGAATAATGCCTTATTCTTCTCTACATGTGCTACATAATTTAGTTCCTCTCTTCTTGTACTTCGTTCAATTGCTCTTTTACAAACACTAGGAATAGAAGTTGATTCTTTTGCAACGTGCACATTCTTTCAATGTAGAATCTGTCTAAGAATTGATTGACATTTGTAAAGCAATTCCGAGCAATCAAATGATGCCAGACCTGATTACATTGTATTTGATGTTCTTTCACTTGGAAATTCAGTGGCACAGCAGTGGGAGGGAGAGAGGTCGTCTTTGGGTAGTTAGGGCCAATTGATGATTAGAGCTACTGGAGTAGGAATCAGTTGGAAGGGGTTAGTGAGTGAGGGCTTGTTGTTAGGGATGGGGTGGTTAGGGGAGTTAGGGGTTGTGGCTGATGGTTAGAGGTTGCTGGATCAGGTGGACAGTTTGGTCAGTAGGAGTGTGAGGTCACTTTGCTAGATCCGTAGGTGACAAGAGATTGAGTGAGCAACGCTCACAAAATGCTGGAGGAACTCAGCAGGCCAGGCAGCATCTATGGTAAAAAAGTGCAGTTGACGTTTCGGGCTGAAACCCTTCGGCAGGGATTGAGTGATTGTCATTTAGTTTGGGAGGTGTGTTGTTATGGTGGTCAATCATGGGTGGGGGAGCACAAGGAAGAGCTGTTGAGTGCCTATCTTGTGTTTATCTAACAGGTGCTAAGTCCTTAAGATTGATAGGTTAACAGCTTTTAAGATTATCTTAAAGACTGTGTTATGTTTTGAAACATTGTTTGCACTGTGCTGACTGTTCAGTTGAATAATTCCACAATGAACTATTGTGTCCACTTGATACTCCGTACCTAGATGAGCAAATGAATGACATGGCACCCTGCTTTAGATCTGGAGAATATACAGTGATGGAGTCCCACTTGAGATAGGTTACCAACACTGACTTGCAATTGCTCAGGTGGTGGGAAAACTGTTTCATGTCCTCACGTTACAGCTGTACAAGACTTTGGTGAGGGTATTGTGTTGAGTTCTAGCTGCCTAGCTGTAGGAAGGATGTCATTAAGCAGGAGAAGGTGCAGGAAAGGTTTACAAGGATGTTACCAGGACTGAAGAACTTGAGTTATAAGGAGAGACTGGATAGACTGGGTCTCTATTCCCCATTCCCATTTCCCTCTCTCACCTTATTATCTTACCTGCCCATCACCTGCCTCTGGTGCTCCTTCGCATTCCCTTTCTTCCATGGCCTTCTGTCCTCTCCTATCAGATTCCCCCTTCTCCAGCCCTTTATCTCTTTCACCAATCGACTTCCCAGCTCTTTACTTCACCCCTCTCACCCCTCCCAGTTTCACCTGTCACCTCCTACCTTGTATTTGTTCCTCTCCTCCGCCCACCTTCTTACTCTGACTCCTCATCTTTTTTTTCTCCGGTTCTGATGAAGGGTCTCAGCCTGAAATGTCGACAGTTTATTTTTTTCCATAGATGCTGCCTGGCTCGTTTCTGCAGCATTTTATGTGTGTTGCTTGGATTTCCAGCATCTACACATTTTCTTGTTCGTGACTGAGACATTTAATTATGTTCCATCTGATTCGGGTTGAGCAAGTAGGCTCTGTGCAATGCACACTCACCTGTGCTACAGAGTTTGCAGTTCCAGACAACCAGTTCAGTCAGGAAATCACTGAAGGCCCTTAACACTGCCACAGCAATGGCCATGAAGTTAAGGTAATTGAATAACTGACAAAAAAGTGTTTATGTTTGCATTTTGTGAAATGCATGTTTGGTCTTCATGTGACCCAATAATTGTAATTACATTTCAACTGGATCTTTATGTGTACGATTTCTTTCCCTTCAATCTTAACAGCTAACATGGTTACTGTCTGAAAGTGCCTGTTGGGGGATAAGAATATAAAGTTGGAGATAATAACATAAGAAAGTATGGTCCGTTATGCCTGCTATATGATTCACTAAAAACTTGGCTGATCAGATCTTGGTCTCAGCTTCATTTTCCTGCCAGTTCCCTATAATCCTTGGCTTCTCTACAGACCAGAACTCTGTCCAGCTCAAACTTGAATATGTTCAATGTCTCGACCCTTATTTAATTAAGAAATTAAGAGAAGATTCATTAGATTAACTATTGGAATGAATGGAATATCTATTGTGGAGATTTTGATGGTTGGCAATGCAAGGAGCTGCAGATGTTGAGATATGAAGTAGCAACCAAAATGCTCAAGGAAATCAGTGAATCAGGCAGCACATGTGGACAGAAATGGACAGTTGACAATTTAGGTTGTGACCCTTCATGAGACCGTAAGACATTGGAGCAGAATTAGGCTATTCAGCTCATTAAGAATGCTCCACCATTCCAGCATGGCTGATTTATTATCCCTCTCAACCTGATTCTCTTGCCTTCCTCCCATAACATTTGATGTCCTGACTAATCAAGAACTTATCAACTTCCACTTTAAATATAATTAATGACTTTGTCAGATAATGTAATTGGTGGAAAGGTACATAATACAAAACCACTGACATTGAGTTGGGGTTTTGCTTTAAGAGCTGGTCTGACATGATGTTGTAATTATGTAAAGGGATTTTAGTGCCCTTTTGAGTTCAGTTTTTTTGGTGTTCAATAAATGAGTTGCAATGGCTTTTCTAAAACGTAAAATGCTTCAATTCATTTTATTTGCAAAAACCTACATTGGTGACCCCTATACTCCAAATTCCAAAATTATTGAGCATGTCAGCCACACAGTTGCTTTGAAACTGCCAGGGTTTTGGGAGCAAAATGCCATTGCTTGTTTCGAGCAAGCAGAAGATCAATCCGTGCTTCTAGAAATCTCCGCTGACAACACCAAATATTTCTATGGAGTAGCATCACTCAGCAACTCTACAGCTGCAAGAGTGGTAAGTCTTCTAGAACAGTGGTCCCCAACCTCCGGGCTGCGGACCGATACCGGGCTGTGAAGCATGCAGGGGAGCAATGGTAGCTGGAGTGCACCCAGCACATCTTTAAGAAAAAAGTCAAAATAAACAAGCTAATTAATTAGGTACCTGCCCGGCATGTAAATGTCGGCGCAGATCAGCGGCGATTCCCGATTTCACTTGCTCTACGCGATGTTCACTCCTCTTTCCAGGGCGCTGGAGCCTTTAGCTGTTCCATTGTTTGGTCAATTTAAACGCCAGCCCAGACAGGCTGAAAAGACAGGGCTGTCAGGATCGAGGTGACATGTTGAATCTACACAAACTTCTAATAAAGTACAGGTGCTGCCGTGCTTTCTTTGTAATGACAGTTATGTGCTGGTCCCAGGACAGATGTTCTGACACTTTTCAGAGAGAGAAACGTCGATCCTTAATGCCGAAGAATTTGAAGTTATTCACCCTCTCCACCTCAGTTCCTCTAATGAAGACTGGCTTCTGGGCGGCACCTAATTAATCAGTTTGTTTATTTCGGCTTTTTTCTTAAAGATGTGCTGGGTGCATTCCGGCTACCGCTGCACCCCTGCATGCTTCATGGCCCGGTATCGGTCCGTGGCCTGGAGGTTGGGGACCACTGTTCTAGAACACCCGCCTGAACACAAAGAATATCATTCACTGAAAACTCATCTTTTACAGATATTTGGGCTATCGGAGTCGGAGCACACCAAACAGATGCTTTCCTTGCCTGACCTCAGCGATGGTCTTCGGAGCTAATAGACCACATGCTGGGAAATCACCGTCCTTATTTTATTTTTAAAGAACGCATCATGCAGCAAATGCTTGATCAAGTTTACGTAGCCCTCGTTAATGCACCCACTATAGGGAACTTGCTAAAATCTCTGACAGTCTACACTCAACTAGGCAGCGATGCATCATTTCTCCTGCTTTCTCTACCTCAATAAGCCAGGTCAGCAAGGGCCCAAACATATGGATACTTGCACCCACGAAGCAGATGATGTTGGGCCCTTGCCTTTCCCATGCTCGCTTTGGTAGGAACACTGGGAGGTGCCGACTACTTTGCAGCTTTGACTGTGCTAGCGCATCGGGTCATCAGAGGTCTGTGAATATCATGGGTTTTAACTCCCAGGATCATCCACTGTCCATTACAGTCAGCCTTTCGGGGCAATGCTTCTTGTAGGACACGGGTGCTCAAGTGAGTGTGTTGCCAGCATTGGCTGTTGGTGAGAGCACACAGAGCGATAAAACATTGCTGGAGATTATCACCGGCAGCAAGATCCAGACATACGGGACACGACAGATGACGGTCTGCTTCAGTGGGTGACATTACATACGGGACTTCATCCTGGTTAAAGTGGCTAGACTTCTTCTCGGTACAGATTTCCTGTGTGCCTAATGCCTGTTGGTTGATCTTAAAAATTGGCAGTTCATGGATGTAAGGGACTTAGAATCATTACCCTGCTCCCCCAGTAAGTTCCCCTCAATGACTCTGTCAAGTGCATGGTCCATTGCATGTGAGTTTATTCGACTGCTGGGTGAATTTCCAAATCTCACCAAGCCCAAAGTCTAATGGTGGTCGCCACCCATGTGATGATTACTGACACTTTAACGTAGCCACCACCCCTGATCACTACCTGGTCCCACACATCCAGGACTTTTCAGCACGTTTAGCTGGAAAGTCAGTTTTTTCTAAATCAATTTAGTTAAGGGCTACCATCAGGTGCTTGTATGCTTTGAGGACATTCCCAAAACAGCTGTGATAACCCATTTGGTTTCTTTGTGTTTCTGTCCAATCTGTTTGGGCAGAAAAATGCAGCACAGACTTTCCAACGGCTGATGGACTCTGTATTAAAAGACTTAGACTTTCTTTTTGTTCACCCGGATAACATACTTGTCGGTAGTGCATCCAAATCTGAACACTTATCCCATCTCCGCACTCATTTCAAGTGCTTAAGTCAACATAGGTTGATTATTAACCCTGCTAAATGCCAGTTTGGATTGCTAACCATCGACTTTATCAGCCATCGCATCTCCACAGCGGGTGCAAAACTCCTCCCCTCAAAAGTAGCCGCTATTAAAAAACGCACACTACTAAAAAACTACAGGAGTTCTAAGGCATGGTGAATTTCTATCACCGCTTCGTTCTGCGAGCTGCTGAATTTGTGCTTCCCCAGTATAGTGTGCTTAAATGCAATACCCCAGATCACATGCTTGACTGGTAAGAGGACATGACCAGGGCATTTGATGATACCAAACAAGCTGTTTCTTATGCGGCCCTACAGCTGTACCCACTCCCCAACACATCTATAGCCATTATTACTGATGCTTCAAACTATGCTGTGGGTGCTGTGTACAAATAGTTGGTCAGAGGCATGTGGCAGTTAACTGCCTCCTTCAGCCGCCAGCTCCGTCCCCCTGAAAGGAAGTACAGCATGTTTGACCATGAGCTTCTCGGTCTCCATATGGCTGTCCACCATTTTCATTTTCTTTTAGAGGGTCGCCATTTCACAGTGTCTGCTGACCACAAACCCCTTTTGCACGTGATGGCCAAAATATCAGTCTGCATGGAAGCATTGCCTGGCTTACATATCAGAGTTCACAAATGATATACAACATATCAAGGGGAAACATAATGCCATGGCTGATTGCCTCTTGTGGCCAGCCACTGAGGCCATACACATAGGGTTGACATGCTGGTATGACAGCTGACCAAGCTACTGACCCAGAGATCAAGGCTTACTGAACAGCCATCAAGGGACTGCGTTTGGCTGACGTTAAATTTGGGAAAACTGGGTTTTCTGTCATGTGCGATGTCTCAGCTAGTCACCCTTGCCGCATTGTGCGTGCAAACTGGAGGTGGACTGTTTTCGACTCCATACCTGGCCTCTCGCATCAGGGCCAGAAGGCCTCACAGAAACTGGTTTATGTGGCATGGCCTTCAAACGGATGTGCATGATTGGACTGCAACCTGTGTGGACTGCCAGTGGGCCAAAACTGTCATGTTCAGGCACCATTGGCACCTTTTGAGGTCCCTGAGCGACGGATTGACCATGTCAATGTAGACCTTATTGGCCCTCTTCTCCCCTCCCATGGTTTCACTCAACTCTTTATCATGATGTACTGCACCAGCTGGTATTCGGGATCGCTCCCCTTGCATTGACGATGGCCGCAGACGTGGCTCAACATTCATTAGCACCTGGAATGCTCAGTTTGGCAACCCATCTGATACTTCCTCTGATCATGTCCCCAATTCATATCAAACCTCTGGGCTGCGATGGCCCAGAACCTTGGTGTTAGGCTACATCACACCACGGTATATCACCTACAGTCTAAAGGCCAATGGAAGTGCTTTCACTGCTCTGAGGGCTTCCCTGACTGACGAATGTTGGCATGATCATGTCCCGTGGTTCCTGTTAGTGCTCAAAACAGCTTCAAAAGAGGACCTACAGACATCCCTGGCTGATTTCATATACGGACAGCCCTTGCGATTGCCAGGTGATTACATTCCTGACACCATGACTACCTGGTTGGCCTCTCAACAGGTTCCACATTCCTCAGTAAATTCAATTCCCTTTCACCTATTCCTACCTCCCACCATGGTGTACAGCACTCTTGGGTTATCTACATTCTGCCTCATTTGTTTTTTAGGTGCCCTCTGTTGGTTTTTAAAAGCTTCCCAATTTTCTAACTTCCCCCTGATTTTTGCTGTGTTATACACCCTCTTTTTTGCCTTTATGTTGGCCTTGACTTCTCTTGTTGGCCACAGTTGTTTCCTCCTCCCTTTTGAATACTTTTTCATATTTAGGATGTGTATACCCTGTGCCTTCCGAATAACCCCCAGATACTCCAGCCATTGTTGCTCTACTGTAATCCCTGCTAGTGTTCCTTTGCAATTAACTTTGGTCATCTCCTCCCTTATACCCCTCTAATTTTCTTTATTTCATTCTAATACTGACATATCTGACTTTATCTTCTCATTCTCAAACTGCAGGGTAAACTTTATCATATTATGACTACTGCTTCCCAGGGGTTCCTTTATCTTAAGCTTCCTAATCAAACTGGGTTGATTACATAACACACAATCCAGAATTGCCTTTCTCATTGTGGGCTCAACCACATGCTGCTCTAAAAAGCCTTCTCATAGGCATTCTACACATTTCCTTTCTTGGGATCCAGCACCACCTGAGTTTCCCGAACTGCCTGCATATTGAAATCCCTCATAACTATCACACATTGCACTTTTCACATATCTTTTCTATCTCCCATTATAATTTGTATCCCACACATCCTGGCTACTATTTGAGGACTGTATATAACTCTTATCAGTGTCTTTTTATTCCTGCAGTTTTTTAACTTTACCCACATGGATTCTACATCTTCTGATCCTATGTCACCTCTTTCTAAGGATTTGATTTCATTTTTACCAATAGAGCCAAGCCATCCCCTTTGTATTGTCTGATCAGTACAATGTGCATCCTTGGATATTAAGCTCCCAACTCTGATTTTCTTTCAGCCACAACTCAGTGATGCCACTGTGTTGCACCTGCCAACTTTTAATTGCACTTGAAGATCATACCTTATTCTGTTGTTAGGAACCAGCAGCAATAGAGATGAATTTGAGTCAAGTTTTTATAAAATAAACAACGAAATTTATTAACCTCTACTCAAAAAAATCATGGAACAGTAAACAAATGATTAACTTAAACAGATGTTAACAACATTATACTTCTATAGTTATCAAACTTAAAGACAATTCTTAACAGATCTTATTTAAGCATAGTCTTAAGGTGGTAATTTGATAAGTCCAAATGATTCCTGAAATATTTGAGAGGAGAGACTTCCCAAACCAGCTTTGGAACAGTCCCCGAAGTAAAGACGTCACTGCTGACGCAGCTCCCAGCTGAAATGTCTTGTCCAACGTTATGACGCAGAATACGATTTCTCAAAGTAACTGACCTTTCAACAAAGTGATCATCACACAATATCCAAACTGTGTCAGGGTTAGCAAAACATGCGTGCCACGTACAGACGGTTCCAAAGGTCAGTCATATCCATAATGCGCCGAATGCCACTGGTTAACCCCAATCCTTTTGGGGTTCGTTCGGAGCTGGGGATTCTTCACTGTCACTCTTTCTTCTTCTCCGATGACGTAACTACTAACGGTGGACTCCCAACAAAATGAATTACGCAACAGCTGCCGTTTCCCTTTATATACCAGTTGAAACATGCCATCACGTGAAATCACATCACCCCACTATCACAAGACAATTACATCATTCCAATGGATCAAGACCATTACATTATTCCAATAGCATAAGACAATTACATCATATTCATGAGATACTCACGGGACAGGTAACACTGTATAAGCATGTATTCAAATATAACACATTCAGTCCTCCATATAACATTGTTTTTGAGTTTGTTCCCATGTCAAACCATTCCACTGACTACAATTTTGCCCTGTCATCTACCTGTCCTCCCTCACAGTCTCATTACACACATCTACTATATGTCAACTGCCCCATACTCAGCTCCATCATTCTGGTTCCTATCCTCCTGCCAAATTAGTTTAAACCCTACCCAACAGTTCTTGACGCTTGACAGTCCTTTAATCCAAAGAATTCCAACTATCCATATTTATGAGAGAAAAAAAATCCCCCTCATCAGCATCTTAAATGACAGCCCCTTATTCTGAAACTATGCCATCTAGTTCTAGATTATCAGCATATAGCTCTCAGAATTTTATATATATATCAATAAAATCAAATTTTATTCTTATAAATTCCAATAAATGAGGGGCTTAACATGCTCCAAATTCCCTCATAAAATATTCCCTTCATCCCAGTAATTGCCCTAATAAATCTTCTCTAAAATTCCTAAAATGAGGAGACCAAAATTTTATGAGCCTTTCTGTACTCTCTCTCCATTCAAACAATATTTTGATTTTACTATTCTTGTTACCAAGGTAGTTTATGCTGCAGTTCTTTGCATTACTTTTTATCTGCCATATACTGCCACTTGCTTAACCAATCTTTGCAGGTTTACCGTGTTTTCTTCATAGCTTGTTTTCAAACCTCCCTCTGTATCATCCACAAATTTTTTTTACAATCAATAATACAGATGTTAAATACTTAAAACCCCAACACTTTTCTCTGCAGCAGAGAGGAGATATTATGTTAATTAACAGGATTAAAGACCGATAATCCCTGCAAAACTAATATCGTCTTTTAAGGCCTACATTCTGGGTCTTTAAAGAACTAGCTGCAGACACAGTTCTGGATTAGCCCTATTCTTCCAAAGTTTAGTCATAGTCATAGTCATAGTCATACTTTATTGATCCTGGGGGAAACTGGTTTTCATTACGGTTGTACCATAAATAATAAATAGTAATAAAACCATAAATAGTTAAATAGTAATATGTAAATTCTGCCAGGAAATAAGTCCAGGACCAGCCTATTGGCGCAGGTTGTCCGACCCTCTAAGGGAGGAGTTGTAAAATTTGATGGCCACAGGCAGGAATGACTTCCTTTGACACTCTGTGTTGCATCTCGGTGGAATGAGTCTCTGGCTGAATGTACTCCTGTGCCCACCCAGTACATTATGTAGTGGATGGGAGACATTGTCCAAGATGGCACGCAACTTGGACAGCATCCTCTTTTCAGACACCACCGTGAGAGAGTCCAGTTCCATCCCCACAACATCACTGGCCTTACGAATTAGTTTGTTGATTCTGTTGGTGTCTGCTACCCTCAGCCTGCTGCCCCAGCACACAACAGCAAACATGATAGCACTGGCCACCACAGACTCGTAGAACATCCTCAGCATTGTCCGGCAGATGTTAAGGGACCTCAGTCTCCTCAGGAAATAGAAACGGCTCTGACCCTTCTTGTAGACAGCCTCAGTGTTCTTTGACCAGTCCAGTTTATTGTCAATTCATATTTTATACATACTGTAGGAGTCTCAGAGGTTTGTAAAATTGTAGATCTAACAGACATTAGGCTAAATAGCTTATAGTTTCCCTCCTTTCCTAAATGCAGAAAGTAGGAAGTTATCAGCTTGTTAGCCTGATACCTAAATTGATTATTGAGGAAACAAAGGTGCAACATTATGAAAATCATGATATAACGAGCAGTCAACACTTTTTTGAAAAAGAAATTGTGATTGAGAAATTTATTAGCTCCTTGCGGGTGTAATAAGTAGTCTGGATGAAGAGGAACCAGTGAATGTTGCACATTTAGATTCTCGGAAGACATCTTAAGAAGAGGAAGCAGCCATTGTGTGAGTGAACAAGTGTTGGAGAGGGGAGATGCGGCTTTGGCTTTGGCGAGGAAAGGTGTAAACTGTAGGTAGATTTTTTTTTATTATGTATTCTTTATTTCTTTCTTATTGCATATTTAGAGCAATGGGGATGCCGGACAGGATACCGGAATGCTCCTCATGCCGGATGTGGGAAGGCAGGGAGACTGCCAGTGTCCCTGACAAATGCACCTATGAGAATTACACCCCTCTGCAGCTTGTAATTGTTGGAGCTGGAACTGGATGAACTCCGGATCATTTGGGAGACTAAGGGGTTGATAGACAGGACATACAGGGAGGTGGTTACATCCAAGGTTCTGGACACAGGTAATTGGGTGAGTGCTGGGGTGGGGAAAGGGGATAGAGAGCCAATGCAGAGTACACCTGAGGCTGTTCCACCTAACAACAGGTATACTACTTTGGATACTGTTGTGGGAGATGGCTTAGCAGAGGAAAGCCACAGCGCTTAGGTCTCTGGCACTGAGTCTGTCCCTGCGTCTCAGAATGGAAGAAAGGAGAATAAGTGAGCTGTAGTGATTGGGGAACAGAAAGGAAGTCCTGTGGATAAGAATAAGATTCCTGGATGGTTTGTTGGCTCCTGGATGCCAGGGTCAGAGGTATCTCAGACTGAGTCCACAGCATTCTTCAGTGGGAAGCTGAGCATCCAGAGGTTGTGGTCCACGTTGGTACCAATGACATGGGTAGGATGGATGATGAGTTACTGCAAAGTGAGTTTAGGGAGTTAGGTGCTAGGGTAAAGGACAGGACCTCAGGACTGCTATCTGTGTCACATGCTAGTGAGTTCATGAAGACCCTGGAGAGACTTGTTCTGGAGCTGCTCCGGCCTATGGTTAGGCCACACTTAGATCCCCTCCAGTTCGCCTACCAGCCCCGACTAGGAGTTGAGGAACCTGCTGAACCGTGTCTACACCCACCTGGACAAGCCAGCGAGCACTGTGAGGGTCATGTTTTTGATTTCTCCAGTGCGTTCAACACCATCTGCCCTGCTCTGCTGTGGGAGAAGCTGACAGTGATGCAGGTGGATGCTTTCCTGGTGTCATGGATTATAGATTACCTGACTGGCAGACTACAGTATGTGTGCTTGCAACACTGTGTGTCCGACAGAGTGATCAGCAGCACTGGGGCTCCACAGGGGACTGTCTTGTCTCCCTTTCTCTTCACCATTTACACCTCAGACTTCAACTACTGCACAGAATCTTGTCATCTTCAGAAGTTTTCGGATGACTCTGCCATAGTTGGATGCATCAGCAAGGGAGATGAGGCTGAGTACAGGGCTACGGTAGGAAACTTTGTCACATGGTGAGAGCAGAATTATCTGAAGCTTAATGTGAAAAAGACTAAGGAGCTGGTGGTGGACTTGAGAAGGGCTAAGGTACCGGTGACCCCAGTTTCCATCTGCGGGGTCAGTGTGGACATGGTGGAGGATTACAAGTACCTGGGGATACGAATTGACAATAAACTGGACTGGTCAAAGAACACTGAGGCTGTCTACAAGAAGGGTCAGAGCCGTCTCTATTTCCTGAGGAGACTGAGGTCCTTTAACATCTGTTGGACGATGCTGAGGATGTTCTACGAGTCTGCGGTGGCCAGTGCGATCATGTTTGCTGTTGTGTGCTGGGGCAGCAGGCTGAGGGTAGCAGACACCAACAGAATCAACAAACTCATTCGTAAGGCCAGTGATGTTGTGGGGATGGAACTGGACTCTCTCACGGTGGTGTCTGAAAAGAGGATGCTATCCAAGTTGCATGCCATCTTGGACAATGTCTCCCATCCACTACATAATGTACTGGGTGGGCACAGGAGTACAGTCAGCCAGAGACTCATTCCACCGAGATTCAAAACTGAGCGTCAAAGGAAGTCATTCCGCCTGTGGCCACCAAAATTTACAACTCCTCCCTTGGAGGGTCAGACACCCTGAGCCAATAGGCTGGTCCTGGACTTATTTCCTGGCATAATTTACATATTACTATTCAACTATTTATGGTTTTATATTCATACATTTATACTCTAATGTTGGTTGGGGCAACTGTAACGAAAATCAATTTACCTCGGGATCAGTAAAGTATGACTATGACTATGACTACTAGAAAAAAAGGAAGATTGTACAGTCTAATATGTGGCTAAGGGTTCAGGAGGGAGAGCTTAGATTTTTGGATCATTGGGCTCTCTTTCAGGGAAGGTGGGAGCTGTATAGAAGTGATAGTTTGCACCTGAACTGGAGAGGGACTAATATCCCAGTGGGAATGTTTGCTACATGTGGAGGTTTAAACTAGAGTTGCAGGGGGATGGGATCCAGGGTACCAGAACAGATAATGGAGTAGTTGTGGAGACAGATGTTGTTAAGCTTATATAAAAGGTCAGAAATCAAAAGGTTGAGCATTGTGAGACTAATGTTTTGATCAGTGTATATTTCAATGCAAGGACTATTATAGGAAAGGTGGATGATCTTATGGCATGGCTCAGCATGTGGAATTTCGACATTGTAGCCATTAGTGAGACTTGGTTGCAGGAGGGGCAGGACTGGCAACTCACTATTTCGGGGTTCTGTTGTTTTAGACATGATATTGAGGAAGAGATTAAAGGGGAAAGGGTGGCATTACTAGTCAGGGAAAATGTCACAGCTCTGCTCAGTCAGGATAGACTGAAGTGTTTGTCTAGTGAGGCTTTATGGGTAGAACAGAGGAAGAAGAAAGGTATGACCATGTTAATGTGATTACATTATAGACCACCCAACAATCTGTAGGATTAAGAGGAGCAAATTTGTAGAGATGATCACAGATTGTTGCAAGAAATATAAGGCTGTGATAGTAGGTGATTTTAACTTTTGACTTATTGATAAGGACTCCCATACTGTAAAAGGACTGGATGGAAAGGAGTTTATCAAATGTGTTCAGGAAAGTTTCCTAAATCAGTACATAGAAGATCATAATGCCATTAGTTTGGATTAGGATAGGTAGTTTTCTGGCAAAGGTGTACTGGGTAAGTAGGAGGCTTTCAAAAGTGAAAGTTTTAGGGTATAGAGTTTATCTGCTCCTATCAGAGTAAGAGGAATGAATAACAGGTTAATAGAATCTTGGTTTTCAAGAAATATTGAGGCCCTGGTTAAGAAAAAGAGGTGCATAGCAGATATAGGCAGGCACAAGTACAAATTAGGTACTTGAATTGAATTGAATTGACTTTATTACTTACATCCTTCATTAACATAAGGAGTAAAACTCTTTACATCATGTCTCTGTCCAAATAAACAAGGTGCAATTTATAGTTATTTGTAATAAATAATATGTACAACAGGACAGCCAATATAACATAGAAATACCATTGTATCAGTGTGAATTAATCAGTCTGATGGCCTGGTATAAGAAGCTGTCCTGGAGCCTGCTGGTCCTGGCTTTAATGCTGTGGTACCGTTTCCTGGATGGTAGCAGCTGGAACAGTTTGTTGTTGGGGTGACTCAGATCCCTAATGATCCTTTGGGCCCTTTTTACACACCTGTCCTTGTAAATGTTCTGAATGGTGGGAAGTTCACAACTACAGATGCACTGGGCTGTCCACACCACTCTCTGCAGAGTCCTGTGATTAAATTCCTCTACCAGGCAGTGGTGCAGCCAGTCAGGATGCTCTCAGTTGTGTCCCTGTAGCAAGTTCTTAGCATTTGGGGACCATTCCAAACTTCTTTAACTCTCTGAGCTGAAAGAGGTGCTGTTGTGTTTTTTTCACCACACAGCCAGTATGTACAGACCACGAGAGATACTTGGTGATGTGTATGCCGAGGAACTTAAAGCTGTTCACCCTCTCAACCCCAGATCCATTGATGTCAATAGGGGTGAGCCTGTCTCCATTCCTCCTGTAGTCCACAACCAGCTCCTTTGTTTTTGTGACATTGAAGGAGAGGTTGCTTTCTTGACACCTCTGTGTCAGGGTGATGACTTCTTCTCTGTAGGCTGCCTCATTATTTTTTGAGATTAGGCCCATCAACATAGCAAATGGAATCAGCAGCTTGGAGCTGTGGGTGGTGACTCAGTCATGGGCATACAGAGAGTAAAGGAGTGGGCAAAAGAAATGAAAGAGAACACTTAAGAAGGAAATCAGGCGGGCTGAAAAAAAGACATGAGACTGCACTAGCAGACAGAGTTAAATGGAATCCTAAGGCTTCTACAGATGTATTGAAACAAAAGGATTGCAAGCGACAAGACTGCTCCTTTGGAACATCAGACTGGTAATCTATTCATGAGCCAAAAGCGATGAGGGAGACCTTAAGTAGATTTTTATTTACATCTGTATTTACTCAGGAGATGGACACGGAGTCTATAGATATGAGGAAATGCAGCAGCAAGGTCATGGACCTTATACAGATTACAGAGGAGGAGGCGTTGAGACAAGTTAGGGTGGACAAGGTCTTCTCCCAGACTCTGTGGGATGCTAGTGCAGAAATTGTAAGGACCCTGGCAGAGAAATGTAAAACACTCTTAGCCATGGGTGATGTCCCAGAGAATTGGACAATGGTTAGTATTTTTTCCAATTTTAAGAAAGGCTCTAATACTAACCCAGGTAATTAGAGGTCTCTCAGCCTGACATTAGTAGTGGGAAAGTTATTGGAAGTTATTCTAAGGAACTGGATATGTGAGTATTTGGATAGGCAGAGACTGATTAGGGATAGTCAAAATGGCTTTGTTGTAAGTCGTATTTAACCAATCGTATTGAGTTTTTTTGAGAAAGTTACCAGGGAAGCTGATGAAGGCAAAACAGTGGATGTTGTCTACATGGACTTTGGGAGGGCCTTCGATAAGGCCCCACATGGGAGGTTGGTCAAGAATGTTCAGTGACTTAGCACTGCATTCAAGATGAGGTAATAAATTGGATTAGACATTGGCTTTGAGGAAGAAGCAGAGAGTGGTTGTAGATGGTTGCCTCTCTGACTGGAGATCTGTGACTAGTGGTGTCCCTCGAGGATTGGTGCAGGGTCCTTTGTTGTTTGTCATCTATATAAATGATCTGAGTGATAATGTGATAAACTGGATCACCAAATTTGTGGATGAGACCAAGATTGGGGGTGTCGTGGACAGTGAGGAAGACTATCAAATCTTGCAACAGGATCTAGACCAGCTGTAAAATGGCAAATAGAACTTTTTGCAGACCAGTCTGAGGTGTTGCAATTTTGGAGGATTGACCAGGTCTTCCCAAACCATATAGGTCTTACATGGTGAATGGTATGGCACTGAGGAGTGTGGTAGAACAGAGGGATCTAGGAATACAAATCCATAATTCCTAATATGTGGCATCACAGTTGTATAGGGTTATAACAAATCTTTTGGCATATTGCACTTCATAAATCATTGTACTGAGTATAGGAGTTGGGTATAAGACATGGGTGATGCCTAATTTGAAGTATTGTGTGCACTTCTGGTCACCTACATACAGGAGAGATGCAAATAAGATTGAAAGAGTGCAGAGAAAATTTACAAAGTTATTCCCGGACTTGAGGACCTGAGTTATAAGGAAAGATTGAATAGTTTATTCCCTTGAACATAGAAGATTATGGAAGATTTGATAGAGGTATACAAAATTATGAGGGGTATGGATAGTGTAAATGCAAGCAAAGTTTTTTCTACTCAGGTTGGGTGAGACTACAACTAGAGGTAATGGGTTAAGGGTAAAAGGTGAAATGTTTCAGGGGAATATGAGTTGGAACTTCTTCACTCAGTGAGTTGCAATAGTGTGAAACAAGCTGCCTGTGCAAGTTGTGGAAACAGGATTGATTTAAACATCTAAGAGAAATTTGGATTGATACTTGGATGAGAGGGATATGGAGGGCTATGGTCCAGGTGCAGGTCGATGGTACTATGCAGATTAATGGATTTGTACAGACTAGATGGGCAGAAGGGCCTGTCTCAGAGCTGTGGTGTTCTATGACTCTACATATGGTTATTCGGTAAGGGAAGAAGTCATGATATCAGGGTTATGTATTACCTTGAATGAAGGTCTCTTTATTCAGATTAGCTTACTGTCATGTGCACCAAAGTGGAATAGAATTCCTTGCTCGTGTGAAGCTCACAGTGTAAACACTATACATGGTAATAATATATACAACGATGAACATAGAACAACAGCATGGTTCAAAGACAGTATCTGAAGTGTGAGGCCTCCATCTCTCAGAGTTGACCATGGGTATTGCATCCTAGTTATCTAGAAACACAAGCTAGGGCTGTATGATATGAAGAGTGAGCAATTGTCCATGTAGCAAGCTCCCCCTCTCCAAGCATCTGATGAACCCAAAGGAATGGCAGAGACAGATACAGTTTGGTACCAGCAGTGTCACAGGAATTGCCAGTCAACATTGAATTTAGTGTAGGACTGCCTTAGCAACTCCACCTGTAGAGTTTTCCCTCGGGGTTTACTCCTAAAGCCTTCCCCATGAGTGGGTATAGCTGCAAGACAGCAAAGGTTTGAGATCAGAGTTTTCCTTCTCCTAGGTGAGCTGCCATCTATGGCTGACAAGCCCATCTGCCCCAAGCAACTGATATTAAGGTGCCAGTAATCTTCCTTTGCCCCTTCTCCTGTCAGTAGAAATGGTTCCACTGTGCTTAGTAGCTAAGCCACACATGACGGCTAGGAGCTGGACTTGGTTGTCAGAGGCTATTTGAGGTCCATGCCATTGGAAGCATTTAATAGGTAGTGGGACTTGTTCCCATTACCATTCTCAGCTATAACAACCTTAAGGAACCATCTGGAGTTGTAGAAAAAGTAATACTAAAGTGTCAATAACAGTATAACTAAGAGAAACAGAACTAAAGAATCTCCACTCAATATTCTACTGTGAACAGAGATACAAAGTTTCTGCCATTTCCCCTATTTTTTATTAATAGTTCTCTATTCTCATCTAATAATGGACCAATACTTGCCTTAAAGCTTTAAGCAATGACTGTTAGGATGGGAAACAGCCATGAGATGCCTGAACTCCCTGCCACCACCCCGATCTGATCATGTATGAAGTTCCAGTAGTGTTATACTGTTTACTTTTTAAACTTGTGTTGTGAATGCAGCTTATTACTTGTTAATTAATTTGTGGTAATATTACTTTATCTGTTGTGTGTCACAATTTATATGTACTGTATTGTGCACCGCAGTCCGGAGGAATGTTGTTTCATTTGGTGGTCTATATGTATATGATTGAATGACAATCAACTTGAAGTTGAACTTTGTTGTTCCCTTTACTTCTTCATTTTTCATTTATTCTAGTCATTCAGGTGCTCATCTATGACTACTCTTTCCCTCTTTCTCACCTGTGCAATTTGTTAGTGAATTTTAATTATTAAATCACATTAGCCCATCATCTGTACTGTTCTAAAGAAGATCTGATTTTACAAATCTTTCTTCAGATTTCTTTCCTTTTTCTTGTGGAGCAGTATCCTGCTTAATCTACATTATTCTCTCTCTGAAGCCTCAATAGCCTGGAGTCAAATCCTGCACATAATACTCTGACTGAGCACTTGAAGAGGCTTTATATAGACTTCTCTTGATTTTTATATGTCACTTTTCTTGAGATTAGAATTAACATTGTGTTAGCTTTTATTTATAGTTTCATTGACCTGAACCATAATTTTAATGTCCATCCAGCCTATGGTCCCCATATCCTGTTCCTATGGTACTGAGAACATAATAACTTGTACCTTTTTTTCATTTTGCTGATTTAGAGATACAGCACAGAATAGGTCCTTCCACTCCAGTCACACCACTCACCAATTTAACCCTCGACTAGTCACAGGACAATTTAAACTGACCAATTAACATACTAATTGGTACATCTTTGGACTGTGGGAAGAAACTGGAGCACCGAGAGGAAACTCACACACATAGGGGACAGACATACAAACTTGTTTACCACGGATGCTGGAATTGAAATCTGAACACCCGAATGTCCCAGGCTGTAATAGCATCACGCTAACTGCTATGCCACCGTGGTGCCCCAAGTTTTTTTTAAATTTAGGGATACAGCACTGTAGCAGGTCGTTCTGGCCCATGAGCCCACACTGTCCAATTACACTCATGTGACCAATTAACCTTCTAACCCTTACATCTTTGGAATGTGGGAGGAAACCACAGCACCTGGAGGAAGCCCGCACGTTTATGGGGAGAATGTACAAACTCCTTACAGGCAGTGGCGGGAATTGAACCTAGGTCACTGGAGCTGTAATAGCATTACGGTAACTGTTATGCTATCATGCTACCAAGATCCACTACTTCAGGGGTCCCCAACCTGTTTTGCACCATGGACCGGTTTAATATTGACTATATTCGTGCTGACCGGCCGACCGGGGGGGGGGGGGGGTTGGGTGGTGTTCATCACGACTGGAATATTGGTGATAAGTCAACTATAAATCACTTATGAGTGGCTAATACTCTCAATTTCGTTTCTAAAAAGGTTTATCTAACGAATTTAATATTAAGCACACAGTGCATATTTTCCTCGCATGAATATAGTGGTAAGTCAATTATAACAGTGGTCCCCAACCTCTGGGCCACCCGGCACCTAATTAATTAACTTGTTTATTTCAGCTTTTTCCTTAAACATGTGCTGTGCACATTCCGGCCACCGCTGCACCGCTGCAAATGTATCGGTCCTCGGCCCGGAGGTTGGGGACCACTGAATTATAAGTCACTTATAAGTCAATAGCATCATAGCATTTTAAGTAACGTTTGGATATTAAACACACAGCGCAAATTTTCCTGGTATGAACATGTAAAATCATTGCAACACACCAATATCGCTGAATCAGAGGGAGCCCTGGGAAGGGGATTCCTTATGTCCAGTCTATTCTGCAATTTAGTTTTCATTGCATTCATCGCAGAAAACTCCGCTTCGCAGCGATATGGTATTGGAAATGGAAGCAACATTTTCAGTGCTTTCATGGCTATCTCAGGATATTCAGCCTTGACTTTGATCTAGAATGCCGGCAGAGATGTTATGTCAAACATACTTTTCAGCCCACTGTCATTTGCAAGCTCAAGGAGTTGATCTTTTTTCCGCGCTGACATGGATGATTCACCGGGGACATTCACAAATGGGTCACGGATCCATTCCTTTGCACATCTTGGGTCATTTGCATCTTGGGTCACTGATGACCTCGCATGCGTTCAAGTTCAACAGTGGGCATGACAGGGAATGAGGAAAGGTGCGGCTGACTCATATCGTTTCATATCGCCAAATCATATTGTTTCCTCGCGGCCCGGTCGCACATGCTTTGCGGCCTTGTAGCACATGCTTTGCAGCCTGGTGGTTGGGGACCACTGCACTACTTCACACCAGTCAACATCGAATATCGTCTGCTAAATTTTAGGCCATTTTGCAATATCATCAACATCAATTTATATCTTCAATTGGTCTTCCCAAGAAATAGTTATAACTTCCATTTTGATAGCTTCTTCAAATGTTCACACCATTTCCTCTAGCCTTACATTTATGAAAGAGGGAAAAGAGGAGTAAATGTTTAAACTAGGAAAAGATAAATTGAATTATTATGTCAGGAAGATCTAGCTCTTTATCTCAGCCACAGAACATTAAATGGAAGAGGCCCTAGTTGAATCTTTTTCTGACATTAATGTCTCTGATCAACAATTCTGAAAACTGATTTACCCTTTATATTTTCTATCCAATTATTTAATCCATCCTCCTATCTTCCCCTTAATTCCATAGTCCTTAATCACGAGTATTTTCTTATTTTACTCTTTTATTAAAGAATTTTCTGATGTACACTTACCGTATCTATTTCATTTTCTTGATCTGATGTATTTGTCATCCTATGAAAATTTTCTGTTGCTTATTAAGTATAACTAAGGAAGCTGGACCTCTTCACAGATGTAACTGATGGTACAAATTGAGCTCAGGATGGACAGGAGGTCAGAGGTAGAAGAATCCAGAATTCTCAAAAAGAGAATAAGTTCTTGTGATGGGATGGTGAAGCGAAAGGATTTGAAGATGTGGAGTAAATTTTATATTGGAGTTGTTGGGGTCTGTGAGACAGTATAAATCAATAGACATGAAAGTGATGGATGAATGGATCTAACTGTGCGTTGGGTTATTGATAGTGGTATTTTAAAGGACCTGAATCTTGAAGGGGAAAATGGGAGGCTAGCCAGTAGAACATTGGAATCAGAAGGTCCCAAAGGTTAGAACAATATTAAAGAATGGGCATTATTACAGTCAAGAACCAGTTCTGTTTTCAATATACATATTAGGCAACCAGTACAAGTGCTGAAACCGGTGTATCTCTACTAGCACAGGAGCAGTTACTAAACTTTTAAGATGTGGTATCTGGGCTCCTGGTGTCTACATAGGAGTTTGCAAACATGCTAATGTTAAAGACATCCAGGAAATGGTGGACATAAACACTTTAAAATACAGTTAATATAACAAAACAAATAGATCATAAACTATCTACAGCTGGAAGGGGTCTGTTATATCTCACCACCAGGCCAGAAAAGCTGCAGGTCATTGTATCTGAATGTTTTGAGCAGTTGCTGGATTTTTCATTTTGCACTACCAAAGGTTTTTCCTATAACTTTCCTATTCTTTGTAAGCAAATAAACTTACTGATATGATTTAATTCATCTTTTACTGGTTGAAATTGTGTCTCGATTCACAAATTGGTCTGACAAAATGTTCTGGTCTTACCAGTTCCGCACCATCTAATTCCCATAAATATCATTGACATTGTAGCATTTTGAGCATGCACCTAGAGATAAATTGATTCAGAGACCTGGAATATTTTTGGAAAATTGCTGTATCAAGTGCAATTTATTGCAGGTTATTTGACCTATGCTGTCCCTAGTTACACCATGTTATTCAGTATTATGGACGAGATTATGCAATTGCCATTTTAAATAGCATTTGAGCATTAAATTGACAACATTAATAGAGATGCCCCACAAAAATGCTGACACTGAATATACTGCATTCTCTCTACTAAAATCATCAACAGTACATTTATCTATCCAATCAAGTACAAGCTGTGATAATCCAAATTAATTAGCTTAATGAACCAGAAATTATTCTCTTGATCTTTATAAATGGATCCAGTGATATTAACATTGGCAGTAATACTTGTAGAATATAAGTCTCAAAAAAAAAACCCTCAAGGAAATCATGTTAGGATCCTAAAGTGCTGTGCTGACTCATTAAAAAGCTATTTTTGGGAATAAGCCAAATGGGTGAACCCAAGACCTGGAGGGCCTGCCTTGGAATAAATCCATCAATTTGGTAAATGTAGTTTCTCACATTAAGAACTGGGATGATGACAAAAAATATTTTTAACAGGCTTTATTGATCTAATATTCCTCATAGATGACTTAAAGCTGTAAATGGCAGAGGACACAGCTTTCAGCTACAAAATGGTGCAACCTCATCCAAGGTATTGGAAAGGGTGACATAAGTAATGTCTGAAGTTGCACAATTTACTTTAGTTGTCAAGCTATTGTGACGAAAGTACACATAGACTAAGATGTTAGCTGTCCTGTGCTGGCACCAGTGGGATCAGCAGTTGGTCTGCCACCTGTCTTCAGGAGAGAGAGAGATAAGGAGAACAATGGAGCAGCATTTGGAGATGTTAATGAAGGGACGGGAGAATTTAACGGAAGGAGAGCTGTCAAGATGGGCTCCCCTTTGAACCCTGAACTGTTTGAAGTGATGGACAGGCGATACCCCAGCAGGGTGATAAAAAGGGACACTTTCGCTAAGGCAACACACACACGACACCACGAGGTAACGAGACCCTGGAAGCGGTGCGCCTCCCACAAGTCGGTGGGAGTTTTGGAGGTCTGGTCGCGGGATCAAGCCATAGACGCATAGGGTGGAAAGGTACGATAGGCGGGAACCTGGTGTGTGTCCGCCCTTGCCTGGGTGCCGGGTTCACTGCTGAGGAACGATCGTATCTGGAAACGGAGGGGTCACAGTCAGTGACCTCAGAAGACATCACAAAGGGCTTGCCCGAAAGCTGACTGTGAAGAATATCGAAGGTCTGTGTGGAAGCCGTTTGAATATTCATTCGTTTTTGCTCTCTCTCTCCTTCCCCCCACTGTCCATCGCCACGGCAGTGATTACTGTGAACTGAACTGAACTCAATTGAACTGAACTTTGCGTCACTTTGAAACTGGTCATTTACCCCTAGACGACGATAGAACTTGATTGATCCTGTTATCCTAATTCTGTGTACATGTGTGTTTATCATTGCTGAACTGTTGCATTTATTATCCTTTTGATTAGAGTACTGTGTTGCTTGTTTCTTTAATAAAACTTTCTTAGTTCCAGTAATCCAGACTCTAACTGAGTGATCCATTTCTGCTGGTTTGGCAACCCAGTTACGGGGTACGTAACACTATCTAAATAGGGGATTGGGAAACTGTGGTACAGACTGCAGTACTGATGTTAGGAGTATGGGTACATGTAACTGAACTTTCATAAATATATGGAAAATAAAATGAATTATTATCATGGAAAGATAGGATCTTGGCTTTTTTAAACTATGACATTGAACATAAAAGTAAAATTGGAAGTGTAACAGCAAATTAGGCAAAGCTGGAATATTACTCGTATCTGATTGTGAATGCATGACTGAGGGCTTGAAGATTCACTTGGATGATATCAGTTCAAAGTAAATTCATTATCCAAGTATGTATATATCACTACATGTCATTATACCCATCAATGTATCGCCACCCACAGCTCCAATCTGCTAATTAAATTTGCTGACGACACTACATTGATTGGCCTTATCTCAAACAATAATGAGGTGGCGTACAGGGAAGAAGTCATCTCTCTGATGCAGTGGTGTCAAGAAAATAACCTCCCCCTCAATGTTGCAAAAACAAAGGAGTTGGTTGTGGATTACAGGAGGAATGGAGACGGGCTAACCCCTATTGACATCAATGGATGTGGTTTGAGAGGGTAAACAGCTTCAAGTTCGTCGGCATCCACATCACCGAGGACCTCACATGGTCTGTACACACAGCTGTGTGTGAAAAAGGCTCAACAGCACCTCTTTCACCTCAGACGGTTGAGGAAGTTTGGTATTGTCCCCCAAATCCGAAGAACTTACTGCAGGAGCACAATTGAGAGCATCCTGTCTGGCTGCATCACTACCTGGTATGGGAACTGTACCTCCCTTAATCGCAGGACTCTGCAGAGAGTGGTGTGGGCACCCCAGTGCATCTGTAGTTGTGAGCTTCCCATGATTCAGAACATTTACAAGGACAGGTGTGTAAAAAAGGCCCGTAGGATCACTGGGGACCTCATCCCAACCACAATCTATTCCAGCTGCTACCATCCGGGAAGTGGTACCACAGCATAAAAGCCAGGACCAACACGCTTCAGGACAGCTTCTTCCACCAGGCCATCAGACTGGTGAACTCACGCTGATTTGAGTGTACTTACATTGACTGTTCTATTTATTATAAATTACTACGATTGCACGTGGCACATTTAGATGGAGATGCAACATAAAGATTTTTACTCCTCATGTATGTGACGGATGTAAGAAATAAAGTCAATTCAATTCAGTACTACACTGAGATTCATTTTCCCCACAGGCATTCACAGTAGAACAAAGAATTACAATGGACTCAATGAAAAACTACACACAAATACTGACAAATATCCAATCAGTAAAAGACAGTTTGCACAAATACAAGAAAAAAAAGAGATAATAAATAAATAAATAAACAAACAAACAACCAACCAAACAAACAAATAAATAAATAATCCAGAGAACATGAGTTGTAAAGCCCTTGAGAGTGAGTCCATACATTGTGGCATCAGTTCAGAATTGAGGTGAGTGAAATTATCCATGCTGGTTCAGGAGCCTAGCGCTTGTAGGTAATAGCTGCTCCTGAACCTGGTGTGTGTGGGACCAAAGGCTTCTGTACCTCTTTCTTGATGGCAGCAGCCAGAAGTGAGCCTAGATGGTGAGGGGCCGTTGATGATGGATGCTGCTTTCCTGTGGGAACACTCCTTGTAGATGTGCTCAGTGGTGTGGAGGGCTTTTCCTGTGATGGACTAGTGTATCCACCACTTTTTGTAGGCTTTTCCGTTCAAGAGATTTGGTGTTTCCATACCAGGCTATGTGCAATGAGTTTGGTTACTCTCAACTGTGCACCTATGGAAGCTTGTCAAAGTTTTAGATAACATGACAAATCTGTGTAAATTTCTAAGAAAATATCAGAGATAAAAGTTTGCAATTCAATAAGGAACTTGAACAATGAGAAAGAAAGAGTAGAAGGAGTAGAACAGACTTACTTAGAATTTTGAAAAGATTTTAAAAGAAAAATTCTTAATATTAGACAGCATCAGAAGCAATGAAGTGCCCCTGATTTATCAGTCCAATTTAAATGGTGTGCTCTGTTATGTTCACACCATCTTCTTCATTTAAATCTTCTTTTTAGATAAAGGCTTTACATCAAAATATTTTAATGAGGAAAAGTTGTCTGCATTATCTATTGCTTTGTGAATTAGTAAAATGGGAGCAAAATGGGAGCTATATATTATCACACAAAATCATACAATAATTGAGAATAGAAAGTGGCCACTTTCTATGGTACCTTTGTACATTTTTGGCTATGATATCTTTGTTAGCTCTTTAAAGGAGCCGCACAATTCATCCCACGCCTTATTTTGTCCTTTTCTGCAGTGTTTTTTTCCATATCATTTGAACAGCTAATCAACTACTCTTTTTTGTCATTATTTTTCAGAGCATAAAATCTCACCATTTGTAGAATTAAAAACTCCTTACCTTCCATCTAGCTAATTTGGAAATAATAGTAAGTTAATGCTCTCTAGTTACGGATTTACTTGACCTGAAAACCATCTCTCCCATTCCATATAATTCATGCTTTCTATTAAATGATAGCAGACTATATGTTATCAAGATCCAATGGCCAAGCACTAGGCTTGTCTTCATGTCCTGCAATCTTTGAGCAACACCATATACAGTATCATCAATGAACTACTTCCAGGATGACTGCCTGGAATTTTTCATCAGTCAGCAGTCCTCCTGTTACTGAAATAATCTTCTCCTTGTTGATTGTAGCTTTGCATGATAAAATTCCAGAACTCTCATGTAAAGCAGATTGAAACAGAGATTTGGTCCAATCAGTTAAGATTTAAATGGAATATATTGGCAGAAACTCAGAACATGTGTAACACCCTTTGATAAGGGAAATGTGCCAATCAATCAATTTCCATTAATAATCCTCACACATGAAAGAAAAAAACCTTAAAAAAACTAATGTGACGCATTTCTTTCTATATTTTTGCTCATCTTAAAATGCAATAAAATTCAGAAATACATGATTACTATATTTATCCTATGTGCCCTTCTGTGCTTTGCACATTAGCTGTACTGAAGAGAGGTGCAAAGAGCATTTTGGTGACAATTTGCTCTGGGGTAGCTAACACTGTCGTATGAATCTCTGTAAAAGAAGTAAAAAGCCTGATTAAATCTTGTTGTGAGCATGTGGTAGAAATGGGTGGTGGTGGGGTGGAGTTGTCAGGTGGGGAGGGTGTGGTTGAGAAAAGAGTTGGCCTGAGGTTTCTTGTTTTCCTGCTTGTTGACTCTGTTTGATGGAATCCTTTTATATAACGCATTCTTTACTAGAATATGCATGGTAGGGTATTGAAACAGTCAAATATGATTTTAAGATGAAATTAGATGAACACTTGAATAAAAAATTTTGAAAATATTGTAAAACAGTAGGAAATTATGATGAGAATGTACCGTTGCTTCAGGAATAGGCAAAATGATATAAATGAATCTTTCTCTGGAAATCTAGCTAAATATACCCATATGGAACTTTGTGGGTTGATATGACAGACGCAATTTTTGTAGTCTATCCTACAATAGAAAAATGCTGCAGATATCGGGAATCTACAGTCCCTCCTCTTGGCCCTCCTGGACAAAAATAAATTTTATACCAGGGGAGTCCAGCCTTGAGGAGGATCTATTCAAAGAGGGCAGCAGAAATGGCCCGCCTCGGAATCTCCCCACCCAATTATTTTATGTGCATCTACATCTACCCTATCATTCCTAATCGCTACCTACAAAATGCTAAGCAGAGAGATTGTTCCAGAAATTTGAACAATAGTCTTCAGAAATGTGACTTCATTCATATGTCCATTGGCTCTTTCCTTGCTGGCCGATTCCCTTCACCCTTCCATTCTCTGGTAGCTAAAACTCTCTCTTTCCAGGGGTACCAGCAGGGTAAGTGCATCAGGCTCACAGGCCCTCTCATTGACGTACAGGAAGGGGTTGGCGTGGTCTCTATTTGAATGACTGCAAGGGCCTCTCCCCAGAAGCAACCCTTCTGAGCTGTCCAATCAATCGCTGACCCCACTGCTGAAAGGAGTCTGCTCATTAGTGTTCACTCCCCATTCAGGCTGGAGGTGACTGCCTTCAGATGCTGTGCGCAACCTTCCTCAGTCTGCCTTGCTATCAAAGTTGTGGAACCTGCTGTCTCTGCTTTAACTAAAGTCCCTCCCCATATGTTTTCCCTAATATCTTTTCTATTCTGTGCTATTCAAATAATCATCTACCTTCAGCAACCAGCCTTCATTACAGAGAATTGTTACCATCACACTTTAGCACGCTCTCGGTGTCTTTTGCCTTCAGGTTTGCTGTGAGTGTGTTTCCATCAGCTGTGGTCAGGTCTAGTGTGGCCAGCTGGTGTTCATCTCTTAGGTTCTCTGCAATTACACAGTTACTGGGTACACTTGATCCCCCGCTCTGCCTGTGGGAGCAATAAGAAGGTGAGTCATATGGGTTAACCTGACCCCAGTGCTTCCACTGGCTGTCTTGCTGAGTCTGCACACAGACCACAAATATCACTTGTTAAAAGTACCCTCTGTGGTCCTATCCATGTGGGAGCAAACTCTACCTTATCAGACAGCACCCTGACCATGACTTGATTACCTGGTTGTGGGAGGACAACCTCCTTTCCCCCAGCTCTCTCTGATCAGCTGTGCTGCTATTGTTTAGATTGGTCGTTGAACACTTTAAGTTGGTTAAGAGAGTCGCATTGCTACTCCATCAGTAACCGGTAGGGACTGAGACCCAGCATGTGGTTTGGGGTTGCTCACAATCTCATGAGGTTTCCTGATAATACATCAGTCCATGTCTTTCCCATCTCACCTATAGCTTTGGCTAAGGCATTCTTGGTTGCTTGGTTCATCCTTTCTACCATTGAATTGAATTGACTTTATTTCTTACATCCTTCACATACATGAGGAGTAAAAATCTTTACATTACGTCTCTGTCTGAATGTGCAATATGCAAATTATAGCAATTTGTAATAAATAGTATGTACAGTAAGATATACAACAGAACAGTCAATATAGCTTAGAAATGCATTTGTGTTAGCATGAATTAATCAGTCTGATGGCCTGGTGGAAGAAGCTGTCCTGGAGCCTGTTGGTCCTGGCTTTAATGCTGTGGTACCATTTCCAGATGTTAGCAGCTGTGGTTGGGGTGACTTAGAAACCATAGAAACCATAGAAACTACAGCACAGAAACAAGCCCTTTGGCCCTTCTTGGCCGTGCCAAACCATTTTCTGCCTAGTCCCACTGACCTGCACACGGACCATATCCCTCCATACACCTCCCATCCATGTATCTGTCCTATTTATTCTTAAATGTTAAAAAAGAACCTGCATCTACCACCTCATCTGGCAGCTTATTCCATACTCCCACCACTCTCTGTGTGAAGAAGCCCCCCTAATGTTCCCTTTAAACTTTTCCCCCCTCACCCTTAACCCATGCCCTCTGGTTTTTTTCTCCCCTTGCCTCAGTGGAAAAAGCCTGCTTGTATTCACTCTATCTATACCCATCATAATTTTATATACTATCAAATCTCCCCTCATTCTTCTACGCTCCAGGGAATGAAGTCCTAACCTATTCAACCTTTCTCTGTAACTGAGTTTCTCAAGTCCCGGCAACATCCTTGTAAACCTTCTCTGCACTCTTTCAACCTTATTTATATCCTTCCTGTAATTTGGTGACCAAAACTGAACACAATACTCGAGATTCGGCCTCACCAATGCCTTATACAACCTCATCATAACATTCCAGCTCTTATACTCAATACTTTGGTTAATAAAGGCCAATGTACCAAAAGCTCTCTTTACGACCCTATCTACCTGTGACGCCACTTTTAGGGAATTTTGTATCTGTATTCCTAGATCCCTCTGTTCTACTGCACTCCTCAGTGCCTTACCATTAACCATGTATGTTCTACCTTGGTTTGTCCTTCCAACGTGCAATACCTCACACTTGTCTGTATTAATCTCCATCTGCTATTTTTCAGCCCATTTTTCCAGCTGGTCCAAGTCCCTCTGCAGGCTCTGAAAACCTTCCTCACTGTCTACTACACCTCCAATCTTTGTATCATCAGCAAATTTGCTGATCCAATTTACCACATTATCATCCAGATCATTGATATAGATGACAAATAACAATGGACCCAGCACTGATCCCTGTGGCACACCACTAGTCACAGGCCTCCACTCGGAGAAGCAATTCTCTACTACCACTCTTTGGCTTCTTCCATTGAGCCAATGTCTAATCCAATTTACCACCTCTCCATGTATATCTAGCGACTGAATTTTCCTAACTAACCTCCCATGTGGGACCTTGTCAAAGGCCTTACTGAAGTCCATGTAGACAATATCCACTGACTTCCCTTCATCCACTTTCCTGGTAATCTCCTCGAAAAACTCCAATAGATTGGTCAAACATGACCTACCACGCATAAAGCCATGTTGACTCTCTGTAATAAGTCCCTGTCTATCCAAATGCTTGTAGATTCTGTCTCTTAGTACTCCCTCCAATAACTTACCAGCCTATAATTTCCCGGAAAGTTTAACGTCGGTAGTAGGGCCCCAATGATCCTTTGGGCCCTTTTTACACACCTGTCGCTGTAAAAGCTCTGAATAGTGGGAAGTTCACATCTACAGATGCGCTGGGCTGTCCGCATCACTACAGAGTCCTGCAATTGAGGCAAGTACAGTTCCCACACCAGGCAGCAATTCAGCCAGTCAGGATGCTCTCAATTGTGCCCCTGTAGAAAATCCTTTGGATTTGGGGACTCATGCTGAACTTCTTCAACCATCTGAGGTGAAAGAGACACTGTTGTGCTTTCTTCACCACACAGCTAGTGTGTACAGACCAAGTGAGGTCCTCGGTGATGTGTATACCAAGGAACTTGAAGCTATTCATCCTCTCAGCCCCAGATCCATTGATGTCAATAGGGCTATCCTGTCTCCATTCCTCCTGTAGCCCACAACCAGCTCCTTTGTTTTTGTGACATTGAGGAAGAGGTTGTTTCCTTGACACCACTGTGTCAGGGTGACGACTTCTTTTAGGTAGGCTGCATCATTATTATTTGAGATTAAGCCAATAAATGTAGTACTATCAGCAAATTTTTAGCAGGTTGGAACTGTGGGTGGCAACACAGTCATGAGTATACAGGGAGTAAAGGAGGGGATTTAGTACACAGCCCTGAGGGGCAGAGGTGATGGAACCCACTCTTACCATTTCCTGGCGATTTGACAGAAAGTGTCTCTGAGTTTCTTGTCAAGTCTGGAGGGAATTATGGTGTTGAATGCTGAACTGTAGTCCAAGAACAGCATTCTCACATAAGCATCCCTCCTTTCCAGGAGTGTAAGAACGGTGTGTAGAGCTGCGGCTATTGCGTCATTTGTAGATCGGTCATTTGTGTCAGTAGACGAATTGTAGGGGCCCCAGTGTGGGTGGTAGCAAGCTGCAAATGTAGTCCTTAACTAGCCTCTCAAAGCATTTGCTTATTATTGAGGTGAGTGCGACAGGCCACCAGTCGTTCAGACATATTACCTTGGTCTTTTTAGGTAGCGGAAGAATGGTGGATGTTTTGAAGCAGAAGGGCACTCTACACTAGCAGAGGGAAAGATTAAAAATGATTGTAAACACACCAGCCAGTTGTTCTGCGCACTCTCTGAGTACCTGCCCTGGGATGCCATCCGATCCCGCAGCCTTGCGGCTGTCCACTCATTGGAAACACCTGCATACTTCAGCCTCGGCGATGACCAAGGTGCCGGTCTCATCAGCAACTCTCCTCGGGGGCTCAGTGTTGACGACATTGAATTCTGAATTCTGAGGGTAGTAGGGTATATGGAACCGTTGTTGAATTCCTAACAGTTGGCATATTTCCTTCATCACTCTCCCTGTGAAATGTGCTTCCTGATCTGTCCACCTGGATATGGATTTCCCACTTTGGGAGGGCTTCCTGAGCTAGAATCCAGGTAGCAGTGCTGTCCCTTGTTGAGAAAAGCTCCACCCACCGGGTGAAGTGATCCATAATTACTAGACAGTAGCTTTTCCCCCTGTGTTTTGGCAGGGGCCCCATGAATTCCATATGGATATTTTCACAAGGTCTCCTTGGCCATGACTGGTTTGCCAGCTGTAGCTTTCTGCCCTTATCAGGGTTACGCTAGGCACAAATGATACAACGGTGGCAGAATTTCCCAACCTCCCCGTCCATCCCTTGCCACCACCAGTCCTGCTGGTGGGTCGTGATCATGGTCTGCCTTCCCTGATGCATCACCCCATAACATAACATCAGTGTATCTGCCTAATACATGGTGGGGCCACCACGACTCCTTCCTCCCCGTGTGCCAAGCTCCCATCTGGTCCCTCCTTTGCTCCCTTTCTCCTCCATTTATCCTTCTCTTCTGCCTTAACCTCTTCATGGTTTCCTGAACTGGCTTCTATCGTTTCTTTCTGCAACACTTTGATAATTTTATTTTCTGTTTTAGCCCTGGACTCACCTATTGGTTGCTACAATCTTGCCTAGCAGTTCATATTTTCCATGTATTTCTTGGATGTGATGGCTTACCAGCACTGAACTTCTATATCCTATGGCAATGTAAGTGACTCAGATTTTTGCCTTTCATTATTTCTTTCTGCCACTTAATCCCTCCAGCCCTCCACTATCTCCCTTTGTCCTCCTCACTCTTGTCCTGTTCTACACTTGCTAAATGCAGTACCTCCTGCAATCCCTCCTACTTCTAGTTTAGAAGAATGATCATTAAATGTAGATGCCTGGTGCTCACTTCTAACATTTTCCGTGTTTTTTTTTTCAGGGGCTCATGCAGAAAAGATATTCAATGAACTCTAATCCAGGTTGGTAAGGGCAGACCACTGTGTTTCTTCAATTTTATTTCAAACTTGGAAGCATGACAGAGACATTGCTCGTTTTGGTACAGCACTTTTACTTACATACTTGTTAGTGCTATATAGATAGTCAGATGCAGATGATAACCCAGTTCAATTATTTTGTCTGTCTAAGCTATTATTAAGGAAACTTGAAGGCAAGGATGTCACACATCAAAATACTTAACTACTGAAATTTCTTGGCATTTTCATGTCTATCTATTGATCCCAGCTCCATAGCACAACTTGATTCATTATATAGATTCATGCCTCAGGCTATTAAGCATTATGCAAAAATTTTCTGCAATTATAATGGTTAACGTAGTACAAAATTAAGCCCATTTTTTTAAAGGAATAAACAACATAATTTTTTCTAGTTTATTTTTGTGATTTTTTGAACAATTTTATTTTCTGGAACCTCATTGAGAGCTGGCTGTTGAAATATTTGCCCTCACTTTTGTGTGTTACACTCAGGTATACAGTTACAGCTGTGTATTGATCTTAATAGAACTGGATTTCAGAAAATTATAACGCATAGCCACTATTACACAAGGTCATTCAGTGCAAACAACCAGTAGTAAATTTTTATGTTAGTATAATTCACATTAAAAAGCTCAAAGCTTCGAAGTTCCATTGTAGCAAATTCTGAAACATACTTTGATTTTGACTTTGGGTAATAGTATAAAACAGATTACACCTGATTGTATTCCTGTTAAATATTACTATTCCCACAAACCAAGTGTCTGGGGTAGCCATTTCATGAGTACCAAATGTACACTCAGTGGCCACTGTATTAAGTGCATCTATATACCTGTTCATGAATGCAACTATCTAATCAGCCAATCGTGAGGCAGCAACTCAATGCATAAAAACATACAGACATGGTCAAGAGTTTCATCTATTGTTCAGGGAAGAAGTGTGATCCTAGTGATTTTGACTGTGAAATGCTTGTTGGTGCCAGATGGGGTGGTTTGAGTATCTCAGAAACTGCTAACTTCCTGGGATTATCACACACATCAGTCTCTAGAGTTAACACAAGATGTGGCGATAAACAAAATAACATCCAGTCAGTGGCAGTTCTGTGGGTGACAATGTCTTAATGAGAGAGGTTAGAGGAGAATGGCCAGAATGGTACAAGCTGACAAAAAGGAGACAGTAACTGAAATAACCACTGGCACAAAAGTTGCGTGCAAAAGAGCATCTCTGAATGCACAGCATATTGAACCTTGAGGTGGATGGGTGACAGCAGCAGAAGACCACACTCAGTTCCACTCCTTTGCCCAATAAAGTGGCCACTGAGTGTACACTCCTATTGTTCTCTTTTTGAATTCACTTAATGTCCATATTATCCCTGCACAATTAAATGGTTGGTACTTTTGATTTTTATACTTAAAATTCACATGAATTTGATCATTTTGGAGCCTAACACTGTAATAATTGAAAGGGATTCGTAAAGTATCAGAGTTCTTAATTGCACTTGGAATTTTCTAATAGATATCTTAATATTTTTTTGATTTTGTCTACCATGAACAATCTTTCCAGCTCTGAGACTGATATTTAAAACATGTCCATTCTGATAAGAGCAATGTCTTTGTTCTGTGCCTGCTGTAAGAATCTAATAAGAAATTTAGTCAGATCATCTTGGTTCCCAAGGGGCTATAGCTTCACAGATTAGTTCTAAATAATTATTCCTATTCTGAATGATCATTGCTACAACTGGGCTCTTTTCCAACATGTACTTTTGACTGGCATGCAGCATTTATTTTTAGTTCCTGTGCCTTTATTCTCTGATGTATATAAAATAGCAAATCTAGGTTTATAAATGAACTACCATTTGTAATAAAACACTGTATAAGATGCCCTTTGTATTCTCCAGCCATGTCAAAATGTAGAGAATAACACAATGACACTCAATGGCTACGGGCTAACCTGCCTAGTCTAGTTTATGCACTAAAAAAATTACTCATGGGGGTTAACTGGGAGTAATGAAGACCTACTTAGGAGACCTATATCTCAAGCAGGAAGTTTTTCTGGCTTGATATTGGATCAGGCCATATTTCAGGTTTCCTGGTGGTTGCTTGAAACAGGCATTTACCCTTTAGTTATGTAAGTGACGGGCCCAGCACATGAGCTTAGGTTATTTTTGAATCTATGGTGCATAGTCAACCAGCTGTGTCTGTCTCTCCCTGAATTCTAAAGGTTATGTTGTGACAGCCAGTCAGAGAGAAGTTCTTTAAACCAAAAATAGAGAAGGTAAGCATTTTAAAATGAAACAATATAAACAACTCTATATTCTATTGCATAACTTTATTTACTTGCTGAGTTTAAGATTTCATGGTGCATACAGTGCATGGCAGAACTGACTGAAACTGATTGTCTATCGGTCGCTGTGCACAAGAAGCACCCCAGGGTAGCTGAAGGATGCATTATCTAGATTGCAACCACTTTGAAAGGACTGCCTCCTGCTGTGCAAGTTTCAGTCTTAAGTGAGTCTGCAATTCAGATTGATGGTGTCTTTGTGAATTTAGATTGAAATGTAGCCCTATTGGGAAACACAGTGGATGCTAAAAGTTTGTGCCTGAACTCTTATTAATGTATCTCTGTGTTCAAAAAGAAACTTGCTGAGTCCATCATCTCCATCTGAACCAACTGCAATGCCTGCTTGACATGGGTCTAGTGAGTAGTTACTAGAAGTGTTCTTGTTTTATTCGTCGAAAGCTATTCACTCATGCCAGTGATAATTTATGATATACCTGCAATACTGATGCAAAATATAGTAAATGCTGTGAATAGAATGTTGATAATGCGGAAATTAAGACATGGAGTGTTTCTGGTGTTATATCACAGAGTCCAGACACAACAAGGTATAAACCGTGTATTTTGGCTGAATATCCTAAACCCCTGAGTGTTTTCAATACCAGGGGTCACTAAACATATGATGATTCTTGACAGATGTGCTTGGGGTGATGGGGTTTTGAGTATGCCTAATTCATGATGTCTTTGAAATCTGGCTAACATGGTTCATTACCACCATTACAATATTATATTTCCTTGTAATACAGAAGTGGGTGATTTTGGTCCTTGGGTCCACTTCCAATTAATTTTCATAGTGCAGCCACACATTGTCATCAGTTTCTGCCAGATTCTACCACTCTCCTACACACTTGGGTCAATTTATGATAACCCACACATCTACAAATCTGCATGATTGTAGGAGTACTCAGAGGAAACCATTATTTTCACAAGGAGGTTATGGAAACTCTGCGTGGACAGCAGCAGTGGTCAGGATTGAACCTGAGTCACAGAGGCTGTGGAGCAGCAGCTCTCTTACCCCCATCACTATGTCACTTGATTCACCCCAGAATTCACAAAATTACGGCAGTAAAAAAAGCCATCAAATTTGAGTCATCTAGGTATATCGTCATGCAGTTTTGCATTTTGGCAGACCGTCAAATTTGCTTACAAAGCTGTCAAGTTTCAAGCATAAACTTCAGGAAGACTTAAGCCCAATGTAAGACAAACGCTGATCTCAGAAGTTTATTCTTCGACCAGCCACCATGTTATCCTACACACAGATGCAAGTGCAAGTTACTGTATGTGCAATCACAGTGGGAAAATCCTCATGATTTTTACTGATACCAAAAAAATCCAAAGCTGGCACTTCTATTTGTCTAGCAAATTTGCCACCGTCCCTATTCAGTCTAGATAGCAAAGACACCAGTTGGCTGTGGATCCAGCTTTCACAAGCTTCCTTTTGGATTAATCAGCTGCAAGTAAATGACAACATTTATTTTGTCCCTCTAGGAGGTTGATTCTGAAAATAAAATGCGTGGAATCCACTGGTACTTGGCAGATTGGGTTCAAAATTAGCTTAGCTATAGAAGACAGAGTATACTGGTAGAAGGGTTTTATTCTGACTCGAGGTCTGTGACAGGGGTGTTCAGCAAGGATCAGCTGTGGGGCTTTGATTGTTTGTGATATATATAGCTGTGATGTATAGAATTGGGATTGGAATTTACTATTGTCACATGTACTGAGATACTGTGAATTCTGCCCACACAGATCAAATCATTACACAATGCATTGAGGTAAAATGAGGTATAACAATAACTTTGTTGTTGTTCAGTCGAGTCTGACTCTTCGTGACCTCACAGACCATAGGGTCCACGTGGCAAGATACGAAAGTAGATTGCCAGGCCTTTCTTCCGCGTAGGTACTGCTACTGCCCAGGTTGGGACCCGCCTGGGTTGGAACTCAGGACCATCTGCTTTGAAGTCCAGTGCTGATGCCACAACACCACCAGCCGGCCCGTAACAATAACAGAATGCTGAATAAAGTGTAACAACTATAGAGAAAGTGCAGTGCAGGTAAACAGTAAGGGGCAATGTTGGGGTGCAAGTCTATAGTTCCCTAAATGTAACAACACAAGCAGATGGGCTGGTAGAGAAAGTGAAACATATACTTACCTTTATTGGTTGGGGCTCTGAGTATAAAAGATGGGATGTCATGTTACAGCTGTCTAACACTTACTGTTAGCCCACATTTGGAGTACTGTTACAGTTCTGGAGACCATATTGCAGGTAGAATAAGGAGGCTTTAGAGACAGTATAGAAATTCATTAGCATGTTGCCCGAATTTAGGTTTTAGGTATAAAAAGAGGTTGGATGAACTTGGATTGCCTTCTCTCTTGCAACGGAGGCTGAGAGGCGCCCTGATAGAAGTATATAACATTATAAAAGGATAGAGAGAGAGCTTTTTCGGGGAGGAAATGTCAAATATTAGAGAATACAGAGGGGGAAAGTTTTAAGGAGATTTATGAGGCAGATTTGTTTTTACAGAGTGGTAGGTGCCTGGAACATGGTGCCAGATCAGGTAGCAGTAGTAGATGTGATAGCAAAGTTTAAGAAGCACTGAGACAGGCATATGAACAAGCAGTGGAGGGAGGGACGTAATCCAGTCAGATCTGATTAATTGGCATCATGGATAGGACAGACATACAGTCCTTGGCTGAAAGGGTTGTTCGTGTGCTGTGCAGTTCTATGTTCTACATTCCTACATAGATCCCAGTAAGTTTTCCCTTTCATGTTCAGTCAGTACCAACCTGTCAATTAGGATCTTGGTTTAGATGTAGTGATTTCAGCTGAGCAGGAATGATCTCAAACTCTAACAAATCCAAGTCTTTGACTTACCAACTCGAGACAGTTGGTTAATTATGTACGATTTCCAAGGGCATCAGAGTTTAGTCTATTTTGTGTATCAGCTCCTCAAGAATAATATTTAGGCTAATCATGCTTTTGAATTTCCATTACTCCAGAATGTTATGATTACCTTAGTCTGAACAAAATTCCACTTGCATGGCTATCTCAGCCCTGGCCACAAAATGGTTTTAATCTCCAGTAGATTTACTATAAATGCAATAATATTTTGGGGCATATGGTATTTGAAGGTGTATATGCAATGACTTTTTTAAAGTTAGGAACCTTATCCTTTAAAGTATGAAGGCATAGACTGAGTAGATAGCCACAGTTTGTTTCTTATATTTGGGATGTTTAAAGATAGAGGGCATTAGTTTAGGGTAAGAAGAAGGTTTAAAGGAGACCTGAAGGGTAATCCTTTCACACAAAGATGAGCTGGTGTCTGGAATGAGCTAATAGAGAAAGTGTTGAGGCAGGAACACTAACAATACTTGAGAGGCATCTTGACAGATATTTCAATGAACAGGACATAGAGGGATATTGAATTAATGTAGGCAAGTGGGATTAGTATAGAAAGGCATGATGGTCAGCAAAGACACATTGAGCCGAACTGCCTATCTCCATGCTGTATGACTCCTTGACTTTATCAGCTGTCAAGCTAAAATGAGTACAAAGTAACTGCTGGTTCATAATCAGCACACTAACCAGCAAGTAGTTTATTAGCAGTAAAGGCAATGCTTTGTGGGAGGGTTAGATGTTGTGGTATTAAAGATTTGGAGGCTACGAACTTACTTTGTTTCTTTTATTTAATACGCTTTTGCAGAATATGGCCATCACTGACACGTCTGGTATTTTATTGCCCACCTCTATTTGACCTTGCGTAAGGAAGTATTAAAGCACTGCAGTCCTCATTGTGAAGGCAATCTTGTAATGGTAAAAGATGAGGAATTCCAATAATGGTGAAGGAAAGATGAAATATTTCTTGGCAGGTTGTGTGGAGAACTTGAAGGAAATCAGTCAAAGGCTGTCTGGTCGAAGGTGAGCTTTTGTAAGAGCAGAATATGTACTACTTAATTCACTGGGGCCTTGAACTGCTGCTTTATGTAATATTTTTAGTGCAACAGTGAAGCTTTGATCAAATTTACATCGAAAAAAGAAGCAACGAATGTTTGTCACTCATAAAATAATGCAAACAGCTGTCCAATTAGTTCCACTTTCTTGGCATTTTTTACATATCTGCATATTTTTCCTTTATAACATCTAATATCTTTTGCAAAAGGGGAAACATGAAGAAATAGCCTAACATATATTCTAAGCAGTTTGCAGCAAAATTCTAACTACTTTTCTACCTCAACAAACCTGGCAGTAAACTACAGTAATTCAATAATAGACAATAGGTGCAGGAGTAGGCCATTCGGCCCTTTGAGCCAGCACCACCATTCACCGTGATCATGGCTGATCATCCACAATCAGTATCCAGTTCCTGCCTTATCCCCATAACCTTTGATTCCGCTATATTTAAGAGCTCTATCCATCTCTTTCTTGAAAGCATCCAGAGACTTGGCCTCCACAGCCTTCTGGGGCAGAGCATTCCATATATCCACCACTCTCCGGGTGAAAAAGTTTCTCCTCAATTAGTTTTTCCTAATTCCTAAAAGTTTTTCCTAATTAATAATTAAGTAATTTCCTAGTTAATAATTTCTTCAATGCCAGCAAAAAAATGAAGTCTTCACTCCTTAAATGTTTCATGAGTTTTGTTATTTGAAGATGGCAAGAGTTGAACTGCTTCAATAGAATTGTTGAATGCTTCTCAAACTGTCTAATGACTCAGAGATTTTTTTGAGTTTGGTCTACTCCTGATCTTTTTTGCTTGCATTGGATGTGGCTGAATGAACCACACAGTGTTTTGTAGATGGCAAGCATTATAGAAATGTTGATCTTGAGTTGAAGGAATAAAGGACTACTGGAATCAAGTTGTCTGTTATCTTCAGAAGAGAGGAGTCATAGAAGCAGAACTTGCCCTTCATACCAGGCATATCATTAATTGTCCATCATTCACTTTATTTACAAATGTTGGACTATCATATGGAAGGCTGCTTTATTGATTGGTCACAAGTAATTTAAGTATTCTTTTGGATGCATATAATATTTCTCTATTTTTTTGTTTCCAACAGTTCAACAAAGTGACAGTCAAATAGCAGTTCAAGTCTTTTTTTTAAATCTCTGGCCATATCGTCCACATGTGCACCATGTGCACCACAAATAGCATTGGTATTAGTTCATTATTGTCACGTATAGCAAGATGCAGTGAAAAGCTTGTACACTGTACATACAGATCAAATCATTACCTGGTTCATTGAGCTGAACTAAGGTAACAAAATAACATAGTCACAGTCATAGTCATACTTTATTGATCCTGAGGGAAATTGGTTTTCATTACAGTTGCACCAACCAAGAATAGAGTATAAATAAAGCAATATAAAACCATAAATAATTAAATAGTAATATGTAAATGCCAGGAAATAAGTCCAGGACCAGCCTATTGGCTCAGAATGTCTGACCCTCCAAGGGAGGAGTTGTGAAGTTTGATGGCCACAGACAGGAATGACTTCCTATGACGCTCAGTGCTGCATCTCGGAGGAATGAGTCTCTGGCTGAATGTACTCCTGTGCCCAACCAGTACATTATGTAGTGGATGGGAGACATTGTCCAAGATGGCATGCAACTTAGACAGCATCCTCTTTTCAGACACCACTGTCAGAGAGTCCAGTTCCATCCCCACAACATCACTGGCCTTACGAATGAGTTTGTTGATTCTGTTGGTGTCTGCTACCCTCAGCCTGCTGCCCCAGCACACAACAGCAAACATGATAGCACTGAAGCATGATAGCATGATAACAATAAAGTGTAAACGCTACCAAAAAGTACAGTACAGGTAAGAAATAAAGTGCACAAGGTAGATAGTGAGGTTAAGAGTCTTACATGTGTCCCAGTCAAGCATCTGATAACAGTGGGATAGCAACTGTCCTTGAACCTGGTAGTGTGTGCTTTCAGACTTTTCTATCTTCCATCCAATGCGAGTGAGGAGAAGAGAGATTGGCTGGGGTGGGTGGGCTCTTTGTTTATGTTGGCTGCTTTACAGAGGCAGGAGGTATAGATAGAGTCCATAGAGGGGAGTCTGGTTCTTGTGATATGTCGAGCTGCGTCCGCAACTCTCTGCAGTTTCTTCTGGTCACGTGCAGAGCAGTTTCCATACCAAGCTGTGATGCATCCAGACAGAATATATTATTCCAATTTTAAGATAAATCTGAAAATAATTCAGAGTGTAGCTTGGGTGGTTGATAGTTGGGTTGAGTTGTTCTCCAATCTTGGCAATTTACGTGAAAACATTTTGTCACCATATGAGGAAACATCATCAGTGCGCTGTTATTTGTGGGTTGTCTTCCGAATACTTGGCTTTTATATACTTATCGAACAGCCGATTGGTCATCACTACGGAAACTCAGTTGAGATGTAGGGAGGAAGTCTCGTTGCTGATTGGTTCTGCTGCAAACTTCATGTGTTGTGGTTTGGAATTTTGCCCGTATTGGTTCATAAATAGGATCGAGGTCTATGTGCCTGTTTACAGAATTGTTCATGGAAAACCATGCTTCATGCCATGTGTTTGCTTGCACCATGACTTTCACTGATGCCCATCGAATGTATGTCCCTCTTGATCTTCATAGGTAGAGACTAGGCAGAGTTGGTTATGCTGCTTGACAGCCAATTGATGTTCATGGGTACCTGTGGATAGTTTGGCCGATGTAATATTTGCTGCAATCCCCACAGTGAATTTTGTAGACCACATTGGTCTTGCCAAACATAAAGAGCTTGGTTTGCTCTTTTTGTCTGCAAAGTACTCTCCTCAACATTGCTGTTGGCTCATGCATGACTGAAATGTTGTGTTCTTGGAGCAGTTGGGCCATCATTTCCTAAATATATTGAATGTACGGAAGGACAACCCATTTGGTCATTTCTTGATTGGTGCATTATCAAACTCGTAGACATCTTCGTAAGAAGTTATGTGGGTATCTGTTTCATGCAAATATGTTAAAGAGATGTTTGTCCTCTTTATCCTTTAGTTCTGCCGTGCTGCAGTGTGTCCCTGCTCTTCAGAACTAAGTTTTGACACAGCTCTTCTTGCATGCATTTGGGTGGCTACTGTGATAGTTTAGGATCTGATCTGTATGTGTTCCCTTATGATAAATGGGGACTCAGAGTAATGGAAAACTTGAACTCTCTCAGGTTGGAGATACACAATCTCATCAGTCTTTGTGGTCAGCTTGAATATTCAACTCCAAAGCATAAATATATTTACAACCCTTGCAAGCTAATACAATGCATTAAGATTACCTTCGTACATCTTTGCATTATCGAAAAGCCTAGATGTAATCGGGGAATATAGATGTGGGTGCCAATTGGTGCAAGAATCAGTTCTGATGGTTCTTAATCATGTTAGGAAAGCACATGTATGTTCACTTGAAATAACATGCATTTAAAATGTTCCTCCAAAAGTGAATAATATTATATCTCTGCAATAGCCCCTGATATAGTTCAATCATTTGCAAATCCTTGCATGTGATGCTTTATTATTTCTTTAATAAACATGACCTTTCCGGTTTAGCATCTTTTGTCTCAATCATTCATATAAACATATAAACCCATCTTTCTCTGTCTCACTCTTATTGCTTTATTAGAGTGATGAATCTCACCCATAATGCTTTTCAGCTTGCCATATATAGAAAACAAATTGGTTGTTATTAAAACCCTCAAATATTTCAGCAAGCTTTAAACACACAGGTATAACAAGCTTAAGAATATTTTCAGTGCAATATGAAGTATACTCAATGAAAATGTATGATAGAGCTTTACAAAAACATAATGACTGGTTATCTAAATGGCACGGAATTAAAAGAATAATCACATTTTTGAATCTATGAGCACTAGCTTGTTAATTCATTTTTTGTACTATTCATTTGTTTTGTAATAAATAGTTTTTTTTGGTCTTTGCACTACTTGTACCATCTGGATGAAACATTACCAGGTACAGCATGGAGATCAGCACAGAGAAAACCAAGCTGATGAGAAACAGTGAGGAGCCAGTCACAACAAAAATCACAGTCGGTGGACAAGAACTAGAGACTGTCAAATGGTTCAAGTATCTTGGCGCCATCATCAACTGAGAAAGATCAAAGCCTGAAGTCCTTGCAAGGACAGCCCAAACAACAGCAACACTGGCTAAACTAAAACCAACCTGGAGAAACAATAACATCGCTCTCAGATCCAAGTTGAAATTCCTGCATGTACTTGTGCTCTCCTTCTTGTATGCATGTGAATCATAGACTTTGACAACAGAACCGCAGAAGAAGATCCAGGCAGTAGAAATGAGATGCTTCAGAAGGCTCCTTGGCAACTCCTAAACAGAGCATGCTTCAAACGATGAGGTACGAAACAACATCACCCAGCACTTGAGACACCATGAAGATCTACTGTCCACTGAAGAGGAAACTGACATGGTATGCCACATAACAAGATCAAGCAGACTCTCAAAGACCATTCTTTGGGGCAAGAGTGCAGTGGGAAAGAAAAAGGGTCGGACAGAGGAAGAAGTGGACAGACAGCATTGCAGAGTGGACTGGGGAGAGCTTTGCCACCAGGCAGCCACTTGCCCACAATCGTGAGAAATGGAGGCACTGGTGCAGCACTCATCTGTACAGCACCTCTATGACTCAGCTGGGTTATGGGACCCATAACCGTAACCATAACTACACTGTTGCTGCAAAACAACACGTTTCAAATCATTTGTCAATGATAATTAATATGAACCTACTTCTGATTCTGAAATCTATGGAGAACTTGGAGAACTTTACACAGGATCGGGAGCTTTAAACATGCATGTTGAACCTCTCTGAAGTTTGGTCCTAAAAATCTCTTAAGTACAACTCATATGCATGACTAAATATGAATGTTTACAATCTTTTAAGTGTATTGGACATCCTGAGTTGCACCTGCTCAACATATAGTATGGCACATGCCTTTTTTCCATTCAAAACTTTAATTCCATTGACTTCAATGCACAGTAGTAAAATACAATGTAATGTCAGTTTTAGTGTAAGTGGCTGTGAATGAGTTGTTATGTATGAATCTTGAAATGGGATTATCAGTAGAACCAGAATTTTGAATATTATCTGTTTAATGATACTTATTGTTCACCAATAGTGTGCAATGTTTCAAAAATATTTGAAATACACGTGGTAATTTACCTGACAATTTTTCTCACAGTAAATTCACTCTACCTGGCCTAATAATTGAATAGTATAGTTCATGCTATTTCTATAAACAACGCAAATGAATAGAAGTGCAACACTGATTGCAAACTCTGGTTGGCATTCTAATGCACACGTAGGAAACATGTGAAACTGAATTGTTGGCTTTCATCCATATGATATGCCTACACATGGAAGCCAGAGCAGTGAAGTCAGTCAACCTGCAGAGCACATTGGAAGTGTTTCCTGCAATATAGAAGCCGAAGGTGGTGCTGTGGACCTTGAAATTAAAAGTTGCTCTTATCGGAAGGATGAAGATCTGCTTGAGCATGAGATATAGATGCAGTTCTTACTTCAGCTACTAGACTCGCCTTCATATTCCAGGTAAGACTTCCGTTCTCCTTAGGGATGGGAGTTGTGATTGCTCCAGTGGGTCCTTTGAAATTGCTGTTGGGCTAGGATGATGACATCAGCCATGGAACTGATTTGGATGACCTGTTAGATCCTCAAGCCTGTTTTGCCACTCAGTAAGATCATCTACTTGTGATCTTAACTCTGCCTCTAGTCAACCGGTAGTAACTTTCTATCTCCTAGCTTATCCAGACTCTCTCTCTCTCTCTGCCTTGAAACATTCAAAGATTCTGTTTCAATTGCCCTTCGACCTTTCAAATAACCTTTGCTCTACAAAGCTGAAATGAAAATATCATGTTCAGAATTCTCATGTACAAACATTATCTTTTGAAAATTCCCTAAGCCCACTGGATCCCAGTTTGAATGCTCATCTTTTATATTTGACATATTATTGCATAACAGGCTTCTATGACTTCACTGACTGACTTTTTTTTTAGTGTGCAAACTCCTAAAGTGTTTAGTGTATAATTGAGTAATATAAAACCAGATACTAAAGACACAAAATTGCCAACATCATCTAGCAGGCCTCATTTGGCCTGGACTTTTTTTTGAGACAATATAAGTAAGCCTATTTTATTTAGGTTACCCGCAACAAAGTTTAAATCAGGTATACATGCATTTCATAAACAGTAACACTTGCAAGCAAACTAATTGACCATGATTACTCTTACCTATAGTGTGATGGAGAAGAGAGAAGGATATGTAAAGCTGTACCCCTGAGTTAAATAAATAAAGCTGTTTGTATTTATTCATTACGTCATTCTGTCAATTAAACTCCACTATTTCATCTCTTACTATGAATTCCTTTCAGGAGACCATCTAAAATCACTTACAGAAGTAATTCAGATTTTTTTTTGCAGACTGTAGAAATTCAACTCCATATATGAATCCTTATACTCATCAACCTAACTCAGAACATGACCTTTGCATTCATTCACAGGTTAATCAAAAAATCTGATGTTTTCTGAAGTTTTGTTGAAAGGTTATTTATCTTTTTATTCAAAGCAGATATTTGGTTTTGTACAAGTTCAAAACCATTTTTTCTAACTAGGCCTTAACAGTAATCTTAGCAGCTTATACTAGAATAGTTCAAAATTCTAAGTTCAAAGTAAATTTATTAGAGGTGCATTTTCTTGTGGGCAGACACAATAAATTAAAGAAACATATTAGAATCAGTGAAAGCACACACCCAACAGGACAGACAAACCACCAATGTGCAAAAAAACCAAAAAAACTATGCAAATATCAAAACAAAAAAAGAAAAATATTAATAAATAAATTAGCAATAAATACCGAGAACGTGAGATGAGGAGTCCTTGAAAGTGAGTGCATGGGTTGTGAGAACATTTCAGTGATGAGGCGAGTGATGTTGAGAGAAGTTATCCCCCATGGTCCAAGGGCGTGATGATTGGGGGTAATAACTGTTCCTGAACACGGTAGTGTACGTCTTGAGGCTGCTTCTTCTTGATGGCTACAGTGAGAAGAGAATATGGCCTGGATGGTTGGGATCCTTGATCATGGATGCTGTTCAATGGAGGGAGGACGTTACCTGTGATGGACTGGGCCATATCTATTACACTTGTGGGATTCTCCATTTCAGCCATTGGTGTTTCCATACCAGGGCATTATGCAACCAGTCAATATACCCACTACCACACATCTATTGTTTTTTTTAACTTATCAGTTATGTAAATCTTGAAGATGGGAGCAAAATGTGTTTAAATGATAGAGTCAGCAATCATGCAACTTCAGTGATGCAGGTGTTAGCGATGCTATTTATGAGGGAGATTGAAAATTTCTCTTTCTTCTTACTAAGTGGGAGCAAGAGTTTTCTTGGGGGATTCAAATGGTTTACTTAAGGAAAAAAATTTTCCAGTTTTATAGAAAAAATTTCATATTTTATTTAATATTTAAATTATATTTATAGCATGGAATATGGTTCTTGGTTGGATGCATTTAATATTAAATACACTGTATATTCACATGGGCGTCGTAAGACCATAAGACATAGGAGCAGAATTAGGCCATTCAGCCTATCAAGTCTGCTCTGCCATTCCTTCTTGGCTGAGCTATTATCCCTCTCAAGCCCATCCTCCTGCCTTCTCCCTGTAATTTGCTTATGCCCTTAGTAATCAAGAAACAATCAAACACTGCTGTAAATATACCCAATGGCTTAGTCTTCACCGTCATTTTTTGGCAATGAATTTCACAGATTCACCACCCTTAGGGTGAGGAAATTCCACCTCATTCCTGTTCTAAAAGGACATCCTTTTATTCTGAGGCTGCGTCCTCTGGTCCTAGACTCCTTCAATCGAGGAGACATTCTCTCCACATCCATCATTCTTCTGCTTCCATAATGTGGATCTGTGAAGTACAATAGAACCAACTTTCAGAAGAAAGTACAAAACACATGTACTTGATTATACATTTGGCATTTGACCGAAGACGAATTGGGAGGTCGGGTGAGCACAGCAGTCATTGGGCAACCCAATCTTCCAACAATGCTCTGGATCCCTAATGTGGAGAGTAGGTCCTCTGCTTAAAGGGGTCCAGAAGTTGTTCAAGCTCAGTGGTTAAATGGCAGACAGAAAAGGTCACACTTCAGGCCAGTACCAGGATTGAGGGTTGAATGTAATGCTGCAAATAGTCTAATGACTTCACACATGTAGCCAAGATCAGTAAAGACATCATGAATGCTTATTACAGCACTAGTCTCAAATGTTCCATCCTCCATTCTAATAAAACTTTGTACAGAAGCAATATTGACTTTGTTTTTTTGCCACAGGTACTGCCTTCCCTGTTGAATACTTCTAGCATTTTCTGCTTTTGCACCATATTATAGACCTTTTTTGCTGAAATACGTCAATGGTATTTGAGCAATATTGTGAATGGTTGGAAGCCTATCGTAACAAGACTGTCTGGTTCTTGTCAGTCAAGCCTTGACCGGACTGATGAACCATCTACAGTGAGGACAGCCCAGCAGTGACCTATTGGCCTGATGTAATGACAGCAGTATAACACATATGGCCGAATACAGCAAAACACATAAAATGTTTGATCTCTATATGTTATGGATGTAACAATGTTCTGGTTATGTTTTACTGAAAATTTAGAGAATTAAATCCTGTGTGGTTCTGATACAGTTCCACGTTGTGTATTGGAGTCCTTTAGATGACATGTGGCAGAACCTAAAGTCCCTTGGATCAATATGCATAAGACATATGTTCCCTGATGGCTCAACCTACATAGTCCATCTGGTCAAAGTCTTTCCCCTTCCTGCACCCATCTCTTCTGGCAGCTTGTCCCGCTCTCCTCCTCCTCCTTGCTTTCTTCCTTTCTCTCAGAAGGCAAAGCAAAGCTACTGCAGAGCACTCATTTCTGCCAGCCAAAAGCATAAAAGATGAGTGGTGACGCTAGCCAATCTCTGCCAGCATTATTCTACAGATATCAAAGAGCTTGTGTCCTCACTTCAGAAAATTAACCCCCACCTCGCCAATAGCCAGAGATCTTAAGTCATTCACTGACAAGTTACAAATTTGTAAGTAGTTGACAATGAATACAGGTGAGTTTTAAAGATCTTCCTCCAAAGTTTATTTCCTGGTTTTCTATGTTTAATTAACCCATAGTTTTAACTGAATTGTTGATTTTTGATATAGCTGATTGGTGCAATTTTCCAAAAGGAATGACGTCCCCAAGTGCCTGCTCTGCTAATTAGACTCTGAATGATAATGTGTTCACTAGCTTCTAACAATCCAAATCTTCATCCAATATAACCTATCTTGCCTATTGCTTTGACAGGTATGTCCACCCTCTGAAAACACAATTAACTTATAATCACTATTTTTCATTATTTCCAAAACAATTGCAGAGCAGGAATGGGGTTAAAAAACTTGAGCTCTTGGCTTCAGTCTCTGTTATTGGTTGTTTACCAATTAATCCTTAGCTAATTTGCATCTTCTGCATTTCTGCTCCAGATGTTTCAATCATTTAAAGGAGAACCCATGAGAAACTGTGTTAATAAAGACATAATCCCATTGAAATCAATAGCGAACAATTTTAGTAATTATGTTTTACATGGATGTAATTCTTGATAATGATTGTGGCTATCTCATTGAATTCTAATTATTTGAAAAATGTACATGCCATGAATTGAAAAATATAATTACTTGTATGAAATCCTTTCTAAAAGAGCTGGGCAGTGGAGACAAACAATCATTCCTGGACGTGAGCAGTGAACACATTTGATGGTGTCATTCCTTCCTAGTTTTGAAGCAAATATGTTTTTCCTTCAGAAGTTCATTACCTTGAGTGTCCAGTACATCTCTCACATTGAAGTGTGGTTTGAGTAAAGGTTTAACCTCTCACTGTATCTCTTTCCATCCTGTCTGAATCTGTTGTTTTAAGTTCGGTATCATATCTTCATGCCTGATAGTCTTGTCAAGCTGTTACAACAATAGCTGGTACATTGGAATGTGCGTTAAGACTTTGATTGTCTCAAGTTTAGTGGCCTTATGATATCACAAACTCTCGAATAGGCCTGGTAAATGTATTAGTTTCATACATGTCTTTACCTGGACATCACTCAATCATTATCATGTATGTCTGCATTCCCAAAGACATTCCTTGCAATCTCTTTGGGATAAGTTTAATAGCAAAGATCTGAGTGACTTGCTTTCACTGCACATATGTACATGAACAATTCCCCTGTATGTGAACCTTCAGGCTAAAGATCACATCAAACAGTTCATTCTTAATACCATCTTCAAAGCTTGTCAGAACTCTGCTTGTATTTGTTACTGCCTGATCCTCTTCAAGATCACTGCTCTGATCCATTTTTGAGGAGGTTGTCTGTAGTATCACATACTTCTTGCTAGCAATATATTGCAAGACAAGTTCTGCTGTAAGTGCCTCCTCTGTTTGTTTGACTGCTTACTCATGAATGTTGAATCAATGCCACTGTAACATCCTTCTTGGCAACCTATCAGTGTGCACTGAAACATCCCACTCAGATGGGGTAGGAACTGGTTTATATAGTTGATGAAGCCCAGAAACTGTTGTACTCTTGCAACATCTAGTGTAGTTAGCACCTCTGTTACCACTTTGACCGGTTGGAGACACAGAGATTGCAGGTGCCCAAATCCAGAGAAACTCAGCAGGTCAGGTAGCACCTGTGGAGGTAAATGGACAGTTGTCATTTTGGATTGCGAATCTTCATCTGGACTAAAAGATAAAGGGGAGATAGCAAGTATAAAAATGCGGAGGAAATGGATGGAGCAAGAGCTGGCAGGAGATAGGTAGATCCAGGTGAAGAGGGTGTTAGGCAGATGAAAGAGGGGAGAGTGGAAATAATGCCTGAAGCTGGGAGATGGTAGGTGGAAGTGACAAAGTGCTTAGGATAGTGGAATCTGATAGAAGAGAAAGATGGGGCATGGAATCAAGGTGGGGAGGGCAGGTGGGAGTAGTGCAAGAGGGGAACCAGTGGGAGGTCTGTGCAAGATGTATACATGGAGAAGGTGGAGGAGAGGAACAAAGGAGGTTGGTGGGGGCTGTGATGGCTGTAGGATGAACTGGGCAGACCAGAAAGAGAGAGAAAAGGGACAGACTGGAGCAGTTTACCGGAAATTGGAAAATTCAACACTTATACCATCAGATTGTAGACTATCTAGATAGAATAAGTGTTGTTGCTCCAGATGAGCTTGGCCTCACCCTGGGGAGGAGGCTGCAGACAGATATATTGGTGTGGGAATGTGGAGGAGCATCAAAATGGCTATTAACTGGAAGGATTAATATGGTATTGCAGACTGGACTCACCAGTACTTGGCAAAGCAGTCGTCCAGTCTAAGTGTCACTAGAATAGGAAGTCACCTCAGAAACAAAGGATGCAATAAACAAGGCCCAAAGCCTACACCCACCATCAAAATGATTCATCAATTATTCCTTAACATTTTAAATTTTCTTCTACTTTTTGTATTTATTTGAATTCTTTTCAATATGTTAAATATTTACTTTTCTTTTTCATTCGAATCACCTCACCAATTACTTGCCCCTTCAGGGAAATGTGTCATATCTAATGTTAATAATCAAGTTGTCCATTACTTATTTAATTTTACCTGTCAACCTTTGATCACAGTTGATCTGCCCCTATATGCCCTCACAATCTATTGAAATTGGCCTTCGTCCAATTGAATAATTATTTGTTGTACTCCTCTATAACACTGCTATATGTTCCCAGCTGTTGCTGAATCTTTCCCTCAGAAGTATTGTTTCCTTCCTTGCACAGCAAAAAACCATGAATTCTTTCCCCTCTTTCTCCATGACTGTGTTGCCAGCCCCCTTTCTAATGAATAATTTAAATCCCTTTTATAATTTGCCCACAATTCTTACAGCTTCTTAATATTTTCTTGCTTATTTCATGGTTTCACTCCTCCTTCTATTTGGAGGCCCAAAGCATACACCCAGGAGCAAAATGATTCATCTATTATTACTTAATTCAAACCATGCAGATTCCCGTCTTCAAACTGACAAGTGCATCATTGCTTTAGGTACTGTTAACAGTAAATGTGATTAACTCACCCACCCTTTTCTTCTTATCTCTACTGAATATTTTGGAGGAGGAATATTTATTTTGAGCAGGTTTTTGTTACTAACGTTATGCTGTAATCTCAAATGGCAATTTGTGCTGTATTTATTCTCTACTTCGTGCATTTGTTTCCATGAACTCCAATGCCCACCCACACTACCATAGCTTCCACTGATGATTGTCTCCTATTTCTGAACTACTCTTTACTTTTTCAGCAGACTTTAGCACATTTAACTGCCTATATCTGGGACAATGAGCTCTGAATTCCTTGGGTCAGCAAAGTGCCTCTTTACTTCCTATAATGATGATACCTGCACCTTGTTGCAAAGCTGCCAGCAACCACTGAGTGCTGTTCTCATTTGTTAATGGCAATGGCTTATTCAAAACCAGTCCTGCAAAATTAGGAAACCTGATATCCATGCATATGGATCAAAACAATAACCGATGCAGTTGTCTCCATGGACAGCACCTACACTTTCATTCAACAGGAGAGCAGGAGTTCTCCAGCTAATATCAAGGAATGCTTACAAAGCTGCAAACACCTCTCCCAGTGTACGATCATTGCATATAGGTTCTGAAAGAGCTAAGCGTATTCATCTCAGCAAATCTCTCTTTCTGGGGAAAGAGGAGGGACATCACACGAAGAAGGTAAAGCAGATGTGTTTTGTTGCTGACCATCTGTCCCGAAACCACCCAACACTGAACGTTGCTCCTGTTGAAGCAGTAAGTGAATTTTATACGCTTCTCCACTAGACATGCAGGCAACAGCATTTTAACTTTTGTGATCAAGGCACAGTGATCTCACAAAGTTTAGAAGGGATCTCTTCAAAGAACCAGCAGGAAACATCCCTTGGATCAACACACCCCTATGCCATCCATTTCCTGAATAGATGTTGAACCCTCACTACCTCACTACTTTTTTTATTTCTATTTTTGCAGTACTTATTTAATTTAACTAATATATCTAGATAGAAATACATACACATACATGCATACATATACACACACTTAATGCAATTTACATCTTTTTCTATTATGTATTGCATTGTACTGTGTCACAAAGGTTCAATAGGTACATTTAATGTCAGTGAAATGTATACAATATACATCCTGTAATTCTCTTTCTTCGCAAACATCCACGAAAACAGAGGAGTGCTCCAAAGAATGAGTGACAGTTCAACGTGAGAACTCCAAAGACAACCCCCCCCCAGCTCCCTCTCCCATGCACAAGCAGCAGCAAGGAAATGATCCCCCTCCCCCACCAGCAAAAAAGGGCACTCAAGTGTGCAGCAAAGCATCAGTAAGGACACAGACTTGCAGTACTCCAAAGTCTACTCATCCACCGGGTAATTTGACATACCACAGATTCTCTCTCTATCCCTAATAAGGGAAAAACAGGTATCCCGAGAGGAGGGACATAACAAACAGCTCGCTGATTTATGATATTAAAAGCCTGTTGTATCGCTTTTTCCAAGCTCTGCACCCAGAGAGTTGGCCCCCGGGCTCAGGTCTCTGGACCCACAGCCCACGGCAGCTAATCCGCTGCTCACAATGTTCTGTGTTCTCTCGCGACACCTCCGTCAGGGGCACCAGGGAGAACAAGTGGCAGCAGGAAACTGCTCCTGCTACTCACTGTCTATGTGGATTTGAGGGCAGAATGCATGGACGCAAGATACTTCAAACTGCCCCACTTCCTGCCTGAGCTGAAAAGTGTGGACATGCTAGAACACGCAATAATCTGTTTACTGAACAACAAATAAATCCCAAGTATTGAGGCAACAGAGTTTCTATTTAAACATAGCAGCACAATATTTAACAAGAGGCTCTACTCACTGGGATAAACAGAAGTCAGGGTGCAAGCCAGAGGAACATTCACCAATAAAGGTAAATGAATAAGAAGAGAGTTTATATACAATCAATGGACGAGCATGTAACTGAGCCAGTGGAATAAGGAGCAAAGAAAAAGGAAATTACATGAAAATGCCAGCCTCCTTCTTGGGGAAATCATCGGGACACTCATTATGTATGCCTGAATACCCATATTGGAATTTTTCTCCTTACAAAGAGAGAAGGATCACAGTTTAAATACCCTATCCACCAACCCTACTGCACCACTTTAGTCTCCCGACTGCAGATGCTGGCGAGGAAAGGAATAGAACAGAGACTAGACTCTGAATGTGCAGACTGCCAGATGGTGTATGGTACCCAAGTGCCCAGACCAGCAGGAATTTAACTGACCTAGTGATTGCGCTAACAATCTGCTTGGTGTTTGTTGCTTGTCACATTTAATAAAGTACAAGAAAAAATATATTGTTATAGTTGCAATGCAGCATGCTCTTTTAATATTTGGGCCTAACTATGCACTTGGGGAATATGTAGACATTTCCTACAGTCCTGGGCATTCTGTCTCTGTGAAAGTGTATTGATCCTATAAAATAAATGTTGATTGAGGTATATTTTAAGACAACAATAAAAAAAAACAACAGATTGTCAACAGTATTTATCCAGACAGCTTTCCTAAAAGCAGTAAATGTTTCCTTCATCTGTTCCAGATTCAACATAAAAGCAATAGTTCTATTGATTTAGACAGGAGGATGCTGTCCTCACACCCCTCCCACCAATCCTTGTGATAGCCCATTAGTTACTATCCCAATTTGAAAATTATCCATTTATTTCTTCTCTCTGCTCATTCTTTGCTCACCAATCCCAGGCCACAGTAATATATTAACCCTAGTACTGCACAGTGTAATTTTGTTTATTTATCTCTTGTGTAACATCTTATCACAAATCTTCAGATGGTCTAAATAGGAAGTAACTTGTTTGTCCCTAAGACCTTAAGACTTTGAGATGAATTAGGCTATTCAGCCATGAAGTCTACTCCACCATTTGATAACAGCTAGTATATTTTTCCTCACATCCCAGTTCTCCTGCACTTACCAAATTTATTCCCTTACTGAAGAAGTAACTATCAACCTCTGCTTTAAATATTCCCAATGCCTTGGCCTCCATAGCAATTTGTGGCAATAAATTCCACAGATTCACCACTCTCTGAGAATTCCACTGAGGAGTTGCTCCTCATTTCTATTCTAAAGATTGGCCTTCAATTCTGAGTCTGTGCCCTTTAGTCCTAGACTCTCCATACTATTGGAAACATCCTTTGTATATCAAATCTATCAAGGCCCTTCAATATTCATTAGGTTTCAATGAGTTCCCCCTCATTCTTCTAAACTCCAGTGAGTACAGGCCCAGAGCTATCAAACAGTCCTAATACATTAATCTTGCATTCTTTAGATTATTCTCAAAACCTTCTCTGGACTCTTTCCAATGCCAGCAAATCCTTTCTTAGTTATGGGATCCAAAGCTGCTCATAATAATCCAAATATGATCTGACCGGGGGAGTCACGTGGGTGCCGGACAAGATGGCTGCACGTTAGCGGAGCTCCAACAACCCACCATGAAATTAAATTATTCTGCCTTGTCCAGATACAACTGTCCTGCAGTTAAAAACTGTTTTTTTTACTAAAAGGGCGAATAACTTTGAGAGATAATTCTGTATGATGCCGAGACCTAAGAGCACTACAGTGAGCCACGTGTCTACAAGACAGGGCCCACAATCCAAAGTTCAAGCCATGCTACCGACACAGATGGACCAAGGCTCCAACATGGAGAATATACTGGCTGAGGTTAGTCATATGAGTTCCACTCTACTCGTAGCAGCTGCTGATGTACCTACGACTAAGGAAACGACAACAGAGATGAAGAACTCTGTCAATGCCATCAAAGAGAGGCTGATGGAAGCCGAGGGCTGTCTCTCCAGTGTGGAGGACACCACTGAGCAACTGGTGGGTGCCAGCGAGCAGAATAATAAATGCTTGGACCTGCTGTTGAACCGTGTCGAGGAGCTTGGGAACAGGAGTAGACGCAACAACGTCAGGCTGATCGGTCTAAAGGAGGTTGTGGAAATGGGTGGTCTGATTAAGTGTGTGCAAAGAATTATGTTGGAAGGATTTGGCATCGAACTGAATGCAGAGTTTGAGATTGAGAGGGCGCATCGGGTCCCGGCTCCTAGGCCAGGCGAGGATTGCCCCCGCCCCCCCACCCCAGGTTGGTCCTAACACGATTCTTGCGCTCTTCGGCCAGAGAGAAAGTGCTGCAAGCGCCAAGGCAAAGAGAGGAGTTGAGTGGGAGGGATGCAAAGTTTCCTTCTTTCCAGATATGTCCAGGGAATTGGTTGAAAAACGGAGGGCATTTACTATGGCTTGGAAAATGCTGCAAGAAGTCAACATGAGGTACACACTCGCTTATCCAGCAGTTCTACGCTTCACGTGGAAGGGAAAGAACAAGTTCTTTACTACTGCTGCAGAAGCAGAGAAATTCATTCAGGAAAACTGCAGTGCTGACATTGACTGAGAGACAGGATTTGATCACAGTAATAGGTGGAGATAACTTTTTTAGGTATAACAGGGCGGTTGGGGAGCTGGATAAAGCGGTCTGATTAAGGTGAGGCTTGCTAGCTGGCACGGTACTTTGAGGACCATATCATGTATCTTTTTCTTTTCTATTTCTTTGTGGAGCTTATCCTGCCTGTTTGTTTTTATTTGATAGTTAATCTGGCAGGAATATATTATTTATATGTTTTTGGGTTATGTTGGTTGTTTACTTGTTGTTTGAGAGCGCAGTATTTGCAGTGTTTTTTGGTAATAATTGAGCACGGGGACAGAGTACAGCAGGTTATTTTTGGACTATTTTTTCGGAGTTATTGCATTCCAGACTCAGCCATCTGGGAAAATGTATATTTTTGCACATTTGTGCATGAAGTTTAGGACATGAAAATGGTTAATTTCATATCATGGAACATTAATGGGTGTGGAAACCCAATCAAGAGGATAAAGATTTTATCATACCTTAAAAGTAAACAAATTGATGTTGCATTTGTCCAGGAAACACATTTTAAAGATGTTGAAGCACTGAAACTTAGAAGAGATTGGGTGGGCCAGGTATTCTATTCATCACTTAATAGCAAACAAAATGGGACAATGATTTTAATTAACAAAAAACTTAATTTTTAATTGCTTGGAGAATTTAAAGACAAGGAAGGCAGGATAATTTGTATAGATGAACTTATTAATGGGGTGAAAGTAGTACTTTGTTTCATATATGCACCTAATAAGGAACACCCAGACTTTCTTAACAAGGTGAATGAAATTTTAGGCACCAAAGAAGGAAAAATAATTTTAGCAGGAGATTTTAACCAAGTAATGGACCCTGATATTGATAAAAGCAAATTTCAGGCATCACCATTACCCAGGGACAGGGCTGCCTTACATCAATTTATTGAGGATATTGGTCTGGTGGATATATGGCAATTGGTGATCCATCCGGAAAAGAATATACATTTTTCTCTCATCGACATAACTCCTACTTTAGAATAGATTTTTTTCTGATATCCAACTCCATTGTTGAATGGGTGATAGACTGTAAAATTGGCCCGATAGCATTATCAGACCATGCACCGATTGAAATTCAAATTGATTTAAATACCGAAGGGGGAAGGAGGGGTAGATGGCGAATGAATACTATGCTGTTAAAAGATGAGGATTTCAGTGATAAGCTGGCTGAGGATCTGACTTCGTTTTTTGAATTGAATGTAGGGACCACAGTAAAGTTGTCCTCGGTGTGGGAGGCATCCGAGGCGTATATAAGAGGAAAGTTAATAGCACATACATCTAAAAGGAAGAAAGAAAGTATGGAGCAAATAAAAAATCTGGAGGCAGAAATAACCACATTGGAAAAGGTTTTAGCAAGACAATATACTGATGACTTATACAAAGATCTGTGCAATTTGAAACTCCAGCTAAATAACATATAACAAAGAAGCAGAATATGCATTATTTAGATTAAAAACAAGTTTCTGTAAAGGTGGTGACAAAGCTGGTAAGCTGCTGGCATGATATCTAAAGCAGCAGAATACGAATAGTGTTATACCTGTAATTAGGAAAGGGGATACATTAGTGTCATCATCTAAAGAAATAAAGGAAGTCTTTCGACAGTTCTATGAACATCTATATGCATCACCATTTAACCATGACCAGGAGGAGCTGAATCAGTTTTTTGCTAACATAAAATTGCCTACATTATCCCCACAACAGGCTGAGTCCTTCGATGCCCCAATTACTGAGGATGAGGTCAGACGGGCTATTGCAGCTATGAAAATGGGGAAATCTCTAGGTATGGATGACTTCCCAGTTGAATATTATAAGAAATTTCTGGACATATTGGCTCCTATTCTAACAAAAATCTATTCAGAAGCATTTAATTTGGAATCTTTACCGAATACATTTAATGAAGCATTAATATCGTTGATTTCAACTGTAAGATACTGACTAAAATACTGGCTATGCAATTAGAGAAAGTATTGCCATCTAAAATTAATACTGACCAGGTTGGCTTCATTAAAGGCAGATCCTCAACTGTCAATTTAAGGAGATTACTGCACTTAATGTGGCTGAACTCCCCAAGTAGTATCCCAGTTACTGCCATTTCCCTGGATGCCGTAAAGGCCTTTGACAAGGTTGAGTGGAGATTTTTAACCACAGCCTTGTCATTCTTTGGGTTTGGCTCTATCTTTAATTCATGGATTAGAATTTTGTATAAAAACCCTAAGGCTGCAGTTATTACAAATGGTATCATATCCCCATTTTTCAACATCTCACGAGGTACATGCCAAGGCTGCCCCCTCTCCCCACTGTTATTTACGATTTTTTTTGGGACTGCTGGCAATCATGATTAGAGCAGATCCAAATGTTAGAGGAGTGAAGGGAGGTGGAAAGGAGCATAAGCTGATGTCATATGCTGACGATATTTTATTACTGATTAGTGACTCTTCTAAGTCCTTACCCCCACTAATGAAAACAATTCAATTATACTCTGAGGTATCTGGTTATAAATCAACTTCAATAAATCTGAGGCTATGCCAATGTCAAAATTGTGTTTTTCAAATTCAGTATCTCAGTTTAATTTCAGATGGGTGCATGTTGGAATGAAGTATCTAGGGGTCAATCTCAGTCAGAATTTGGATGAGATAATTACTTTAAATTATGACCCATTATTGAGTAGGATAAGAAACAATCTGGATAAGTGGGGGGCACTGAGACTGTCACTCTGGGGTAAAGTCAATGTAGTTAAAATGGTCATAGCACCTCAGTTTAACTATCTTTCTATGGTGCTTCCTTTAAATATATCATATTTGATCTACAAGCAATACAACAAAATTGTCAGGGATTTTCTATGGGATAAAAAGAAGCCAGGAATTAAAATGAGCAAGATGTGTATGTCCAGGGACATGAATGGGCTCAGTCTACCAGACGTCAGGGCATATAAATTATCCTTTGAAATGACCAAGATAGCTAAACATTGGGACAGGGCTGATGTTGATTTAGATTGGGTAATTATAGAACGGAGCCTGGCTGCACCACATTCTCCCCTTAACATCCTCTCATGACATGTGGAAAACAAGACTAATCTAAATCCTATACTATTTCACTCAAAGAGTGTGTGGAGTACAATTCATAAAGCTTGTAGAATGTCACATTTAAACCAGTTATACTCGTCGCTCTGGAATAACCCTGAGATACACATTGGGAAAAGAATGGTGTACTGGAAAGTATGGAAGATTAAAGGTGTAAATACAGTAGGTGATCTCTATGAGAATGGGATTTTTATGTCATATGTGGATTTGCAGAAGAAATATAACTTTGTAGATAAAGGGAATTTTTGGAAGTATTTGCAAATAAGACATTGCGTTAGTAGCATATTCAAGAACGATGACCCACAAAATAACCCTTTAACTGAATCCTTTCCATTACCACAAGAAGTTCATAAAGCATCAGTGCTTTATAAAATGTTCAAGCACTCTGTGGGTGAATCGTGTAGCAATCTCAAAGCAGTATGGCAGAAGGATCTTGGAAGCGATATTGAAGATAATGAGTGGTTAAATACTTTATCAAATGTGGGTAGACATATTGGAGAAAAGAGAGGGAAATTTGTTCAATATAAGATAATACACAGATATTATTGGACACCATCTAGACTCTACAACATGGGGATTGTTGATAATAATTTATGCTGGAAATGTAAAAATGAGGTGGGCACATATTTTCACATGATTTGTGAGTGTTCCATGGTTTGTCCATTTTGGTGTAAAGTTCTTGATTTGTTGGGGAGTTGGTTGGGTTCCACACTGCCCTTGTGCCCACGGCTTTGTCTCCTGGGTGATAGGACAATGATACCTAATGTAAACAATGACAAATTTACTATTTTAAAGGTGGGTCTCATCACAGCTGCAATTATATTGCAAAACAGGAAAAAACCCAGGTGTCCCACTGAGAAGGAATGGACTGAGGAAATGATTAAGATTTCATCATATGAACACATGTTGGGAAGAATTAACAGTGAGGGAAAAGTGCAAGACACGTGGGATCAATTTTGGTTGTATGTTAATTTAAACTTAAATTAGAACTCCTTTCTGTTTCTAAGTTTTACTTGTTTTCCTGTCATGGGGTGGCTGTGTAAATATGCTGTACTCTATCTGCTCTATGACATGCTGTACTGCTTTGTAAAATAAGAATAAATAATTAAAAAAATTTGAATTACAAATATGATCTGACCAATGTCTTATAAAGCCTCAGCATTACATCCTTGCTTTTATCTTATTTATTCTACTAGCTGCAATTTTAAACAAATAAATCGTTAAATATAATTTCCATTTTTATAATTCTGTGCTGAATCTGCTCAATCAGGTTATTATTTTGGAAAAGCACTGTGGTCACTTATGTAATAATAAACTCCAGCAGCTTTTAAGCTAACCTATGTATTGTCCCCTGTTATCACTAGATCCCTTTTCTTATATTTTGAGGTACAATTGCATTTGAGAACCATTCTATCTTCTATTAAACTTTAGAAAGAGATAATCTGTGTATTCTCTTTCTCCATAGTCATCTGCTTCAAACTTTTGGTCACAGGTTGCTAGATCCTGAAGATTTAGTGCCTGTCAGTTCCATTAATTTCTGTAACAGTAATCTTTCACTGTTGCTAACTTCTTTGTCTTACTTCCATTTTGGACCTATAGTTTCCACTGTTTCTAATAGTTTTTCTGTGTCTTCTTTTGTGAAAACCAATGCAAAATATTTGTTTGACTAGAGCAGACGAATGTAAAAATATTATTTATCTTATTGCGCACAAGTGGAGAGAAATGTACCACACTATACGCTCTCAAATGATCCTGTGGGACATCCTGGATGCATTACAATCACATTGCACCCAACCTTGAAATGAAACAGTTTACCATTATCAGTTTTTTTTACCAGGAGAAGAGAACATCCATTAATAATTTTACGATAGATTGTAGCATATAATAGCAATTTTGCAGAATTGAAACACTCCCTTGCAGATTATTCAGTATCCATCTTGATGAGAATCAACCCAAGAGACCTTGAAGGAGTTAGAAGCACAACTAACCTGATGATGCAGATGGTTAACCAGATCTGATTAGAGTAAACACTCTCAGTGTACGGGAAGCAAATAATGGGTTGTGCTCTGTAGAACTTGATGAGGAGAGCTCATGTCTAAGTTATTTTAACACATCATTTGGAAGCTACCTTTCAAGAAGAATGTCTTTAGGAATTAATACAATGCTAGTGGAATTTTAATGAAGACTGGAAGCTGCGCTCATTGGCTATGTACCATCATAATGTTGGAGAAGGAAGAACATTGACAGAGCTTAGTAAGTGGAAGTTATTGAGAGCTGACTGGAGATAAATGAGTGAAAATTGATTAAAATGAAAGAAGTCTCCTTTCTGGCTATTTGACCACCAGAGAGTCTCTGAAACCAGTTCCAGCCAAAGTCCCTACACCTCCTCCTTCACCACAATCTAGGCCTCAAACAGCCTCATTCACATACATTACTTTGTTAATGGCAAGACACTTAACAGTGTTGATGTGCAGAATCCAAGTCTGTAATTCCCGGAAAATTGTTACACAGTTTGATAAAGTGGTAAATATGACATTTTTGCCTTATTTGTTGAGATACTGAGTTCAAGTGTCTGGAAATTATGTTGCACATTTATGAAACTCCAGTTAGGCTGCATCTAGGGTACTGCATTCAGTTCTGGTCAACGCATCACAGGGAAGATGTCGAGGGTTTCGAGAGGATGCAGAAGATGTTAACCAGGATGTTGTCTGAGTTAAACGGCTGGTGCTGTAAAAAGTGATTAGACAAACATCAGTTGCTATATCTGGAGTGGGTGAGACTGGTGAGATAAAAGATTATGAGAAGCATAGATGAATAGACAGCCAATAACTTCTTCCCAGGACTGTAATATCTAATACTCGAGGGCACTTAAGGTGAGAGGGAGCAAGTTCAAATGAGATGTAGGGGCCAGAGTTTTAAATCAGAGAGTAGTGGATGCCCAGAGTGGTGGCAGATTTGTGTATGATAGAGGCATTCAGGAGGTCTTGAATAGGCAAATGAATGTGTAAGAAATAGAAGGATATGGAGATTGTGTAGGAGAATGAATTGGTTCAATTGGGCATTTGGTTACTAACTTAATAATTTCAGAACATCACCCTGGACTGAAGGACCTGTTCTGGTGCTGTAATATTTTATGTTCTATGTTCTATTTTCTTTGAAGGGTGAGAGTGAATCTGGAAAGTTTCGGAACCTTGGTTGACAAGACATGTTGAAGCTTTGGTCAAGTAAAAGAAGAAAGCATACACAAACAAAATGCTGCTGGAACTCAGCAACCAGGAAGCAGCTATAGAAAAGAGTAAACACTCGATGTTTCAGGCCAACGGCCTTCATCGGAACTAGAAAAAAAAAGATGAAAAATCAGAGTAAGAAGGTGGAGGGAGGGTTGAAGTAAAGAGCTGTGAAGTTGATTGGTGAAAGAAAAAGGGCCAGAGAAGGGGGAAGCTGATAGGGAGGGTAGAAGACCATAGAAGAAAGGGAAGGGGGAGGAGCACCTGAGGGAGGTGATGGACAAGTAAGGAGATAAGGTGAGAGAGGGAAATGGGAATGGGGAATAGTGAAGGAGGAGAGGGGAGGCATTACTGGAAGTTCGAGAAATCGATGTTCATGCCATCAGTTTGGGGGCTACCCAGATGGAATATATGGTGCTTCTCCTCCAACCTGAGTGTGGCCTCATTACAACAGTAGAGGAAGCCATGGACTGACATGTCAGAATGGGAATGGGAAGTAGAATTGAAATGGGTAGCCACTGGAGATCCCACTTTTTCCAGCGGACAGAGCATGGGTGCTCGACGAAGCGGTCTCCCAATCTATGTCGGGTCTCACCAGTATACTGGAAGCTGCACTGGGAGCACCAGGTACAGTAGATGGCCCCAAAAGACTCAGAGGTGAAGTGTTGCCTCACCTGGAAGAACTGTTTGTGACCCTGATTGGTAGTGAGGGAGGAGGTGTAGGGGCAGGTGTGGCACTTGTTCTGCTTGCAAGGATATTGCAATGACCAGCCCTTTAGCACTACATATCGATCTGTTTGTGCATGTACTGTTGTCTACGCATGCGCATTGATCGCTCTCTCTCTTCCTCTCACTGTAATGTGAATACACCAGTTAAAGCCATCTCCCATATCCGTGCTTTTATTTAAAATATATGTAGTTGTTTTTTCAGACACAACTAACTAGTGACGGGTATGAACCTGAATGTCAGATAATATCAGCAACAGCACTAACAGTTAGAAGATGAAACAGTGAGAGTAAAACAGCATGACAAGGCTGTCATTGATGCTAACAACCGTGTGACTACAGTGCATAGTAACAGTGAAACATGCATTGAATTTAAAGTGAAAATAATGTGGCAATGACTTTAGTTAGGTAAGTTGATGAATTTGATAGTGCTAATGAGGGCTGGGAGTCATATATTGAGAGGGTTGAACAGTACTGTAATGTGGACAATGTGGAGGAGCAAAAGAAAGGCCCTGCACTTCTTAGTTTAATGGGTGCAAGGATGTATAGTCTCTTATACAACCTAGTAATCCCCGAGAAGCCAGCAAGAAAGACATTCACTGAAATTGTTACAATTTTACAAAATCTCTTGAGCCCTAAGCTGCTGGTAATAACTGGGAGATTTAGATTTTACAAAATGAACCAGTCAAAAGATGAAAGCCTTTCTGAATACATTGCAGAACTGCACAAACTCTCCTAGTACTGTGGCTTTAGAGGTGGACTTTCTGATGCATTAAGGTATAGGCTTGTATGTGGCATACATAGTTAAAGCACTCTAAAGAAGCTACTGTCGAAAGAGACCTAACCTTAAAACTGGCATTGACCATTGCAATATCGTTAGAGACATCAGTAAAGGATGCAGCAAAAGGAGGTTAGAATGTGAAAGGCACAGTATGTCTCTGAATGGTGCAAGAAGCCAAGGATGTCATTGATATGACAAATCCTCCCATGATACAAATGACTATTGGTTCAAAGAAAAAGTCTTCAGAAAGTGTCACAGATAAGGTCACATAGAGAGAATGGGCAAGGAAGGCAAAAAAACACAACTGAGTGAAAAGTCTCAAACAAAAAACTAAGCAAGCGCATAAAGTGACTGAATATAAAACAGAATCAGACAGCATAGAGTCTGACAAAGGTGAACTGTCATGCTCAGAACTGTATAGTATAACTGAAGCAGATCACAAAATCATCTGGATCAGAAGAGATGTGTTTGGTGTAAAACTGAAAATGAAGCTGGATACAGGTTCAGCTTTGTCCATAATTCCAGAGGCTGACTATAACAGATTGTTTTCTAAGATACCATTAGGGAAGAGCTCAGTGATGCTGAAGACTTACACAGGCAAAAAAATGTCTCCCAAAGGCAAACTGAAAGTAAGTGTGATGAACAGAAGCCAAACACAACAATTAAAGCTTTATGTTTTGAAAAGTGGAGGGTCAGCACTCTTTGGACGTGAATGGTTGAGAAAAATCCAACTAAACTGGGACTCATTCAAGGCTCTCAGTGTGACATCAACAGGCAACAACAGCCCAAATAGTAGCGCTAACCAGAGACTGGCACAGCTGCTTAATGCTAGTGAGAAGGTGTTTGAGAAGGGGATTGGTAAACTCAAAGGTATGAAGACCAGAATTGATCTGGATGAAACAGCAACATCAAGATTCCATAAAGTGAGACTAGTGCCTTACATACTACGTCCTAAAGTGGATTCTGAACTGCAGAGCTTGGAGGTGTCTGGAATTCTCTCCAGAGCTGATTGGAGTGATTGGGGCACACCCATTGTCCTGGTAATCAAGAAAGGGAAGGCTGGAGCCATTCACATATGTGGGGATTTCAACGTGAGCATCAATCCGGTGCCATGTACTGTGCAGTATACCCTGCCACGAATAGAAGACATTTTTGCATCTCTGACAGGCGGGACAGATTGACTTGTCTCAAGCCTATCTGCAAATGGAGATTGAGGAGTCAAGCAGGAAGTTCCTCACAATCAACACTCAAAGGGGACTATTCCAACATAATCGTCTCGCCTTTGGTATTGCATCAGGTCTAGCAGTCTAGCAAAGAGCAATGGACCAAGTGCTCCAAGATATCCCAGGAACACAATGTTACCTTGTTGACATCATTGTGACTGGAAAAAAAGATGACTAGCACTTCCAGAACCTTGGTAAAGTGCTTACCAGGCTGAGTGAGTATGGTCTGCATGCAAAGAGAGAGAAATGTGAGTTTTTTCAGGAATGAAATCTCATACTATGGACATGTCACTGACAAACATGGCTTACATACAGTGAGTCACAAGAGAAGACTGAAGCTGTGCTACGGGTACCCAAACTGTAAAATGTGTCACAACTCAGGTCATCGTTAGGCCTTGTAAACTACTACCACCAGTTTCTCCCAAACACTGAATGCACTGTTACAAACAGGAGCAAAGTGGGAATTATTATAAAGATGTGAAACAGCATTCAAGGAAACAATGAGACTAATAACATCCAATGAACTGCTCACTCATTATGACCCATCCCTGTCCAACAGACTGGTATGCGATGCATTCCCTTATGGCACTGGAGCCATTTTGTCACATATTATGAAAGATGGATCTGATCGCCCGATTGAGTTTGCTTCAAGATCATTGACAGGCGCAGAAAGCAGCTGCACACTGATCGACCAAGCAGCCCTTGGTCTAGTATGGGGAATAAGGAAGTTCCACTACTACCTCTATGAACAAAAGTTTATGCTAGTGATAGATCACCAGCCCCTTGTGTCCATCTTCAATCCCAAAATGACTGCTACCCAGATATAACGATGGTGATGGCACTATTCCTTGGAGCCCACTATTACCACATAGAGTACAAAGGTACCAAGCAACACAGCTTGTCACATCTTCCACTCCTGCAACTGAAGAAGAAAAGTCTTCATACTGTGACTCAGCAAACTGCACTGGTGGACAAGTTGCCAGTAACAAATTCCAAAATATAAAGAGAAACAAGGAATGACTTGACATTGTCTAAAGTCTGTGAAACCACCTTGCAAGGATGGCCAGCTCAGGGTCATGTTATGTTTCCAGAGATCTCAGAGAGACGAAACTAACTGTTGGTATGTCAAAGAACGCTGATGTGTGGATCTTCTGTCATGGTTCCCTCTAAACTGCACACCAGAGTGTTAGATAATTTGTATGAAGGACACCTGGGTACAGTCAAGATGAAGAGTCTTGCTCGGAGATATGTGTGGTGGCCAGGAATAGATAAGCAGTTTGAAGACTTGCCCAAAATTTCAAAAGCCGCCCCCATAGGCACAGTTATACCCATGGAAATGGCTGTCCTCACCATTGACGAATAGTACATTTTGACTTTGCTGTGCCATTCCTGGAGTCCATGTTCCTGATTGCTGTGGATGCTCATTCGAGGTGGCCAGAGGTTATACCAATGAAGTCAACCACCTCAGCAAAGACTGTCTCTCCCCGAGGACTATCTTCACCAGAAATGGCTTACCAGCATAAATTGTGAATCAGAATCAGAATCAGGTTTGTTGTCACCAGTATGTGACGTGAAATTTGTTAACTTAGCAGCAGCAGTTCAAAGCAATACATAATTTAGCAGAGAGAGAAAAAAAAAATAAACAAGTAAATCAGTTATGTATATTGAATAGATTTAAAAAATGTGCCAAAACAGAAATACTGTATATTTAAAAAAAAGAGGTAGTGTCCAAAGCTTCAATGTCCATTTAGGAATCGGATGGCAGAGGGGAAGAAGCTGTTCCTGAATTGCTGAGTGTGCGCCTTCAGGCCTCTGTATCTCCCACATGATGGTAACAGTGAGAAAAGGGCATGCCCTGTGTGCTGTGGGTGCTGTGAGTGACAACGGATGACAATGCACTTCCGAAGAATTCAGACTGTTCATGAAGAAAAATGGCATCAGACATTTCAAGTCAGCTCCTCACCACCCAGCAACGAATGGTTTATCCAAACCTTCAAGAAAGTCCATTAAAACGAAGGACAAGTGAAGCAGCAAGGAGCTTCAAAATTGGACAGGAAGTCGTAGCGTGTGATTACTGAGAAGACATGTGAACACCCAGTAGGATAATTACAAGAACTGGAGCACTGATGTTATCTGGGGATGTTGAAGATCAGACATGCGGACGTCATGCGGACCAGATACTGGATGCTGAACCGAGGAACACACCTGAGTCGATTGCATCTAACAAGACGGACACATTACAGTCACCGGACTTACCTCTCAGTGATGAAGTCACTGACAGCAACGTGACACCAGAAACTGAGAACATTGTCTTAGATGAGACACTTATCAAACCTAAAGCCACTCCACAGGTCCAGAAGCACTATCCTGAAAGAAACAGAGCATAACCCAAAAGACCGAATCTTAAGAACTGTGAAGTTAGTTATGGACTGTTATTAAGAAAGCATGTTCATTTCAAATGTGGGTTTTGAAAGAAAATTTAATGTTTTGTACATATACAGTTTTATGTTGCATTAATCTAAAGTGGGAGGAAGTGTAATGTATGGATCTATTTCTTTTTGAGCAATGACGCCCCCTCTTATCACTATGTATTGATCTGTTGACTGTGCATGTGCTGTTGTTTACTCACGCACGTTGTGCTCTCTCTCTCTCTGTCTCTCGCTGCAATGTGAATACACCAGTTTAAGCCATCTCCCACATACATGCTTTTATTTAATACATATGTTATTGTGTACAGACATAACAGGAGTAGCATAGGGAGCGATACCTGCGGAAAGCAGAAAGTCGGGGGGGGGCGCGGTGTAAGGGAACGGTGTGCTTGGTGATGGCATAAGTTGCCGAGTATTATGTTATTAATGATTATGATATAGTTGGGATCACAGAGACATGGCTCCAGGGTGACCAGGGATGGGAGCTCAACCTTCAGGGATATTCAATATTCAGGAGGGATAGACAGGAAGGAAGGGGAGGTGGGGTGGCGTTGCTGGTTAAAGGAGAGATTAACGCAATAGAAAGGAAGGACATAGGCCGGGAAGATGTGGAATCGATATGGGTAGAGCTGCGTAACACTAAGGGGCAGAAGACGCTGGTGGGAGTTGTGTACAGGCCACCTAACAGTAGTAGTGAGGTCGGAGATGGTATTAAACAGGAAATTAGAAATGTGTGCAATAAAGGAACAGCAGTTATAATGTGTGACTTCAATCTACATGTAGATTGGGTGAACCAAATTGGTAAAGGTGCTGAAGGAGAGGATTTCTTGGAATGTATGCGGGATGGTTTTTTGAACCAACATGTCGAGGAACCAACTAGAGAGCAGGCTATTCTGGACTGGGTTTTGAGCAATGAGGAAGGGTTAATTAGCGATCTTGTCGTGAGAGGCCCCTTGGGTAAGAGTGACCATAATATGGTGGAATTCTTCATTAACATGGAGAGTGACATAGTTAATTCAGAAACAAAGGTTCTGAACTTAAAGAGGGGTAACTTTGAAGGTATGAGACGTGAATTAGCTAGGATAGACTGGCAAATGACACTTAAAGGATTGACGGTGGATATGCAATGGCAAGCATTTAAAGGTTGCATGGATGAACTACAACAATTGTTCATCCCAGTCTGGCAAAAGAATAAATCAAGGAAGGTAGTGCACCCGTGGCTGACAAGAGAAATTAGGGATAGTATCAATTCCAAAGAAGAAGCATACAAATTAGCCAGAGAAAGTGGCTCACCTGAGGACTGGGAGAAATTCAGAGTTCAGCAGAGGAGGACAAAGGGCTTAATTAGGAAGGGGAAAAAAGATTATGAGAGAAAACTGGCAGGGAACATAAAAACGGACTGTAAAAGCTTTTATAGATATGTAAAAAGGAAAAGACTGGTAAAGACAAATGTAGGTCCCCTGCAGACAGAAACAGGTGAATTGATTATGGGGAGCAAGGACATGGCAGACCAATTGAATAATTACTTTGGTTCTGTCTTCACTAAGGAAGACATAAATAATCTTCCAGAAATAGTAGGGGACAGAGGGTCCAGTGAGATGGAGGAACTGAGCGAAATACATGTTAGTAGGGAAGTGGTGTTAGGTAAATTGAAGGGATTGAAGGCAGATAAATCCCCAGGGCCAGATGGTCTGCATCCAAGAGTGCTTAAGGAAGTAGCCCAAGAAATAGTGGATGCATTAGTGATAATTTTTCAAAACTCGTTAGATTCTGGACTAGTTCCTGAGGATTGGAGGGTGGCTAATGTAACTCCACTTTTTAAAAAAGGAGGGAGAGAGAAACCGGGGAATTATAGACCGGTTAGCCTAACGTCGGTGGTGGGGAAACTGCTGGAGTCAGTTATCAAGGATGTGATAACAGCACATTTGGAAAGCGGTGAAATGATCGGACAAAGTCAGCATGGATTTGTGAAAGGAAAATCATGTCCGACGAATCTCATAGAATTTTTTGAGGATGTAACTAGTAGAGTGGATAGGGGAGAACCAGTGGATGTGGTATATTTGGATTTTCAAAAGGCTTTTGACAAGGTCCCACACAGGAGATTAGTGTGCAAACTTAAAGCACACGGTATTGGGGGTAAGGTATTGGTGTGGGTGGAGAATTGGTTAGCAGACGGGAAGCAAAGAGTGGGAATAAACGGAACCTTTTCAGAATGGCAGGCGGTGACTAGTGGGGTACCGCAAGGCTCAGTGCTGGGACCCCAGTTGTTTACAATATATATTAATGACTTGGATGAGGGAATTAAATGCAGCATCTCCAAGTTTGCAGATGACACAAAGCTGGGTGGCAGTGTTAGCTGTGAGGAGGATGCTGAGAGGATGCAGGGTGACTTGGATAGGTTGGGTGAGTGGGCAAATTCATGGCAGATGCAATTTAATGTGGATAAATGTGAAGTTATCCACTTTGGTGGCAAAAATAGGAAAACAGATTATTATCTGAATGGTGGCCGATTAGGAAAAGGGGAGGTGCAACGAGACCTGGGTGTCATTATACACCAGTCATTGAAAGTGGGCATGCAGGTACAGCAGGCGGTGAAAAAGGCGAATGGTATGCTGGCATTTATAGCGAGAGGATTCGAGTACAGGAGCAGGGAGGTACTACTGCAGTTGTACAAGGCCTTGGTGCGACCACACCTGGAGTATTGTGTGCAGTTTTGGTCCCCTAATCTGAGGAAAGTCATCCTTGCCATAGAGGGTGTACAAAGAAGGTTCACCAGATTGATTCCTGGGATGGCAGGACTTTCATATGAAGAAAGACTGGATGAACTGGGCTTGTACTCGTTGGAATTTAGAAGATTGAGGGGGGATCTGATTGAAACGTATAAGATCCTAAAGGGATTGGACAGCCTAGATGCAGGAAGATTGTTCCCGATGTTGGGGAAGACCAGAAGGAGGGGCCACAGTTTGAGGATAGAGGGGAAGCCTTTTAGGACCGAGATTAGGAAAAACTTCTTCACACAGAGAGTGGTGAATCTGTGGAATTCTCTGCCACAGGAAACAGTTGAGGCCAGTTCATTGGCTATAATTAAGAGGGAGTTAGATATGGCCCTTGTGGCAACGGGGGTCAGGGGGTATGGAGGGAAGGCTGGGGAGGGGTTCTGAGTTGGATGATCAGCCATGATCATAATAAATGGCGGTGCAGGCTCGAAGGGCCGAATGGCCTTCTCCTGCACCTATTTTCTATGTTTCTCTGTTTCTATTATGTGCTGGATGTGGAAGCTAGTGGGGTGGTACATTGCATTTAGGAGATGGAAACAAGTGAATCCTTGCTATCTACAACTCGATTAAGAATACTCTTAAGATGGAAATCAGGAAAGCAAAGTGAGGATATGAGATGAATCTAACAGGTACATTATGGAAAATCTGAAGCGATTCTACAGCTATATTAAGAGAAAAAGAATGGCTAGTGAGGGAGCAGGTTAGAGATACACAGGGTGCCTATGTTTCAAGTTCAAGTTTATAGTAATTCACCCATACATATGTATACAGCTAAATGAAAGTTTGTTCCTCTAGGGCCAAGGTGCAACATATAGTATATATAGTCACACACAGCACAGTCTCTGCAGTCACAATCCAGCCTATACAATCACAAAGTAAAAGTAGCACAAGTGCTTAAGTTGTATGGCCTGAAGTCTGGCTGGAGCATGCTTATGTAAGACAGTATAATGTGGCAAGGCACTTAAACAGGGTGTACATGTGTGCTGGGTGACAGGAGCATGTTACAACTTTTACAGCCTGAGGGAAGAAGCTGTTACAAAGCCTAACAGTTCTGTTTCTTATGCTGCAGTACCTTGATGGCAGGAGGGCAAAGAAATTATGAGAAGGATGGAATTAGCACATATATCAAATAACTTCAGCTTCTGATCTTCAGATCTGAATAGGGACTGAAAATTAAGTTTAAAAAGCAGCTCTGAACAATGAGTTCCCAAGAGCCACAATTCACAGTTAAAGGGAAGACCAGACAATGCTGATTAAAATTCATTTGTGTGTCTGTGGTGCGAAGCAGAAGGTGTAAAGATTGTAGTTCAAAGGAAACATCTTGGATGCATTGTAAGTACGGAGTTGTCTTTTGATCTTTAGCACATGAAATGTCATGCAGTGCGAGGTTGCACAGGCCTCTTTCTCTGAAAGGGGTCTCAATGTGATGCCTGGGGTGTCTCATTTTGTCAAATAAAGGCTGCCTCATATCTACCAGTACTCCTCTCCAGTGACTTTGTTCACATGACGACAGATGTGAGGAGTCTTCAACAATGCTGGAGCCACTGTGTATGCAGCTGTTCTGAAAGAAGTCCTGGATGGGGGCGGGGGGGGGTGAGGGGAGGGGGGTGAGGGGAGAGACTCTGATGATGTTTCCACTAGTGTTCACTATCCCGTTGCAAAATCTTACCGTCAAATGCTTTGCAATTCCCTTGACAGATGGTGATGCAGCTGGTCAGGACACTTGCAATGGTGCTCCAGTAGAATTTGGTGAGAATGGAGTGCGGTGGAGCCTTGCTGTGTCAATCTCCTCTGGAAGTGGAGACACTCCTGTGGTGTTAAAAAGGTGGTGTTGCGAGACCAGGTGAGATCATCAGTAATGCGCACTCGCAGAAACTTGTTGCTCCTGACTTTCCACAGAGAAGCCATTGATGTGCAGTAGGGAATGGTCAGTCTGCACGTTCCTGAAGTCCACAATCATCTCTTTAGTCTTGTCAACCTTATTGTGTTTACACCAGTTCATAAACTGCTCTACATCCTCCCTGTATGTTGTTCCATGATTGTTGCTGATGAAGCCAACCACTGCTGTGTTGTCAGCTAACTGAATGATGTGGTTAGAACTAGACTTGACAATACATCATGTGTTGGCAGTATGATCAGTAGTGGGCTGAGCATGCAGCCCTGGGGAATGCTGGTGCTCAGCATGACAGAGCCAGAGATGTTGTTGTCAATATGGTCTGTCTGTGGTCTCAGTAAGTGCAAGGTCCAGTTACAGAGGGAGGTGTTGAGACCAAATGTAAACAGTTTATCACCAGCTTCTGCAGAATGATTGTATTGAATTTAGAGCTGAAGTTAATGAACAACATTCTGACATAGGAAACAGCACTGTCTGGAGGGTCAGAACTGTGTAGACGGTAGAAGCCATTGCATAGGCAGTGGGTCGATTTGGGGTAATATGCAAACTTGCGGGAGTCCAATGTAGTGGGAAAGCTGGACTTAATGCAGTTTATGACCTGCAGTTGAAGCTCTTCATTGTTACTGACTGAGATCAGTGCCTCAGGATGGTAGTCATTAAGGTAGTATTTTGAGCCATAGGAGGTGGGTGGGATTTTTAATGAGGACTACTGCTCAGTTTTACTGAGGAGAAATTATGGTTGCTCAAGAGATAAATGAAACAATTTGGAGGACATTCACTTTACCAGGGAGGAGATATTTTCTGCCTTACAGTGCATTAAATCAGATAAATCCCCCAGCGTCTGCCTGAGTGCATCCTCGGACTGTGTGGGTGAAATGAGCATATAGAATGCTGGCCTTCATCAGTCAGGCATCGCATATAGAAGATGAGATGTTATTGGTGAGGCTACACTTGGAGTACTGTGTAGTTTTTTGGTCATCTTTATGAAAGACGTGTTTAAATTGGAAAGAGTACAGAGAAAAATTATGAGGCATTACCAGGATGAGGGGTCTGAGTTAAAAGCAGAGTTTGCTCAAGTTAGGTCTTTATTCTTTGGAATGTAGGAGAACGAGGGGTGAAATTATAAAAATGTTTAAAATTATGCGAGGAATAGATAAGGTAGTATGCAATTTCCACCTTCACCCCCCTCCAGGGGAGTGGGAGAGTCCAAAATTAAAGGGTATTGATTTAGATGAAATAGGAAATATTTAAAAGTAATCTGAGGGCTAACTTCTTCTTGCACTGGGAAAAGAGTACATAGAATGAGTGGCCGAAAGAAGTGGTTGATTCAGGTATTACGGTATCATGTGCAGTAGAGAGCATTCTAACATGCTGTATCACTGCATGGTACAGAAACTGCAATCTCAGGATTGTTCTCTGTGCCACATGCTAGTGCAGCCAGAAGGAGTAAGACCATACAGTTTAACATGTGGCTAAGGTTTTGGTGCAGAAGGGAGGGCTTCAGGTTTTGGCTCTGTAGCTTAGAAAGAGAAGGGCAGAAGGGGAGTGCAGTAGTGATAGGGGATTCCATAGCTGGAGGAGCAGACAGGAGATTCTGTGGACATGAAAGAGACCTGGATGGTATGTTGCCTCTCAGGTGCCTGATCAGGGATTGGAACAGGTCCACGACATTCTAGAGGGGGAGAGTGAAAAGCCATAAGTTGTGGTACATATTGGTACCAACAACATAGATAGGAAAAGGGAGGAGGTCCTGAAGAGAGAATTTAGGCAGTTAGGTAGAAAGCTAAATAGGTTAACTTGCAGGTTGAGTCACCTGTCAGGAAGCTAAATGCAATGTAAGCATTCATTTCAAGAGCACATAAAAGCAAAGATGTAATGCTGAGGCTTTATAAGGCATTGTTTTGGACCCTTTTCTAGGAAAAGATGTGCTTGCATGGGAGAAGGTCCAGAGAAAGTTCACAACAATGATTCCAGGAATGAAATGATTAACATAACAGGTGTGTTTGATGGCTCTGGGCCTGTACTCACTAGGGGGGAATCTCAATGAAACCTCACAAATACTGAAAGGCCTAGATAGAGTGGACGTGGACAGGACATCTTCTATAATGGGGAGCCTATGATCAGAAGGCACAGTCTCTGAATAGAGGGATGTCCATTAAGAACAGAGATGAGGAGGAACTTCTTCAACCAGAGAGAAGTGAATCTGTGGAATTCCTTGCCGCAGATGGCTGTGGAGGCAAGTCATTTACAGAGATTTAAAGCAGAGGTTCTTGATTAGTCAGGGTTTCAAAGGTTATGGTGAGAAGGCATTAGAACATGTTTGAGAGCGATAATAAATCTGCCATGATGGAATTGCAGATCAAACTTGATGGGCTGAATGACCTAATTCTGCTCCTATATCTTAGGCTTTTACAGTGTTATGGTTAGATTACAGTTTAGTATCCTGTATCTGGGTGGGCATCTACCAGGCTCATGGTCTTAACAACAGTCAAACAAGCCCTTTACCTTCCTCCCACCCATTCACCCACCTTTGCATACGCACAGACAATCTCCTACTCACAGGACAAGTAGCCTCTGGGCCTCCAGTGAGCTCATGGACCTGGAATGTTGGCTTTCAACTTCTCCAGCTTTATATCATTCTCCCGTGGCCTTGGTCCGTACTAGCTCTCTAAGCTCACCTTTTTTCCCTCTTTTTCGAGGTACTCGACAAGGTTGTCCTCTTAGTCCTTTATTATTTGATATTGCATTAGAACCTCTTGCAATTGCCATTCGAGAATCTCCAAATATCACTGGGATAACTCGGGGCTTAAAGTCCCATAAAATATCACTCTATGCTGATGACTTACTTTTATATATTTCTAATCCTCAAAAATCCATCCCTGCTGTTTTAGAGTTATTAGCACAATTTAGTCTCTTTTCAGGTTATAAATTAAATCTTAGTAAGAGTGAACTTTTCCCGATTAACTTCCCTTATATCATAACTTTCCGTTTAAATTGATTAATAATTATTTTTCATATCTTGGGATTAAAATTACTTGTAAACACAAAGATTTATTTAAGATTAACTTTTTACCCTTAATTGACCATATTATTCAACTTTCATCTAAATGGTTCCTTTATATTTAACTTTGATTGGTCGTATTAATGCAGTTAAGATGTTTTATCTGCCAAAATTTCTATATATATTTCAGGCATTACCGATTTTTGTTCCAAAATCTTTTTTTGATAAGTTGACTCAAAAATTTCTTCATTTATTTGGCAAAATAAAAACCCGAGACTGGGTAAAATACATTTACAGAAAGCTAAGAGAGATGGAGGTTTAGCATTACCTAACTTTAGATTCTATTATTGGGCAATCAATATTCGACATATGAAATTTTGGTTATTTGACCAGGATATACTATCCATTCCTAAATGGGTAGCATTGGAATTACAATCTGTTCAGGGCTATACACTTGGCTCTATTTTAGGTTCCTCTCTTCCTTTTGATTTGAAACGCCTCAAACAGGTATCTAACCCGATAGTTAAATATACCTTACGTATTTGGTTCCAATTTAGAAAATTTTTCAATCTTAACCAATTTGGGCTAGCAATTCCTATTTTAGGTAACATATTTTTTCCTCCCTCTTTTACGGATCGTGCTTTTCAAATTTGGAAGACTAAGGGTATTTCACGGTTTTTGGATTTATTTTTAGATGGTTCCCTTATGTCTTTTGAACAATTATCTAATAAATATAATTTATCAAGAATACATTTTTTTAGATATCTACAAGTTAAAAATTTCCTAAGTACTATACTTTTTTCTTTTCCAGTGCTTCCTCCTACATACATTTTAGATACTATAATTAACCTTAATCCATGTCAGAAAGGTGCATCGGCTATGATTTATAATATTATTATGAAACTTAGGAAAGCTCCATTTGATAAGATCAGGGTAGATTGGGAACAGGAATTGGGGTCTATCATTTCCGTGGATGACTGGGGGCAGATTTTACAATTAGTCAATACTTCCTCTATCTGTGCTAAACATTCCCTAATTCAATTTAAAGTTGTTCATAGAGCACATATGTCCAAAGATAAATTAGCTCGCTTTTATTCTCATATTAATCCTTTTTGTGATAGATGTCCGGGGCAGATAACCTCTTTAACTCATATGTTTTGGTCTTGTCCTACTCTGGAAACTTTTTGGAGAGACATTTTTAATATTATCTCAAAGGTATTGAATATAGATATCTCTCCTCACCCTATTACTGCTATCTTTGGACTACCTAAAATTTCCAGTAATCTTTCCCCTTCAGCCCGTAGAATGATTGCATTTCTTACTTTAATGGCGAAAAGATGTATCTTACAACATTGGAAAGAGCTTAACGCTCCAACCACCTTTTTTCGGTTTTCTCAGACGATACTATGCTTGAATTTGGAGAAAATTAGAAGCAATCTTTATGATTCCTCACTTAAATTTGAACAGACCTGGAGATCTTTTATTCAATATTTTCATTTAATGTAATTTTTTTTTCTTCTCTTTTTTGCTCCATATTTATATACCCTTCTTGTTTTTTTTTACTGTTTTTAATGGAGGTCGGGTTTGAGGACGTGATTTTAAGTTCTTTAACTCTATTTGGTTCCAAGTTAGCCCATTGCTTTGCTTTGCTTTTAGTTTAGTTGCACGGTGGGTTTTTTGGGTTTTTTTTTTTCCTTTTCTCTATTGATATATATATAAAAATTAGTATACTATTATGTTACCTTAGTATGTTATGTTTAAATTACATTGTTTGTATCACTTTTTTTTCTGTATTAATATTTCCTGTAATTTTATTATATTCTAACAGTGTATTAGTGCCTATATGGCTTACCCTTTTGTATACTTATTTAATAAAAAGATTTAAAAAGAAAGAAAGAACTTCTCCAGCAGGCTTGCAGATCCAGGGCTTTGGCTATCAGGCCTCGGCTTCCAGACTTCTGATTGACCTTCAGGCTTCAATCTTCAGGACCGACCCCAAGACCTGCTGATGGCAATGAATGAGAACTCTGGATGAGGACCCTGGAACTCCAGGCCTTGAATTCTGGACTGGTTGATGATGGGGACTGGTTGATGATGGGATCCCTAACACTAGGCCTTGAACACCAGTCTTGCTGACTCACATACCTAGTGGCCCTGGTGACTCCTGCCAGCATGGAATTCCAGTCCCAGAACTCGCTGACCTCGTGGCTGTGGGGGCTGCGGCAGCACTTGTCCCTGCTTCTCTGCTGGTCCAACACCCAATCATGGATGTCCTTCATCACATGTCTACATCATGGCCTTTGAACTCTGAGCTTGAAGCCGTGACCTAGATTCTGGCCTGATGTTTAATTCCCCTACATCCCAGCCCCTAATCCCTCAACTGATCCGTAACTCCTCCTTCTGTGCTTAAAACCATCCCTGCTGATACAGGCACCATCTAGAGTGAGTTAATCTGCATACTATGAGCTGCAATTTTCTTTTGGATTGTTATCAGGCTCTTCTATTATTCCTACAAAAAAATTTACTTTAGACTTCTGCTTGCAAAACCTCTTTTTAATTACTAATTGTGTGATACATTGGTATGAACATAGAACATTAAAGCACAATATGGCCCTGACATTGTGCTGACCTTTTAACCTCATCTAAGATCAATCTAATCCTTCTCTTTTACATAACCTTCCATTTTTTAAATCATCTGTGTGCCCAAGAATGTTTTAAAATGCCCCTAATACATCTGCCGTTACCACCATACCTGGCAGGGCATTCCATGCATCCACCACTCTTGTGTAAAGAACTTATTTCTGACAACCCCCTAGACTTTCCAGGTTGACTGAACACCAAAAGTGAGTAATTGAATGTAACTGAGTTTTATCCATTTAAGAATAGAAAAGCATATGAAATAGAAATATGCGTTAGTCACATTGTCCCTGGAGCACTTTTTTGGAAATCAGAATGATCATGGCTGATCCTGGGTTATATCTACTGTACTTTCCCGTCTCATGGCTCTTAGTGTCTGAGATACTATTAATCTCAGCCTTGAATGTACTCAATGACTAAGCATTCACAAGCCTCTGAGCAACTTCTTCAAAATTGTTTACACCAAGGTCTATAGAATCTCAGCAAAATTCCCTTGTTCCTGTACACCAATCCTCTGGTAAACCCACTATTGGTCTTAATTTTTGCCTCACTTGCATGTTTGTGACACATCAGAATATTGTCCCCTACAGTCCCTTTATAAATCACTATTCACCAGTTTTCAACAGTTAGAAAGTATTTTTCTTTCAATTTTTCCTATCGATCTGTAGAGAACCATACTTTTCCCACATTATATTCCATTAACCCTCATTGTTTCACAGTTCAATTTGTTAATGTCCCTTTGCAGGCACATTTTTTCACCCAGCTCAGTGTCCTGTCCAGCTATTTATCATCATCAAACTTGGATACAATAATCTCTGGCTTATGAATCTTAGAAATTCATTTTACACATTGCCAAAAATAATGAATGTAGGACATTGGAAATTGTCATTAGCACATTGAGAAGAAGTTTGCATCAGAATCTAATATGATTCACCTATTTTTGGGTGACACTTTCTTTATTGTTAGCAGTGTTTTTCTAACATCAGACTCATCGTATAGATGTCAGTGATCATCGCAAAGATTGCTCTTTACAGCACGAGCCAGCGATCACAGATGTGGGCTTGTTTCCTACTGCTGCCAGTAAGGAGTTTCTCTACTCCTCATGACCATGTGGCCTTCATCCCACATTATAAGGTTAGGTTTAGGGTTAGGAAATTGTCAGCAAGCAATGTTGGTGCCAGAAGCATGATGAAATTTACAGATTGTCCCCAGCACAACCCTTGCTGATTTGATTTGAGGCAAACGATGCATCTCACCATATGCTTTGACGTTTTGATGTAAATATGACAATTAATGTTTTAACCTTTTATTTAAAGGGCTAATCACATCGCACTTGCACCTGCACACTCACAGCTCACTATGTGTGCCGCACATACTGAAGGCTGACTCTTGCATCCTCAAACATGTTGAATGTTAAGTTGAAGATCTTCACTGAAAGACAAAATGGATGGGCTTTTTCAAGCCATTTATTTGTATGGAATTGCTGCCTTAAAGATTATTTTGCTGAAAAAATTCCACTTTTATTGTGCTTTGAGAAATGCAGCTGTTCCTACCCTGTACTTTGTCATTCATTCTACGTAACTATTTGGGGATGGCAATGGAGAATTTAATGGAGTTGGACTGATCGTATATAAGCTATGCACAAACGTTATAGCATACTGGTCCAGGAACATAAGCTTTAGGATTTAGATATGAACACTGTAATGACTTAATGCAAATGAAAGGAAATATTTGTGGAGAGGGTTTAATATTACATGGGATGGGGTAATAATTAGTTCACATGGATTGTAGAACACCACCTCATGTATATCTAAGAATTATGAACACTATTTTAGATCAGGCCCAGAGTGAAAACCATCCCCAGTTGAAATCTATATCTGCAATCAGAATGCTGTTCAAGTGAAGTTATACCAGTATTTTTCTGTTTCTTTCTGTTTTGTTGCCAATGCAGATTTCATATCTGCAAGGGATTTTTCAAGAAAATATATGAAAACATTTGACTATCAAAAGGAAGTTTTTTGCAAAATTAGAATTCGTCATGCACATGATCAACACAATGAATTATTGAAATGAAGGCAATGTTGAACCCCATTACATTACAGCAGTAAATCGTGCAATTGGTTTGAATTAACAGCTCCCTGCTGCAATGAGTATAACCATTCTGAATCACCATAAATATTCATAAATTTTTCCTCAATGTACTTTTGATTCACGTAGCACTCATATGTTTTGGAGTGATCAACACTAAAATAGTAATAACCCATGATTAAACGCGTAATTTGTTCTTAAGTTTTTTACGCTCAAAGTAGTTCTTTAAAAATGACATGATTTGACTGACCTTTCCTCTTATCATTGTCAAAACTATCCTAGGAAGATGGGAATTCCATCATGCATGTTTAAATGATCATACATTGTTTCTAGCACTGTTTGGTTGTGACATAGAACACAGACAATGAGCATATGTAGACATCGAACAGTAAAGCACAGTATCAGACCTTTCAGCCTATAATGTGCTGAACTAATTACAGTGGTGATTAAATGCATAAATATGCTAATCAGTTCTGCCGTCAGAATGCTGATGTCCTTCCACTCTTTGCACATTCATTCACCAATTTAAGAGCATCTTAAAACACCTCTATCGTATCTGCCGCTCCAACTACTCCTAGCAGTGCATTCTGGGCACCCACCACTTCATGTAAAATAAATCTTACCCTACACATTCACCTTTGAATTTATGCCCTTTCACCTGAAATACAGGGGTGGGGGGGGGGGGTGCGCGGAGATTGATAAGTTTATGGCCTAAAGTAGAAGGAGTCAATTTTAGAAAACCTAGCACATTTATTTTTCCTACATTTACACACTTAGTCCAGCAGTCGTGGAGCATACAGATCCCTTCTTTGTAGAAGTTGGTGTCTTGGACCTCCAGAAAGTGGTCCACGGCAGGGGTGATTAATAAGTCTATGGCCTAATGTAGAAGGAGATGAGGAGAAACTTCAAACTTTCTCACTCAAGGAGTTGAACTGCATGTGCATGTAACGAGAGCTGTATAACTCATCTCCTTCTACCTTAGGCCAGGAACTTATCAATCACCCCTGCTGTGGATCACCTGGAGGTCCAAGACGCTCTTGTTACATGCACGTGCAGTTCAACTCTTTGAGTGATAATGCAGAAAGTTTGAAGTTAATAACTCATCCCCTTCTACCTTAGGCGATGAACTTATCAATCACCCCTGCTGTGGACCACTTCTACAAAGAAGGGAACCGTATGCTCCACGACCACTGGACTAAGTGTGTAAATGTAGGAGGGGACTATGTTGAAAAATAAATGTGCTAGGTTTTCTAAAATTGACTCCTTCTACCTTAGACCACGAACTTATCAATCACCCCTCGTACATACCCTCTAGTATTAAACATTTTGATCATTGTAAAAAGAAACTGGTTGTCTACTCTATCTACACTTTGTATTAACTTATGTTAAAAACTCTACCTAAAATTCAATTTTATAAACTTATCCTGTTTACAGTGAACATAATATTTCTTCTTCTGCATCCCTCCCAGTTGCCTGAGCAATTTTCATACTGAAGCCTGGTGTACCCTTTGCATCCGTGACTTCAGCTCCCTGCACTGCACTGACCATTACCACATCCAACACCCTTGATGTCATTCCCAGTTCCTGAATCCCCAAGGCCAAAGATATCAGTGGATCAGGACCATATTCAGACTGAAGCAACCAACATCAGAGCCCTGGGTTTGACATAAATTACAAAGTGAAACAAACTCCCTTGGATTTTCTTTTCCTTCTCTGGAGAAACAGTTGGACTATCATTTGCATTCACAGCACAGATGTCTATATGTCCAGATATAGGAAATTAAACTGTAATCTAGCCATTAGACCATAAGGGCATAAGACATAGGAGCAGAATTATGCCATTCAGCCCATCGAGTCTGCTTAGCCATTCCATCATGGCTAATGTATTAACCCTCTCAACTACCATTATCCTGTCTTCTCCCTGTAACATTTGATGTCCCGACTAATAAAGAACTTATCAGCCTCTACTTGAAATACACTCATGACTTGGCCCCCACAGCTGTCTGTGGCAATTAATTTCACAGATTCATTACCTTCTGGCTAAAGAAATTCTGCCTGATTTCTGATCTAAATGGACATCCCTTTATTCTGAGGTGGTGCCCTCAGGTTCTAGACTCCACCGCTATAGGAAACATCTTCTGATTTTTTAATTTTCTCTATATTTAGAAAATTGTATACACTTTTATTCCTTCCCTACATTATGTTCCATCTACCACTTTTCTGCCCATTCTCCCAATCTGTCTAAATCTCTCTGCAGACTCCTTGTTTCTTCAACACAACCCACCCTTCCACCTATCTTTGTATTGTCCACAAACTTGGCCATTAAACTATCAATTCTGTCATCCAAATCTTTGACATATAATGTGAAAAGAAGCGGTCCCAACACTGGTTCCTGTGGAGCTTTACTAGTCATCGTCAGCTAACCAGGAAAGGCCCTCTTTGTTCCCAGTCTTTGCCTCTTGCCAGTCAGCTGATCTTCTGTTCACGCTAGTATCTTTCCTGTAATACCGTGGGCTCTTATCTTGTTAAGCAGCCTCATGTGTGGCACCTTGCCAAAGGCCTTCTGAAAATCCACGTACACAATATCCATGAACTCTCCTTTGTTTATCCTGCTTGTTATTTCTTCACAAAATTCCAACTGATTTGTCAGGCAAGATTTCCTGTTGAGGAACCATGCTGACTTTTGTCTATTTTATCATGTGCCTCCAAGTACCCAATAACCTCATTCTTAATGGGCTCGAACATTTTCTGAACCTCTGAAGTCAGGCAAACTGGCCTATAACTTCCTATTTTCTGTCTCTCTCCCTTCTAATAGAGTGGAGTGACATAGCTTATGTATAATGTATAATGTATAATGTATAACATACACATCATGATTATCAATACTGTGTTACATTTGAGTACTTGCTTAAAAATAATCTGGAACACAGTACCTTTGTGTATTGTAATTATTCTCAACCTGCTGATATCTTAGCACAAATATCCTTTTAAATGTAATTTGGAGCTGATTTATGTCCATTGGATTTGGAATATCATATTCCTGTTCATTAGCATTACATTTGCCTATTCATCTTGTGTCTTTCAGAATTAAATATACTTAAGAGCTTAGGAGGGATAATGGCGCCTAACAGTGACTCCTTTGCTTGCATCTTCGGAAACAGCTCTATTTCCACCTTTAATATCTTTATTTTTCCCTTTCAGGATTCTTTTGAAGACCCTGGTCTGGAGTTACATGCAGGCTTCAGTTCTTTGTGGGAATGGGACCCATTCTCGGGGTTCTACAACTGGCTGTGATTTGACATGCCAAGGGTTTGACCTGAGAGTCTCGATCGCATTCGGAAGCCCAAAATCTCGGGGCTCTGGAGATGGGCGGATTGAGGGTCGGTGTCACAGCAGGAGACTCATTGGGGAGGCCGGAAAATCTCTTGCTGTGGGCCCGATGACCCGAGGTCTTTGTGATCTTCGGACACAGAGCCCGAAAAAAAGCAACAAAATGGACTTTTAAGATCGTAAACCAGTAGGTTGTTGTTATGTCTCATGCTCGCTGTGAAAATGGGGGGATATCTCCCTCTCCCTTGCCAGGGAGAGAGAGAACCTGTGGTTTGTCAATTGTCAGATGAAATACGAAGCCTTTGGGGTAACTTTGGTCTGTGTGTTTGCCATTGCTTAACACATGCTTGGGCTCGGTGATGGTACCGATGCGCTTTTTCTTTGCTGGTGGGGGGAGAGGGAGATTGTTGCTTGCCACCGCTTACGCGTGGGAGGGGGGAACTGGGGGGTTCTATGGGGTTCTCATGTTTAACTGTCGTTCATTCTTTGGGGCACTTCTCTGTTATTGTGGATATTTGCGAAGAAAAAGCATTTCAGAATGTATATTGCATACATTTCTTTGACATTAAATTCAACCTTTGAACCTTTGAGATTAACATTGAAGGTGGAAGCTGGGGAACTGAATAACTGGCTTTACAATTGTGGCAAGTGCAATTTAGGATTCTGCTTATCCAAACAACAATACTTTTCTTCATGCTGCAAAAAAAGCTGAAAAAGTAGAGGGTGTTAAAAGGTGATCAATGGTGGTAATGTTAAATTGTTTTTGAAAGGTGTTAACATTGCACAGAATTACTGTTCTTTTTCTGCCAGTATGGTGATACAGATATAACAAAAGAAGCAAATCAATTTCCAACTTTAACTAGCAGTTACAATGTCTAGAACGTACTGAACACTTTCCCCAAAATTGAGATCATTTAAAACAGCACAGTTCTGAAAGTACAGAGTTATTCAAGTCTCAATATTAGAGGTTTCTGCTGATCAGCCTGCTACTGTTTTCTGACCTTCCAGACCATTCACATTCATTCATTGCTCCATCTGTCATAGAGTCATAGAGACGTAGAACAGTATGGCACTGAAGCAGACCCTTTGACCCATCTAGTCGTATAGACCTGCACCCGGACCACAGCCATCCATACCCCTTCCTTCCATGCATTATACCTATCCAAATTTCTCTCAAATGTTGCAATCGCACCCACATCTACCACTTGCGCTGGCAGGTTGTTCCACACTCTCACCACCCTCTGAGTGAAGAATCTCCCCCCCCCCCCCCCCGACCCATGGTTCCCTTAAACATTTCACCTTTCACACTTAGACCATAAGACCATAAGACATAGGAGTAGAATTAGTCCATCTGGTCCTTCAAGTCTGCTCTGCCATTCAATCATGGCCGATCCATTTTTTTTTATCTCCTCAACCCCAGTTCCCGGCCTTCTCCCTGTAACCTTTGATGCCATGTCCAATCAAGAACTTAACAATCTCTGCCTCAAATACACCCAGTGACCTGGCCTCCACAGTTGCATATGGTAACAGATTCCACAAATTCGTCACTCATTGGCTAAAGAAATTTCTCTGCATCTCTGTTTTGAAAGGGTGCCCCTCTATCCTGAGGCTGTGCCCTCTTGTCCTAGACTCTCCCATCATGGGAAATATCCTTTCCACATCTACTTTTTCTTGGCCTTTCAACATTTGAAAGATTTCAATGAGATTCCCCCCTCATCCTTCTGAATTCCAGCGAGTACAGACCCAGAGCCATCAAATGTTCTTCGTATGATAACCCTTTCAGTCCTGGAATCATCCTTGTGAACTTCCTTTGGACCCTCTCCAATGCCAGTACAGCCTTTCAAAGATGAGGAGCCCAAAACTGTTCACAATACTCAAGGTGAGACCTCACCAGTGCCTTATGAAGCTTCCGCATCACATCCCTGCTCTTGTATTCTAGACCTCTTGAAATGAATGCTAACATGGCATTTGCTTTCCTCACCACTGACTCAACCTGCAAGTTAATCTTCAGGGTGTTCTGCACAAGGACTCCCAAGACCCTCTGAATCTCAGATTCCTGGATTTTCTCCCCGTTTAGAAAACAGTCCACATATTTATTTCTATTACCAAAGTACATGACCATGCATTTTCCAACATTGTATTTCATTTGCCACTTTCTTGCCCATTCTCCTAATCTGTCTAAGTCCTTCTGCATTCTACCTGTTTCCTCAACATGACGTGCCCCTCCACCAATCTGTGCATCATCTGCAAACTTGGCAACAAAGCCATCTATTCCATCATCTAAATCATTGATACGGTATACAGCATAAAAAGAAGAGATCCCAAAACCGACTGCATGCCTTCTTTTAGCCTTCCTGATATCCTCCATAAGTGTTCTCTTGCATTTGTAATACTCCTCAAGTACCTCATTTGCTCCTTCTTGCTTAAGCCTGCCATGCACCTCCTTCTTCTTAACCAGAGTCTTAATATCTCTTGAAAACCAAGGTAAAACTAAACTTGTTACCCTTGCCTTTTAATCTGACATGAACCTATTGTTGTGTATTTAATATATCAGTTATATTTCAGTAATATTGTAAATATATTGTTTTATTAAACATTATTCATTGCTTAAATGATTAATTATGGCTAAGTGCATGAAGTATGTGAGTGACACACATCATCATACCACTCTGACCTTGCTTAAAGTAAAAATGAAATTAGACTTGCATTCCCACTTGGTTTCCTTTCAATTAGTTTAATGTTTTGTTGTTACAAAACATAACAGCAGCGATGAGGAAAATTTAAATGAACCTGAGAAGACTACCTACCATTCAAGTAAAAAAAAAGTAGCAAGAAACAATCGATTAAAAGAAACTGCACAACACATACTTCTTTGGGAAGGGACAAAGACTTTCAAGTTAAAAGGCAGAAATGGAGAAATTCAGGGGTTTTTCAACAGTGGGTATGGGGTGATAATAATCATAAGAAAGAGCAGAAATGGTTGGCTAAATCGGAAAGATTGACACATTTGAATACACAACAGATAACAGGATATTGTATGTGGAATGGATTGGGCAGTATTTTAAAGCAAATGGAACGGCCAATGAGTGCCAATTTTGGGTCAGTACATTTGATTTAGAGGCATATGGTTTACTTAGAAGTTTAACTGCTCTAACCAAACCAGCTGATATGAGCTTTGCTGATATTGTGAAAATAATGCAGGAAGATTTAGAATTGAAGCCAATGTAGATTTCAGAAAGTTTAGGTTTCATAAGTGGACTTAAAAGAAGGGGAATCCACTTCAGCATATCTTGCTGAATTGAAGAGATTGTCTGAGCATTATCAGTTCAGTGATGGGATTAATGATGCACTGAGAGATCATTTAGTTTGTGGAACTTATAAGAAAGCATTCAAAAATGGCCACTAACTGAAGCACAACTTAAGTTTAAAAGAGCATTTGTGTATCAATAGAAACAGCAGACAGAGATGCAATTGAGTTACAGTCAGGAATGAAAGTGAGCATGAACAGAATTGCAATGTCTAAACAGACAATAACCTGGCCAGACAAATCGTATTACCATTATGGCAGGTGCTTACATACACCAGACCAATGAAAGTTTAAAGGTGAAACTTTTAGAAAATGGCAACAAATTAGGACATTTACAAAGATCATGTTAGGCAGGCAAAAATAAGTCAACTTCACAGGGAAGAGAAAAAGATGAATAGTTGAGTTGTAGTTTCAAAAAAGAGCACTAATCACAATGCTATTGATGAAAAATCTGATTATGATGAGAGTGACTCAGGTCTGAGTAGCTCTGAGATTTTACAATGTGAAAACTAGCATTAGATAAGCAATCTGGCTTACCCCAGAACTGAACGGCAAATTAATTAAAAGACAATTGGACACTGGCTTGACTGTTTCAGTCATTCTACAAAGTGAGCTTGAATAGCATTTCAAAGATACTAATGTGAAGCCTGCCTGCAGATATCCAACCAAGAACTAATACTGAAGAAAAGGTAACTCCTGTGGGAATGACATCCATAACAGTGAAATACAACAAACACCAAGCCACATTGGGCTTGTATGTCCTAAAAACAGGAGGGCCAGCATTGTGGGGGGTCTGAGTAGCTGAGATAACTACAATTTGTTTGGAGATCCATTCACCTGTAACATCCCCTGTAACAAAGTCAGCTGAGAACGATCGATGAAAGGATCTGAATGATGCCACATTGGTCTCTTCATTGTAACCATAAACTGTTGCCCAACAGAGGGCAAATGGGTGTTGGTGCCAACCTCCGTGCCTCTGGTTGGAAAACATATTGAACCAGGGAAGGACCATGCTGCTCAGAGGAATTGCAAAAGTGATTAAAGCAGTGGGTCATCTACACAGTTGTTGTCGGCAACATATCGGAAAAAGCTTCTCATATGCTAATCATGCAGTTCCTTGCAAAATGTGGCTTGGTTTTAAGCTGGAAGAGAGTTCAAAGAGCTTCAAGAAAGTTGCAGGCATTTGGCTTTTATGAGTTAGAAGAACCAGAATCTACTCTGCGTGCATTAAAGTTATTGCATGAACTTCAAGTAGGAGAGAAAAAGCTGCTTGTGAAAGTAGATGCAAAGACCAAAGCCTGGCTGGATGAATAGAATACCAAAAAGAAAGGAGGCAAGTAAGAAACAAAAACAGAGGATTCATCAGATGATGTTATGAACGAGGAAACCAAGAGGAGAGATCAGATTGCAAAGGGAGCAATAGAAGGATTAATAAGAGAATACTTCAGGGAACTAGATGCACCTTCCCAAGATCAAGTTGCACATGCTAGAAAGAAGAAAAAGGAAAAGGAAGAGGAGGAGGATGACATGGAAATGGAAGAGAATAAATGAGACCTAATTTCTCGAGAAATTTGCATTCAGAGATACTCACAAGAAACTGGAATTAGAAAAAAGAAAAAGGAAGGAGACAAGAAGTTGAAAAGACGAAGGGTGTCCAGAGCTGTCATAACCAATTCCTGTAGCCTCAGTGTCAACTCTTATGACCACCATGGAGGAGGCCCCAGAATCTGAGATTGTTCTCACAACTACAAATTTTACCTGCCAAGTAGAGTGACCTACCTTTTCAGGAAATATGTTATCTCACAAAAGTTAGAAATCTTCCACAGCAATTAAATCTTTATGCCTGAATGGGATAATTTAAAATTTACAATGATGTGGATGGCTTTATAGTAGTTGTATTATATAACATACTGTGTATATAGTTGAGATGCATTTTGTATTAAGTTGGAGTTTATAGCTAAGTAGGGAGAAGTGTTGTGCATTTAATATATCAATAATATTGTGAGTATATCGTTTAATTCAGCATTCTTTGTTTTGGTTCATTATGGTTATGTGTAGGAATTACATGAATGACATACATCATCATGCCACCACTTCATACGTGCGCGCTTTGCTTAAAGTGAAGACCAGATTAGACTCGTATTCCTGCCTCCCTTGTTTTCCTTTCAATTAGTTTTTATGCTTTGGAGTTACAAAACATAATACATGTTGTCCACAGGAATGGTACCGGCGGATTGCAGGGAGGTGAGTGTTGTCCCCTTGTTCAAAAAAGGTAGTTGGGATAGTCTGGGTAATTATAGACCAGTGAGACTTGCGTCTGTAGTGGGAAAGCTGTTGGAAAAGATTCTCAGGGATAGGATCTATGGGCATTTAGAGAGTCATAGTCCGATCAGGGACAGTCAGCATGGCTTTGTGAGGGGCAGATTGTGTCTAACAAGCCTGATAGAGTTCTTTGAGGAGGTGACCAGGCATATAGATGAGGGTAGTGCAGTGGATGTGATCTATATGGATTTTAGTAAGGCATTTGACAAGGTTCCACACGGTAGGCTTATTCAGAAGGTCAGAAGGCATGGAATCCAGGGAAGTTTGGCCAGGTGGATTCAGAATTGGCTTGCCTGCAGAAGGCAGAGGGTCGTGGTGGAGGGAGTACATTCGGATTGGAGGATTGTGACTAGTGGTGTCCCACAAGGATCTACTCTGGGACCTCTACTTTTCGTGATTTTTATTAACGACCTGGATGTGGGGGTAGAAGGGTGGGTTGACATGTTTGCAGACGACACAAAGGTTGGTGGTGTTGTAGATAGTGTAGAGGATTGTCGAAGATTGCAGAGAGACATTGATAGGATGCAGAAGTGGGCTGAGAAGTGGCAGATGGAGTTCAATCTGGAGAAGTGTGAGGTGGTACACTTTGGAAGGACAAACTCCAAGGCAGAGTACAAAGTAAGTGGCAGGATACTTGGTACTGTGGAGAAGCAGAGGGATCTGGGGGTACATGTCCACAGATCCCTGAAAGTTGCCTCACAGGTAGATAGGGTAGTTAAGAAAGCTTATGGGGTATTAACTTTCATAAGTCAAGGGATAGAGTTTAAGAGTCACGATGTAATGATGCAGCTCTATAAAACTCTGGTTAGGCCACACTTGGAGTACTGTGTCTAGTTCTGGTTGCCTCACTATAGGAAGGATGTGGAAGCATTGGAAAGGGTACAGAGGAGATTTACCAGGATGCTGTCTGGTTTAGAGAGTATGGATTATGATCAGAGATTAAGGGAGCTAGGGCTTTACTCTTTGGAGAGAAGGAGGATGAGAGGAGACATGATAGAGGTGTACAAGATAATAAGAGGAATAGATAGAGTGGATAGCCAGCGCCCCTTCCCCAGGGCACCACTGCTTAATACAAGAGGACATGGCTTTAAGGTAAGGGGTGGGAAGTTCAAGAAGAAGGTTTTTTACTCAGAGTGGTTGGTGCGTGGAATGCACTGCCTGAGTCGGTGGTGGAGGCAGATACACTCGTGAAGTTTAAGAGACTACTAGACAGGTATATGGAGGAATTTAAGGTGGGGGCTTATATGGGAGGCAGGGTTTGAGGGTCGGCACAATATTGTGGGCCGAAGGGCCTGTAATGTGCTGTGCTATTCTATGTTCTATGTTCTATACAAATATTGTGCTCTCAAAATTTCACTTTAAAGACTTCCCACTTACCATGTACATCTTTGCCAGAAAATAACCTGCCCCAATCCACACTTGCCAGGTCCATTATGATAGCATCAAAATTGGTCTTTCTCCAATTGAGTATCTCATCCCAAGGACCACAGCTATCCTTCTCCATAATTATTTTGAAACTAATGACACTTTGGTCGCTAGATGCAAATTGTTCCCCTACACAAACTTTTGACACCTGCCCTGTCTTTTTCCCTAATAGGAGATCCACTGTTGCATTCTCTCTAGTCAAGACCACTATGTACTGATTAAGAAAACTTTGCTGAATACACTTCACAAATTTTATTCCATCCAGCCCTTTTACAGTAAGTTAATATGTAGAAAGTTAAAATCACCTGTTATTAAAACATTATGTTTCTTGCAACAGTCTGTGATCACTACAAATCTGTAACTTCTGTGGACTTCTGTGTGGTTTATAGTATAATCCCATTAACATGGTCATCCTTTTCTTATTCCTTAGTTCCACCCATATACAGTAGTCTCAGTAGACGAGCTCTATCATGTCTGAGCATTCCGTGACACTTTGCCTGACAGAGAATATCACCCCTTCCCCTTTTATCCCACCCACTTTGTCGCGTCAAAAGGAATAGATCGCTGGATCAATATATTACCAGTCCTGTTCCTCCTGCAAACATGTCTCACTAATGGCTACAATATCGTAATTGCATGTGCTGAATCATGCCCTAAGCTCATCCACCTTTCCTACGGTACCCTTTGCATTGAAATACGGTGGATTCCAGTTAATTGGGTCATCACTTATTTGGCCTGACTCTTACAGAACAAAGACTAATCAAGAAAATAACCAGTTATCCCTTTGTTTATTTTGATACTATGCCACTTAATTGTGACATGAAACTGTTGCTGAAGTTTCTAGCTAGAGTCAGTCGCGTGCATTGGTGTGGCTTTTAAACATTACACTGTGCTTAGAGTGAACAGATTTTAATAGTGTCAGTTGCATTTGTTGGTGTTCAAAAAGCAGTGATTATTGTCACTGATACTTGGTGAGAAATGGCAGTAGGACACAATTTGGAACTGTTTTCCTCACTGTAGTTTCAAGCATTCAGGCTTAGAGATGCCAGAAATGGCTGGGAGTGAAAATAAAACGATTTCACTACTTCAACAAGTTAGGCACTATGAAGAATTGGATGCTATCGACAATTATCTTGAATGTTATGATAAAAGTGAAGATTTGGAGGATGCATTCATTGAAAGCATTGTATGAAGGCTGTCCATTAACTGCACGAGGTGTCTGTGCTAATTTTGTTCATTTACAGTCAATCAAAAGACCAAGGCAGACCAATCAAAAGACCTTGAATTTCTCTGTCAATAACCATCAGGAACTACAGTTTTATAGCACTGTAGTAGTGTAGTTTGTATTCTAATTTGTTCAGTATTTCATTTAAATACATAATTTGCAACTGAATTAAATAGTAGTTTGTCATTTTTGTATGTTTTTAACTATTTCCATGAATCTTCGACTACTTGGTGCTGCCACTTAATTGGGCCAAAGTGTATTGGTCCCAATGTGCCCCGGTTAACCAGAATGCACTGTACACACAACTCAGAACATTAGTACCACCATGCTCATCCTTCAGATATCTGCTCTGCCACTCTGGTTCCCATCCCACTGCAACTCTAGTTTAAACCCCTCCTACCCCTTGTGCAGCACCATCAAACCTTCTCACAAGGATATTAGTCCCCTTCCATTTCAGGTGTCCCATCTGTACAGGTCCTACCTTCCCTGGAAGAGAGCCCAATGATCCAAAAATCTGAAGCCCTCCCTCCTGCATCATCTCCTTACCCATGTGTTAAACTGTATGATCTTCCTCTTTCTGGTCTCACTATCACATGACACAAGTAGCAATCCTGAGATCACAACCCTGGAGGTCCTGTCCTTTAACTTAGCACCTAACTCCCTGAAGTCACTTCCGCGGGACTTTGTGACCTTTCCCACCCATGTCATTGGTACTGATATGGACCACGACCTCTGGCTGCATGCCCTCCCACTTAAGAATACTATGGACCTGATCCTAGATGTCCCTGACTCTGACACCCAGGGGGCAACATACCATCCATGAATCTTGTTCTTAATCCATAGAACTTCCTGCCTGTTCCCCTCATCAATGAATCCCCTATCACTACGGCTCAGCTCTTCTCTTCCCTTCCCTTTTGAGCCACAGAGCCAGGCTGAGTGCCAGTGATCTGACTATACTTTATGCTTCATTGTTGCCAAACAATTGATACTAGAATGTACAATCATCACAGCAATATTTGATTCTGCTCTTTGTGCTCCCTGGAGTACAAATCGATAGTAAATATTAAAAATTTAAATTAAATTATAAATCATAAATAGAAAATAGAAAAGGGAAAGTAAGGCAGTGCAAAAAAACCGAGAGGCAGGTCCAGATATTTGGAGGGTATGGCCCAGATCCGGGTCAGGATCCGTTCAGCAGTCTTATCACAGTTGGAAAGAAGCTGTTCCCAAATCTGGCTGTACGAGTCTTCAAGCTCCTGAGTCTTCTCCCGGAGGGGAAGAGGAACAAAAAGTGTGTTGACTGGGTGGGTCGTGTCCTTGATTATCCTGGCAGCACTGCTCCGGCAGCATGTGGTGTAAAGTGAGTCCAAGGATGGAAGCAACAGGAATTGGAAGATTGGTTTGTGTGATGTGCTGGGCTGTGTTCACAATCTTCTGCAGCTTCTTCCCGTCTTGGACAGGACAACTTCCACACCAGGTTGTGATGCACCCTAGAAGAATGCTTTCTACAGTGCATCTATAAAAATTAGTGAGGGTTTTAGGGGACAGGCCAAACTTCCTTAGCTTCCTCAGGAAGGAAAGACGCTAGTGGGCCTTCTGGGCAGTGGACTCTGTTTGGTTGGACTAAGTCAGTTCATTTGTGATATTGACCCTGAGGAACTTAAAGCTTTTGACCTGTTCCACTTGCACACCATCGATGTAAGTGGGGTCGTGCGGTCCGCTACTCCTTCTGAAGACAACAACCAATTCCTTCGTCTTGCTGACGTTGAGGGATAGGTTACTGTCTTCGCACCATGCCACCAGGTTCTTAATTTCTTCTCTGTACTCAAACTCATCATTACCCGAGATACGGCCTACAATTGAGGTGTCATCAGCAAACTTATATATTGAGTTCGATGGAAACTTGGCCACACAATCATGGGTGTACAGTGAGTACTGCAAGGGGCTGAGTACACAGCCTTGTGGGCCACCGGTGCTCAGTGTGATTGTAGAGGAGAGCATGTCCCCTATTTTTATAGCCTGGGTCCTGTCTGTGAGGAAGTTGAAGATCCAGCTGCAGATCTGAGTGCTAAAGCCCAGGTTTCGGAGCTTAAGAATCAGTTTATTTAGAATAATGGTATTAAAGGCAGAGCTGTAGTCAATGAAAAGGAGCGTTACATATGTGTCTTTATTCTCCAGGTGTTCTAAGGAGGAATGTAGGGCCAGGGAGACTACTGTGGCTTTCCACTGCTAGGTCATTTAGCCCTGCCCCCAGCAGTATCTAAAGCAGTATATCTGTTTTTGTTGGGAATGGCCATAGCAGGACTCTGCACTGGATGTCTATCCCTTTCCCCCTCTTGACAGTCACCTTGTCGCTGTGTCTGTCCTTTGGGTGTAACTACCTTCCTGTATTGAATGTCATTCAACTCCTCAAACTCCAGAATGATCTGGAGTTCGTCTAGCTCCAGCTCCATTACCTCGACGTGGTCTGTAAGAAGCGGCGCTAAAGGTCTCCCTTTCTTCTCACATCCTGTGAGAGGAGCTTTCTACTATCTTGCCTGGCATCCCTAATGCTCCAACTGTGCAATAACAAAGAAAAATTAAATGAAAAATTCTATCTACAGCCTCCGCCTCTCTTCACTGAACTTTCTATGAGTTAAAGCCTGAATTCCCTACTCTAACACTGGCCTACACACACAATGGCTGCTCTGCTTAAACTTAACTTCTTACAATTGGCCCTTGCCAAGTGTCTAATTATGCATCATCCAACATCTCCAAGGGAACTATGGTGCGCATAGTTCTCCATTCTCCCCCTTCTCCCCCCTTCTCATTTTTTTTGAAATCTTTCTCCCGCTACACAATCCTAGGGAACTACAGTCTCCTAGGGAACTGTCATGCACAGAGTGTCTCGAGTGCTCCTGCTTGCTTCTTTTGAAATATCTCTCCTGCTCTGCAATCTACTGAATCCAAAAGAACTGCGACACGTGGAATATCTCGACTGCCCCCACCCACTTCTTTTGTAATTTCTTTCCCACTGCACCATCAAATGTCTCCAAGTTCATAGTCATACCTTACTGATCCCGGGGGAAATTGGTTTTCTTACAGTTGCACCATGAATAATTAAGTAGTATTAAAGCCATAAATAGTTAAATAGTAATATATAAATTATGTCAGGAAATAAGTCCAGGACCAGCCTATTGGCTCAGGGTGTCTGACCCTCCAAGGGAGGAGTTGTAAAGTTTGATGGCCACAGGCAGGAATGACTTCCTATGATGCTCAGTGTTTTATCTCGGAGGAATGCGTCTCTGGCTGAATGTACTCCTGTGCCCACCCAGTACATTATGTAGTGGATGGGAGACATTGTCCAAGGTGGCATGTAACTTGGACAACATCCTCTTTTCAGACACCACTGTCAGAGAGTCCAGTTCCATCCCCACAACATCACTGGCCTTCCGAATGAGTTTGTTGATTCTGTTAGTGTTTGCTACCCTCAGCCTGCTGCCCCAGCACACAACAGCAAACATGATAGCACTGGCCACCACAGACTCGTAGAACATCCTCAGCATCGTCCGGCAGATGTTAAAGGACCTCAGTCTCCTCAGGAAATAGAGACGGCTCTGACCCTTCTTGTAGACAGCCTCAGTGTTCTTAGACCAGTCCAGTTTATTGTCAGTTCGTATCCCCAGGTATTTGTAAGCCTCCACCATGTCCACACTGACCCCCTGGATGGAAACAGGGGTCACCGGTACCTTAGCTCTCCTCAAGTCTACCACCAGCTCCTTAGTCTTTTTCACATTAATTAAGCTGCAAATGTGGAGTGCAGAATGGTCCATCTGCCCCTGCTTCTTTAGAAATTTCTCTCCCGCTATGTAATCCAACAGCTCCAAAGGAAATATGCTGCACAGACATAACCTCTATTGTCTCAACATATGTAGTCCATTAGCATGATGCTACTACAGCTTGAGATGTCAGAGTTCTGAGATTAATCCCGGCATCCTCTGTAAGGAGTCTCTGTACCCGTAGAATATGTGGGTTTACAGGTCCACTGTTTCCTCCCAGAGTCCAAATATGTACTGAGTAGGTGTGCAGATCATTGTACAAACGTAAATTGTCCCATAATTAGGTTAGGATTATATCAGGATTGTTGGGGGTTGTTGGGTGGTGTGGCTTGAAGGACTGGAGGACCTATTCCTGCTGTATCTCTAAATAAATAAATAACAAGGTGATAGATTCTCCTCCCCAAAGTGAAACATCATTCAGTTGTGTCAAAATCCTTGTGCATGAGTGCAACTGAAACATGCATCATTGGTCCATGGGTGGCACTGTTATGGACTTCCTGTCTCAATGCCCAACAAGGAAGCCTTTTTGGGCAGATTAGAATTTCTTGACTTTGCTCTTTCTTTCACTGCATCAGAACTGGAGCTCGCTGGGAAAGAAAATGAACTAATGTTTTTATTCTATGAAAAACAGCCACTTGTCAGCAAAGAAAGATGCATATGAGGCAGTCTCCAGCTGGGAGCACACTGCTGGCCAAGTAACTTTTCACTGCTTGCTTTCACAAGATTGCATGTCAAAGACACATACAAAATCATGTCTCTTAATCTTAAAAGATTGTATACAAAAGGAAGGAGAATGAGTCTGAGTGAATGTCTCTGCCAGAGTCTGTTCTGAATAAAACAGGTAAGGACCTGCAGATGACAATTTCTCAGTTCCATGCGGGAGTGCATTTCTGAACTTGTATGTCTTATGCATGATTTTTCAATCATTTAAAATGATGATTTGATAGTTGTGCATAATGCTTTCCCAAATTTCCAATATGTGCTCCTGCCAGGTAGGGCTTTGCTACTGGGAATATGAAAATGGAAAATTAAATTTGTAATGTAATCACTCATCACACATCAACATTTCATCTGCCACTCAATTCATGCCTTTCAGCCAAGCTATTATCTTTAGTGTAATCAGGAATGCACTAGGCTGTTCAATGCACTAAAACATGGCTTTATTGCCTGAGCGTCAAGATTGTTAGCACAGAACTCGTGCTGATATATGCTGTTCCTCTGCCTATCCCCACAGGCTGCTGCCAATGGGTCTTCTCTCAAGAGGCACACTTATCTGCCAGAGAACAGAAAAAAGATGCATCTTGTAGATTCAGTTAAATGTTGTTAGACAGTTCCTTTTGATGGCTTCCATGTTGTGAGCTACTGTGAAGTCACTATAATCCCAAATCTTGCTGGTTCCTCAGCCATAGAAGATTTAATGTCAAACACTTAAGTGTAGCCTTCCTGAAGAAAAGTTATCAAAGGCTTTCCATTGCAACCATCAGGGAACAATTTCTGCAGCACATTAAAATGGCAACGTTTTAACAATAAGTTTATGATTTTGTTACCCCAGCATATAAAGAAATCATTCCACCTCTATTCTAGCAGCTGCTTTTGGAACCAACAATGCCTAAACATTCCTACTGAAGGATCCCAGGCAAAGAAAACATGAGCCTTAACTAGCTAGTGCTTTCTTTACCTTCTGTCTTATAGCATGCCAAGCATCTGTTGGTCCTTCTTGACATTCACCATCATAAATCCTGGTTTGTCAAAAACCCAGTGTCATCGTAACTGCTGATGCTGGGTATTCTGGCCTGTTGCCCTGAGTGTCATTTGAACCTTCACCTTTGGGGAAAGCTGAAGGTAATTTCATAATTACATTGACACGCTTTGCAAACTCACCTGCAATGAGCTGTTTATATTTTTGGCTTCAAAAATTATAAGTTATCATTAAATTGGAATACAACATACAGTCGAAGGGCTATAGGGTATTGCAGCATGGAACAAGCCTTTTGTCTCAGCTGGTCCATGCCAACCATAGTATCCCCTCTGCTGGTCTCAGTTGCCTGTGTTTAGCCCACAACCCTCAAGCCCCTACCTTCAATGTACCTCTTCGAATGCCTCTTTAGTGTTAAAATTGTACCCACCTTGATGACTTCCTCTGGCAGCTCCTTCCAGGTCCCTCTGTATAAGGAAGTTAGCTTTCAGGTCACTTTTAAATCTCTTCCTCTTATCTGTACCCTTTAGCTTTGGAATCCTCAGTGCTGGAAAAAAAGATAATGACAGTGCATCTTATCCATGATTTTATGAACTTCCTTGAGGTCACTGTTCATTCTCCTGTGCTCCACAGATTAAAGATCAAATGTGACCATCATCTTCCAATAATTTAGTCCAGGCTGCATCTTCATAAGTCTCTTTTGCATCCTCTCCAACTTGAGAATGGCTGCCCTATAACAGGGTGTCCAAAACTGTATACAATACTCCAAGTGCAGTTTTACTATTAACTGCAAAATAATGTCCTTACTCCTAAACCTGATGTCCTGACTGATGAAGGCTACCATGCTAAATGCCTTCTTCACCATCCTGTCTACCTGTGTGGCTGTTCTCAGTGAACAGTGGGTTTATACTCCCAAGTTCCTCTGTTCCGCAACACTCGTCATTGCCTGCCACTCATTGTGCAAGTCTTACCCTGGATTGACTGTCCAAACTGCATCACTTCACACTTAACTAAGTTGAAAACTATTTGTCATTCCTCCTCCCATCACCCTATCTGATCAAGATCTCTTTGCAATTCATTGTAACCTCCTTCATTTTCACCTAGAATCCTTAATTTAGTATCTTCAGCAAGCTTGTTAATTGTACTATGTGCATTCATGTCCAACTTATTTACTTAAATCATGAAAAGCTGAGATCCAACACTAACCCTTGGTGCAATAGTTAGACACAGGTCTCCAGTTGGAGAATTGACCTTCATCACCCTCTGGTTCCTATCACTGAGCCAACTTCACTTTCTCCCCTTGAATTCCACATGATCTAACCTTCCAGATCAGTCAGCATGCAGGACCTTGTCAAATACCTTACTAAAGTTCATATAGACAACGTCCACTGATCTACTTCCATTTATTACCTTAGTAACCTGTTCAAAAACTCCAAACGATTCATCAGTTATGACTTCACATGGACAGAACCATGTTGACTATTCCTGATCAGGCCTTAACTATCCAAGTGATATAGATCTGGTTCCTCAGAATTCCCGACAGTAACCTCCCTACAACTGAAGTCAAGCTCACCAGCCTGTGGGTTCCTGACCTGTCCTTACTGGCCTTCTTGAACAATGGAACAACATTGCTCACCCTCCAGTTTTCTAGAACTTTGTCAGTGGCTAATTGCAAAGCAAATATCTGTATAAGAGCTTTTGCAGTTTCTTCCCTGGCCTTGCATAAGGTCCAGGGGTGTATTTGAACATGCTCTGGAAATATGTCTACCTTAATGAATTCCTTCCTTGGAATATTCATATGATCCAAGACCTCTCTACTTATTACCCTCATTCTTTGGCATCCATGATATTCTCCTTAGTAAATACCAAGGACAAACAGACATAAAAAATCTCAGACATCTCCTGCAGCTCCACACATAGGCATCTTTAAGTCTTTAAGAGGATCTAGTCTCTTTCTAGATATTTAAGAGGACCTAGTCCCTCCCTAGTCATCCTTTTACTGTAAATATAACTAATGAACCTCCTAGGACTATCTTTAACGCTGCTTTCCAAATCCATGTCATATCTTCTTTTTCCCTCCTGATTTCCCACTTAAACCTGGTCTCCTTTACTGCCATGATGAGGCCACTCTCAAGCTGGAGGAGCAATACCTCTTATTCCGACTGTTTAGTCTCCAGCCTAATGGCATGAACATTAATTTCTCCAACTTCTGGTCATTTCTGCCCACTCCCCCTTCTCTTTTTTTAACCATTCCCCATTCTGGTTTGGCTCTTACCCCTTCTCTTCTCCCTACCTCCCCCACCCCCAATCCTTCACTTTCTTCCATGGTCCAGTTTCCTCTCCTATCAGATTCCTTCTTCTTCATCTCTTTAACTCTTCTACCTATCACCTCCCAACTTCTCATTTCATCTTCTCTTGCTCACCCACTGTCCTTTCCCCTCACCTGTTTTCACCTATCACTTGTCAGCTTGTACTTCTTCCCCTCCCCCCACTTCCTTATTCTGGCTTCTTTCTTCCACTGTTTCAGTCCTGATGAAGGGTCTTGGCCTGAAACATTAACAGTAATTCCTCTTCATAGACGCGGCCCGACCTGCTCTGTTCCTCCAGCAGTTTGTTTTTGATGCTGTGGATTTCCAGCATCTGCAGGATTCCTTGTGTTTATGAATCAGTGAATATCCTTCTAAATATTGCATCATATTCAAATCAATGCCTTTTTTCTCTTAAAATGTTGGCAAGAATAAAGGAAGGTGTGGGGACAAGTTTCAGCCAGAAAAGAGCTGTTCAGCTTCTTTAAAATGTTTTAAATGACAAGCAGCTGATTGATTATCATCTGGACTAATATTCTTGCCTTCAACTCTGTTACCAAGGTGAGGACTTCTTAATATGGACTAAACTGACATCGCAGCTTATAACATTGACTTTGCCACCTTCAGTGCCTACTTTATTCCGTAAATGTCATCTGTTACAATTTACTATGAATTTTTAGCAGCCTTTGATCACAAGGTATCACCTAATGCTGAGTTGTATACATGTTGCGAATGTTTGAGACACCTGTTTTACAAAAAGAAGTCACCTTCATGCTCACAGTTTTGCAGAATTATATCTGTGCATGCATAAATGAGCAGCTTTCATGTGGGTTCCACACAGCAGTTTATGCTAAATGTGTGGAGTGCTCAGCCAAGAGCCGACACTGCTGACAGTTCAACCATTAAGTAAGGGTAGCAAAAGTTTCTTGTATTTGCCGTCAGATGTCCTGGTAGAAAGGTCCAGAGGAGAGGAGTTTTCTGCATCTGCAATACATAACTCTCATAATTAATCATTTAGAGTCATTGAGTAACACAGGATGGAAACAGGCACTTCAGACAAACATTCGTACTAACCAAGATGCTCGTCTAAGCAAGACCCATTTATCCTTATTTCAGCAATAGCCCTCTAAACCTTTCCTATCTATATACTTGTCCAAGTGTCTTTTAAATGCTGTTATCAACTACTTCCTCTGGTAGCTCCTTCCACATATGCACCACCTTTGCATGAAGAAGTTGCCCCTCAGGTTTTTTTTCAACTCTTCTCCCCTTTTTGTAAACCAACTAGACAACGGGGTGACCCATTGGGGCACCCTTTGAGAGAAGGGTAGTGCAGTCTGATGCGACCAGAATGAACATTAAATTTTCCTGAATGCTATTGGTATCGCTTTGCTTTGGAAACTGAAGTAGTAAACCTCAGTTTATTAAAGAAGAATGATGCGTAGCAAAGTAAATATAACTCCTCCTCGTTTAACGAAAGACACTTTTGATGGCATCATTTCTGGCTTATCTGCCATCCAGGACATCTCAAATGTCCTGTTTCTTTAAGGATCATGGTTTCCCTTCTGCCGTCATCAAAGATGCCCTCACCCACATCTCCTCCATTTCCTGCACTTTGGCCCTCACCACATCCTCCTGTCACCACAACAGGGACAGAGTTCCCCTTGTCCTCACCTACCACCCCACCAGCCTCCGGATCCAGCACGTTATCCTCCGCAACTTCCGCCACCTTCACCAGGACCCCACCACTAAACACATCATTCCTTCTCCACTCCTCTCCACTTTCCCTCCATGACTCCCTAGTCCACACGTTCCTCCCCATGGATCTCCCACCCGGCACTTATCCCTGTAAGCATAAGTGCTACACCTGTCCCTACACCTCCTCTCTTGCCGCCATTCAGGGCCCCAAACAGTCCTTCCAGGTGAGGCAACACTTCACTTGTGAGTCTGTTGGGGTCATCTATTGCATCTGGTGTTACCGGTGGGGCTTCCTCTACATCGGTGAAACCCGACACAGATTAGGGGACTGCTTTGTTGAGCACCTCAGCTCCATCCGGCACAACAGACAGGATCTTCCGGTTGCCACCCACTTCAACTCCGCTTCACAATCCCATTCAGATATGTCCATACATGGCCTCCTCTACTGCCAGATGAGGCTAAACTCAGGTTGGAGGAGCAACACCTCATATACTGTCTGGGTAGTCTCCTGCCCCTTGGTATGAACATTGAATTCTCCAATTTCTGGTAATTCCCTCCCCCTCCCTTCCCCCATCCCTGTTTCACTCTGCCCCCTCGCCCAGCTGCCTATCACCTCCCTCATGGTTCCGCCTCTTTCTACTACCCATTGTGTTTTCCCCTATTCCTTCTTCACCTTTCCTGCCTATCACCTCCCTGCTTCCCCTCCCCCCACCCCTTTATCTTTCCCCTTACTGGTTTTTCACCAGGCACCTACCAGCCTTCTCCTTCCCAACCTCCCCCCACCTTCTTTATAGGGCCTCTGCCCCCTCCCTCTTCAGTCCTGACAAAGGGTTCCAGCCCGAAACGTTGACCAAACATTTCCACGGATGCTGCCTGACCTGCTGAGTTCCTCCAGCGTGTTGTGAGTGTTGCTCTGCCACCCTTGTGCCTCTCGTTGTCATTCTGGAGACGTGCAGCCCTTTCATCCCCCGTCTCTTCATCTCTTCTGCTGTTTGTTGTTTGTCTCTGATCCTGGAGGCGTGCATGCCTCTCCTCCTCTGTCTCTTCTTTTTTTGTCCTGACTCTTTGATCCTGGAGTTGTGCAGCCCTGGCCTCATCCGATTCTTGTTCTCTCCCTCCCCTTGTCGCTTCCCAACGATGTTTGGTGTCATCTTTTGACCATAATGTCCCCCTTCCCTTTCCACGTGGCATAATTAGGCTCACCATTTTTTTTACCCTAATGCTGGATAGAAGTTATGAAGCAGTAACACCAAAGGATGCTGATTATTCTTGATGATGTGGCTGGCACTCTCCTAAATTGATGTGATATAGTCACCGCTGCCCTTTGACTGCAGCAAAGGGTTTTATGGGTGTTTCGAAGTACGTCATTAAAATAAGATTTAATTATCTCTTATTGATGGGTGGCAGTTAGATCTGTCCCAATCCTGCACACGCTGATGGTGGTGATTAGCAGAATGTGACCCCTCGAAATAGAGCTGCCCTGCACTTTTGCTCCAGTAGGTGTCGCTGCTGAGGCTGGCCATGCGCATGCGTTTGGGCTGTCGCGTCCCAATTTCCATGATGGTTAATCGGGTTTCAGGTCAAAAGGGAGTCTGTTTATTTTGGTGAATGAGCAATTTTATACGAATATATAACCCTGAACTTTGCCTGCATTCTGTAAGTTAGCGCATTTTAATTTGACTTAGCCAAAAAAAGTGCCGCTGTAATGCACCGTTTGCGCTAATTGGAGGTCACAAACAGACAAACAGACAGACAGAGTATGAGGGTTTTAGTGGTATATAGATAGTCACTAGTTTTTGATTTCCTTAGTCTTGGCAAAACATTGTGTGCATTCACCCTTTCTATGCCCCTTATGATTTATACACCTCTGTAAGGTCACTCCCAGGTCTCCTGGGCTTTAATGAATAAAATCTAAAGCAACACACACAAAATACTGGAGGAACTCAGAAGTTCTGGCAGCATTTGTGGAAATTAATTGACAAATGATGTTTCAGGTTAAGACCCTTCTTCAGGACTGGAAAGGAAGGGGGAAGACGCCAGAATAAAAGGATAGTGGGGGGGGGAGGGGAAGGAGACTAGCTAGAAGGTGGAGCCAAGTGGGTAGGAAAGGTAAAGGCTTGGAGAAGATGGTATCTGATAGAAGAGGGCAGTCGACTATGGGAGAAAGAGAAGAAGGAGGAGTTCTAGAGGAAGATGATAGGTGGGTGAGGAGAAGAGGTAAGAGGCCAGAGTGGGGAATAGAAGAAGGGGGAAGGGAAAAAAATTGTGATTGAGAAATCACTGTTCATGCTATCAGGTTGAGGCTACCTAGATGGAATATGAAGTTTTGCTCCTCCACCCTGAGAGTGGCCTCGTTGTGGCAAAAGAGGAGACCATGGACCAACATGTGGGAACAGGAACGGGGATAGGAATGAAAATGGTGGCAGCTGGGAAATTCTACTTAAAGCAGATGGAGCAGACATGCTCAACAAAACGTTCCCCAATTTACACTGGATCTCACCAATGCTGAAGATGCTACATCAAGAGCACCTTATACAGCAGACGATCCTAACAAATTCGCAGGTAAAGTGTTGGCTCAGCTGAAAGGACTCTGAATGGAGGTAATAGAGGAGGTGAATGAGCTGGTGTAGCATTTCTGTCGCTTGTAGGGGTGTGTGTCGGGAGGGAGATTAGTGAGGAGAGACAAATGGACAAGGGGAGAGTGATCCCTGCGGAAAGCAGAGAGTGAGGGGAGGTAAAATAAGTATGGTGGTAGGATCCCGATAAAGATGAAGGAAGTTGTGCGCCATGGTAACATTGAGGTTAGCATGATGCTATTACAGCCCAGGGGCATTCAGGAATTCAGAGTTCAGTTCTGGCGCTGTTCTGTAAGGAGTCTCTCTATGTCCTCCCTGGGGAATTCCCTGGGAGGACATGAGTTTTCCCAGGCACTCTGGCTTCCTCCCACAGTCCAAAAATGCACTGGGTAGGTTAATTGGTCATTGTAAATTGGCCCCTGATTAGGTCAGGACTAATCGGGATTGTGGAGCTGTCAGAGCTCGAAGGGCTAGAAGGGCCTACTGCGGGTGTATCACTGAGTAAATAAATCAAAGAGGTGTTGAATGCAGAGGCTCATGGGGTGGTAGGAGAGGAAAAGAAGAACTATATCCCTATTCCCGTTTTAAAATGCTAGTCTATGGTCTCCACTTTTGCCACAATGAGGCCACTCTAAGATAGAGGAGCAACACCTCATATTCCGTCTAGCCAGCCTCAAACCTCATGGCATGAACATCAATTTCTCCTTCTGGTAATTTTTCCCTCCCCCTTCCTTCTTCTTCTATTCCCCACTCTTTTCCTCACCTGCCTATCACCTCCCTCTGGTGCCCCTCCTTCTTCCATTTCTCTCCTCGTTACCAGATTTCTTCTTTCCCACCCATCTCGCTTCACCTATCGTCTTCTAGCTGGTCTTCCTTCTCCTCCCCCCCCCCATCTTTTTTATTCTGACATCTTCCTTTCCAGTACTGAAGAAGGGTCTCGGCCCGAAATAACGACTATTTATTCATTTCCATGGATGCTGTCTGACCAGCTGAGTTCCTGCAGAATTTTTTGTGTGTTGCTCTGGATTTTCAGCATCTGCAGAATCCCTTGCATTTACAAATAAAATCCTAGTCTGCCCAACCTCTTCCTATAACTCAGGCTCTCAAGTCCTGACAATATTCTTGTAATCTTTATACTCTTTCTTGATGTCTTTCCTAAAAAGAAGTAAACACAATTGTACACAACACTCCAGGTACAGCCTCACCAATATCTTGGACAACTGCAACATAATTTTCCAACTCCTATACTCACTACCCTGACTGATGAAGGCCAGCATATCAAATGCCTTCTTTACTACCCTGTCTATCTCTGAAGCCACTTTCAGGGACACGTTTTGACACTTTGGGGAGTCATCAGGTCTTTTTAGTTTTGATTGCTGCAATATAACAGAATTAGGAAAGAGTAGCAAGAATGCCAGAGGTTAATCTAAAAAAAATCTATAATCTCCAAGTTGGACAGTTCAGAAAGCAGTTTTGCATTCAGATGTAGGATTATATTTGAGAAGTGAAAAAGAAAGCTTTGAAAAGTAAATCATTTGGGAATGGTATCATTGATCAAAATCAACCTTGATCACAGCAGCAACTGCCCCAACTAAAAAAAATTAACCAAGATGCTCTGAAATAAAACATAAGATCAAACAGAAATTGTGGTCAATTCTGTATAATAAGTTAATTAACATAATCATGCACAGTTTTAAAGTCTCAGAGAGAGACATGGTGAGAGAGAAAATTTTGTGCAAATCAATTATGAAGCGGTTGTTATACTTAAAGGGAAATTTCACAATAGGTCAACAAAAATCCTGAAAACCTTCAGATACCTTCAAAAAAGTGTCTTAACCATTAGTTTTTTTTGCTATTGACCAAAAAACAAAGGCAATCCAAAATTACATATCTGCAGCTAAATGCTGGAAGAACATAACAAACTTTTGTTGTTATTGAGCATAATATGTTGATATAAAGGTAAAGATTATTACTCAAGATAATAGAGATCAATGACATATACTACTTTTGAAAGGAAACAATCTTTCAATAGGAGAAAAGAACAAATTATTAATATAATAATCTATTATTATTATGACAATGATTGCAATCAATTACAAATACACTCATGAGTTAAAAATACATTGCTAATGACTTCATCACACTTCAGGTTTCAAACTGAAGGGTAATAGATAAGTAAAAGTATCAAGAACTTGACATTTCTACTCTTAACACCGATATTTATTCTGCCAATATGTGTATTCACATGTTTCAAAGTATAACAGCATATACCTGGACTTTAATTTTAACATGAACGATTAGTAAACCCATATTTTCTAGATCTGTAGCATTTAATGGCCAGGGTTTACAAAGACATTTCATTGCCTCTGTCTAAATTCTGATCATCAATAATGGCCATTGCTTGTTTTCTGTCTGTGGAATAACTTGTTATCAGAAAATTTCCTGACTGGAATTGCTTTAAACCATCTTTTTAATAAAAAAAACTACTTAACAGTCCAATGCTTGGAGGTCATACTGAGGATTAACCATTTCTTTATTGAAATTATGCTGCAAAAGTTATGTGTGAGGAGGATGGCTCTCTGGGCCATTCAACAGTATTCTTCAAATAACTTGCTTTATGCCTCCAAGGAGAAATGACCAACTTTCAGATCAAAACCAACCATTATTTGACAAACCTCTGCTGTGCAGTAATTTTAGGAAACTTCAAAGTTCTAAGTAAATGTTATTATCAAAGCACATATATGTCACCATATACAACCCTGAGATTCATTTTCTTATGGGCACACTCAGCAAATCTATAGATTTGTAACTAAAACAGGATCAATGAAAGATCAACTAGAATGCAGAAGACAATGAACTATGCAAATGCAAATATAAATAAGTAGCAAGAAATAATGATGACGTGAGATAATAAGATAAAGAGGCTTAGGAGGATGATAACACTTAACGGCAACTTCTTTGCATGCATCTTCTGAAGCAGCTCTACTCCTATCTTTAATATCTCTATTTTTCCCTTTCAGGTTTCTTTTGAACACCCTGACCTGGAGTTATATGCTAACTTCGGATCTTCACAATCAGAATCAGAATCAGGTTTATTATCACTGATATATGACGTGAAATTTGTTAACTTAGCAGCAGCAGTTCAATGCAATATATAATCTAGCAGGAAAAAAAAATAAACAAGTATTACAATTACAGTATACATATATTGAGCAGATTTTTAAAAATCGTGCAAAAACAGAAATACTGTATATTAAAAAAAAGTGAGGTAGTGTCCAAAGATTCAATGTCCATTTAGGAATCGGATGGCAGAGGGGAAGAAGCTGTTCCTGAATCGCTGAGTGTGTGTCTTCAGGCTTCTGTACCTCCTACCTGACGGTAACAGTAAGAAAAGGGCATGCCCTGGATGCTGGAGGTCTTTAATAATGGATGTTGCCTTTCTGAGACACCGCTCCCTGAAGATGTTCTGGGTACTTTGTAGGCTAGTACCGAAGATGGAGCTGACTAGATTTACAACCTTCTGCAGCTTCTTTCAGTCCTGTGCAGTAGCACCCCCCCCCCAATACCAGACAGTGATGCAGCCTGTCAGAATGCTCTCCACAGTACAACTATAGATGTTTTTGAGTGTATTTGTTGACATGCCGAATCTCTTCAAGCTCCTAATAAAGTATAACCACTGTCTTGTCTTCTTTATAACTACGTCAATATGTTGGGACCAGGTTAGGTCCTCTGAGATCTTGATACCTAGAAACTTGAAGCTGCTCACTCTCTCCATTTCTGATCCCTCTGTGAGGATTGGTATGTGTTCCTTCGTCCTACCCTTCCTGAAGTTGACAATCAGCTCTTTCGTCTTACTGATGTTGAGTGCCAGGTTGTTGCTGCAGCACCATTCCACTAGTTGGCATATCTCACTCCTGTACGCCCTCTTGTCACCACCTGAGATCCTATCAACAATGGATGTATCGTCAGCAAATTTATAGATGGTATTTGAGCTATGCCTAGCCACGCAGTCATGTGTATATAGAGACTAGAGAAGTGGGCTAAGCACACACCCCTGAGGTGCACCAGTGTTGATCGTCAGCGAGGAGGATATGTTATCAGCAATCCACACAGATTGTGGTCTTCCGCTTAGGAAGTCGAGGATCCAGTTGCAGAGGGAGGTACAGAAGCCCAGGTTCTGCATTTTCTCAATCAGGATTGTGGGAATGATGGTATTAAATGCTGAGCTATAGTTGATGAACAGTGTGCTGACGTAGGAGTTAGTGTTGTCCAAGTGGTCTTTGTGGAAATGGGACCCACTCTCGGGGTCTCATGACTGGCTGCTATTCAATATTCCAAGGATGTGGCCTAGGAGACTTGCCCACCTTCGAGGTTCTGAGATTTTGTGGCTCTGGAGGCTGGCAGACTCAAGGATGATGCCACTGCAGAAAACTGGTGTGTCGTGGGAGAGGGAAGATCGAAAGTAGCCAGTTGGCTGTGTGCCCAGAGACCTGAGTTCTTTGGGCACAGAGCTTGGAAGAAGTGATGCAACAGAATTTTATCACCATAAATCAGCGAGTTGTTTTGTTATGCCTCTCCTCTCGCTGTGAGACGGAGACACCCCTTTTTCCCTTATTAGGGAGAGAGAGAGAGCCTGTGGTATGTTGAATACTGGGTAAACGAGTTGTCTTTGGGGTACTGCAAGTCAGTGTCTTTATTGATGTTTTCCTGCACGCTTGAGTGCTCGGTGGGAGGTGCTGATGCTTTTTTGTAGGTGGACGATGGGAGTCGTTGCTTCGTTGCTGCTTATGTGTGGGAGGGGGTAGCTGGGAGGGCTTTGGGGTTTTAACATTAACTGTCATTCATTCCTTGGGGCACTCCTCTGTTTTTGTGGATGTTTGCAAAGACAAAGAATTTCAGGATGTATATTGAATACATTTCTCTGAATTCAAATGTACCTATTGAAACCTAAAAGTGAGATTATTGGTTGTGGAACATTTCAATGATAGAGCAAGTGAGTGTAGTTATTCCTTTTTATTCAAGAGCCTGATGGTTGAGGGGTAGTAATTGTTCTTCAACCTGGTGGTGCGAATCCTGAGGCTCTTCTACCTGATAGCAGTAGTGAGACAATGGCATGACCTGGGTGCTGGGGATCTCCAGTGATGGATGCTGCTTTACTATGATAGCATTCCATGTAGATGTGCTCAATGGGTGGGAGGGCTTTACCTGTGATGTATTGGGCCAATTTTGCTTCCTTTTGTAGGATTTTCTGTTCCAAGGAATTGATGTTTCCACACCAGGCTGAGATGCAGCCAGTCAATACAATCTCCATCACGCATCTATAGAATTTCGTCAATATTTTAGATGTCATGTCGAACCTCCTTATGTGCTGCGTCCAGGACAGGTCCTGTGATATAGTAACACCCAGGAAGGTTGTTAACCCTCTCTACTTCTGATCCTCCAATAAGGACTGGCTCATGGCCCTCTAATTTCTAAAGTCTTTAATCAGTTCTTTGGTATTATTGACATTGAGTGAGAGGTTGTTGTTATGACATCAATCAGCCAGGTTTTCGATCTCTCTGCTGTATGCTGATTCATCACCACCTTTGATTCGGTCTGTAACAGTGGTGTCATCAGCAAACTTGAATATGGCATTGGAGCTGTGCTTAGCTACACAATCATAGGTGTAAAGTGAGTAGAGTAGGGGGTAAGCACACAGCACTCTGGTGCATCTGCGCTGATGGAGATTGTGGGGGCGGTGCTGTTGACAATCTGAACTGATCGGGGTCTGTAAGTGAGAAAATCCAGGATCCAATTGCACACGGAGGTATTGAGGCCAAGTCTTGGAGCTTACTGAATAATACATCAGTTGGCACAGGTCAGCATTTCCTCTATTTTAAACAAGGCTTTGGGAAGGCATTCTCTCATTGCCAATGTTATATAGAGACACAGGCACCAGACAAATGGTTAGCGGTGTTTGACCAGGTGATGCCAGTCAGTCTGTTCTGGTGTTTGATCTGTCTACCATCCCTTTCTACCTGTAGTACTATGAAAATTTTGATGTGACTGACAAGCACTTTAGGAAATTTTTAAGATCATTGTAATTGCACATTTTCAAGATATATCAAGTACTTCAACTTTTCTTTGAGATTGGAATTGAGTTGCTCTGCATGCAGAAATTGTCTGCTGAAGTCCCTTCCTCTAGCATTTTGTTAGTGCATTGGTGTGGGTGAGCACAGAACGTCCCGTGACACCAGCGTTCTCGCTATTGGTCTTTCTCGCAAGCACCATCGGAGTCACACTTGTGATCAATAAGTAATTTCAGTACAGTTGTTAATTGCACTCAGGAAAAAAAATTATTATTTGGGAATGGCTGAAATATAGTTAATTTAGTAAAGAGCAGTAAATTTTGGAGATACTGAATAGGTCTGATAACATCTGAGGAAAGAGAAACAGAACTAATATTTTAAAGAAACACCCACCCTTTGTTTACATTTCCAACATTTGCAGTTTTTTGGAGTTTTGTTCACCATTGTGTAGGCATTCTTATGAAACCTTTTGTTTCCTTGCTTCTATCTGTCAACGCTGAATATCCACATCACATGTTTGAGGTAAGCAGTCACTTGGGAAATAGATTGGATACAAATTTCGTAAAGTTCCACTAGGAAAAGATTCTTGACTATATTGTCACTGATGTCACTGAAATACATAAACACAGTAGCTACTTTATTAGGTACACTTGTACATCTGCTTCTTATCTAATCTGCCAATCATGTGGCAGCAACTCAATGCATGAAATCATGCAGATGTGGTCAAGAGGTTCAGTTGTTGTTCAGTTGCTGTTCAGAGTGGGGAAGAAATGTTATCTAGGTGACCTTCATTGTAGAATAATTGTTGGTGTCAAATGGGGTGGCTTGAAAATCCCTGAAACTGTTGATCTTCTGGGATTTTCATGCAGAACAGTCTCAGCATTTACAAAGAATGGTGTGAAAAACACAATAAACAAACATCCAGTGAGCGGCAGTTCTGAGGGATAAAATGCCTTGTTAATGAGAGAAGTCAGAGGACAATGGCCAGATTGATTCAAGCTGACAGGAAGGCAACAGTATCTCAAATAACCACGTGTTACAGCAGTGGTGTGCAGAAGATCTTTGAAGTGGATGGGCTACAGCAGCAGAAGACCTCAAACATATATTCAGTGGTCACTCTAATAGGTACAGCAGGTACCTGTTAAAGTGTCCACTGAGTGTAGTTGCCAGTGGAAAAGTTAAACCAAAATATCTAATAATTTGAACAACACACACAAAATGCTGGAGGAACTCAGCAAGCCACGCAGCATCTATGGGAAAAAGCACAATCGATGTTTCGCCCGAAACCCTTCAGCAGAACTGGGAAAAAAAAGCTGAGGAATAGATCTGAAAGCTGGGGGGAGGGAAGAGAGAACCACCAGACGATAGGTAAAACTTGGAGGGGGAGAGATGAAGCAAAGAGCTAGGAATTTGATTGGTGAAAGAGACAGGTGGCCGTGGAAGAAAGAATATAGAGGGGGTGGGGGAAGGAGCACAAGAGGGAGCCGAAGGGCAGGCAAGGATATAACATGAGACGGGGTAAAGAGGGGGATGGGAAATGGTGAGGGTGGAGAGGGGAAACATTACTGGTAGTGTGAGAAATCGATCTTCATGCCTCTAAGGTGGAGGCTACCCAAACAGAATATAAAGTGTTGTTGCTCCAACCTAAGTGTGGCCTTGTCCCGACAGTGGAGGAGGCCACGGATGGACATATCGGAATGAGAATAGGAAGTGGAAATAAAATGGGTGGCCACTGGGAGGTCCTGCTTGTTCTAGTGGACAGAGCGTAGATGCTCAGGGAAGTGGTCTTCCAATTTACGCGGGGTCTCACCAATAATTCTGTATGTACCTTACTTCTCTATTTACTCGTCCATTTCTCATTTGTAGAAATTAATATCTGGCGAAAGAAATCTCATTTTAATAGCTGAAGTTCTCTCTGGATCAAATCTTAACAATTCTGCACATTAGTATATCAACGACACAGGTTTTATTGTTCCAATAAAAATGAACTGACAGAAAGGAAGAGTGCGTATGCAAGACCGCAAAATGAAGCAAAGTGAGAAGTGGTGAGTCGATTACTATATACAGTATTTAGTTCCAATAAATGAGGTATGATCTGATGTGTGCAAGCATCAAGCAGGGTAATGTGCAAGTTTAAATTCAGTTCATATGACAATTATTTGTCAATGTACTTTGGGGAATGTAATATTTCATCAGTGAAGGAGAGTTACTGCATGTAGAACTGCATCATTCACTGGTGCCTACTGTATACTGACTGATGGGTTGTATCTGCGGTATGAATGAATAATGAGATCCTTCACATTCATTAGCGTTTTGCTTTAGTTCTCACATATGTAAGATGCACTCCTATTTGGTAACATTAACTTTGTAGGCCTGCCTTTTTGATCGCAGAGTTGATTACCTCTATTGGAAATGATATCTGGAGCTCTGAGAAATATTGTGCTGGTTGCTGAAAGATTTCTGGAATGCAGACTCATGCAGATACAAAAGTGTTCTTATTCCTTAATTGCTAAACAAATCTCTGCTATTCCGTATGTTGTTATGGTCCCTTAAATACAGACTGGAAAATTAGTGCTAACAGCATTGTCTACTGCATCTAAACAGGCATTTAGGTAATAGGAAAAATGTAGAATATATGCTCTGTTTTAGCGTTTCTCAACTAAACATTCCTTTTCAGAAGCGTGGGAATTAATGTTGATTTTCTGCAAAAATGTGCTTTTTCTCAGACATCCCTGTTCAAATATTGAAATTTTACTTCCTTCCTTCAGAGTACAAAGCAGGGAAATTACAATCTCTCATGGTATATTTGTAAGATCTCTAGTGAGTTCCTAGGTATGAAAATTGCCTTTAGTATAATGTAATTAAAATGGGAAGACCAGTCAATTTTCAAAGAAAGTAGAGTGAAAATTCAATCAATATTTTGTGGCTACAGAGGTGATGGAACTAAAGGCGCTGCCTTTTATTTCTGAATGCTAATATCTAATAATTTTCCTGATCCCACAGAGGAAAGAGCAAAACCTGCATAAAATAAATGATTGGTATTTCATTTGTGCTTTAATTTACAAAGGTACTATAAAAGCAGTGACATTTATGGCATCTCTGAGAAGTATTCATTAAATGTCATGTTGGTAATATTTGTTTCAGGTCTCACAAATTATCCTTCTGTCCAGTGGGAATATTTAAATATATTCCTTGAATCATTCTTTTCTGGATATATTGGGAAAAACTATTAAAAACTTTGATGTTGTGTTGACATGTATGCCTTGTGAAAATATTATTCCGACTAATCTAAACTGGCTACTTACACATTACAGATGATTTCCTCATCATTGAACCCAGGTTTGCAATAATGTCCATTGAATGATGTGGTTCTTCTATCAGCTTTCTGGCCAGTAACGCTACTGAACGATGCATGGAGGAATGAGATTACCTTGTTTGCTGCTGGAAGCATGTTGCAGCAATAGCCATCTCATTACTACACTCTCAGAACTGCTGGCTATGAAGTGAATTCTGGCAAAACTTTCTGATGAAAACAACCTGTGACAAAATAGAGAAAGTAGAGAAAGTAAGCAAGGTTAAACAAATTGAACAGAGGCCAAAATCATTGAGGGCTAAAATTTAGTTTGCAACTTTCAGAATAGCTGGGGTCCATTTTTAAAAATGGAGGACTTAGCAGACTATAAGAAAGCTGCTGCAATGTGCTATTTTATGCAGTAACTGTACAGCAGCATGATAGTCTGTGAGTCAGCCATTCCCTGGCAAGAGGGAAGCTATCAATCACAATCTGTTAAATACTCAGTTAGAGCAATATTAGCATGACTTTTGCAATTTAACTGTGGATGCAGGGGTTTCCCACGTTTTCCACAGCATGTCAGTGAATGCAATGCAGGAACACAGTTGGGAGCCAAAGACATGATAGGAACCATGCCAATGAGCTGACATTTCACAGCTGCTTTCTCACCTGCTTCTAAAAAAATCTTTGTTCAAAGTACTTGTGTTGACGTGTTGCTTTGACAAATTCTGGATGTTACTTTGACAACTTTGGAGTACAAGTCTGATCTCACTTTGGAGCACAGGTCTATCAGACTGGCACTGATGCCCATTACACTGTATTAGATAGAGAGCAAGAATCATCAGTGGCACCAGCAGAACCAGGAGCAGCCTAGCAGTAAGACCAGGAACTGCAGCACTCTCTATGGGAGCAACGAGAGAGAGAGAGAGGGAGAGAGAGAGAGAGAGAGAGAGAGAGAGAGAGAGAGAGAGAGAGAGAGAGAGAGAGAGAAGCAATGCTATTAGGACAGGAGTCTGCTGCTCATAATGCTGCAGCCCCTCAGGGGACAGGGCATTGGCAGAGCAGGACAGCTCATAGGACGCCAGATACAGTACACATGATTTGCAGCCAGAGTTTAAGCTTTCTTAACCAGGTTCAGTGTCAGATTCTACAGCCTGGGATTTTTCCAGGTGTTGATAAAGATGACTGACGGATTGTTGACCAGTCCAATCCATCATGCCACCTTCCCTGCTTTGACACCGATTGCAATGAACTTGCACTTGAATTTGCTGCTTTATTCTCAAAGCTTTAGGTATTCTTACCTACATGCTTATGACAATTTAAAGCACCCTGGATCAGCCAGGATATTTATCAAACACAGGACATTCCACTTCAATACGCAGCTGCTGTGCAAACAAATAAAGACTTTGGGAACCTGGTATTATGCTTCTAACCAACGTAGTTTACAGTTGTTTTCTCCTTGCAGAGCCATTGGCTGGCTACTCAGAGACAAGTGACAGCTGCCTTTAAAATGTGACTGATGATAACATTGTGAAAGCTAAGAGATGAGGCTCAGGAGAGACCGAACATAAGCTGTACATCAACCAGATGTTTTGCTGGATATGCCATTGGCATGGTGAAAATGCTCTGGGTCAATCTGTCATGTTTTACATTGCAACTGGAGATAATGGCACCTGCAGGAGGACCAAGTGCTTCTTCAGCTCAATATGTCTATGCTGGATCCCAAAAAAACAATGCCATTAGTCCTCTTCCCCTTCCCTTATTTCCCTGTGGTTGCCCCTTTTCCTCTAATGACATTCCTTAACTCTATGACCACTTAATTACACTAAAGGTTAAATAACAAATGTAATTTAACCTACTAGTATGTCTTTGGGATGTGGATGGGAACTGGAGCACTTGGTGGAAGCTTATAGAGTCAGTAGAAGAAGGTAGAAGCACCAAACAGTCTCCAAGGAGATCAGAATATACCTCACAGTGCATTGGTGAATTGAATGCAATCTGGAAGTTGGCCAGGGAGATTTCCTTTCACCACTGAAATACAATCTCTCTGGTCAACATTCAGCAGCCACAGGGTGTTATAACAGCTTTGATTTTGATTTTGTAAACTAAAAGTGATCAAGGTTATGCATCCTAATTTTAGTTAACACTTGTTCAGGTGTTAGTTGCAGAAGAAATGGTTTGTCTTTTGCAAGACGTAGCTGAGGCATTACAATGGACATCATATATGTCTGGTTGCTCTTTGAAAGGTACTGCATACCTTCCCCATTCAAAATAATTGGGTAAATGATGCAGACATTCACGAAAAAGAAAGAGCAGGGTAGAGTGATATGACCTGGAAACAGGGTCTCTGAGAGTTCATTGATCAAGCATCTATTTTTGCATCAATGGTCCCAACGTTCTCATCCACGCGGCCATCCCTCAAATTCTACCAATCACCTAGGGGCAAGTTGCCAAGCCATACATTTTGGGATGTGGGAGGAAACTGGATTACCTCGATGAAATTCACATGGTCATGTGGAGAACGTGCAAACTCCACACAGATATCACCATAGGTCAGGAGTGAATATGGCAGCAGGGAGGCATCAGCACAGTCTGCTGGCCCATTGTGTTACTCTTAGACCTTGAGATAAACTAGCCCATCATCTAAAGAAGCATCAGACATTAGAAACCGATTAATTACAGAAGAACTGGAAAATGTGGTTGTCATTGATCAAATAATATGTTAATGTTTTAGCAATTTTTGTGGGTTGGCATAAGAAAAATTAAGAACACTTGGAGGATGTATGTCTGATTTGTCAACATGCATCTGTTAGTGATATAATGAAAGCTGCAATCCTGTCATCCTATTGTAATCCATCAAAGTGTGACCTTTATAAAACCATGGAACAATCTTTCAGCAGTATCCACCCCTTGAAGGAGTTATTTGAATGAATTGTCCATGTGCATTATTCAGAGTTCATTGAATGTCCTTTCTGTTAGCATTTTTTAATCCGCATTTGACAGCAATTTTTCTCAACATAATAAGTTTTCTGCTGCAGATAGGTATGATTTGTGTCCTTAGAATGCAAATTTCCCTATTTATTAATGCAGACATCCTCAGTGCAAAATCCATTAGCAACAGTCTTTCACAGCTATATGAGTGTTAATGGTAGGAATCTGTACAACCACAAATGATCTCTGATGGTGCTGTTTTACACATTTGACGTGTTTTAACTGTCATTTACCTTGTGTGTCAGGCCTGCACATGCAGGTATATCCCAGTCTCCATCCTCCTAACAGGAGTCACCAGCCACTCATTTCCAACTCATCACCTGCAGCCTATTTAAACCCAGCTCTCATCCACAGTCCTTGTTCACCCATTGAACCCGCCAGCCTCAACCAGTTGGCCCTAGCCTAAAGATACCTTGTTGCTTTGTCAAGTTAAGTATCTGTTCTTTCTTGCTTTGTGGCTTGTTATTTTGCAGTTTATTATTAGACTTATCATTCACTGCTAAATTGTTTTTGGTCAAGCCTCATCTACATTTCTTGTCAGGTAATGTAGAGGTGGCTTGACCCATGTGCAGAGCAAGAGAGATGATTTAGCGGTAAATAATATTTTCCTAATAAGCTGAAGGCCTGTCATTGTGTATCTAGCACCAAAAAACATGACAAAAATTGTAGCTGTTTTGGCTACACACAGAGAAAACTTATCTATCAGACAGCACTTTGAACCTTTGGATAGAATGAAGACTCATTTCATATCAGGAAAACGTTAACAGCTTCAAAAGTGGGAGACGTCATGTCGGTCCAGGATAATAAGCAGGGCCTCCTGTCCCATGATCCTCTCATATCCCCTTTGCCTATCACCTGTCCAGCTCTTGGCTCCATCCCTCCCCCTCCTGTCTTCTCCTATCATTTTGGATCTCCCACTTTCAAATCTCTTACTAACTCTTCCTTCAGTTAGTCCTGATGAAGGGTCTCGGCCTGAAACGTCGACTGTACCTCTTCCTAGAGATGCTGCCTGGCCTGCTGCGTTCACCAGCAACTTTGAGGGTGCTTGTTAGATGCCTGAGCCATCTTTTGTTCTGCAGAAAGGGCCAAAAACAGTCTATCACTTTGGCAAAAGAAGCAATAGCAAATTAACAAAATAGATACATGGTACATTCTTCTAAAGCAAGCCTTTACAATTGAGGAAGACTGGTTTTCACTCTGAACTGTGGGAACTGTCAGGGGAGGGATGGCTGATGGAGTTGGTTGGTGAATCGTTAGTGAAGTGATGTCATCCTGCTATTTACACAGTGCTTTTCTGTGTGCTCCCAATGTATGGGCTTGAGCTTATCAACCCACTGAGGCAACAGGGGATGACTACGCTGTTTTAGTGAGGGAACTCTGTTCTTCTTTTTGGCAGGTCTGTTGTAATATAGCGGATAATATGAAAGAGAGGGGTATTTTGTTTGCTACCTGCAGCTCTTGGTGCACTGCAGGTAACCTTAAAGTTACACAGTAACTGAGCCGGAGCAACCTTAATGTTACACTCTTACTGATCTGTGATCACTGCAAAGATTATCCTGATGTACTGCAAAGTTCCATGCCAGGTTCTAATGCAGGACGTGCTGAGAGGAGAATAGTGTCTATTTGAAAAGTAACTTGAGAAAATGCTGGTCAGAAGCAGATGTAAAGTGAAAGTAAAGGAGAAGTGTGTTGATCTTAAAATAAAATTGTCAGTATAAGATCTCTCCTTCCATTGTAACATTTCAATATACCATCATAGTGTTCCAGCTGTGGCTTCACCAGGCACTTTCACCTGCACTGGAACTTTCTAGTTCCATTACTCATTGTGACACTTGTGAAAATAATTCAAATTGATGTTTCAGTGCAGTGATATCAGAGTGCTGCACTGTTGAACATATCACTTGTATGTGATATCCAACTAAGACTCTATCAGATCTCTCAGAGATTATCTGTTCATTATCACTATACAGTAGAACCTTGCTGTGGGCAGGTTAGCTGCCATGTTCCTTTTATTAGAACAGCTTTTATAATCCAATATTGCTTAATTGGCTATAATACACCACAAGAGATGTCAAATTCTTGCAAGTTGCTATATAAATGCAGAATGTTTTAACACGGGTTTTGGAATCACAGAGGGAAAGTGCATGGCACTCTGGCAAGAATCCACTTACTTTACAATTGCACTCGCATGTTAAAGTAGCTCATTCTGCATTGGTGCCATTTCAATTAAATGTATCTATGAGTCATGAAATTTACCAACAACATCATGAATAAAAAGCACCTGTAGACTCGCACAAGGTTGCTGATGGCCGCGTCTTTTTCTCTCACTGTTGGAGGCAGACTCGCCTTCTGAACATGGTTCATGGTAATGGCTCACTGAAAAGCTAAATTGTTGCTGAGAGCTGAATCGTTTTAGGGATCGAGGCAGTCTGGCACTGCATGCCTCTTCCAATTTCTTGTTGTCCTTCGACAAAGCAGCTGATAGAAAATGATTACCTGTCAGTTTATTTAGACAGAGTTAAATTACAGTTTCCTTGAAATGGCTGTTGGGCTGGAGCTTCATGGCTGGATGAGCAGCCAGAGCAGTGGAGCTTTAGAATACAATGAAATAAACAATAAAATGTGTGGATCAACAAGCAACTCCTTAAAAGAATGTGTGCCCTCTGGCTAAATGGGCAAATTCCTTTTGAATGGGACTAACATTAATCATTCTTCATTGAAACTATGTTCTGGACCAATTATCTCATTAAAATCATTTTCATGAAACCGGATTATTTCTGGCATTGAAATGTGTGTGGATCTGTTCTGGGGCTTGGAATTTATACTGGCCTATTTTTAAATACATGTGTAAAATTAGCAACCAAAATTTGGTCAATGTCCTTGTTACAATGCAATGGGCATTATGTTTCAAATGTGAAATGCTGCAGTGATAAATAATGTTACATTTGATTTTGAAGTGGACTTGAGCAAGAGAAATAATTAGTGTGCAAACATTATTACTTGCAACAGTCTGATCGTGAGATGCAATGTATCTTTAAATCCGGTGCAAGCATGATATCCAAATATGGAAAAATGTGGCCGATGTAAAATAAATTGAAGCAAATGAATTAAAGAATGCCTGGAATTTTTTCTTCGCAGTTCTACTTTTTCACATTGATGAATTCCATTTGAAAGTCGTTAACCCGACTGCTGAAACATTCCTCCTTCCCCTGTCATTTTGCTTTATGTATTATGTTGGGTACCGAATCACCTGCCATCAGTCTTCACTTGGCTAATTCTGCTGTATGCAGTTTAGCTCAGGGTCATGGATGATTCTTCAGAGGGCCATCGATGACTGTTGCCCTGCCAACTGCTTTTAGTTCCTGCTGTCATAAGTGCTATATCTCTGGGGAAGGAGATATGTCTCCAAATGCTTCCTGGGTTTACTTGTATTCTGATTTTTCTGCAGTCATTAGCTGGAGACCTGGAGTTGTTGGAGTGAAACCCTAATCTTCAAAAGCTGCTGCTGCAGAAAACAATTAAGGTCAGATGAGGGGGAAGTGAATTGCAGTAAATAGGACTACCAGAGTCCATGTTCTCTGCTATAGTGGGGACTAGTTTGCTGGGCTGCTTATCTAGTGAAATGCTCCTACGATCAATGATCTCACTTTAGGAACTCTTTATCTCATTATCTCATGTTCTCATTGTTTGTTACCAGTGCTATTTATTTATATTTGCATTTGCACTGTTTGTCGTCTTCTGCACTCTGGTTGATCTTTCATTGATCCTGTTATAGTTGCTATTCTGTACATTTGCTGAGTATGCCCGCAAGAAAATGAATCTCAGGGCTGTATATGGTGACATATATGTATTTTGATATTAAAATTTACTCTGAAATTTGAACTTTGTACATTTTAGTACATTAAGCAGGTGATTATAACAATTTATGTCAGCGCAACATAATGGGCCAAAGGGCCTGTACTTGTTATAATGTTCTATATTCTATGTTCCAAGGCATTGAATAATCTGATCAATAATCTTAAATTTATGTTTAACTACTCTCAGACAAGAGCAGAAATTGGACCAGACCTGAGTACAGCTTCTTGTTTGTGGAGCGGGTAAGCCATTCTCTGCTTGGCTTTGTTCTTGTGATGGTGGTAGTGTCATGGCCCAAAACAAATGCGTTGTTTACTTTCTGCTTCTACAGATTCATGACAAAAATCTTAGTATTGAAAGCCTTTGATTTTTTCTAATTCTACTCCCATAGAATTAAAGATTCAAAGAAACTTTTTGTCCTTAGAATTTATTTGGGATTATTCCTGCTCTCTCTGTCAGTTCTTTCCCCCTTTCAAGTACACTGAGTGGCCACATTATTAGGTATCCCATTAATGTAAATATTTAATCAGTCAATCGTGTGCCAGCAACTCAATCCATAAAACCATGCAGACATGGTCAAGAGGTTCAGTTGTTGTTCAGACCTAATATCAGAATGGGGTGGGAAAGAAATGTGATTTAAGTGACTTTGAGTGTGGAATGATAGTTGGTGCCAGACCGGACGATTTGATTATCGCAGAAACTGCTGATCTCCTGGGATTTTCTCACACAGCAGTCTCTGGAGTTTACAAAGGACGTCTCTGGGGTTTATATAGAATGGTGCGCGAAACAAAAAACAGCTAGTGAGCGGTAGTTCTGTGGGCAAAAAGACCTTGTTAATGATGGAGGCTGGTTCAAGTTGACAGGAAGGAGACAGTAACTAAAAGAAGAAACCATGGATTACAATAGTGATGTGCAGAAGAAGATTTTTGTATACACAACATGTCGAAAATCAGAGTGGATAGGCTAACGAGGTAGAAGACCATGAACGTACACTCTAGCCAGTAGTGGCCTCTGAGTGTATTTGTACTTTCCTATTTTGAATGCTATGATTGAATCTGCTTCCATCAGCTTGCAGGCCATACATTCCAGATCATGACTTGTCATGTTCCCATATCTCCACATTTCCTCACTGAAGTATTCTACAGCCCTTGCAGTGAATATGTACACAGGGAGTTAAGCACCTCAAAAATCACCCGAGATGGAGACTTTCTTCCTGGTCTTTAATGAGAAAAACTTGTGAAACTGCAGAGTTAAGTAAAATATGTATTAACTTCAATACTGAATTGTGCAGTTGAATATATTAATACATTTAACTATTGTCACAGTCAGTGTTAACGAAGGTAATACACACCTGCAACATTCCATAACTATGCCGTGTAGACCAAAGTGAACTCATGGTGCAATGATAGCTTAATAGCAATAGTCGATAGACATAATAGTGCATCTACTAACTGTTTGCCAATATTAAGAAATCTTAAAACTCACAGATATTGCTGTTTCAAGGGGAAATAAAGAGTGGATGGAGATGGATGTCTTTCTACCGTGTGTGCTTCAAGTCGAAATCCAAAGTAGCCTTGCAGGAAATTATGTAAAAGGTAACTTTTGTGCAGGAAGGGATGGTCATATAAGCAAAATACATACAGAGTGAACTGTGTCTCTGGAGGTCAGAAGAAATTCACTTCCTGCATCTCTTCTGAATCCTTTTCTGTTACCTTAAACTTGTCTCCTTTGGTAACTGGCTTACCAAATGCCAACAGCCAGGTATTGAGTAAGATCCTAATTATCATTCAGCACTTGGACATTGTCTCTATTCCATTCTTTATTTTTGGCAGATCGCAGCGCTTTATCAACTTTCTGTTTGAATTTTTAAATTTATAATAATTCTTACAACAGCAATATCTTATACATACACTCACCTAATGCCTCAGCTATCTCATCTATGAAATTAGGAATAATAATATGTAGCCCCCTGGTAAGCCTCAGGCTCGCTCAGCTCGCTTTCATCTAGGGAGAGCAGCCTTCGGCCCCGCCAAACTGGGTAATCAAGTTTGTGTAGATGCTGTGTGATGTACCCCACCAAATAACAGACAGTAGACCATATGAGATTTATAGAATACAATTTATAAATCTTACTGGAACTACATAATTAATAGAGATACAATATAAAAGGAACGTAAAAGGTGCCAAACTTATCAAAGTTCAACCACTTTGTGCACAACCATTGGAGCTTAATTAATGGAGTCTTCTTTCCATCATTCGATGTCCTCCGAGCTCCTCCAACCCTTGAATGGGACCCGTGGTTGACCAAACGCTCCACACAAGTCTGTCCTCGTCTCCACTCCTCGCTGAAGACCCTGGGCCTCGGACTCCCGCTCCGGGTCCGTTCCGTCGCTCAGTTTACAGCATCACATCTCCTGTTTCTGTCCCCATCGTGCCTTCTGCCCCAAAGCCCATGAAAACAATAGCTTACAGACACTCAAGAAAGAATAACATCTATCCCAATTGGTCAGCAAATGAATACAATTCTCGTCATCAGTAATTATACCCCAAAACAAGATGTTATAGAGAACCACTGTCTCAGCAGTTAACAGTACAGAGAAGCCATTTTATTTTAACATAACAAAGAAGCCACTTTATTGGCCTTAGCAGTAACATAAAAGAAGAAACCCCTTACACTCTCCCCCCACCAAATTTAGTCATGTCCTCATGACTTCTAAATAACTCGCCAACCCTTCCTGCAGACACAAAAACCCAATCCAGGTACCAACAGTCACATTGCTCCCCAAACAGTAGACCTTACGCCCTGTTCCTCAGGCGCTACATAGGCCAACCTATCTGGGGGTTTCCTAATCCTCCGAGACCTCTGTACCCCAGACATCCCACCCTGCAAAAACTTATTTCAGGGAGGTAGCACCATCATTTTGCGGGAGACTCCCGGAACTTCCAGAAGAGGAGGGATGTCTGCAATAGAGTAGCTCCTTAGCAGCTAGTCAGCTAGTTTAAATAACGTTAGCTATGCTAATGAACGATTGACACCTGTTAAACTCACCTCAACATGTCTTTTACAGTCTTAACCCACCACGGGCAATAGAAAAGTCACTGTTGCAAACAGTGCAGCGAGCAACACTGTCATTATCTTTGACCCCTATTAGGCAGGGGTACAATAGACAATAGATAATAGGTGCAGGGGTAGGCCATTTGGCCCTTCGAGCCAGTACCACCATTCACTGTGATCACGGCTGATCATCCACAATCACACTTTAGGGTAGTCTGGGGTGACATACGTTTTATATTTTCTTTTTTTGGAACACTCTGCCATGGCGTGCTCCCTCTCTCTCTCACGCTCTCTCTTGCTCTTGCTCTCTCGCTCTCAGAAAAATTGATTTTCGGGATATTGTATATAATATGCGGGCAACAGGGAGCCACTCTTAATATGCGGAAAACTCCCGGAACTTCCGGGAGAGGTGGGATGTCTGGTATTTCCTCACTTAAACTCTTCAGGCTCTGACACTACTGGGGATACCTTGGGTCTGCTTGCCAACTCCTCTCTCAATCTCTCACTCATGCTCCCACTGCAACTCGGAGCCCCCTGTCCCGTGTCCAGGGTCCAGCTTCTTTTCCTTCTGGGTCCTGCGGTAACCCAGGCTGCCCACAGATAGCCCTCCCCACTACACCTGGCTAAGTGGGGGAAGGGCCAAAAGTCTCTTCCTCAATCAAGGGGAAGATCGCGAAAGGTAGCATGTACCACACATCCAGCACGTCATCCATAGTCTTCCCCATTTCCTCCATTGGTAGCTGTTGTTTGATTTCTCCAAACTGAAGCTCTTAACCTGGGCTGCCTCTGCAGCCTCCTCAGCCTCCTGCAGTCGAGACGTCAGCTTCTTCTCTGACTCCCCTGCCTCCACCCGCAGTCACAGCAGTTCGGACTCATGCTTCGTGTTCATCTCCATCTGGAACGCAATTATACCACCAGCTTCTTTCAATCTGTTCTGGATCGATTTCTTGAGTTTCTGCTGATCCTTTTGAAGGTTGGTCATTGTTTTGTCTCTCTGGATTAATTAATCAGTAAATGACTGCCGTTTCAGCTCGGAATTCCGTTTCCCTGTCTCCACTTTGACGAGCGTGGACTCTAATTCTTCAATGTTTGTCCCAAAGTTGCAGCACTCACTCTCCAGCCTGCATTTCTGAGCATTCAGTTCAGCAGTGAAAATCTCCTCTCTCAGCCAAACACTCAGGATCTACATCTTTCTCCAGACCTGGCACTCGTCCAAAGAAAGTTTTACTTCATTAATTCTTTGTCGCCTGGGCTCTGGCACTCGCCTCACATCATCGTCCCCCAAGGCGAACCCAATCCCTCGGCGATCATCCGCATACGCCAAAACTCCAAACACCTCCATATCCCCCATGGTCTTCCTTATGCCCCGCGGGAAGGTTGCAGGGGCTCCGGATATGCCCTGGGGCATCTTTTCGGATTGGAAGAATCCAAGGGGACCTATAACAGTTGTCTTCTCCTTGTCGGTCTCACTCATCGGGATCTGGCAACATCCACTCCTCAGATCCAGCACATTAAACCACATCGCACCAACAAACAGACCATAGCGTCTTCGGCCCTCAGGGCCATATGCTGGTCAATCACGGTGCGCCTGTTCGGAGTCTTATAATCCACACACATGATGCCTATGTCTTCCACAGCTGCAGGGGCCAGTCGCTGCGACCTCTCTTTCACCGAAGTGTCTTTAGCGATCAACTCCCCTCCCTCGTGGTATCTTAGAGCGTCCACTAAGAGGGTCTCACCCTCAGATACTTCCCCCAGGCCATACCACCATCGGCTCTTGTTTAAATTCAGTACTGGCCCGATGCTTCTACACATGTCCTCACAAGCAGCTCAAAACACGGGGTGCACAGACAATACCCCCAGACAGCTCTTGTCCGCCTCCTCCTGGCAGGCCTCCATGCGCCTCCTCATCAGCCAGGTGTTGGTCCCCTCCAGAATCGAAACACTGCCTGTCGCACCAGGGTCCGGACACATCAGCATTAATGACTCACGACCCTCTGACACCCACACATTGGCCTCCAAGAACTCCAGTTTCACAGACCAGTAACTGTCGTCTGGATAATCACTGGCTCTGGTACCCCAAATCTCCAGTGCCCTTAATGTGGTCAAGGGTAAATGCTTCAGAAACTGGCTGTAAAACGAACTGTACAACAATTTGACCTGTGCCCCGGTGTCAAGGATGGTTTTAGCATAGCTTCCATCTATCCGTAATGACACCCGAGGGCGTGGGCCCTCTATGCCTTCAGGAATAGGGTCTGTTCCTTTCGGGAGTTCTTGGTATATTGCTGGGAACGTGCTCCCCCAGAGACCCCAAGCTGATCCCCCACTGGGCCTCCACTAAGTTTCCTGACACCTCTCTGATCAGCTGAACAAATGAGGGAGGGGCTGATCCCCTGAAATGATCCCTCTGGCACTGCAAGCAATTTAGCTGCCCTCCTAGCCAGAGAAGAAACACTGAAAGCTTTTTCCCAATCTCCTGACACAGGTATGGAAAGCCCCCCCAGGCACTGCATTTTACTTCCAGTCAAACCAGATGCATTTTCCCCCACTTTCAGATAACTGGCAGCTGTCACTATGGGGTAATTGACCCTGACAGTTCTACCACCATCACCAGCCTGCCTACTCAAACTTTCAACCAATCCCTGTCGTTGTCCCTCAACTGAGCACTGCCACTCATCTAACAACTGAGAGTTCTGCTCATCCCACGTCTCGTACGCCTCTGTCCCTTTAGGGGTGGACATTATCCCAAAAACCAGGCGGAGCCTGCCATAGCCGGAACATTTATTCACAGACACTACCTCAAAATCAGACTACTCTTTCCTCTCTCTCCTAACAGTATGGACAGTCCCTGGTCCCGCCTCACCTGGGGCACCAATAGACACTGGCAGTCGCACCGCCATTTCGTCAGCACTAGTCTGAACTCGAACAAAGACCTCAGGGGTACCAACAGCCACCCCACCCAACACGTACGCAGTAACAACCAGCAATCCCACAGAGGCGCACCAGCTTTCCGTCCCCGGCGATCACACAGCTTCCTACAAAAATCCATATTCCGGACGAGTAACCCCACAATGTAGCCCCCTGGTAAGCCTCAGGCTCGCTCAACTTGCTTTCATCTAGGGGAAGCAGCCTTCATCCCCGCCAAACTGGGTAATCAAGTTTGTGTAGATGCTGTGTGATGTACCCCACCCCGCCAAATAACACACAGTACACCATATGCGATTTACAGAATACTATTTGTAGATCTTACTGGAACTATGTAATTAATAGAGATACAATATCAAAGGAAAGTAAAAGGTGCCAAACTTATCAACGTTCAACCACTTCGTGCACAACCATTGGAGCTCAATTAATGGAGTCTTCTTTCCACCATTCGATGTCCTCCGAACTCCTCCGACCCTCGAATGGGACCACCTTCGGTGGTCGACCAAACACTCTACACGAGTCTGTCCTCGTCTCCTCTCCTCGCCGAAAACCCTGGGCCTCTGACTCCCGCTCAGGGTCCGTTCCGTCGCCCAGCTTACAGCATTGTGTCTCTTCTCTCTGTCCCCATCGTGCCTTCTGCCCCAAAGCCTGCGAAAACAATAGCTTACAGACACACAAGAAAGAATAACATCTATCCCAACTGGTTAGCAAATGAATACAATTCTTGTTATCAGTAATTATAACCCAAAACAAGCTGCTATAGAGAACCACTCTCTCAGCAGTTAACAGTACAGAGAAGCCATTTTATTAGCCTTAGCAGTAACATAAAAGAAGAAACCTCTTACAAATATAATTCTCCTTCTTGACAACGGCAGTGGAAAATCGACTAAAAAGTTGAGCATGCATGAATCATTATTTATTTGAGATGATTTCCGCTTGCAGTCTTGATTTGGGTGAAAGTTTGATGGGCATTTTTGTTGTGCATTTAATATTTCTGTAATATTTAAGTAATATTGTAAATATTTTGTTTGATTAAGGTGTATTTGTTGTTTATATGTCATTACAGATTACCTGGAAAAGTACGTGAATGGAATACGTCACCACATCATAGTTGTGCGTCTTATTTTCGGGGATCAGTATCAGAATCAGATTCAATATTAATTCATGAAATTTGCTAACTTTACAGCAGCAGTACAATGAAATACATGATAAATAAATGTAGAGAACAAAACTGAGTTACATTTGAGCTACATTAAATATATATATATATAAATAAATAAAATAATTAAGGTAAAATAACTAGTGCAAAATAACAGAAGTAAAAAATAGTGAGGTAGTGTTCATGGTTCAATGTCCATTTAGGAATCGGATGGCAGGGGGAAGAAGCTGTTCCTGAATCGCTGAGTGTGCACCTTCAGGCTTCTGTACCTCCTTCCCAATGGTAACAGTGTGAAGAGGGCATGTTCTGGGTGGTGGGGGTCCTTAATGATAGACGCTGGCTTCCTAAAGCACTGCTCCTTGAAGTTGCAAACAACAGAAAATCTGCAGATGCTGGAAATCCAAGCAACACACACAAAATGCTGGAGAAACTCAGCAGGCCAGGCAGCATCTATGGAAAAAAGTACAGACCCCGTCGAGGGGTCTTGGCCCGAAATGTCGGCTGTAATTTTTTCCATAGGTGCAGTGTACTCAAATATATTGACACCCAGGAAATTCAAATTGCTGACTCTCTGTTTCTGATCCCTCTATGAGGATTGGTTTGTGTTTCCTCACCTTACCCTTCCTGAAGTCCATAATCGGCTCTTTGGTCTGGCTGACCTTGAGTGCAAGGTTATTGCCGCGACACACTCAATTCACTAGTATACCTTGCTCATCAAGATCTGAAATTCTGCCAGCAATGGTTGCATCATTAACAAATTTATAGACGCTGTTTGATCTACGCCTAGCCACCCAGTCATGGGCGTAGAGAGAGTAGAGCAGTGGGCTAAGCACCCTCCCCCCCCCACCCCGTAGAGTGCCAGTGTTAATTGTCAGCGAGGCGGAAATGTTATTTCCAATCTGCACAAATTGTAGACTTCCAATTAGGAAGCCGAGGATCCATTTGCAGAAGGAGGTAGAGAGGCCCAGGCTCTATAGCTTTTTGATCAGGACTGTAGGAATGGTGGTGTTAAATGCTGAGCTCTCGTCAATAAACAGCATCCTGACATAGGTATTTATATTGTCCAGGTGTCCATGGCAGCATGAAAAGCCATTGAGATCACATTGGCTGTAGACCTATTGTGGCATAGGCAAATTCCAGTGGGTCCAACTCCTTCCTGAGACAGGTGTTGATTCTAGCCATGATCCATGATTCTGTCCTCACTGGAGGGTCAGAGGTGGAGAGGTTCAAATTCCTCTGTGTTATAATTTTGGAGGACCTGTCCTGGGCCCTACACAGAAGTACGGTTACGAAGAAAGCATGGCATTGCCTCAACTTCCTTAGGAGTTTGCAATTTTTTGGCATGATTTCTAAAACTTTGACAAACTTCTATAGATGTGCAGTGGATAGTATATTGACTGGCTGCATCAAAGTCTGGTATGGAAGCACCAATAGTGCTGAATGGAAAATCATACAAGAAGTAGTGGATATGGCCCAGTCCATCATGGCTAAAGCCCTCTCCATCATTTAGCACATCTACATTCTTAGAGCGATTTTCGGGGTTAACAAAAGTAGCAATTAACCATGGTCTGTTCTTTAATCAAATTACGGTATTGCTTTGCACTGTTGTAACTATATGTTATAATGATGTGGTTTTGTCAGTTTTAGTCTTGGTTTGTCCTGCGTTTCTGTGATATCTTTCTGGAGGAATGTTGTATCATTTTTTAATGCATGCATTTCTAAATGACAATAAACGAGGACTAAGTGTTCTCATAATCCAATCTAAAAAAAACTGACTTTGGCCACTAGCCTTCAGATTCAAGCAACACACATAAAAGTTGCTGGTGAAAGCAGCAGGCCAGGCAGCATCTCTAGGAAGAGGTGCAGCCTTCAGATTCAAATAGGAATTGAAGATTAAATGTAAAATGCAGACCAGACAGACAAGGAAACAGGCATTTAACTGATTGTCTACATGTGGACCATAAGACATAGGAGCAGAATTAGGCCATCTGGCCCATCGAGCCTGCTCCACCATTCAGTCATGGCTGATCCTTTTTCTCCTCCTCAACCCCAGTTCTCGGCCTTCTCCCCTTAACCTTTGATGCCATATCCAATCAAGAACCTGTCAATCTCTGCTTTAAATACACCAACCTGGTCTTCACAGTTGCATGTGGCAACAAATTCTACAAATTCAGCACCCTTTGGCTAAAGAAATTTCTCCGCATCTCTGTTTTAAAAGGGCACCCCTCTATCCTGTGGCTGTGCCCTCTTGTCCTAGACTCTCCCACCATTCAAAAGGTTTCAATGAGATCCCCCCTCATCCTTCTGAATTCCAGCGAGTACAGACCCAGAGTCATCAAAAAATGTTCCTCATGTGATAAACTCATTCCTAGAATCATCCTTGCGTCCCTCCTCTGGACCCTCTCTAATGCCAGGACATATTCATGAATATGCATATAATATGCATGAATCCAATCAACATCACATTGCATGGATACGACAGTAATTAACTCTTATTTTGGGTGTGATGGTGGGAAGATCCAGGCATTTGTAAATATGGATTTGTTTGAATTGTCCTGAAGTTTCTTTGATCTTGAGTATATAAAATGTGTGCAGCATTGGGCTAGCCAGACCCTTTGACTGATAGCGCCTCAATATGATGCCTGCTATGTCTTGTTTGGTCAAAGAAAGGCTGCTTCCAGTACCAGTACTTTCCTCCGGTGACTTCTTTCTGAATGCCCTTTCTACATCACAATTAGAATTTAGCAGCACCAAAAGCAGCTTCATCAACTGGCAGAGCTCTTTGAATCTCAACTGCCCTGTGCTCACAGATTTTACTTTGGACAGCTTCCCCCAGAACTCACCAACTGGCAAACTTTTGTAGTTTGGCACCAGTCCTTCAAGGTTAGTTGAGACATAATCCCACCCACAGAGAAAAGTGATACGTCTACTTAGTGCAAAGAGAGACCAATCTCTGTCACTCTCTTGCTACATCTGTCACTTGCTCTCCCTGTCTCTCTCTCTCCCCCTCTCGCTTGCTCGCTCTAAAAATAAAATCAATTTCTGGGATATTGCATATAATTTGTGGGCGTCAGGGAGCCGCTATCAATATGTGGGAGACTCCCAGAACTCCCGGGAGAGGTGGGATGTCTGCATTCATGCAACAACATACGTGAAGCAGTGATACGGGTAAGCAGCACTCATCATCAGGGACCCCCACCAGCCTGGTTATGCTCTCTTCATGCTGCTGTTATCAGGAAGAAGGTACAAGAGCCTCAGAACTCATACCATCAGGTTCAGGAACAGTTACTCAAGCATCAGGCTCTTGAACAAAAGGGGATAACTTCACTCAGTTTCACTACCCCATCATTGAAATGCTCCCACGTACTACGGACTCACTTTTAAGGACTCTTCAATTCATGTTCTCGATAGTTATTTATTGTTAATCTTTTTTTTATTTTTGTATTTGCACAATTTGTTGTCTTTTGCACCCTGGTTGAATGCCCAAGTTGGTACGGTCTTACATTAATTCTATTATGGTTATTATTCTATTATGGGTTTATTGAAAATACTTACAGGAAAATAAACTCAGGGTTGTATATGGTGACATATATATACTTTGATAATAAATTTCCTTTGAACTTTTTTATGAACTTGAGATGATTATCTACCTGTTGAAGTGCAGCACACTTTTTTTTCTTTGGAAGCGGGAGAGAATGATGGTTGAGTTTAAAAAAGAAAGAAAACTAATGAAGTTCAGGGGTTCATAAACAGAGAGTATGGCAGGAACATTTAAAACCTGAACCATTGTTGATTGCTGAATGCTTTAGGTTTCGTAAGTGGAATGAAAGGACAGGGGTATCCATTTCAGCTTATGTGGCTGAATTGAAAACATTGTCTGAGCATTGCCATTTCAGTGATGGACTTAATAATGTACTGAGACATCATTTAGATCATAATCTTGCAAAAAGGCATTAAAAATGGCTCCTAACTGAAGCACATTTAAAAGACCAGTTGAAATTGCTGTATCAATGGAAGTGGCAGCCAGAGATGTGTTTGAGTTGCAATCAGGAATTAAAGTGAGTGTGAACAAAATTGCAACATTGAAACAAAATATACAAAATTTTGGAGGATCTCAAGAGGTCAGGTAACATCTATGGAAGTGAATAAACAGTTGATGGTTCAGGCCAAGACTCTTCTCAAAGACTGAAAAGGAAGGGGGAAGATGCCACATAAAAAGGTAGTGGGGGTGAGGTAGGAGGATAGCTATATAGAGATATGTGAAGCCAGCTGGATTGGAAAGATAAAGCGCTAGAGAGGAAGGAATCTGAGAGGAGAGGAGAAGAGAGTGGACCACAGAAAAAGGGGAAGGGGAAGGTGACCCAGGGGGAGGTTATAGGCATGTGAGAAGAGGTAAAGGGTCAAAGTAGTGAACAGAAGGAAAAGAGAGGAGGAATGAAATTTTTTTTAACTGGATGGAGAAATTGATATTTATGCCATCAGATTCGAGGCTAGCCAGACGGAATATAAGGTGTTGCTCCTCCGCCCTGAGTGTGGCCTCATGGAAGTGGGAATTGGAATTAAAACGTTTGGCCACCAGGAAGTTCCACTTGTGTTGGACGAAGCAGAAGTGCTTGACAAAGCCGTTCCCCCAATTTTCAACGGTTATCATCAAAGTAGAGGAGCCCGAATTGGGACACCGGACACAATAGATGACCCCAACTGCTTCTCAGGTGAAGTGTCGCCTCACCTGGAAGGACAGTTTGGGGCCCTGAATGGGGGTGAGGGAGGAGGTGAATGGGCAGGTGTAACACTTTGGCTGCTTGCAGGGATATATGCCTGGAGGGCAATTAGTGGGGAAGGACAAATGGAAAAGGGAATCACAGAGGTAATGATCCCAGTGGAAAGTGGAGTGGAGGAGGAGAAGTAGAGATATGGTTCGTGGTAAGAGCCCTTTGGAGATGACGGAAATTGCGGAGGATGATGTGTTGGATATAGATGCTCATGGGATGGTAGCTAAAGACAAAAGGAAATCGATCGATGATAAGGCAGCAGGAAGATGGGGTGAACCCGGATGTTTGGAAAATGGAGGAGATGTGGGTGAGGGCAGCATTGATAGTGGAGGAAGGGAAACCCCATTCTTTGAAGAAGGAGGATACCTCTGATGTCCTGGAAAGGAAAGGCACAACCTAGGAATAGATATGGTGGAGTCAAAGGAACTGAGAAAAGGGAATAACATTTTTACAAGAGATAGGGTGAGAAGAGGTATAATCAAGACAACCGAGGGAATTGTAGGTTTATAAAAGATGTCAGTTGACAGTTTGTCTCCAAAGATGGAGACAGAGAGATTGAGAAAGGGGAGGATGTCTGAAATGAACCAAGTGATTTTAAGGGCAGGGTGGAAGTTATAAGTAAAGTTGAAGAAATTGATGAGCTCAGCATGGGTGCATAAAGCAACACCAATGCAGTTGTCAACGCAGTGGAGGAAGAGTTGGGGAGCATTATCAGAGAAGGCCAGGTGGAAGGGCTGTTCAACTTAACCAACGAAGAACAAGGTGTAGCTGGGTTCATGTGAGTGCTCATGGCTACGCTTCGAGTCTGGAGAAAGTGGGAGGAGACAAAGGAAAAATTTGTTGGGGGTTAGGACCAGTTCTACCATATGGAGGAGGGTGGTGGTAGAGGGGAACTGGTTGGTTATTTTATTGCAAAAGAAGCAGAGAGCTTTAATCCCTTCTGGATGGAGAATAGACATGTGTAGGGCTGAACATCCGTGGCGAAAATGAAGCATTCAGGTCAGGGAACTGAAAGCTGCTGAGGAGGTCAAGCGTATGAGAAGTGTCATGGATATAGGTGGGAAAGACTGAAACAAGGGGGATAGAATGGAGTTGAGATATGAAACACGAGTTCAGTGGGGCAGGAGCAGGCAGAGACAACAGACCTACCTGGAGATTCAGTTTTGTGGTGCTTGGGTAGGAAGTAGAAGCGAAAAAGTGCGGGGGAAGGGAACTATGAAGTTTGGTGGCAGTGGAAAGGAGTTAACTATGAGCTTGGTTAAACAAAATCTTGCTTGACCAAACAAATTTTGTTACCATTGTGACAGGGGCTCACATACACCAGACCCCTGCAGGTTTAAAGCTGAAGCTTGTAGAAAATGCAACGAAGTATAACACACATACCGAGCATGTCAGGCATACAAAAATAAATAGACTGCACAGGGAAAAGAAAACGATAAGAAGTCAAGTTGCAGATTCAAAAAGGGCTTCAAGTTGCGTGCTGTTGATGAAAAATCTGATGATGATAAATGATACAGGACTGAGTAACCTTGAGATTTATAACATGTAAACTATAAGACCATAAGGTATAGGAGCAGAAGTAAGCCATTCAGCCCATCGAGTCTGCTCTGCCATTCAATCATGGGCTGATCCAATTCTTCCAGTCATTCCCCACTCCCCTGCCTTCTCCCCATACTCTTTGATGCCCTGGCTAATCAAGAACCTATCTATTTCTGCCTTAAGTGCACCCAATGGCTTGGCCTCCACAGCCTTTCGTGGCAACAGATTCAGATTTACCACCCTCTGACTAAAGTAATTTCTCTACATCTCTGTTCTAAATGGACGTCCTTCAATCCTGAAGTCATGCCCTCTTGTCCTAGAATCCCCTGTCATGGGAAATAACTTTGCCATATCTAATCTGTTCAGGCCTTTTAACATTCTGAATATTTCTATGTGATCCCCCTCATTCTCCTGAGCTCCAGGGAATACAGCCCAAGAGCTGCCAGACGTTCATCATACGGTAACCCTTTCATTCCTGGAATCATTCTTGTGAATCTTCTCTGAACCTTCTCCAATGTCAGTATATCCTTTCTAAAATAAGGAGCCCGAAACTGCACACAATACTCCAAGTGTAGTCTCATGAGTGCCTTATAGAGCCTCAACATCACATCCCTGCTCTTATATTCTATACCTCTAGAAATGAATGCCAACATTACATTCACCTTCTTCACAACCGACTCAACCTGGAAGTTAACCTTTAGGGTATCTTGCACAAGGACTTCCAAGTCCCCTTGCATCTCTGCATTTTGAATTCTCTCCCCATCTAAATAATAGTCTGCCCATTTATTTCTTCCACCAAAGTGCATGACCATTCACTTTCCAACATTGTATTTCATTTGCTCCTTCTTTGCTCATTCCCCTAAACTATCTAAGTCTCCCTGCAGGTTCTCTGTTTCCTCAACACTAACTCCTCCACCCATCTTTGTATCATCGGTAAATTTAGCCACGAATCCGGTAATCCCATAGTCCAAATCATCGACATACATCGTAAAAAGTAGCGGTCCCGACACTGACCCCTGTGGAACCCCACTGATAACCAGCAGCCAGCCAGAATAGGATCCCTTCATTCCCACTCTCTATTTTCTGCTGACCAGCCAATGCTCCACCCATGCTAGTAACTCCCTGTAATTCTATGGGCTCTTACCTTGCTAAGCAGCTTCATGTGTGGCACCTTGTCAAAGGCCTTCTGAAAATCCAAGTACACAACATCTGCTACATCTCCTTTGTCTACCCTGCTTGTAAGTTCTTCAAAAAATTGCAGTAGGTTAGTCAGGCAGGATTTTCCATTCAGGAAACTATGCTGGCTTTGCCCTATCTTGTAATGTACCTCCAGGTGGTGGGTAATCTCATCCCTAACAATTGCTTCCAACAACTCCCCAACCACTGATGTCAGGCTAACAGGTCTATAGTTTCCTTTCTGCTGCTTCCCACCCTTCTTAAATAGCAGAGTAACATTTGGAACTTTCCAGTCATCCGGTACAATGCCAGAATTTATCAATTCTTGAAAAATCATTGTTAATGCTGCTGTAATCTCTCCAACTACTTCCTTCAGAACCCGAGGGTGCATTCCATCAGGTCCAAGAGATTTATCATTAATCTTCCTGAGCACCATCTCAGTCGTAATTTTCACTGCACATACTTCACTTCCGTGACACTCTTGAATGCCCGGTATACTGCAGATGTCTTCCACTGTGAAGACTAATGCAAAATACGCATTCAGTTCCTCTGCCATCTCTGCGTCTCTCATTACAATATCTCCAGCGTCATTTTCTATTGGTCGTATATCTACCCTCAACTCTCTTTTACCCTTTATATACTTAAAAAAGCTTTTTGTATCTTCTTTGATATTAGTAGCCAGCTTCCTTTCATAATTTATCCTTTCCTTCCTAATGACCTTCTTAGTTTCCTTCTGAAAGTTTTTAAAAGCTTCCCATCCTCTATCTTCCCACTAGCTTTGACTTCCTTGTATGCCCTCTCTTTTGCTTTTACTTTGGCTTTGACTTCACTTGTCAGCCATGGTTGTGTTCTTCTTTCATTCAAAATTTTTTTCTTATTTGGAATATATTTGTCTTGCACTTCCCTCATTTTTCTTTTGCAGAAACTTCAGCCATGCAACTCTGCTGTCCTTCCTGTTAGTGTCCCTTTCCAGTCAACCTTGGCCAATTCCTCTCTCATGCCATTGTAATTTCCTTTATTCCACTGAAATGCTGACACATTGGAATTTCTCCTTCTCAAATTTCAAAATGAACTCGATCATATTGTGATTACTGTTCCCTAAGGGTTCCTTAACCTTAAACTCTCTTATCACCACTGGATCATTGCACAACACCAAACCCAGCACAGCCAATTCCCTAGTGGGCTCAACAACAAGATGTTCTAAAAAGTCATCCCTTAGACATTCTACAAATTCTCTCTCTTGAGGTCCCATACTGGCCTGGTTTTCCCAATCCACTTTCATGTTAAAATCCCCAACGATTATCATGGCAGTCTTTCTGACATGCCTTTTCTATCTCCTGCTGTAATTTGTAATCCACATCCCGGCTGCTTTGGAGACCTGTATACAGCTGCCATTCAGGTCCTTTTACCCTTGCCGTTTCTTAACCAACCCATAGAGACTCTACACTTTCCAACCCTATGCCATCCCTTCCTAATGATTTAATAGTATTTCTTCTACACTGGACCACACCAGCCCCTCTGCCTACTAACCTATCGTTCCAATACACCATATATACTTGGACGTTCAACTCCCGATGGTAACCATCCTTTAGCCAAGTTTCAGAGATGGCCACAACATCATACTTGTCAATCTGTAGCTGAATTTCAACATCGTCCATTTTATTTCTTATGCTGCATGCATTCAAATACAACACTTTCAGTCCAGTATTTGTTGTATTCTGTTTTAACTGCCCCACGCCTCTATTGCCCTGTAACTCATCCCACTGGCTGTGATTATGCCTCATCTCCTGCCTGTCCTTTCTATCATCTCTGTTGCACGCTATCTTTCATTTATTTCTGTTTTCCCCTTTCTCAGCCCTATCACTCCGGTTCCTATCCCGCTGCCAAATTAGTTTAAACCCCCCCTAACAGCACTATTAAACCTGCCTGCTAGGATTTTGGACCCCTTTGGGTTCAGGTGTAACCCATCCTTTTTGTACAGGTTGTACCTCCCTAGAAGATGCCCCGGTGATCCAGGAACCTGAAGCCATTCCCCCTACACGAGTCTGTCAGCCACGCGCTAATATGCCTGATCATGCTATTCTTGCACTCGTTAGCACGTGGCACAGGCAGCAATCCTGAGATTACTACACTGGAGGTCCTGCTTTTCAGCTTCTTACCCAACTCCCTGAATTCTCTCTTCAGGACCTCCTCCCTTTTTCTACTTATGTCATTGGTACCAACGTGTACCAAGACTTCTGGCTGTTCACCCTTTCCCTTCAGAGTACTCTGCACCCGATCCGAGACATCTTGTACCCTGGCATGTGGGAGGCAACACACCATGCGGGTATCTCTATCAGGTTGCGAAAACCTCCTGTCTGTTCCTCTCACTATGGATTCCATATGACTACTGTATTCCTCATCATCTTCTCTCTCCCTTCTGCAACACGGAACCAGGCTCAGTGCCAGAGACGCGATCACTGTGGTCGTCCTGTCAGATCACCCCTCCCTCAACAGCATCCAAAATGAGATAATAATTACTGAGGGGGATGGCCACAGGGGTGCTCTCTACTAACTGAGCTCTTCCACCTATCCTTTCCCTGACAGTCACCCACTTATCTAACTCCTGCAGCCTCGGGGTGACTGACTCCTTGTAGCTCCTGTCTATCTCCTGCTCACTTTCCCTAATATAGGTCATGAAGCTGCAGCTCCAGATCCCTAACGCGGTCTCCGAGGAGCTGCATCTCGGTGCACCTGGCGCAGACATGGCCATCTGACAGGAAGATTCCCACATCTGACACCCAGAACAAAGTACTAACCCCATAGACATGCTCTTTATTCCTACCAAAAAAAGGAAAGAAAAAAAACTAACAAGAAACAAGCAATATGACTTACAACAGAAGTGAATGGCAAATTAATTAAAATGGAATTTTCAGTCGTTCCACAAAATGAGTTTGCATGACATTTCAAAGATACTGATGTGAATCTTGCAGATAGCCAACTTAAGAACTTATACTGGAGAAAAGATAACTCCTGTGCGAAGGACATTCGTAATGGTGAAATACCACAACCAATAAGCCACATTGGGCTTATATGTAGTAAGAGCAGGAAGGCAGTCATTGTACAGCTGTGACTGGGCTGAGGTATTGACATCTTTATTGGAGATCCATCCACTAATTTCATGCCACATTCCCTGAAATAGAGTCAACTGAAAGCGAATTGAGAAAGCTACCCCATGATGCCACATCATGGGTAAAATAGAGTTAAATGAAAATGCCACACCCAAGTTTTATAAAGTCCACCTGGTTCATTTTACCATCCAAGATCACATGGGGGCCAAAGGCATTCTTTCCAAGGTTGAGTGGAGCCAGTGGGCAAAACCATTGGTCCCAGTAGCCAAGAAGAATGAGTCTGTAAGTGATCTGTGGTAAATTTAAGGTCACCATCAACTCAGGTAGATCAATATACTTTGCCAACAATAGAGAACATCTTTGCAAACCTTTCTGGAGGAAAACATTTTAGTATAGTAAATTTAATTAAGGCCTACCTGCAGATGGAAATGGAAAAAGAGTCCAAAATGTTTTTCCATTAACACTCACAAAGGGCTTTATCACTATAATAGGCTTATTTTTGGAGTAGCATCTGCATCTGCATTCTGGCAGACCACTCAGGACCAGGTGCTGCAAGGTTACCTAAGCACTCAGAGTTACCTGGATGACATCATTGCTACTGGTAAGGATGACAAAGAACATCCCCAAAATCTCAAGACAGTTTTAAAAAGACTAGAAGATTATGGGTTCAAAGCACAATGCAACAAATGTGAATTCTTCAAACAAGCATTACGTACTGTGCTCACACCATTGATGCACAAGATTACACATTTGCTGAGAGAATTTAAGCAGTGGGGGATCCCTCAAGGCCAATGACTGTGTCACAATTGTGGGCCTTTTTAGGATTTTTCAATTGCTTTAACAGATCCCTGCTAAACCTTCCACACCTTGATCTCATTATTATCGATCAAGAAGAAATGACAATGGACAAAGCAGTGTGAGGTGGTTTTCAAAAAAGGCATGGAGATAGATGATGGGCAGACTCTGAACTCACACATTATGATCCATATCATCCTGTGGAGCTGTTCTGTCGTGCATCGTCTTATGGTATACATAGGTACAGTCATGTCACATGCTACGAGTGATGGCAGTGAATGCCTTAATAGCTTTTGCATCATGTTCCTTTTACAACTACAGAAAAAAAAATTATGCACAAGTTGACAGAGAGGCCTTGAGTTTGGACTGGGGTGTAAAACATCTCAACCAGTACTTGTATGGGAGAGAGTTTACCTTCATTATTAATTATCAATCCCCAGTGTCCATTTTCAATCCACAGAAGAGCGATACACGAAGAATAGCAGCACGAATACAGAGAAGGGCTGTTTCTTGCAGGACACAATTACAAAATTGAATTCAAGAGGATGACTAGTCAGGGAAATGCTGATGGATTATCCCACTTATCCTTGAAAAAGGAGGAACTGGAAAAAATTTCCAAGGAGAACACTCCTCCTGACGTGTTCTCTCTAATGCAAGTTAAAAGAATCCCTATGACAGCAGAGATGATCCAAGGGGAAAACAGAAAAGACCCCATGCCATCTTGGTTCTCATGGCCATCCAAACTCACTGGATCATGCAGCAGAAATTCCAGTTCCCCCATTTTCAGCAGCACTGGGATGAACTTGTCCCTGATGGGGATTGTCTTATATAGGAATTTAGGGTGTTATACTATCTAAGCTGAGAGTAAAGTGTTAGAGGAGCTTCATGCCAGACAGTTAGGTGTGGTTAAAACGAAAGTATTGGCGTGAAGCTTTGTCTGATGACCTGGGGTGGATCAGCAGATTGAACAGCCTGCCATGCACTGTTTGGGGTGCCAACATGTCCAGAAGATGCCAAGAGCAGTGCCTCTCCATCCCTGGGAATGATCTGCAATGCCCTGGCAAAGGACTTATGTGGATTTTTCTGGACCATGCGTTCGCTCAAATTTCTTGGTGGTAGTGGAGGTAGTTGTAAAGTGGCCAGAAGTGTTTGCAATAGTCTCTTCTACAGCCTCACATACTGCTGACATGTTGAGAAGCCTCTGCTCTTGGACTGGTGTTCCAGGACACTTAGGAATTGATAATGGGCTACAGTTTGTTGTGGAATAGTTTTAGTCAGTCCTGAAAAAGAATGGAATAAGATATACTACATCTTCACCGTACCACCTATCTACAAATCTAAAGAATGCACTGAGAGCAATGTCAGCAGAACACACTGCACTGACACCAAATCAGAAGGTCACCAATTTCCTCCCTGCATATCGCAGTGCAGTGCACTCCACAACCAACAACCCACCAACTATGGTGTTCCTGGGTTGTCCCTTATCCTCACGCTTGGATCTCCTCAAACCCAGTCTCAGAAGGAGTGTGCAAGACAAACAGATGAGACAAATTGAGGTCTCTTCAAACAAGGAGAATCAGAATCAGGATTAATATCACTGGCATATGGTATGTTGTGAGATCTGTTAATTTTGCGGTAGCAGTACAATACAATATATGGTAATAGAAAAAGAAACCTGTGAATTACAGTAGGTACATTATATATTAACTAGTTACATTAATTAAGTAGTGCAAAGAAATAGAAAATAAAAAAAGTAGTGAGGTAGTGTTTATGGGTTCAATGTTCATTTAGAAATCAGATATCAGAGGGGAACAAGCTGTTCCTGAATCATTGAATGTGTACCTTCAGGCTTCTGTACATCCTTCTTGATGGCAGTAAGGAGAAGAAGGCATGTCCTGGGTGGTGGGGGGGTCCTTAATGATGGATACTGCCTTTCTGAAGCACTGCTCCTAGAAGATCACCTGGATAGTATGGAGGCTGGTTCCTATGTTGGAGCTGGCTAATTTTACAGCTCTTTGCAGCTTATTCTTCCCCTCCCCATAACAGACAGTGATGCAGCCAGTTAGAATGGTACATCTGTAGAAATGTGCAAGTTTTTTGGTGACAAACCAAATTTTCTCAAACGCTGAATGAGATATAACTGCTGTCTTGCCTTCTTTATAGCTGCATCTATATGTTGGGGTCCAGATTAGGCCCCTAGAGATATTACACCCAGGAACTTGAAGTTGCTCACTCTCTCTACTTCTGTTCCCTCTATGAGGACTGGTGTGTGTTCCCTTGTCTTACCCCTTCTGAAGTCCACAGTCAGTTTTTTGGTCTTACTGACATTGAGTGCGAATCTATTGCTGTGACACGACTCATCTAGCTGGTATATATCACTCCTGAACACCCTCTTGTCACCATCTGCGATTCTGCCAACAATGGTTGCATCGTCAGCAAATTTATAGATGGTGTTGGTGATGTGCCTTGCCACACAGTCATGAGTGTAGAGAGAGTAGAGCATTGGGCTAAACACACATCCCTGAGGTACACCTGTGTCAGCGAGGTGGGGATGATATTTCCAATCCACACTGATTGTAGTCTTCCAGTTAGGAAGTTGAGGGTCTAGTTGTAAAAGGAAGTATAGAGGCCCAGGATCTGGAGCTTTTCAATCAGAATCATAGGGATGATGGTGTTAAATGCTGAGCTGCACTCAATGAACAATATCCTGACATAGGTATTTGTATTGTCTAGGTGATCCAAGGCCCCGAGGAGAGCCAGTGAGATCATGCCCACCGAAGACCTATTCTGGCAAAAGGCGAATTGCAGTGGGTCCAGGTCCTCGCTGAGACAAGAGTTGATACCAGCCATGACCAGCCTCTTACCATCACTGCAGATGTGAGTGCTATTGCACACCAATTCCTCATTGAGAGGTCAGTAGTGGAAAATGTGAGCAGCTTTATATTCCCAGGTGTCATCACGTCAGGGAGTTTATCCTGGGCCCAGCACACTGAAGGACTCACTAAAATGATTTACAGTAAACTCTACTGGTGTTCATAACCAACAGCAGAAATGGCCTTCTTCAATTATTTTCATGCTTACTCTGGTGAGTTGCCTCAGTTTTCGAATGCAATTTTTCTTTGACACTTGCAGAAACTTTAGCATCAAGATCTGAATTTACATCCCAGGTTTGGTGTCACCACAGCCCCAGAAGAAATATATTCTGTTACAAATTCCTCCACCATGACCTCGAAAACCACATGTGAAGGTCTGAGTATACTCACTCTTAATGCCTGGGACATCTCGAAAGCTGTAACTATGCTTGCTGGTGTAGTTCCCTCCTTTGGTGAAAGTGGTAGGAAGTCTCACATGAACAGTGCTGAGTGTCCATTTGAGTACAGTATGTCCAGTCAAGTTCTATCTATGCTGATCGTTGGTCATCTGCTCTAATCAGTGCAACTGTGAATCTCCAAAAGTGTCTTTCTCATAGTAAGTCACAGTACGTCACACAGAAAGCATTCTTCCATCAAAAAATTACTTGTCCTGATCTACTTCTTAACTCTGGTCATTCTTTAAGTGATAGTTATAGTCTCACAATGACTTGAAAAGTTGGTACACTGTTGAGTTGTTCTTTATATATTCAGACTTTTAAAAATGTGTTTCTTGTATAAGTACGGTATTCTGAAGAAGTGCCTTCCTGAAACTTCCATAAAAATTGCTGGTGAACGCAGCAGGCCAGGCAGCATCTATAGGAAGAGGAACAGTCGACGTTTCGGGCCAAGACCCTTCATCAGGACTAACTGAAGGAAGAGTTAGTAAGAGATTTGAAAGTGGGAGGGGGAGAGGAGATCCGAAATGATAGGAGAAGACAGGAGGGGGAGGGATGGAGCTAAGAGCTGGAAAGTTGATTGGCAAAAGGGATATGAGAGGATCATGGGACCGGAGGCCTAGGGAGAAAGAAAGGGGGAGGGGGAAAGTCCAGAGGATGGGAGAGGAGTATAGTGAGAGGGACAGAGAGAGAAAAAGGAGAGAGAAAAAAAAAATAAATAAATAAATAACGGATGGGGTACGAAGGGGAGGTGGGGCATTAATGGAAGTTAGAGAAGTCAATGTTCATGCCATCAGGTTGGAGGCTACCCAGACGGAATATAAGGTGTTGTTCCTCCAACCTGAGTGTGGCTTTCCCCCTCCCCCTTTCTTACTCTCTTGGCCTCCCGTCCCATGATCCTCTCACATCCCTTTTGCCAATCAACTTTCCAGCTCTTAGCTTCATCCCTCCCTCTCCTGTCTTCTCCTATCATTTCGGATCTCCACCTCCTCCTCCCACTTTCAAATATCTTACTATCTCTTCTTTCAGTTAGTCCTGACCAAGGGTCTTGGCCTGAAACGTCGATTGTACCTCTTCCCATAGATACTGCCTGGCCTGCTGCGTTCACCAGCAATTGTTATGTGTGTTGCTTGAAATTCCAGCATCTGCAGATTTCCTCGTGTTTGCGTTCCTGAAACTTCCTACTGCTTTAGATTGAACGACATGATAGCGCAGAGTTAAAATGGTTGCTATTCGAAGGTTGCTTTGATACTACCAGATGGCTATCATTTGAGTTATGACTCCAAAGAGTGGCATCTTTCAAAATACACGGGTTGTTTTATAATGTTAGCCTGTCATACATCATTCTTGAATAAATTCCATATAGTAGTAGCACTCGTGAAATTCACTACTGTGTTTATTTTCTACCTCTTCCAGGTTCTGGATTGATTAGCTAAGGGCTTCGGTTAATCAACATTGTTGCTGCTTGTTATTGCAGAAGGACGCATCACTAAAATAGATTTACAAAATCCCTGCAGCAGCACAACATTCTGACTCATTATCTCCTCAGGTTTCGTTGACCACGTCTACACACTTGTAGTGAGCTTGTGATCTCTTACAACCCCAGGAGAGTTTCATATGTATCAACGTATAGGTGTTACTCATTTCCAGGGTTATTGTCTGAATGATTTGGTGCTAATAGTACTTGGTGCATTTTGTCCCTGTCTATTGTTCTGTTTGATCATCTTTCTTATTACGGCCAGAGGCATCTCATTGGAATTTATTTTGATCTTATTTTGACACCATCTGCATCTTTTATACAAAAGAAGGGCATTCAGAGATGGTTAATAAAATGTACTAGAAAATATCCAGTGGGTAAGTGAAAATACATTCAGGGTCCATGTTCAGAATGGGTTACTTAGAAATAACATTTTGCCATGTATCTGAAGTGCTAAAAAAAAACAGACAAGTTGGAATTGAGCAAATGGCCAGAATTCCACTTTGAATTACTAATGGACCAGTCGAAGAAGGGCTTCTTCTGCATTTTCCTGGATTTCTGTTGATGAAGTCTATGTAGCTCATACATTCCTCCCATAACTTCGCACTAATTTTGGTTTTGCCTTGATTTCTGGCGTCCATATTGGGATGCGGTGTGTTTTTCCGATGTTCTTGTACTGCTAACTTTAACCTACTGGATGTGGATTGTACGTGACCAATATTTAGCCTGTTACTACAGTACATTGAGTAGGTGAAAATTAAAGATTAGCTTTATTTGTCATGTGTATGTCGAAACATTGCAACATATAGTGAAATGCATCATTTTGTGTCAATGACCAATACTGTCCAAGGATTGTGCTGGGGGCAGCCTGTAAGTGTCGCCAGGCTTTGGTAGCAACATAGTACATCCATAACTCACTAGCCCTGGCTGTCCATCTTCTGTGAAGCCCATTTTTACTGGGCATCTCTGGAAATGCGGCTTGTTAGCCCCTCATTAGCAGCCATAGCGAGAATCCCACTTTTCTTTGGCTCCTTACATCTAGGGTGTATACAACTTTAGTCCTGCTAAACATGTGAGGTTGGGATGTCTCACTCACCTAAATCCTCGTTTGTGTGAATGCTGTGTGATTTATTGCCCCCTGCAGCATCTATGGAGGGAAAGGGACAGTCAGCATTTTGGATCAAGATTCTTCATCTGGACCTTTCATCCTGGATTGTCCATTTCTATCCACAGATATTCCCTGACTCAAATAGCTCCCCCAGCATCTTGTGTGTTGCTGTGGAAAAGTACTTTAGCTACTCATAGTTGCCCAGAGTACAACACATGTGGCCAGTTGTGAATATCTATATTGATTGTAAATTTATCCCACACAGCGGAGTGAAAGTAACACACCAAGCAATGGAGCATGGAGCTAGTGTGAAGCTTATAATTGGAAACAATCACTTTCATACAAATGCACACACACGCACACATACACACACACACACACACACACGCACACATATATATAACTGTGGAGAAAATATTCTAGTTATTAAAGTTATCACGCTTGAGGAGATCAATAGAAAATAAGAAAGCATTATGGCTGAGCTGTTTTATCATCGGATTGCTTTTCTAAAGAGTTTAGTGCATTTGAAGCACAGAACATAATTATTAAGAAGCAGTTTGAGATATTTGATCACAGTTGTCATATCAGTCAGTAACTGGTCTTGATAGGGCTATGTATTAGGCAAAGAATGCTAGCAGTAGGAGGTATGCTCAAAATGCTGAAAATGAAAGAAAACAATGGCTATTGTCAGAAGAGAGACCGAGAATCTGCTTTCCTTGTTCTGAAGACATTTGCATTTTATGACGTTTCTGTCCTAGGAGATTACAGAAACATGACTAGCCCATAATTAGATCTCCAGTTAGTCACCCACAATTCAAGATGTGAGGAGGAGTATTTTCAGAGTATGTTAGAATGAATCTTGTTTTATTGTATCTTTCACCATACAAGCTTTTGCGTGGGGCATCCAGCTGGGAAAGTGTGCTGATGTTAGAGAGTCAAAAGCTATTCTGTATCACGCAGGATATCCTCTAATATAATGAATTTGAATGAAATACAGAAGCTGAATTGCATCTTACTTTGATACTATTTTATGCAGATACAAAGAAAAGAAATGAAAACCCATAAATTGTTCACAGTTAATATCAAAGAGCATTTACAAATATTCATCTAACTGTATAAAGGGTTTTGCACGTATCAATCTCTCACACATCAGTTTCTGAGAGGCTGAAAAGGGCTTCTCGACTCCTCTCTGAAGCCCATATCAAGTACTTATCTCCTTCTTTGTTTTTGACCTGAGGTAAATAGACCCTTCAAATCCATTTCTTGGAATATGTAAGTTTCTTCTTCACTGACAATGACATATTTAATTTTTGTATTATACAATCATAAAGTTTTACAGCACAGTAAGGGTCCTTCAGCCCACCACATCTATACTGGACTGTTTTGATTATTGACACTAATCCCATTGCCTGGATTAAGTTGTATCATCTAAAACGTCTTTAACATACAATTGTTTAGATCTATTATATGTTCCCTAAAAGTGAAGTAATCTCACAATAAACCTGAAGGATTTCATTGAGAATAGGCCTTCAATGACAAAAACAGCTGTCAAAACATATCCTTTTTTTGTTGCACCTATACTAATTTGGAATCCATCATGTTATTTTCTCTCAGACTCTAGGAGCTTTAACTTTGCTAATCAGTTTGCTTCAGGGATTTGTTGAAAATCCTTGCTAAAAATTTAGTTGAGCACCAGTATCTCAAGACTCAGATTTTCCTTTGATGAGTTCCTTCAGTGTGGGGGAAGTTCGGGTGAAGACTCGTGAACTCTCTTTTAGATAGGATGGAAAATTTGTGTTTGACTCCCGATTTTAGCCTACTAGGAACTGCAAATCCCATTATTCTAACTGGCATTTGAGTATCAATGCAGTGGATTTTGATTAATTGGCCCATCAGCCAATCAGGGCGGCTGCATATTTGGGATAACTTTTAAGGAAAAAAAACAATAAAGAAAATAGCCAGGATTCCTTTTCTTTATTTGAGACACCGTGCACTTATTTAGGGCAGAAGACTGTTGCCAAAAATGCTTGTAACTAGTGTCAGTTGTGTGCCATTAGACACAACATCGTGCTTCAAGCGAACAGTTTTTAAATAACATCAGTTGCATGTGTTTCTTTTCAAAAAGCAGTGATTTTTTGTCACTGATAGTTGGTGAGAAATAAGTAGTAAGACAATTCAGAACTGTCTTACTCACTGTGGTTTTAAGCTTGGAAATGCCAAAAATGGCCTGGAGTAAAAATGAAATGATTTCACTGTTCAACGCAAACAACAGGTGAACACCTGCTGCGTTCACCAGCAACTTTGATGTGTGTTGCTTGATTTCACTGTTCAGCAAGTTAGAAATTATGAAGAATTTGAAGGTATCAACAATCAGCCTTGAACGTTACAATGAAAATGAAGATTCGTAGGATGCAATAGTCAACAGCATTGTATGAACACAGTGTGCACTACATTTATCTGCATTAGATATCTATGCTGTGTTTGTACATTTACATTTAAAATAATGTGACGTGAATGAATTCTTTCATTGTTAGGTGTTAGGAACTAATACACAGTTTATAGTACTTCAGTAGTGCTGGCAGTGTTCTAATTTGTTCTGTATTTCTTTTAAATACATAATTCATTACTCAGTTTGTCTTTTTTATACTCTTAACTATTTCATGAAACTTTGGGGCAGCTGGTTAATTGGGCCAAAATGTACTAGTTCCGATATGTCCCATATTAACCAGAATCCACTTTTTCATCTTTTGAAGTTGAGCAAAGATGAGCCCTGATAGGTCATTTGGCATTACTGTGGATCAGTGACTGAAAAGGGTGCTGCTGATGTTATGGTTATGCTTCAGCTACATACATAAAGGCACCAGGATCTGAGCATATACCATGGCATTGTCATTTGCTTTTCCTGCATGGGGACCGGTGGACTGCCTAAACTCCACGGCATTGCCAGGATGTTAAACCCGGTCCCTGGCTCCATTTCCCCGCTGACTGTGACGGAGCAGCTGGGCTGATACTCTCACTGCGGGACACTTCTTGCTGTAGTGCTATATATTTGTGATGTGATAGCCAATCAGATGCTCAATAATAAGAAGGTAACCTTCTGTGTAGGGTAATAGAATTGCCAAACTTGTGGACATGCTATTTTGGCTTCAGAATGTATGGTGACACTTGTGGGCTGCCCCCAGCATATCCTTAGGTTGGGTTGGTTGTTAATGCAAACAATGCATTTCACTGTATGTTTCAATGTACATGTGATTATAAACGAATCTGATTCTGAATCTAACTTTCCTGGGGGAGAAAGCTGTTTTGCTGCTACTGTACATGAAAGCTTGAAGTGTATAATATAACCATATTAGTCATGAAGTGCTAGAGGCCAATATTCATTTGGGCTGTGTTGCTGTTTCTTCGTAGCCAGTGATGTTGCATTCATTGTTAGCCAACAATGCAGTTGAAAAAAACCTTTCTGATAGTCACATTTTCCTCTGAATGAGTGAAGTACTTCAAGTTCAAGTTTGAGTTTATTGTAACTCGACCGTATACATGTGTACAGCCAAACGAACTAGACCAAGGTGCACAACACAGTACATATAACTCGCACAACACATAAAGTAACATTGCCATAAATAAGTTAACAAGTAGTAAAATACATTGCAGAAGATTGACATTTATTACAAGGTGCATTTATGATACAAGTTAAAAAGTAAATAGTTGAATACTTCTGTCGTTTCATAAATGATGAGACCTGGACGGTGGCAGGGAGTTCAATAGTCTCATGTCCTGGGGTAAGAAGCTCTTTCCCATCCCAAGTCCTTGTCCTAATGCCACAGTAATTCCTGCCTGTGGGTAGGGGGCCAGGGAGATTGTGGGAAGGATGGGAGGAATCCTTGACAATGTTAAGGGCCCAAGACAGTTTCCGTGCAGAGTAATGGCTTGGCTTGTGTTGGATTGACCCAGCCAATGACTTTGCATGCGTCCTGTGTAGGTTTCTTGACTGACTTAATCCTTACTGCTTCTCGTGAGGTTGGGGCCTTGCAACCTTACCAATTCCATGAAGCAGAGAGAGGCAAGCTCTTTTCAGGTTGCCTGATACTCTGATGGTCTTCTCACAGCTTGTGCTGTCAGAAGGGAATCTCACTTTTGCCACAAGTCTCTGAGCATCAGAAACACTTTGGAGACAATTGGAAAAAGTAGAAATGATTAAATAAAGTAAACAGAAACATTATTTTTAGGAGCACAATTTTCACAACCATGGATTCCGTTTGCAAAGTCTGCAGGTGGGCTGCACAGCAGATCCGGCAAATTACTGTGACAGCTAATTACTGTTTTGTTATGGCAGCATTTAACTCCCTTCTTTTTGTTGTAGTGCTTGTTGAGATTTGAGTGAAACACAGCAATGTTGTGCTGCCTGCTTGCATTCGGCCTTGCCTGAGAAAGTGGATGATCAAGTCGACTGACGCTGAAGACTAGTGGAATTCATTTTATATTTAGACATTGTTTCAGATGCAGTGTTGGCATCTAGTTTTCTGCTTGAGAGTTTTAGTTAGTGGCCCTTTTTGGTCTAGCGCTTGTTGTTTTCCTTTCCCTTAAAATCCTGTTTGCATTAAGATCTGTGAGCTGTTGACCTGCTTCAGTGTCTCTCTCTTGGGCCATATCCAAATGTAGTGACAGCAAGTCTTGACCACACAAAGATGGACCCAGCAGAGGGAAAACAGCTGACTTTGGCCCTGAGATTCATTGGTCAGGTAAGGGACAAGCTACAGGCAATTGAATATGTTTTGAGTGAAATTAGTGAAGCAATGAGGCAGATAATCTCATGCCAACAAGCCCAGTCTCATCTGGAGGACCAGGTATCATCCCTCAGAGGAACTGTTCAACAGCTCACTGCAGTCAGTAAGAATCTGCACTATCTGCTCTCATGGCCGTCATCCATGTACTCACTATGGGCAGCCAGCGTCAGCTGACAGCCATTAATGTTCTTGCCAACACAATTCATCAGCCTCTGGCTGCATCAGTCCCACTCCCAGCATCTCGTAGGTTTCCTTTTCTGCTGCCCCAACCACCTCTGCCAGAAATGCACCTTCTTTCGTGCCTGGACCAGTACAGACCCCTGCACCCGGACCAGAATTGGCTCTCACGTTCGGACCACCACAGATTCCTGCGTCGTACAAGAACCAAGCATTCCACTACCAGGCAGATACTCTGGTGATCCCAATGGCTGTAGAAATTTTATTATCTAATGCCAGCTGACATTCCAAGTCCAGCCTAGTCATTTTGGTGATGATGCGCGAGAAGTGGTGTAGTTGGTAAATCTCTGAGATGGACCACCACTCAACCTGTTCAGTGCTTTACAGGAGTAAGGATACCCCACAGAACTAGTTATTCTGACATTTTGTTGCAGATTTAAGAGGTCAGGAGGCTGCCCACCTTGACTCCTGGACCTCCGCTAAGGCAGAGGGATAGTAAGGGCCTGTGCAGTCAAATTCCACATGCTTGCAGTAGAGATGGGATAGAATGACAGATCTCTGATCACTCTCTTCCAGCGTGGACTGAACACAGGGGTCTGGCATGAGATCACTGTCCGTGATGAGCAGGATAGTTCAGATGACCAGATTAATCTGGGTATTTGAGTTGACAGATTAGTGGGTAACTGATTGGTGCAGGGAAAGAATGTCTCAAGCTTCCTAAGTGCCATCTGATCATTTCCCTGCCTTCTCCCTCATCATCCAGCACCTAGTCCACAGAGGAGTCTATGCAAGTGGTGTACATGCATCTATCTGATAAGGAATGTGATTGGCGCAGGAAAACAGCTATTTGCCTCTATTGGGGTGTTCCAGGACATTTTCGGATAGCACGTTCTGAACATTCAGTAGAGGAAGACACCTGTCAGCAGGGAGTGGAGTGCTGACAGATCAGTTCTCTGCAATCAGTTTCCCCTGATTGTGTTATGCTTGCAGCTTCCTTGTCATGGAGGTCTCAGACCCATGTACTTAAGGCATTTATTGACTCCAGTGCAGCCAGGAATCTCATGGACCTCTCTCTAGCTCAGAGATGGGGAGTTCTGACTCAGGAATTAAGTGAAAAGATCAACATCAAGGCACTGGACAGTCAACCTTTGGCCATCAACCAGATGCACCTTTCCACCAAACTCCTCCAACTTGTGACTAAAGGCAACTGTTGTGGTGTGGATGAAATCACTGGAGAGACAGAGTTACTGGTAGATACAAAGCAGCTTCTTTATTCAACACAACAAGGTACAGCAGGCATCATACGGACGGAGACCCTTTTGGTGGAAAGGTCTGCTAGCCCAATGTGGGGTCGATATTTATATGCTAAACACAAAGGCGATCGCTATTTACAAAGTTATAGACAATACACAGACAATGCTTCCTTTTGAAGCTACATACAAAACATCACACCTTCTGACTTCATCTTTTCCTCCCGACGCCAACATGTCTGGGTTGGTACTCATAGCCTTTAGGAGTGCAAGTCAAATCCACAATACATTTATTTGGTATTTTACGTGCTAACATAAAGGATAATTAATATTTATAAAGTATGGACAAGGCTGTCTTTGAAACTGCCTGTAAACTTCACACTTCCATCCACAGCGTCTGGCTAGTATTCCGATATTCACAACTTTTAGGAAATGCATTGTTGTGAACTCAATCCACAGTACTTTGTCAAACAGAAGACTGATGGCCAAAGTCATTCAAGTGTAAATGAATCATCTACCCAAAAACTCACTCTAACAGCAACTATAGTGAATAACTCGTTGTCTATCTGGTTGATTCTCTTGAACTATCACTAGTGCTTGGTCTCCTCTGGTTATACCGACATAACTCATAGATTGATTGGTCTCTTAAAAATCTCTGAGTGGGGACCAGCATGCCTGTATACCTGTCTGGGTTCAGCTCAAGTCCTGTTCCATGAAACCCCTCCTGTGCCAGCTAAGGATGTGGACCTGTCTGGGATTCCAGCTGGATATGCTGATCTTCTTGAGGTCTTCAATAAAAAGAAAGCCACCTCCCTGCCTCCACACCAGCCATACGACTGTGCCATAGACCTCTTACCTGGCACTAGTCCTCCCCGGGGCCTGCCCTTTTCCCTCTCTCATCCTGAAACAGGATGGAAGAATACATCAAAGAGGTATAGGCCATGGGGCTTATCTGTCCGTCAACATCGCTGGAAGGAGCAGGCTTCTTTTTTCTGAGCAAAAATGATGGCAGGCTCCATCCCTGCACTGATTATTGGCCTCTGAACAACATCACTGTGAAGAACTGCTACCCTATTTCTCTGCTGGGGTCTGTATTCAAACATCTCCAGTGAGCAACAATAGACAATAATAGACAATAGACAATAGGTGCAGGAGTAGGCTATTCGGCCCTTCGAGCCAGCACCGCCATTCACTGTGATCATGGCTGATCATCCACTATCAGTATCCAGTTCCTGCCTTATCCCCATAACCTTTGATTCCGCTATCTTTAAGAGCTCTATCCATCTCTTTCTTGAAAGCATCCAGAGACTTGGCCTCCACAGTCTTCTGGGGCAGAGCATTCCATACATCCACCACTCTCTGGGTGAAAAAGTTTTTCCTCAACTCCGTTCTCAATGGCCTACCCCTTACTCTTAAACTGTGGCCTCTGGTTCTGGACTCACCCATCAGCGGGAACATGCTTCCTGCCTCCAGCATGTCCAATCCCTTAATAATCTTATATGTTTCAATAAGATCCCCTCTCAGCCTTCTAAATTCCAGAGTATACAAACCATATTTTCCAAAATTGATCTGCGCAACGTTTGCGATCTGGTTCGTATGAGAGAAGGGCATGAGTGGAAGACAGCTTTTTACACCTGTAATGGCCACTATGGGTACCTGGTGATGCCCTTTGGTCTGTCCAGGCCTTAGTAAACGATGTGCTCAGGGACATGTTGAATCATTTAGCTATTGTGTATTTAGAAGACATTCTTACCTATTCCCATTCTCATCAGGGACATGTCCAGCATGTCCGGAGGGTTCTCAAATGGGTCCTCAAAAATGACCTGAACGTCAAGCCCAGGAAGCGTGAGTTTCATGAAGACCAGGTGTTGTTTTTGAGAAATATACTTACCCATCCAGTGTTCAAATAGGTCCTAGTAAGGTTCAGGCAGTGACAGAGTGACCCAAAATAGCTACAGCCGGACAAGAATGGAGGCTTCATGGGGTTTGCGAACTTTTATTGGTGCTTCATCCTTAATTTTGGCTCTATCGTGGCTCCGATAAATGCAGTCAGCAGGAAGACTGCTGCAAGGTCCCATTGGACAGACAGTGCCGACCAAGCATTTTCACAGTTTGAGCAATGTTTCTCCATTGCCCCCATGTAGCAACACTCAGACCCATCATGGCCATTCATAGTCGAGTTGAATGCATCCAAGGTTGGCATTGGAACTGTCTTCTTTCAGTGCTCATCCGCGGGTAGCTGGCTGCGCCCATGGGCCTTTCTTTCCCATTGCTTGACTCTGGCCAAGAGTAATTATGATGTTGGGAACTTGGAACCGCTGGCTGTAAAGGAGGCCCCGGGGCAATGGCAACACTGGCTGGAGGGGGCAGAACATTCTTTCTTGGTTTGGACAGATCACAAGAGCCTTTACTACACTCAAGATGCAAAGAGACTTAACTCCCGCCAAGCCCGTTGGGCTCTCTTCTTCACCAGGTTTATCTTCACCTTCACTTATTGTCTCAGCAGCAAGGCCAATGCTCTCTCCTCGCAGTTTGACAGATCTGAGAACAGTGCCAATCCAGAGCCCATCCTTCAGCACTCGTGTATTGCTGCTCTGGTGATCTGGGGAATAGAGGCAGAGGTGAGGGCCGCCCAACAGTTGGACCCAGGCCCAGGTGGGCTTCTCCTAACTGACTGTTTGTCCCTGCTATGCAGTATTCCAAAGTGTTGGAATGGGTCACTCCCCCTGTCTGGCTGGCCATTTGGGAATTCAAAGGACCCAGGAGTTTGTAAAGAGAGAATTTTAGTGGCCATCTATGTCCCAGGATGTCCACAACTTTGTATCTGCCTGTCCCACCTGCACTCAGAAAAAAATGCCATACCAATATCTTTCGGGCCTGCTATGTCCACTGCCGGTGACCCACTGCCCCTGATCCTATCCCTCTGTGGATTTCATCACTGGGATGCCCCTGTCTAATGGAAATAATACCATTCTGGTCATTGTGGATTGATTCTCCACTTCATTGCCCTTCCCAAGCTCCCATTGGCTCGTGAGGCTGCCACCCTCACTGTTCAACACGTGTTCAGGCTCCACAGCTTCTCTCAAGCCATAATGTCTGATTGTGGACCACAGTTCACTTCCTGCTTTTGGAAGGCTTTCTGCTCTCTTGTAGGAGCCAAGGCCAGCCTCTCTAGTTTCCACACCCAATCTTAATGCTAGACTAAGAGAGTGAATCAGGAGTTAGAGATAACCCTGCGCTGCCTTGCGTCTCTCAACCACATGTCCCGGAGCTCTCAATTGCTTTGGGCAGAGATTACCTACAATAACCTCCTGTCATCCTCCATGGGTGTCTCCCCCTTTGAACGCCAGAGGGGATTTCACCCACTGCTCTTCCCTGACCACTAGATTGAAGTAGGAGTTCCTGCTGCTGAACAGCTGGTCTACTACCACAAGCACACCTGGAGACGAGTCAGGGCTTCTCTGCAGCACACCCAGAAACAGTAAGCCTAGCAGGCTGATCAACTCCACTGACTGATGAGGCCTTTCAAGCCAGGAGGGGAGGTTTGGTTGGCATCAAGGCATCTTCCCCTGAAAGTCGAGAGCTGTAAATTAGCCCCGTGCTACATAGGATCACTTGTCGTGGAAAAGGCTGTCAACAAGGTCTTGTATAGATTGCGTCTACCAGCATCAATGTTCTGTGATTCCCAGCTCAAGCCAGTCGCTAACGCTTCCCTGGTTCGAGTCGCCCACCACCCCCTTCTCCCCGCTTGGATGGTTCCCTGGTCTATACAGTGCGGCACCTCCTGACATCTTGCTGGGTGCTGGGCAAGGTCCAGTACCTTGTGGATTGGGAAAGGTATGGTCTTGAATGTCCTTGGATCCCAGTGAAGGAGACCTTGGACAATTCGCTCATCCAGGACTTCCAGCAGACACAGGTCTGTGGGGGTTCAGGGGCTGCACCAAGGGTAGGGGGCCCTGTCACAACCACAGACTCTACTGCAGTGTCTGCAGGCAGGCCACACAGCAGCTTCGGCAACTGTGCTCGTGAATATGCATGTGTCAGCTAATTACTGTTTCGTATTTAACTTCCTTCTTTTCATTAACAACAGGAATTCTGCAGATGCTGGAAATTCAAGCAACACACATCAAAGTTGCTGGTGAACGCAGCAGGACAGGCAGCATCTCTAGGAAGAGGTAGAGTCGACGTTTCAGGCCGAGACCCTTCGTCAGGACTTGTTTAATACGCCAACTTTGCTTGCCATGAAGCTGAGGTGTAATTTCTATCTAATATCTCAATCTCAGATCAACAATTTAGGGGATTCCCCTAGACTCTATATTTTGATTTCAGGAGTGGAGTGGGAAATCTGATGTGAGCATATCTGACCTCCAGTGTGTTTTGCACTTTTATGCTGGCAAATGTGGATGAGTGCACTGCACATAGTCAGTGGTTCTTGATAAACCGTCTCGCTGCACATCCTTGGGTTCTGGCCAATATCTACTCTATAGCAGCTGATCAATACATAATTATGTTGTAGTTTACAATCCTACATATCTAAATATATCATATGGAAGTTACAATAAAATTTTACTGCTGGTTAAGAAGTTAAATCATGATAGTCATAGCTGATTGTCAATTGAATAGTTTAGTTTACCACTGACAGTAAATGAATATGCTTTCTCTAGGGCAATATATTTCATTTTCTGTGGCACTTAAAATAGCAAAAGACTGCACTAAAGGCCCCATGTGATGCATATTGCACTTCTTATTTTGTCAAGTACGATAGCACTCCTCATCAATTCTTCCAGAATGCTATTCTGCAAACTGAAATGCAATCTACTCAATATGAAGGAGAAGACAAACAGAAAAAGAGTGCATTTTGGACCAATATTTTACAGGAAGGTTTTTTTAAAATGGGAGATTTTATTACCTGCAATGCATTGCAGTAAATATCATTGATTGGTCACCAAGACAGGTGGAAATAATATTACATAAAGGAGCTGAAAGGATTAAGAAGATCTGATTTTGTACATTTGTTTGTAATCGTCATTCATGCAAACCAGAGACAGAGTTTCTTTTTTAGGCACAATTGACAACATTGAGTTTGTTTGATTTGATTTGATGGTGCGGCGTTTATCTCAAGCCCATTTACAAAGTCACATACATAGATCTTATGCTTGAACCAATGCAATTAAACACCATTTTTGAATATACTGTATGAACTAGAAAAAAACAAAGCATAATAACCTGGTTCAGTTCTGCTAACAGATGTGAAAAGGAATTTTTAGCAAAAGTATCTGGTCCACTAAAGGTGGGTACGCAGTTTTAAAAATCCTTACAAAACTACATAAAACCATTTACTCGTTTAACTTCAAACAACAGGAATTCTGCAGATGCTGGAAATTCAAGCAACACACATAAAAGTTGCTGGTGAACGCAGCAGACCAGGCAGCATCTGTAGGAAGAGGTGCAGTCAACGTTCAGTTAGTCCTGACAAAGGGTCTCGGCCTGACACGTCGACTGCACCTCTTCCTACAGATGCTGCCTGGCCTGCTGCGTTCACCAGCAACTTTTATGTGTGTTACTTGTTTAACTTGTAAGTTTTTAACTCATTAAATATTTAGAATAGACTGTTAATGTCTCTCCACATAAAAAAAGGCTTAATTTCAATACAATCCTTCGATCCAGCAAATGGTTATAGTTTGACATCAAATGTTAAAAGGATTCACAGCTTCTCTTCATTTAATGGTAATGGCACTTTTGAAGAAAATTTTCTTGTAAAAGCATGTGAATTGTTTGATCCTAAGTTTGTCAAAGAGTGCAATTTCTTTGTTGGTGCTTGTCAGAGTAAAATGGCTCATGATGCATCACTAATATCTGACTTTTCTAATTCACCTGAAAATAGAGAATGAGAGAGAGAGAGAGAGTTAGAAAGAATAGGAAGGTGTCTTGAAGGTAAACATGAGCAGAACAGTTGCAGTAATTTGTAGTGGCAATGTGATTGGTGAGTATGTGACTAAACATCAAACAGAATTATAAGAGTTAGATCTGTAAACTTGTCTAAAAAAGTCTCTTTGTTAGTAACTACCAAAAAAGTGTTTTTGTTTCGGTTTGATGCTTGAAAGTCTGTTGAGAATCAGAGGAGAGCAGTTCCGATGCCTCTCTGTAATGCTTCTGACAAATTGTGGATCATGATGGCTCCTTCCCCGACTGGGAGATCACAGTGTGTGTGGAAAGCATTGGAAGGATAGAAGATCCACACCAGAAAAAAAAATCAAAGTTCAAAGAAAATTTATTGTCGAAGTACTTATATGTCACCATATACTGTACTACCCTGAGATTCATTTTCTATGAGGCATTTAAAGTAGAACATGGAAACATAATCAATGAAAAACTACACACAAATAAAAACTGACAACCAATGTGCACAAGAAGACAAAATGTGCAAATATAAAATAAAAATGCTGATTAATAAGTAAATAAATAGCATGAGTTGTGGAGCCTTTAAAAGTGATTCCATAGGTTGTGGAATCAGTGCAGTGTTCAGGTGAACACGAGTTCAGGAGCCTGATGGTTCAAGGATAATAACTGTTCCTGAATCTCCTGATGTGAGACCTAAAACCTCCTTCCTAATGGCAGCTGCAAGAAGAGAGCATGGACTAGATGATGGGGTCCTTGATGATGGATGCTTCTTCTGTCAGTGTTCCTTGTAGATGTGATCAATTATTGGGAGTGTTTGACATGTGATGAGCTGGGCAGTATCCACCATTATTTGTTGGATTTTCCACCCTGTTTCAATGCAGGCCATGAAAAAACCAGCCCAGATACTCTCCATAGTGTACCTATAAAAGTCTGTCAAAGTTTTAGATAGATAGATATACTTTATTGACCCTGAGGGAAATTGGGTTTCGTTACAGCCGCACCAACCAAGAATAGAGCATAAATATAGCAATACAAAAACCACAAACAATCAAACAACAAAATGCAAACTATGCCAGATGGAAATAAGTCCAGGACCAGCCTATTGGCTCAGGGTGTCTGACCCTCCATGGGAGGAGCTGCAAAGTTCGATAGCCACAGGCAGGAACAACCTCCCGTGACGCCCAGTGTTATATCTCGGTGGAATATGGCCAGGGTCCAACAGCAAAAAGTTCAATATCTGGTCTACAAACACATTCCTTGATCGTAATATGAACCGGATTGCACCATCCGTTGTTAACCAGAACAGTAGGCACCCAACTCCTTTACGCTTACCGCTCTCAGTGCACTTCTGGTCAGCCCGAACGGTCTGTAAGCCATCCATGGAAAAGGTTTGATCGGGTATGTCCTCGTGCAGCCCCATTCCAGTAAAACACATAACACTGCACTCCCGAAATGTTCTCTGACGACAGGCTAGCGCCGTGAACTCGTCCATTTTATTACCCACCCAACTCCTCTTCTCCATAAGTCTCTGTTGTCTCGACCTGGTCCTCTTTCCTCGCCTTTGTGATCCCCCTCATATCATTTAGATGACATGTTGAACATACACAAACTTCTAAGAAAGTAGAGGTGCTGCCATGTCTTCTTTGTAATGGCACTTACGTGCAGGTCCCAGCACAAATTCTCGGAAATGATAAAGCCAAGGAATTTAAAGTTACTGACTCCAATCCCCTAATGAAGACTTGCTCATGAAGCTCCAGTTTCCTCCTCATGTAGTCAATAATCAGGAGGTGGATATTTTTGCCTAATTTATGCGTGCCAATCCGAAAACAAAAAGTACCCAGTCTTACCATACCTTTCAAGTCATGGTTCATTCATGTGGTCTTTAAGCATGATGAAGAGTTTTGCCTTGATTATCCTTTCAATCAGTGAGTTTCAGAATCTTACCATCCTCTGTGTGGAAAAGAAAACTCCCCACCTTTCCCTCTAGTCTTCTAAATCCATACATCCTGACATTTTTGACCCATCTGCTAAAGGAAAGAGCACAGACTGCTTACTCTTTCTTGGGTTTTAATATTTTTTCCCACGCCAGTCGGATTCTCTCAGCCTCTCCTGCTGTGAAGAAAACAACCCTAACTTTTTCAATCTTGAGAATCATTTCATAGTCTCTCACATCCTTAGGGTCAGCAGAGAATATGTTCAAACTCTTTCTCTAAGATCGTACCTTGTGCTAGAGGAGACGAATCAACATAACAACTTAAGAGCCTCCTTTTGCCAACACTGAGGTCAATTTGAATCCATGGAATCCAAGCACAATATCCCAGTTATGTCATAACCCTGAACCAGAGCTTGAGAAGATAAATTGAATATAATAATATTGTGAAGATTATTTGAAAAGGTAACATTATTAAATGATATATTAACCTGTTATCATCTTGAAAATTATGTACACATGAAATGTAATCAATTATCATCAGTTTAGGGAAGCATAACCAAGACTACAATGAGTAACATATATAAAAGTTTCTAGCTTTAAATAGTGTAAGTAGATTAGAACTATGTATTGTAAAGCATTAATCTTTGTGCTTGTTAAATGTCTTCACCGTTGTGATCTTGAGAGTACACGACTGGGACAGTGAGAATGCAATATAGCTGTGGGAATACAGCCACGGGCACAGTAAAGACTGGTGAACACAGGGGTGCGACTCAAAGACTGGTGACAAGTAATGATTGGTTCAGTGGTTTGAGCTGGTGCTAATGTATTGTTCCATTTACTTCAACATTTTTATATCAGTGGCGAGAGTGTGGAAGTAGAGTGGTTGTGAGCTTGAGGGGTAGTCTTCAAGCACTCACTGACAGACTGGCCATGAACAGTGGTGTGGATTGAGTAGGAGGCGTGCTGCAGTAAGAGAGGCCAGCGCACACCTAGATATGTGTTTTGATGCTTGGTATTCTATCCGAATGAAAAAAAGTTTTGTAGTTTTAAGTAGATAATTGGAGTTTGTGTCTTTCTGCCTTACTGAGCTGAATCCACAAACATTTTGGCATAATGTAACCAACGACAGTATGTACACACAGTGTACCTGATAAGTCCTCTCATGAATAATTGTCTACACCAGTAACCTCATGGCCAATACAACGCCTAATAACCCTTTGCATGTTCTGTGCTGGAATCACATCTTGCTGACAATATGGTTACCCTACTAAATAGGAAGTCATAGGAGGTCATTCCTGCCTGTGGCCATCAAACTTTACAACTCCTCCCTTGGAGGGTCAGACACCCTGAGCCAATAGGCTGGTCCTGGACTTATTTCCTGGCATAATTTACATATTACTATTTAATTATTTATGGTTTTATTACTATTTAATTATATATGGTGCAACTGTAACAAAAAACAATTTCCCTCGGGATCAATAAAGTATGACTATGATTATGACTACGACTAAAATTGTAAATAATTTTACGAAATAAGGAAAAATATACCATGTGTCTTTTTTTACTTATTGACAAGTCCTACTGCTTTTAAAGATTTGTGTACATACTCTACAAAGCTCTGTGTTCCCCAGATCACTCAACATCTTCCCAGTTATTGCCTGTCCCTTATTTTACTGTTTCTCGTACTTCATTAACTGCAATTTAGACCTTAAAACCATAAGACATAGGAGCAGAATTAGACCATTTGGCCCATTAAGTCTGCTCCGCCATTCAATCATGGCTGATCATCTGTTCCCTCCTCAGCCCTATTCTCTGTCCTTCTACCCATAACCTTTGGTTTCGTGTCCAATCAAGAACCTATCAAGTTCTGCCATTAATACACCCAATGACCTGGCCTCCACAGCTGTCTGTGGTAATAAATTCTACAATTTCCCATGCTCTATTTAAAGAAATTTCTCCGCATCTCTGTTTTGAAAGGGGATCCCTCTATCCTGAGGCTGTGCCCTGTTATCCCAGACTCCCCCATCATGGGAAACATCCTTTCCACATCTGCTCTGTCTAGATTTCAGTGAGATTCCCCTCATCCTTCTAAATTCCATCAAGTACAGACCCAGAGCTATTAAACATTCCTTGTATGATAACCCTTTCATCCCCAGAATCATCATTGTAAACCTCATCTGAACCCTATTCTATGCCAGCACATCTTTTCTTAGATGAGAAAACACTGTTCACAATACTCAAGGTGAGGCCTCTTGTATTCAGACCTCTTGAAATGAATACTAACATTGTATTTGCCTTCCTCATTGCTGATTTAGCCTGTAAGTTAACCTTTAAGGTGTTCTGCACAAGGACTCCCAAGTCCCTTTGCATCTCAGACTTTTAGATTTTCTCCCCATTTAGAAAATAGTCTGCACATGTATTTCTACTATCAAAGGGCATGACTATGCATTTTCCAACATTGTATTTCATTTGCCACTCTCTTATCTATTCTCCTAAACTGTCTAGTCCTTCTGCAACCTCCCTGTTTTCTCAACACTACCTGCCGCTCACCTGTAAACTTGGCAACAAAGCCATCTATTCCATCATCTAAATCATTGATATACAGCATAAAAAGACGTGGTCCCAACACCGACCCCTGTAGAATAACACTAGTCACTGGCAGCCAACCAGAAAAGGATCCTTTTATTCTCACACACTGCCTATTACCAATCAGTCAATGCACCAACCATGCCAGTAACATCCCTGTAATACCATAGGCTCTCAACTTGATAAGCAGCCTCATGTGTGGCACCTTGTCAAAAGCCTTCTGAAAGTCCAAACATACAACATCCATCCCATCCCCTTTATTTGTCCTACATGTAATCTTCATAAAGGATTCCAAGAGGTTTGTAAGGCAAGATTTTCCTTTAAGGGAACCATGCTGACTTTGTCCTATCTTGTCCTTTGTCACCAAGTACTCCATCACCTCATCGTTAACAATTGACTCCAACATCTTCCCAACCACTGAAGTAAGGCTAACAGGCCTATAATTTCTTTTCTGCTGCCACCCTCTTCTCTTAAAGAGTGAAGTGACATTTGCAATTTTCCAGTCCTCTGGTGCCATGTCAGAGTCCGATAATTTTTGAAAGATCATTAACTGATACCTCCACAATCTCTACTGTTACCTCTTTCAGAACCCTGGGGTGCAATTCATCTGGTCAGGTGACTTACATACCATTAGATCTTTCAGCTTTTTGAGCACCTTCTCCCTTGTAATAGTAACTGCACCCACTTCTCTTCCCTCACACCCTTCAACATCTGGCACACTGCTAGTGTCTTCCACAGTGAAGACTGATGCAAAATACTCATTGAGTTCATTTGTCATCTCCTTGGCTCCTGTTATTATTTCTCCAGCCTCATTTTCCAGTGTTCCTATATCTACTGTCATCTCTCTTTCATGTTTTACATACTTGAAAAAGCTTTTTCTATCCACTTTGATATTATTTGCTAGTTTGCTTTCATGTTTCATCTTTGCCCTCCTAACAATTCTTTCAGTTGCTCTCTGTGGTGTTTTAAAAGCTTCCTAATCCTCTGTCTTCCCACTAATCTTTGCTTTGGGTTATACCCTCTCTTTTGCTTTTACATTAGCTTTGACTTCTCTTGTCAGCCACGGTTGTACTATTTTGCCAATTGAGTATTTCTTCATTTTTGGAATACATCTATCCTGCAACTTCCTCATTTTTCCCAAAAACTCATGCCATTGCTGCTCTGCTCTCATCCCTGCCAGCAGCTCCTTCTAATTTACTTTGGCCAACTCCTCTCTCATACCACTGTAATCTCCTTTACTCCACTGAAATACTGCTACTTCAGACTTTACTTTCTCCCTGTCAAATTTCAAGTTGATCTCAATCATATTGTGATCACTGTCTCCTAAAGGTTCTTTTACCTTAAGCTCCCTTATCACCTGTGGTTCATTACATAACACTAAATCTAGTATAGCTGATCCCCTTGTAGGCTCCATGACAAACTGCTCTAAAAAGCCATTCCATAGGCATTCAACAAACTCACTCACTTGAGATCCATTTCCAGCCTAATTTTCCAAATTGATCCTGTTGAAATCTCCCATGGCTATCATAACATTGCCCTTTTGACACACCTTATCTATTTCCTGTAGTAATCCGTGGTCCACATCCCAGCTACAGTTAGGAGGCCTGTTTATAACTGCCATCAGGATTCTTTTACCCTTCTAGTTACTTAACTCAACCTAAAAGGATTCAACATCTCCTGATCCTATGTCACATCTTTCTATTGATTTGATGCTATTCTTTACCAGCAGGGCCACACCACCATCTCTACCTACCTTTCTATCCCTCTGATACAACGTGTAACCTTGGATATTCAGCTCCCAACTACAATGATCCTTCAACCACGATGCAGTGATGGCCACAACATCATACCTGGAAATCTTCAATAGTGCAACGAGATCATTCACCTTATTTCTTATACTCCGTGCATTGTGAAATGACACTTTGAGTATTGTTGAGCACAACTGCTATATAGACATCAAGAGCACAGTAAATTTTAAATTGTCCCATTCAGGCCTAAAGGTTTAATCATTGTGAAGGATTTCTTACTCTTATGGAATAATGTCTGTCCTGATGGTGGAGACGGGGGGCGGGGGGGGGGAGACAGGGGGTGGGGTGGGTTTGTGGGTGGTGGAAACCACTCTGCTTGGCAGATGGGACTAGCGACTGTGGAGCAATCTCACAATCTCAGGTTACAGGATCTCCTCCTTGGTGGTTGCAGGAGTTGGCTCTGGAACTCAAGGAAGTGGTTCTGACAGCTCTGGTCACTTTTCTTCTCTAACAATTGACTATACTTTCCTCATATGATTGATGTGTCACCTCCAGATATCAGATGCTCTCTCCACTGTG